>NC_133418.1:118830000-119525000 GCF_049350105.2 Macaca mulatta
TGCACTGGGGTTCACAGCCTTGACAATCTCAGTTCCAACTCTGATCCTTTATGAGTTAGGTCCATGGTTACAAACATTCAGGGAAGTTCCCGCAGCCTGTATTTTACTCAAACCTCACTGACATCCACGTAGACACAGCCTGAAATTCATTCCAGCCCCCTGAGCTAGCAAGTAGATTTTTCTCTTGCATACTTTTCAGTGAGGGTGTGACCCAGCCAGGGCCAGGCTTAGTTGGGTGGAGCAGAAGATACGAGTAAGTTTTGCTTTCTGACCCAAGGATTCAAGGACCCAACTTCTGTCTCCTGTGGTGAGTCCCCCCAATCCCCTGATGCACAAATTAGAAAAGCATCCCTGTCCTCTGCATTCCTGTGTCCTCCCAGTATCTCTCAACACTTTGTTCTTCACTCTGGCTGCTGCAGAGTCCCTCTCCTGAACTC
Source organism: Macaca mulatta (assembly GCF_049350105.2). Lineage (NCBI taxonomy): Eukaryota > Metazoa > Chordata > Mammalia > Primates > Cercopithecidae > Macaca > Macaca mulatta. The sequence goes on from NC_133418.1 coordinate 118,830,438, forward strand.
AGCCAAGCATTCAAATAATGCTTGTAGTCGTGCACACAGAATTTCCAGGAGGTGTCAGAGGCAGCACCTTCAGGATACCTGCTACCACACTGTCGAAGTTGAAATAAAAGGAAATTGTTATAATTATTTTCTGTAGGGATCTCTGCAAAATTTCTAGTGATACAAACACATTAATAGCATGTAATTCTCAAACTAAATAAAACAACCACTTTCTCAATGGATTATAATATTTTCCTTTATGTGTAATTATACTTTTATAAAACATTCACTCTGACATGGAAAAAGCAACTTTCCATTTATACGAAAACCAACATAGGATGGTTATTTTATTTCATGATTTAATGGATTAATCTAATTGATTTCATTTGATTCTGGCATGTTGCCTTGAGGTAGGTTTCACTTTGATTTGCTTTCTAAGGGAAAAAAACTGAAAGTCAAAACAAAATGAAAAGGGAAGTTTTTATTTTCAAAATCAAATGAAAAGTCAAATAAAAATGAGCAATTCTTTCAACATTCTAATGTTTGCATATGGCAAAGGTAAGGTCTGAACCGAGGTCTGCCTAAATTCAAAGTCAGTTCTTCTTTCGCCAGTGAGATTTCTGTTGACGTCCTTCAGGAATCCCCTGGCACTCCAGGAATCCTGCCCAGACCTCGTCAGGCACCATCACTAGAGATGAGAATGGAATCACTTTCCAAAAAGCTTTCCAGGCAATCCTTTCCCACTAAGGTTTGATAAACGTTGCATGCTATCATGCTGCTTTTATATGTGTGACTTAAATCAGCTCTTTTTACTAGAGATTTTGTGTGAGGGTGGTCAAATCCCCTGGAGAACATCAACTATGACTACAACGCATTATTTTGTTCAAGATGCAGAAAACAAATATAAGAGCCATAGTATGTGGAAGACACGGGAGGTCCGAGTGAGGCTGGTCTATTGATGGATGGAGGTTGATGGGGCACCAAGGAATTCATGGGGGGAGGAGGCTTCTTTTTGATTCATCTCTGCCAAGATTTTGTTTCCATGCTTGCCATTTTCTCATGCCTTTGAATTTTTACCTAATCTGGTAGTCTGGAGTACTTCAGATGTGAGCCAAGAAAGGATGGTGGGGGTAAGTGACCAGAGAGTGAGACAGAGGTGACACATGTCTGAGGAAAGAGGACGGAGGAAAGAGAGAGACCAGAGGAGGGAGGCAGGGTATCCACAAGATGACTGTAGTCCGGAGAATCACAGGGTGAATCGCTACTATGAAAAATTACTTGCTCTGTCTGAATCTTCATCTCCTCACTTGTGGAATGGGGAGAAAAACCACTGCCTTGAATAAGAAAATGAATGGAACGTGCTTTGAGGAGAATGGGGCAATGATGCTGATTGTGTCCTTGTAGCAAGTGGGAGCACAGCGTGGTAGTGATGACGGCAAGCATGCCGTTCCCCCTAGCTCAGACCAGCCAGGGGAAAGAGAGGCCGCAGGAGGTTTTAGCCCAGGCCTTGCGATATTAGTCACACAGAGACTCCCCAGAACCATCTCTATGTTCAGCACTGCCCACCCGCCTCATTCTACCCTGAGCCTGCACTAAGCTACACATGAGAAAAGGTCAGACATTCCAAGTTCAAGGCAAGTGAGAGGACTTGTGATAAGCCCCTTATTTGCACTCACAAGACCAAACTGCCTAGAGCATGAGGCATATCACCTACAGCATACAGCGCACAGCACTACAAGAGGCCTTGAAAATGCACTTTGCCAAGCCTGGGAGAGGAAAGGCATTCCTAGTGGAGGGACATGTGCACAGTTGAAAGGCCTGAAGGCAGCCTCTTCGGGATGGGCCATGAGTGTTGAAGACAGGGGAGTAGCGACTAAGAGTCTGCACAGGTGCAACCCCCACAGGTTCACTAAGCGTCTGCACAGGTTGACAGCACATTTGCAAAGCCTCGAGTGCTGTGCTGAGAAGCCTATTCTATATGTGCTGGAAAATAAGAGCTTTATATATGAAAAACAAGTCTAGGAGTAGAGTGGAAGATAGACTGGAGAGTAAGGGGGGACCTGGATATTAGAAACCCATTAGGTGCATTAGAAATCACATTGACAGGAATTTATGAGTACCTAAACTTGGGCACTGGCAGTGCATGAGAGGAAAGGGGGATTCCAGAAATGTTTCAGCAGCAGAAGAAGCAGATTCAGATTCAGTAAACAAATTAAGAGAATTTAGGGTCTGTGTTTGTGTGTGTGTGTTTGTGTGTTGTGTGTGTGTGTTTGTGTGTATGTAGGGACTGGATTGCTAGTTTGGGCTAATTATGAGAATGCCATAGATTACCCACAGGTAATTTGGAGAAGAAGCAGGTTGTGAAGGACAGGTCAGAAGTAGAGTAAGCCAGGCCACTTACTTTATTTGGATGTTTGGAGGTTGTGGTGCCTGCAGAATGGCACAGAGCTGACCAGCAGGTTTTGAAACTGTCCAGGATTCAACAGAGAGGGATGAGCTGCCTATCAATGTTTTACAAACACCAGTAGACAATTGGAAATTTAAGTCTTAGGTGTTGCGATGGTTCAGTTGTTGTGACTGGGCTTAGATACCTGGTAAAACTTGCCTACTGAGCATACCTATGAAGGTCCTTCTGGAAGAGTCTGGCATTTGATTCAGTACGCTGAGCAAAGAAGATCACCCTCACCAATGTGGGCGGACACCAGGCAATCTGTTAAGGGCTTGAATAGAACAAAAAGGCAGAGGATGGGTGAATTTCCTTTCTGCTTGACCTGAGACGCCCGTCTTCATCTGTCCTTGCACGTCAGTGGTCCTGGTTCTCAGGCCTCTGGGCTTGGACTGGAACAACACCAGCAGCTTTGCTGGGCCTCTAGCTCTCAGGTGGCAGATTGTGGGACTTCTCTATATCCACCATTATTTTAGCCAATCCCTCATCATAAATCTCTTTCTATTTCTATATATGCTATTGGTCCTGGTTCTCTGGAAAACTCTAATACAGGTGTCAATGAGATATCTGGGAAAAGGGAGAGCCTTAGGGGAAGTAAGGCAATTGGAGGAATTGTGAAACATGGCCAGTCTTAAGAAGTGGACTACCAGCGAGCATGATCAGAAAGCTACTCTAAGAAGAAATGCCCACAGCGGAAAGAGGAAAGGCAGAAGACATAGAGGGGATAAGTGTCTGGGTGTGTTGTGCTCACCCTTCTAACCACTACTCAGCCCTGGGAATGGAGAAGGGATGGGGAAGAGCTTGGCATATTCCAGCTCTGACCTAATGCCTAGGCCAGTCCTGTGTTATGAGGCCCAACCTGATGCAAACCAGAGAAAGGGCTACAAATCAGCAAGACTGAGCGCTTTTCCTACAGAGACAATTCTGCTGGGACCCTGCGAAATGGGTTGTGCGTGTGTGCACTGGGAGATGCACAGTGTGCACGTGTGTGTACACACGTTTGTTTAGTTTGTGAAATTGAATCCCTGATTTCAAACCTTGTTTTATCATGGAATTGAACAGATATCTGCCCAGAGATAAACAGGCCCTGCCTGGATGTTTGATGGTTTCGTCTCTACCTGTTTAATCACCTCTGTTTCAAGGAACGGTATGCGCCAGTTGAAAAGTCAGATCTTTCTTCACAGATCTTTGTTTGTTTGTTTGTTTTTTCCAGCCACCAGGTTAGTTTACACTCTTGGAGAGGGTAGATACATTTTGTTATCTGAAAAAGAGAGAGAATGATCAGCTCGCAGTCTCCAAAATAGTTAACAAATGACCATAACTGTACACAATTTATTTGAAATGCTAAAAATCATCAGGCTTTTTCAATGAACATCTTGTTTTAATGAATACCTTCAACTGAATCATATTTTGGCCTTTAAGAATAGATTTTCAAAGTGTGGAATTACGTGTGTCTCTGCTTTTCTTTAGGCAGTGGTGATAAATCTGTGCCTGGGAATCTTTCATCTGAATAATTAAAATGATATAATAAGAATGACCTTTCAGCCCTATAGACCCAGTGAGCTTTGGGTTGATAATGGAATAATCAAATAATCAGAGAACAAGGCCATCCACAGAGCTCCTGAGGAAGCGAGACCAGTGCACGGTGAAAGATGATGTCAGGGATGATGTCAGGAGACAGAGGCAGAGGGAATCACAGCCCCCAGCACCAAGTGCAAGGCAGGACCAGAGATCATGTGTGTGACAAGGAGGCAAGCATGGTGGGTGGGGGAGGCATAGGGAAGTGGATGCAGAGAGAAGACCAGGCTTGGAGGAGCAGGTGTCTGATGGGGGAATACCTCGGGGGGCAGTTTCTTGGAGGGGGAGAACCACTTCACACTGTTTGTTCCATTTAGAGCATCTCAGGGCATGGAGTCATTTTTCAAGAGAAGTAGCTTTGTACGTCTGCACATATTGTTAACGACCTTAGCTTCCCTATTCATAACATAGGCCACTTCTTCAACGGGGCACAAGGGTACAAAGGGATGGGTCGCTGGGAATCAGCCACTATAGTTTGGATAGTTTGAGCCACAACAGGCACCAGAGGAACCTGGGCCAGGCTGGTTTCACTGTAGCCTCCTTTAGTTTTGGAGACAGCAGACACGGGTGGGAGAGGGAAACAGCCCATTCAGTCCTCTCCATGAAGGCACAGCAGCATCTGCGAAGAGGGCAGGGGACAGGACCTCAAGCAAGGCCCCAACACAGTACTGGCAGTAACATGATTTCCAGAGTGGTAGAAGACAGGGCATGGGCTCATGCTTGCTGCAGACCCATGCCAATGGGACCAACGGGCAGAATGGAATAAGCACTGAACCACCTAAAATAACAACCACTGCAGTAACACCAAACAGAACTGGGTTGTTCGGAAAATGACAGAAGCCCATGTCACCACCCTTAATTGTTTGTTACGTGCTGCTGCAGAAAATAAAATTATTTTGGTAGAGGGAAATATTGTGTGTTCCAGCTTTCAGGCACAGATGCAGTTTGGGTGAGAAAATAGAGATTAGGTCAATAAAGGGGCCTCTGGTCTTCATGCCTTGTGTCCAGGGCTGGCCGTGTGCCTGATATTCTTAGAATGAATGCTATGTATGACCTTCTTCCTTTGGTAAATGAAATTGCTCAGCTCACACACTTTTTAATGCGATTTTTATAGAATCTTTCAGAGCAAGGGAGAAAGAGAAAGAGCGAGTGAGTCTGTGGCTGCCTTTCTTGAAAAATCACTGTGGGCCACAGCGGAACTCTGAAAGTGACAGTGTGAAGTCATTCTTGTGCTCGCCGTTTTGGATGGCAGATGGGAAGCAGGTGCGTTTCTGCAGGATGAGCTGAAGAAGAGGGGCTTAATTAAAGAACACGCTCACGGCATCCAAAAGATCTTGAATTGCCACCGTGTGGGCCTGCCTTTCCCCTTCCCCAGAATCTTTTTAACTCTTTTCATGGTGGGTCATTGTCCTCCCTGCAGCCCAAAGCAATGAGGCCGAGGCTATTATTTTCCTTGTGGACAAATGGCTCGCAGAGCTGGCTGCCGGGCCAATGCAGCCTTCTGTGGCCACTGTGCAATTGAAATGGCTCTCAGGGAAGGGGCCTCAGCTGCTGCCTGTCTGTAATTGTTGCTGGGACCCGGCCTTCTGGTCAGCTCTGGTCCCTGCCGCTGCTGTCTACACCGACTGTTTTTCCTCCCGGCTTCCAGAGACGAGGCTTCCTTTTGTTCCTCACAGTATTGCTCTTTCACATCCCCTGCAAATGTGGGAGTTGGCCTCTTCTGCTGTGCGAAGTCTCTGGGGGCCTCTGTCGCTCTGCTCACTACTGTCCGACGGTGAACTTCTTGCCATTCCTCTCCAGCCTGCCTGTGCGGGTGGCCTCCTGAGCTCTGATTCAAAAGATGACAAGGAGGCACTGGAAGGAGCCCTGGAGGCCCTGGGGCCTGCTGTCTGGTTGTAGGGACAGGAACATGTGAGGTCAGGAGAGAAGAGACTGCAGGATAAATCTGTGACACATCCAGGCAGACGCCAAATAATGCTGATTCCCAGTGCCTGAAATGGAGGAAGGTTTTCACAGTTTCCAGGAGAGGGGCCTGGTGGTGAGGAAGACTGGGCCCTCCGCAATCCTGACTGGGAATCCAAGGGACTGGGAGCCACCCCGAGGGAGAAAGTGCTGCAGTCAGACCTGCTGCTGGAGCCTGGGTCTGGGCCACATTGCATCCAAGAACAGGATGACTCCTGCCTGGCTGGCCTCTAGACCACGTGAAATAGAAATAGGAGAAGCGCCGCTGCATCCCGTGAGCAGTGTTTCTGGAGGGCGCTGGTAGGGAGGGAGTGGAGGTGCCAGCTCACACTTCCCTCCAGGACCTGAACATCGCAGAAGCCCCTACCGATGGAGCTTCCGTATTTCACTGCCTAATTTTGGATTATTTATGACAGCAAAACAAAAATTATTTATGAAGCAACTGTTTACAACTGAGACCCAGGGAAGTGACATAATCTAAGATTGTGTAACTAATTAGTGGCACAGCTAAGACCCTGTTTATCATCTCCTTATTTTAAATCAATTGCAAAGCTTCGTAAACACTTCAAATAAGCACGTATCTGGCATTTTATGACCTTTTTATGCTTAATTCAAAAGAATGTACTTGCTTTAAATAAATATTAAGCACATGAAATACATTGATATATACACAAAAGACTGTGTATAATTCTTACGTATTAAGCTCCTATTGTGTGCTATGTGTTTTTTTTATTTTCCTGCATAAACAGCATTCTCTACTACAACCCAGCAAGGTAGGCATTATCGCCCCTGTTCTGCAGCTAAAGAAGCCCTCACTAACAAGGATGAAATAGCAGAAAAGCTGGGAAAAGATCACCCACAAAGCAAATAAAGAAATGGGAAGGAACACCCAGATCTGCCTGGCTTCAAAGCCAGTGGTAGTAACTTCCCTAGTGTGAACGAGCTCATCCAGGGTTAGGGTTTATTTACGAACAAAAGAGAAATCCCTCCGAATCATTCCTATGGATTTTTCTTTCTCAATCTAAGGAGTGACAGGAAAAACTGTAAAGAATGGGACATGGACAAGCAGAATTGGCAAGTGTTCTTGAGTCAAGACCCCTCATGAAAAGGGTAAACCATTCACTCTGCCCAAATGTGATTCCTGTAGCCGGGTCTCAATCAGCACGTTTTCCACTGAAACGACGAGGAGGGGAGGGGCTCTTCCTGGGGTAGCTGTACACAGCCGTGGTGGCCAGCCTAATTCAAGGTGCACAGCATGGACACACACACTCTCACCCTGGCGACTCCCAAGCTGTTAGTTCAACCGTCCATTGAGTTTGACATCATAGATGGGGGTTGCAGGGTGCGCAAGGGAATAATCTGATTTGCAGAGAGGAAAAATTGTTTGTTTTGTGTATACTTCCTGTCTTTATTTTCACTATTCTTTTTCACTCAGCACTTCAATTTTCCACATATAAACAGAGTCTGTGGAAAGCGTTTATTATCTAACACTGTACTCTCTGAAATTCCCTCTATTATTCTATGGGGCCATGTTGATCAGGACCACCCCTGAATGTAAATGATGCCGTCAGAGGCCTTGCAGTCCTGGGGCCAGGGCTGCATTTTATATGTGCACATAAACACACAGGACGTCCTGCCTACAAACCATTTTGTCCCCAGGACTAAATATTTAAGTGTCCCCATGGTAATGATTACAGATAAGACTTTTACATTGTTGTGATTACAAAAGGGAGTATACATTTGCATCTGTTAATAATCACCAGTCTCATAAACAGCAATAACAACTTTGAATTTTTCTTACTTATTCATTTAACCTGTACTGAATGTCCGTTGTGTGCTTGTACTCACTGGATTTTTTACCATATTATTCTACCCTTACACATACATGTGTGATGTGTGATGTGTGATGTTCATTCTCCTTTGAGGATTTTGGCACTAAAAGCTTTCCTCTATTGGGAAAAATGTGAAAAGATGCCTTTCCATCCAGAGTCAACCCATTTGGAAATAGGAGCAAAGCTTCCACAGACTCCATTTTTTCTTTCTATCAAATATCCTTTGTGAGATAAAGCTCCAAGGATGGAAATTAGCCGCTTCTGTCCTGAGAATCTTCCCAACCCTATTCTTTCAAAGGGATTGTCCATAAGGCTCTGGGACCACCACAATGCGGACACGCACGGCTGGCTGACGGCCTTGCTTCAATAGAAAGCCTTTTAAAACATGCTCCCATGGTCCTGAAAAGGACTCTCTTCTTGGGGGCTTGGGCCCGGGGAAAGGCAGCCAGGGCTCCGGAACTGCTCAGCGCAGCTCAGGAACTGTTCTCCTCCAGATCTGAGAAGACTCCAAAGCACTAAAAATGAGGGGAATTTAAAAATCATGTTTGTTCAAGGGATGGGGGAAAGGAAAGGAACAGAAGACGGAGGCAGGGGAAGAAATTTATAGCAAAAAGGTTACCTCGGCTATTTCTCCACTCTGGGGGTCATCCTAGAAACGTCCCTCCTCCAGACGTGGGGGTGGTGCCAGTTGCCAATAATCCTCTCTTCCCGGAAAAAAAAAAAAAGCGGTTAGCAAATGTCAAGATAAAAAAGAAAATCAGCTGAACAAGGGAACAGCTAGGATGGGCTGCTCGATGGGCGCCAGCCACGGGAGCCCCAGGTGCAATCAACAGCTCTTTAAGACTGCAGGGCATCATTTCTCTGCTTTGAAAAACCCAGCCATCTCTTGGAGAGTCAGATCGATTAGAGGCCACCTTTTGTGAAAGTGATGCTATCATTGTGGTTGTAATTTATGCAAAGACATTCTGTGGCACACGATGATTAAATTATAGTATAGAAGGCAGGATTTCCATAGCGTGTTCCCCCCTCTGGATTTTGCACTTTTATCTACATTCGAATCAGGTCTGTGAAAATTTGGTGCACATGCTTTTCAATCTGTGTGACAGAACATTTCCACATGTTTCTGTGTATTTTTGAAGTGGAGAGAACGGTACCGCCACTTGGAGATCCAACTGAGCCTACGAGGCAAAGGCAATGCGATTCTTTTATAAAAAGAAAGAAAAGCAGACAGAAAGGGTTATTTCCTGAGACCTTTTAGGGGTGAAGCTGTGCAGGTAAAATAAAATCACAAAATAAATAAATAAAATGAATGGAAAAAATGAAAGCCTTGTGGCTTAGCTCCCTGAACGTTAGAGAGATCACCATACAGGGTTACATGTGCAGAAAGGAGACCCAAGGTTAAGATTTGCTTCTTACCTAGACAGCACCTCAGCCTCCTGCCTTGTGGCCGTGACTGGAAAGGAGCTTCCCCTGTCTCCACGTCAGCCACCATTTTAGTGTGGTCTCTGGATACGGTAAGATGGAGGCAGACACGGAGAAAGCCCGAGGGGCTCCCTCTGCTCGCTCGGCTGTGCCCCGCAGCCCCAGCGCGTCTCCCTAGGGGATGCGTTATTCACCATCCCCCTTCAGCTGAGTCAGGAGCTGCTGAGACAGGACAGCGCCGAGGCGAAAACGCAGACGATGACAAAGCCTGTGCTTTACCGACGGTCCCGGGGTATGGCAGGGAAAGGCAGCCCCCCTCCAAGGCATTGCAATGTGGGCTTTTAATGGGCTATGTGCTATCTGGAAATATTTAAGATGCAGCCACTATCCGTGTGGGGTTGATTCCTTCCTGGGCTAGCTGCCTTTTCCTCTCTCTCTCCAAATATATAGCCCTCATGACAAATCTGACACAGGGATCACAGGATGCTGCCGGCAGCTGGTGCAGGGTGGGGGGCTCTTGCAGGGACGGACAGGAGCCCGTGTGGCAGGGTGGCTTCTCCCTCCACCCCCTTCAGCCCGTCCAGCACCCTCCGTGCCTGCCCGCTGGATCCTTAACAAAGAAGAAACCTGCCTCCTTCAGCGCCTGAAGTCGGGGAAGGTGGAGGTTGAGCTGGGAAGAAATGGGGAGCAGGGTCCGGGCTCTTTCAGACCTTCCTGGAAGACCCAGGGAAAGAAGAGCCCCAGAGAGATTCGTGGGCACAGCAGGGCCCTGGGCTGCGCCTCCTGTCCATCATGTCAGGAGGAGGAGAAGGAGAGCACCAGGCGCGCGCACGGGTGTGTGTGTGTGTGTGTGTGTGTGTGTGTGTGTGTGTGTGTGTTGTGTGTGTTTAAAGAATGTTAATTCATACTGAGATCCTAGGGAATATTTCCCTAACTAGAACAGGCTTGGGAATAAATAACGTGCTTACATAGCTGGATCTCCCCTCCCCTTCCTTTCTCCCACTCACTAACACACACGTGTGCGCACACAGACACACCCACACACGTGCACACACGTTGGTAGTTACTAAAGCTAGCCTATGGGGCAAGGAAAAGCTGACCCTGAGAAATGCAATTTTCAATTCCCGCTGAAGCGCGCGCAAGGAGGCTGTGCCCGGCACTCCAGGAGGACCGCACACCTTAGGTGGGCCACAGACAGGCACATCCCATACGTGGACTCGGGCGAGGTGCCCTAATGCGGCAGCTGAGGAGCACTAGAGGGACCCAGGTGGAGCCATTTCCACCGGCCTGGAGTGTGCACTGCAGGTCTCCAGCCTTGGTGAGGATCACGGGTGTGCTGAGGTTTCCCATCCACCCGCGCCTCTGTCTACACACACAGAGTGCCTGGGAGCTGAGAAGCGTGTTTATTCTCCTCCTTTCCTCCCTCATAAATGACTGCTACCAGCACTTGGAGGAGAAGCTCAAGCTGGGCCTGAGTGAATAGAAGCCGAGCGGGCAGGCAGGGCTCACTGGCAAAGTCCAAGCCACCACCGCGTGTGTAAGTGATTTCCATGCTCTCATTCCTTAACCCTTTTTGAGATGATCCTTCTCTTCCCGAGTGCGCTTAGGGAAGGCAGGTGCAATCATCTGCTTTCCTGTCTCTTTCCTTGATCTGGCTCTATCAGAGAAAGAAAGAACTCTTAGGACACATCCAAGAGAAAAGATACCTGATCAAATTATTTCAGTGAAAGAAATCCAGTTATAAGATATAAATACATGCATTCAAATTATAATATAAACATGAACGTGTCTGTGTGGGTGTGCATCTGTAGAAAATACAAGACGAACACATATCAACACGGAAGCAGTAATACCTCTTGGGAGTGTGATAATTATATTTGATTTTTCATACTTTTTAATTTTTTCTCAAGCAAGATACAATGAGTTATTATTGCTTCTACAATCAGAAAACAATTAGCTTAAAGAAACAGACTATCTGAACAGTTACCATAAACATTAGCAAAGACACTGTTTTAAGTTCCGCTCAAGTACCCCAGTGTTCTTAGCAGGCTTTCTATCTTCTCATTGTATTTACTCCAGTTTTTATTTTAACTCAACCCAGTGTCTCTTCTGGGCTGTCAAGATACCTGTGTTATAAACTGCTAGCGATTCTCAGTGACTGCACTTTACTTATGTCTTATTATGTAGGAATAGATGACGCCAATATTTGGCTGGGCATGTGGTCATCAGAGAATGCAACGCTTTCCAGCACCTTTGCAATGGGTGTGGCTTAGTGACTAAGTCCCAGCCCATCAAATATGAGCAGAGGAGATGTGTGCAACTTTAGAGTTATCGGAAGGGGCAGGTCACCCAGACCTTTCCTTCTTCTCTTCTTTATGTCTGAAATCCAGCCAAAGCAGAAAACCATTAATAAAATGGCTACACTGCAACTCCATAGGTACCTGCAGGCAGACTTGACTGAGGCTGGATGGGGAGGGGCTGCCACCCAGGACCATTCTCTCCCCAGGTTTGGCATCCAGGGGACAACTTGGGTCTCTTTGTCAACTACTTCTGGGCCTTGGGGCCAGATGGACAAACCAAGTCTCCTACAAACTCCAAGGGGCTCCTCTCTGTAATACTTTTTGAGTTTCTTGAAATTGCCCAACAATTCCCTAGCTATTAGATTACTACTTAGGAATCTTCATTTTTGGTTCTGTGTGCCATAACATACCCAATTCTCTTTCCCCATTACTATCCTCCCCAAAACAACCACTGCCAGTCCCTTTATAAATTGTGAGAAGAGGGTGAATGTTCCACTTTCCAAAGCTCTCGGAGCTTGTCTCTGAAATGCTTTCCTATCAGATGTCGGTATTTATCTCAGCCTGGAATCTTCTTCCCAAACCACCCTCCTGGGTGTGCCCTGGGCCAATGCAATGATTCAGGTTACAAGGTCTGCAATAAGCTTCTGGTAACAGGACATTGTTCTGCAGTAACTGGCTATCTGGAACCTGTTAAAGGGCACCCATGCTCGTTTCTCTGGAAGATTCCAGAGCTCTTCACTACCACCATGGGTCCCCACCCAAGACTGGAAAAGCCAAGTGAAATCTCCTATCTGAACTTCTTGCTTTTGCTCTTGATGAAGAGCCATCCTTTTTTCCTCCTCCTCTCCCTTCCACGTCACCACTGGTTAGGAATATTGACAAGGAGTTCAAATCCAGTTGTGCAAAACTTTGGGTTGAGGATGTCCCAGCTTTGCCCTGGCCACACCCATTCTAGGGAGACGAAGCCGTGCCTCCAGCTTCACATCTCCCTGCCCAGAGCCTCCACATCCATGTCACGTTTCTGCCCTCAGAACAAGGCAGAAATACCACCCCTCCCAGAGGGGTTTAGTAGGTGGCTTGCACCATCTGTCATCATCAACATGATCCAAAACCTGTTTTAAATTATTAAAAGTTTCTCTGAGTCATGGTCATCAAAGATTCTCTTTGAGTACACAAACGTCCTAAATGTGGGGCCCTGTGAAGCACCGTCATGTGACACTTTCTGTGGCCTTAGATACTGACCATTGATGCAACTTCCCAGTAGGATGTCTCAGTTAAGGCTCAAATCTCTATCCTCAGCCCAGGCCTCTCAGTTGAAAACGCCTTGGATTTGGGTGAATTAGTTATTTCCACAAAGTCTGTGGCTTCCACTCCTGTGCCCACTATGAATCCCATGCCTTGGGTGACAAGTCCTCATTCCTTGTCTCCAGGCATTCTGGCAACATGCACCCCAGTGCCATTCATCTCCACTTTGGATGAAAGCTGTAGTTTCTTAGAAATTCACATGTGGAAATGAGGCCTCAGCATCAGCTTCCACATCCTTCCTTCTTCAGGAAAATTCATCTTATGGGCAAATTGAAAATAACTTCAGAATCCACCAGAAGAATTATGCTTGGCCATGGTTCCTCCCAATTGAATAAAATCAGATCCTAACTTATCTGCAACCTCCTAGCTGCACATTTATCTCACTCATGTTTTCAGCCATTCCTCCTGGACTTTAACACAATTCCCAAAGTTTCCGTAGAGTCCAAATACCAAAGAAAAGTTCTCTGCTCTTCAGCTCCAACTGTGCCCACAGAGGTACTCTCTGTCCCTTTTAGATAAGCAGACTGAGCTGAGTTGGGACACAGGGACGCATCATCACCATCATCACTGTCCCCAAAGCTGTGACACTCAGTGTCCGGGGTCCTCACATTTTTCACGACCTCTGTGTACATGGGGCCGTCTTGTCCCAGGGACTTGGGGTACAACAACCACAACACCATCAACAACAAGAACATCCTCTGCATCCCCATGACCTAGCTGTCCTTATCTCTCATCATGGAAAACTTCACACCATGACTTCTCCCTCTACTGACAGTGTCCAGCATGCTTCCTCGCAGAAAACCCAGGCTTTCACAGATAATGGCTTGCCTTGTCTCCTAGTGCCCTAGACACTTTTGCTTTTGGTCCTATCACCCAAAAACGTGATCAATCTACAAAGGCAAGAGAGCACACACTCTTGGCCACAAAAGAGGGAGAAAAACATAACAGTATCTTAAGATCTTGTTTTACACATGTTGTTATTAGCATTGCATCTGTAGTTAGTCAATATGCTCTTGGTAAAAGAGCCTATCTTGGCTCTACTTTAACTCTGTTAACAAAAGTGCAAATGTTGAAGAATGTGGCAGCCATGAGTACAGGGTGCCCGTGTGGCTGTGAGACAGTTGGGACTGGGTTGGTTATCTCTTGCCTATTTTTCACATGAGAGTAATTTACATGATCTTGGTTTGTGTTTTGACTTTTTAGGAGCTATCTTCCATCTGGAGTCTTATATTAGGTGAGATTGCTGCGTAAAGGCAATACTTATTTACAGAGTTTCCTGGCCACTGGTGAGCTAGGCTACTTCTCTTCCTTTAGCTAGGATTGCATTTCTATTATTTTCAGAAATCAACAAAGTTTAAGACAGTAAGATCTCAGCATATAATCTCAATTCTTGTCGTCAAATTATCTTGCATCACTTATAAGAATCATCTCAATATTGTATCTAAATTTTCTCCTCTGATAGCACATGCCTTTTCTGCACAACAAAATGTTGACCTAGGCCTTACCTTGTAAGCCAGCAAGCTCATAGAGGAAAAAAGCTACCTCAAGCACCCTGAGGGCATTAGGAGGTGCAGTAGGGACAATAAAGCCTGCTGATGTGATTTTGGGTGGCCTGGCAACTGGAGTGATGGTGGGGAAGACCTGGAAATCACTCCCTTCTGAGACCAGACAGCCTAAGCAGAAACCAGAGAAATGCATCACATACAAAGGAGGCAGCAGAGCTGTCTTCATAAATCGCAGCCTGTAGGCCTTTTAATGTGTCAGTGTAACCCGCCGTTAACCATATTTAATTGCTATCTACAGTAAGTTCCATAGATCATTACCATACCAGTCATTTTTCAAAGATCCTCGTTAGCACAGGACTAGTGAACACAATAAACGATGTGACAGGAGATGCTAGAGAAATGCTGCAGAGAAAGAGCTCATGTAAGCCAGCAAGCTCATAGAGGAAACCCCCTATATTTCTATGACACCATTATAAAATCCACCATGCACACTGGGCTATTTCCACTGCAGTGCGTAAGACAAGAGAAATGGGTCGCTATTGTGCTCCTGCTGGTTTCGTCTCCACCAATGCAGCTCGTTCCCTCACACGCTGAGGTGATGTCCACAATGCCTGGCTAGAACAGAAAAGATCTGACACACCTGAAGTGCCTGAAAATAACACTTTCCTACAAACACTTAGGTTGGCAATCCATCCATTTGGGAGGTACATGTGTACTGTGAACCTTCCCAGAACCAGGCACTGTGCTAGGGTGTTGAGATTCAAGGTCAAGGGAGGCACAGTCCCCACGAACCTTGCAGCCAGGGACAGAGCTAATGGCCAGGAGACATTCTAGTCCAACTCACTTGCTTTATTTCAGTGATTTTATTTTCCATTTTGTTATTACCTTCTTTTTCAAGTCTCCGGTTGGAATTTGGATTATGTTACTTTATTTTTTCCTTTAAAATGCTTTTTGAATGATCAAAGGCCCATTTTAATCCCTCTATTGTCTGCAGCTCCTTAGAGGTGAATTCTCCTTTTACAGAGCCTGTTTGCCCTCATGGTGATGAGTCTCCATAGGTGCTGTGGGGGCACCTTCCTTAGGAATCATTCTCCCATGGAGTCTCAGAAATCCCTTGAGCTCTGCAGGCATCTTCACTGGGGCAATGATTTTTGTGATGGGCTTGAGGCCTCTGGATTGTAATCTGTTCCAGATCAGCTTTTACCTTAAATTCCTGCGCACCTTTTTCCAAACGGCAAAGACAGTGTGAATTGAGGCCCCTCACACCAGCCACATTTGGGGTCCTGACTCCTCTGTGTGACTCCTGTCCCACCCCAGCCCCAGTCCCAGCATTAGCTTTTGTGATGCATTCCTTGGTACAGAAGGCTAAGCATTGCTAGTTTCTATTCAGAGACACAGGAACTCTACCCTTGTTCCTGGCTTTATAAAGCTGCTCAGTTCTAATGTTCACAGCACACAACAGCTGCAAGGGCCACAAATACCCCCAGGCAGATGTTAGGCTCTCAGCCCCTAAGATACAGTTTTCATCTCAACAACTCATAAGATTCTGCCCTCTGACGTGAGAAAATATAATTTTGTTGTGCTTTTTAATTATGCCTATGGCATCTTTTAAAATATGCCATACATGATCCAGTATTTCTTTGTGTTTGGAGTGTGAATCTGCAGGTGAAAGAGTGTGTTCTACACTTGCCCAATCCCTCCTCATTACACAAATTCACCCTCTACTTTAAAACAAGGAATCTGGGCCTTTGACAGGAAATAAGCTGGACAGTCATGGGGCCAAACTCGAACCAAATGTAAATATTTAATTTCCTACTGTTAAAAGCAGAGTGGACCCACAGTCCCTCCCAAAGTAAAAGGCACAATCATGTGTCAAGAGCACTGACCTTATTGCTTCTTGGACGTTGGCTAAGATCAAGCGAAGACCACTGGTTTTGGGGTCTGATACCCCAGGAGAGTCCCAGTTTCGTGCTCACATGTTGTGTGACCCTTGACCCCTCATTCAATTCTTACATGCTTCAGTCTCCTAAGCCATGCAAAAGGGACATAAGGATATCTCCTGAAAGCAGAGTCAGCTGGAAGGCTGGAAGGTTTATGTGAAGCAGTTGCACATTACTTGGCACTTAGAATGGGCAAATAAAAAATGGTTTAGCTTCTCCTTTGTGGGAATAGAGACTGGAATGGTTTGTATCCTGGCTCTCCTGAAACTGCGCTGCCAAGCTGGGCCCAATCTCTAGTTCAGCTCCCTTCAGAAAGCTGAAGGCAGAAGCCTATAGGACCAGAGATGGAGCGTGGCCACACAGCCCCTTCTTCCTGATGTCACATACCTGGTGATCCTGGTCACAGACTGCCTGACATGGCGAAACAGAGCTTTGTCGGACTTTTGAAGATAACCCTACGGAAAAATCACCTGGTGAAGGGCAGATGCGCATGTTTTGTAATAAGACCAATTGGGTTTCCTAAATCAGCCAAGCCATTTATCCTGTGGCCTTGACGACAGGCTGACCTTCCTTTTGCAGAGGAGATGGTGATGCCTGGTCCCAGAGGAGCGCTGTGAGCACCCAGGCATGGATTACAGTGCTTAGCACAAAGTAACATTAAATGTGAATCTCTCTTCTAAAACTATGTTACCAAAAGCAGTAATTCATTCCAAGCAAGTCTGTCAAAAGTCGTTTTCTACTGTAAAAGCTTTAATTTTTGTCTTTATTTTCATTGATACAATTAGATGTGCATATTTTAGGAGTAGATATGATAATCCAACACATTCACATAATCAAATCAGGGTAATTGGGATATTTGTCACCTTAAATATTGATCTTTTCTTGATGCTATGAGCATTAGGTTAATGGGTACAAATGTACAGTTAGATAAAAAGAATAAGACCTGCCTGGTCTTCAGTACATCATGGTGGCTCTAGTTAACATTAACCAATTGTACATTTCAAAATGCTAGAAGAGAATAATTCCAACACCTTTTTTGTTTGCTTACCTTTTTCTGAATTCTAATAGACTGATACATTAGTCCCTGCTGCAGCCAAAATAATGACTTCCCCAAAATGCACTTCAAGAATGTGACCTCAATGGTTGTAACACACAGAATCTGCTCCTGGGATTTGGGAAAGAAGAGGTGTTAGGCCTGCCACAATTGCTTCTCCTCCCAGGTGGTTCAGAGTCCTGGAGGACAGAATACCTTGGGAGCTTGAGTGAACTCCTTCCACCAGCCCAGCCTTCACTCAGATTCCAGCTCATAGCTCACAAGCTCCACCACCCAGGCCAAACTCCTCACATGCTTAGTTTTCTGTTTGTTTGTTTGCGTGTTTGTTTGAAAGAGTTTTGCTCTTGTTGCCCAGGCTGGAGTGCAATGGCACGATCTTGGCTCACTGCAACCTCTGCCTCCCGGGTTCAAGCAATTTTCCTGCATCAGCCTCTCGGGTAGCTGAGATTACAGGTGTTCACCACCGTGCCCGACTACTTTTTTTGTGTTTTTAGTAGAGACAGGGTCTCACCATGGTGGCCAGGCTGGTCTCAAACTCCTGACCTCAGGTGATCCGCCCGCCTCAGCCTCCTAAAGTGTTGGGATTACAGGCATGATCCACCATGCTCGGTCTAATGGTCAGGTTTTTATTTCCTGTATATGTCAAGTGAGGACAATAAGAATCACTTCAAAGTGTTGTTAGGAGCTAATGCATGTTGAGCATTTATAAGAATTTTTAGCACCCAGCAGACGCTCCGAAACTTTTAGCTCATATTAGCATTGTTATAAAAATAACATTAATAAAAACCAATAACATTAGTATTGTGAGAAAGTCATAATAATACACATCAAAGGATATTAATAATACACAATGACTTTTCCACATGCCATTTGTATGGCCAGAAAACCAGACACAACTCCTGGCTTCCTCCTGCGATTCAGGCATTGCTTAGATGCAAACTTAACTCACGGAACCACTTAATAGGTTCGTCACTCTAAGCAAAGACTAGCGTTCAAGAAATGTTCTCAGGTGATTTAAAACACAGTTCAGAATACGGTTATGGGATTTCAAATGCTTGCAATACAAGGCCTGCCTATGTGTTAAGCTCCTAGAGAGAATTTTTATAATAGATGCAGTTTTTCCTATTAGCAATGGAACATACACATTTGAAACCCATCTGGCAGCCTCTATTATTATAGGCTAAATCTCGTAAACAAAACTTAAATGTAAAGAAGTGTTTGTACTAGCTGCAAACGGGGTACTGGTTTGATGCCACAGGGTAAGTTGCTAGCAGGTGACATCAGAGTATGGATTAGTTAGGGTAACATTGTGAACCGAGGGACAGAAGTGATCTTGGCACTCACTGAAGGCGAGACTCCTCTGGAGAGCTGCTTCCTCCCCAAGATCTGCATCTTTCCATGGACTGAGTCAGGATCTCCAAGGTTAGGACCTAGCTATGTATATTTTGCACAAAGAATTCTGATTTGGACTCCAGGATTTAGAACCACAAATGTGCATAGAGACCCGATTTTGTACATGGAAGGTGGGGACAGATAGATAAAGTAACTTGCCAGCAGTCATTCGTCTCACTAGTGTCACTGCTAGAAGTAGAACCTGTGGACTTTTGGTCCCTGGTCTGCAGCAGTTTCTATAACACTAGTGGGTATGAAACAACATAAAACACCAAGAACTGAGTTCTCGGAGGTGTGCAGCCCAGCAAAACTGAGCCTTTGGGTGGGAGTGGAGAGCAGCCAGCAAGAAAGGCCTGCGGTGGGGCTCTGCATCTCAGTTTTAGGAGGGAACCCCCACTGTCAGATGGTTCAGGTGATGGTGGCCATGTGGGAGTGTGGTGGTGGCTGGGGAAGATGACAAAGGCAATTCACTTACGATAGCTGCTAAGGAGAGCAGTTGACACAACCCTGCTGCCATTTGTGACTCTTTCTTGATGAATTGAGGATATGGGGATATAACTGCAGCCACCAGCATGGAGCTTTCCTAGATTCTTAAACTTACAGGTTATTAAGGACATAAAGAGATCTTCATGCATTCTAATGTCCTAATTTCACAGGAGAAGAGACAGTCTCAGGGAAGGCAGGTGGCTTGTTCAATCAGCCAGCAACTGGCAGAGCTGAAATTAGAACTCAAGTCTTAGGGCTCCAGTTCTGTAACTCATCCATCCCACAAAACAATTCTAAAGGCATGTGTCCATGTGGCCTGGGCATGGCTTGTAGTCACTGCCATAGATAGAGATGGATGAGACCCGCTGCCCCTAAGGCATGCAGTCCTATTGGCTCCTTCCTGCAGCATTCCCTGGACCACCAGGTTCAGAAACACCTGGGTCTGTGCTCACATGCAAAGTACTGGACCTGTCCCAGATTTACTGATGCCAATCCTCTGCAGGTGAGGCCAGGGAAACTGGCTCAGTAGGTGATACCTGGGTACTCCAACATCTGGGAAACCCCCAGATAAGACCTCAAAGTTCTGGGATATTGTGGGGGCTCTGTTGAAGAACAGAAGGTGTAACATACAAGAAAAACAGACCTAAATGTGACATCAATTATTTCACTGAAGAATCATCAGTTGAGTGCCTACTGGCTTCTAGTGCCCACTGTTCACTATGCTGGGAACACAAGTCCACAAGCCAACCACATTCCAGCTGTGAAGGAGTGCATCTGGAAAGTCATAGAAGGCCCTGGATGCCTGGTGCCTGGGCTGGGGTGTGTGCCAGGGCAAGAAGGGAGTGGATGTCAAAGAAGAACAACTCTTGACAGTGCCCAGGAAGGGCAGCTGCTCCACAGAAGCAGTGCTCGTGGAGCCATGTTGCCATGGATACAAACAGTGTCTGGTTACTTATGGGAACACTATTGTTAGGATGGTTCTGAAATGCCTTCGTCCTGACGGTGGAGACCTCCCCAGACCAAATTACTCTTGGCTGAGGTGGTTAACCCTCTACTCATATGATGTCTTGGGGCAACAGTGCAACTTCAAAACACATTAAATAATACCACACTATGGAGACAATAAAAAGATCGGTGGTTGTCAGGGGCTGAGGGAGCAGGGGGATGAAGGAATAAGCATCAGTGGAGCAGAGAGGACTTTAGGGCAGTGAAACTCATCTGTATAATACTCAAATGGTGGATTCATGTCATTACACATTTGTCCAAATGCCTGGAATGCACAACACCCAGAGCGAACCCTCGTGTCAACTATGAACTCATTGTGATGATGGCGTGTCAGTGTAGGATCATCAATTATAAAATGTGTACCACTCTGGGAAGATATGTTGATAATGACGGAGACAGGGCATATTTGTTGGAGGGGCAGGAAGAATATGGAAAATCCCTGTACCTTCCACTCAGTTTTGCTCTGAACCTAAAACTGCACTATAAAACTAAATTTTTTTTTTGACAGCTCTGTCATTCAGGCTGGAGTGCAGTGCTGCAATCATGGCTTACTTAAACTCCACCTCCTAGGCTCAATAGATCCTCCCACTTCAGCCTCCCAAGTAGCTGGGACTACAGGCATGTGCCACCACACCTGGCTATTTTTTTAAGTTTTTAGAGATGGAGTCTCACTATGTTGCCCAATCTGATATTGAAATCTTGGCCCAAATGATCCTACCACTTTGGCCCTCAAAGTGTTGAGATTATAGGCATGACCCATGGTGCCTGACCTTAAAAAGTATTTCAAAGAAAGATTAAACATTTCTAAACTGTTTTTTAAAATACGTCGTGTCACAGTGTATAAAAGTTATACTATCAAAAGTGAACTTTGGGTAAATGAAGGCTGCCGGATTGACTAGAAATCAGAAGGGGTTTGGGCTTTAAGTTTGTCACTGAATCTGGTAAACTCAGAGAAATCACTGCCTCTCTCTAAGCCTCTAGTCATCAGGATTAGGAAGGACAGAGGTGGGCTGCTAGAATTCCTTCTTCAAGCTCTGATGTTCCAGGACAAGGATAATTGCTGATGAGAAAAAAAACAAAAAATCAGAATCTCACAGTCTGCAAAAGCAGAACATCACAGTTTCCACAAAACCATAAAAACATACTTTTTGGAACATAACAGTCAAGCACATGCAACAGCTTAGGGTCCGTAACTCAGCATATGTAAAGTTCGTAAATTAATGTAATAGGAGGCAGGGTAACATCTGTTCTGTAGTACCCAACAGAGGGGATTTGGATATTTGAGAAGAGGCTCTGCACATAGTAAAGTCAGCCTAGGAACATGTGAGCAGTATTTACAGTGAAAAGGTCCCCATCTCTAAGTATACACATCTGCTCCAAGACAGCTGAGGCTGGGGGCACAGACTCCACTGAAGGGAAAGCCCCTCCCAGGGAAGCGGCTTGCTAAGAAATCAGAATGGAGCCATCTGCCCTTCCCACTGCGTGAGCTCCACCAGCCACCTATTTGTGCTCACCAGCTGGCAGCCTACCCTGGCCCTGGCACATGCCTGCCCCCAGTGGGCAGGGCCATGACAAAGCCACTGCTGGTTACCATTAGAGGTCAAGTCCCACAGGGGGTTTATTGAAGAACGTTTGCTTAATTTTAGATCAAAGCAGTACTTTCTTCTCCCTCTGGAATAAACAAACAAACAAATAGTATCTTGGAGCAATGAAGAACATAATCAAGTTTATGTATGGGCCACTAAGAAACTGAATAGTTACCTCCTACTTAAAAGGGTATCCTGGGCCACTGTGAAGTGGTCCTTTTTATCCTGTGGTCTGCAGTGGAAATGGCAGCATTACTGGAGAAGAGCTGTAAAAACATGCACAGTGAGTTGCTGCTGCATCCTGATTGCCCAAGAGAGGGAAGGAAGAGGAGATGAGAAGGGTTGAATCGGTTCTCTGACATGCCAGAGAGATAAAGGGGTGCCTCCCAAAGCTCTGAGGGCTTTTAAAAACTGGATGTCCACTGATATTTCAAAACAGTGCTGGGTGTCCATAATTCCAAAGGCAGTTTACAGGGGTCCAGAGTTGAAATCTGTGCTCTCAGATGCCACAGATGAGCCTTCTCAGCAGGCTTGGCAAACATCTTCACAGCCACCATGACACATGGTAGGATTCAGGGACCCCAAAAGGAAAGAGCTAAGTTTTGAGGCTGAAGACCAAATTGGTTAAAAATATGGTCACTCTCAGGGTCAGTATGAGAGAATTAAGTAAAAATAATAATAATTGAATACAGGGAGCAAATAAGTAGACATAACACGGAATGGCGCAGGCCGCCAGGCAATCCTAAGGCAGACGTAGACTCATCTTCAAGTGGCTTCCTCCAGCCTGACACCTGAAAAAGTGCTACTTCTTCTCATTTACTCTTTCTCCTGTTTATCAAAAGGGAAGAAAAGAAGAAAAAGAAAATGTTAGTAGTTGACTATGTGTCAACACTATTCTGGGCATTTCCCTAAGTTATGTAATTGAATATTCACAACTCCCTCTGATGTGTAGATATTAATATAATTATTTTCATTTTACCAATAAATTCTGGTAAAATATAAGCTATGAAATACATCCAGAGATACTATGTGATGTGCTCAAAGACAAACAGCTAATAGGCAGCAAGCCCAGGCTTTAAGCAAGTTCTATCTGAAAACCTTTTCTCTCTTCCCTAAGGCATACTAAATTGATGTTTGAGCTTCCCATTTATCTTGTTTCATGAAAGAATGGTCTAAGCCCATGGCATCTTCCCTATCCAAAAGAAAGTAAACAGTCATGAGACCAAGATCCCCTGGGATCTCCCAGAAGGTAAGTCACAGCTCTGTATATTCCAAGCTCCAATGCTGCCAGTCCCAGAGATTGTGGGGTGGGGATTCTGTCTCTGAGCTCCACCTATTTAAGTCTTACCAGATTAAAGACCTGACTCTGATAAACTTGTGTCCATGACCTTTCTTTTTTTAAAAAAAAAATGATTTTACTTTTTAGAACAGTTTTATATTTCAAAAATATAGAGAGGATCCCCCATTGTGGAAAGGTGGTAAGCGAGAGATGCCTACTGGTTCACGTTCCCACTAAGGACTCTTGCAACCCTAGCCATAGGTGAGCCCCTTGGCCCTCGTGGGCCCTTAGACTAGTATAGAAAGCTGCTTGCAGTCTATATGATGGCATTGTCTCAGGGAGAGAGTTTGCATTGGGTGCCAAACTCCCCCAAGACCCAAGTAACTGCAACATGATGCCATTCTGAGAGCCCAGTCCACACCAGACTACATCCCACCCTGAGGACAAACAGCACCTGCCTCTCCACATACCTTAAGCCCCACTGACATTCCCCTACATCCACCCAGAGGGCTGCAGCATTGCAATGCTGGCTGGACACAATGGCGCAGCTGGAGCAACAGCACAGTGTCCTACTCTCTGGAAAATGGGTGGTGCAACACTGCAGGAGGCTGCCTTAGGGACAAAGGAAGTGTGTACTCCCCAGAGTTTGAGAGTTGACTGCCAGGGACTGACTGACAGCAACACAGTATCCTCCAGTGGCAGGGTGGTCACATACCTGAATGTACCTTTAGCTGACTTGGATACCAGCCCAGTCACAAACCATCCACCACAGGCATCTCTGCAAGCCACATAGGAGCCATGGGTTGGCTCACCACCACCACTGCCACTACCAATGCCATGCACACCACCCAGGAGTCCAAGGTCTGGCACCCCCAACCCACCAATGACATCACTGGTGCCCAAGGACCAGCCCTCCTGGAGCCCTTGTCCCCAGGAAAGTCTTGCCACAGCCCCCAATGACAACTGCCACCTAAGCCACTGAGGAATTCACAGACACCACTGATGTTGATTACAGTTAAAGAAATCATGCAGAGACCACACTTCTACACCCACCCAGAGTACAAGTGAAAGGACCCTGCCCAGTGCACACTGTAGATATATCTTTGTAAAAAAAATGTCCTTATGAAAGATTTTCATCCAATCCATAACATTGGACAAAATGACTGGTACACCAGATGTGCAGATATCAACACAAAGACACAAAAAATAAAAAGCAAGAAAACATGAGACCTCCAAAGAAACACAGTAATTCTCCAGTAACAGATCTCAAAGAAAATGAAATCTATGAAATGCCTAAAAATACCAAAATAATGATATCAAAAATTAGTACAATAAAGAGAACATGGGTAAACACTACAAATAAATTGGAAAGAAAATTATAACTTGGATGAAAAGTTCAGCAGAGATAGAAATCATTTAAAAACACACACAAAAAAATCCTGGAACTGAAGAATACAATAAATGAAAATTTTAAAAATACAGTCAAGAGCATCAAGCACAATACACTGCATCAAGCAGAAGAAATTTTTGAACTTGAAGACAGGTCTCTTGAAATAGTCAGACAAAAAAATAAAAATAAAAAAGAATAAAAAGAGCATGCAAGGCGTGTGGGATACCACAAAGTGGCCAAATACTTAAATTTTTGGTGTTCCAGAATAAGAAATGGGTAAAGGCATAGAGAACTTAAGAAAAAAAAAAGCAAAGTTATACTTTAAAAGTGAAAGGGAAATAAAGTTGTTCCTAAACAAGCAAAAAAAAAAAGATAACTCATTCCCACTAGACCAACCCTGCAAGAAAGGATGCTTAGGGGAGTCCTACATCTGGAAGCAAAAACACAAAATCTGCTGATATGGTTTGGCTGTACCTCCTCCCAATGGCCCCATCCCATCTTGAATTATAGCTCCCATAATTCCCACATGTTGTGGGAGGGACCCAGTGGGAGATTAACTGAATCATGGGGGCGGTTTCTCCCATACTGCTCTTGTGGTAGTCTCACCAGATCTGATGATTTTATAAGGGATTTCTCCTTTCACTTGGTTCTCATTTTCTCTTGCCTGCTGCCATGTAATACATACATTTTGCCTTCTGCCAGGATTGTGAGGACTCCCCAGCCATGTAGAACTGTGAGCCCACTAAACTTCTTTTTCTTTATTAATTACCCAGTTTTGGGTACATCTTTATCAACAGTGTGAGAACAGACTAATACAGTAAATTGGTACTGGGAGTGGGGCACTGCTGTAAAGATACTCAAAAATGTGGAAAAGACTTTGGAACTATGTAATAGTCAGAGGTTGGTACAATTAGGAGGGTTCAGAAGAAGACAGGGATATGTGGGAAAGTTTGGAACTTCCTAGAGACTTGTTGAATGGCTTTGACCAAAATGCTGATAGTGATATGGGACAATGAAATCCAGGCGGAGGTGGTCTCACATGGAGATGAGGAACTTGTTGGGGACTGGAGTAAAGGTGACTCTTGTTATGTTTTAGCAAAGAAACTGGTTGCATTTTGCCTCTGCCCTAGAGACCTTTGGAACTTTGAACTTGAGGGAGATGATTTAGGGTATCTGACAGAAGAAATTTCTAAGCAGCAAAGCATTCAAGAGGTGACTTGGGTGCTGTTAAAAGGACTCAGTTTTAAAAACAGCAGAGCATAGTTTGGAAAACTTACAGCCTGATGATGCAAGGGAAAAGAAAAACCCATTTTCTAGGGAGAAATTCCAGCCTGCTACAGAAATTTGCATAGTAACAAGGAGCCAAATGTTAGTCACCAATACAATGGGGAAAATGTCTCCAGGGTATGTCAGAGACATCTGTGGCAGTCCCTCCCATCCAGGCCAAGGGGCCCCATGCTCTGTACAGTCTAGGGACTTGATGCTCTGTGTCCCAGCTGCTCCAGCCATGGCTAAAAGGGGCCGAGATACAGCTCAGGCTGTGGCTTCAGAGGGTTCAAGCCCCAAGCCCTCGCAGATTCCACATGGTGTTGAGCCTGTGATTGCACAGAAGTCAAGAGCTGAGGTTTGAGAACCTCCACCAAGATTTCAGGAAACACCTGAATGCCCAGGAAGAACTTTGCTGCAGCGGTGGAGCCCTCATGGAGAACCTCTGCTAGGGCAGTGCAGAAGAGAAATGTGGGGTTGGAGCTCTCAGAGAGAGTCCCTACTGAAACACCACCTAGTGGAGCTGTGAGAAGAGAGCCAATGTCTCCCAGATCCCAGAATGGTAAATCCACTGACAGTTTGCACCATGCACCTGGAAAAGTCACAGACACTCAATACCAGCCTGTGAAAACCACCAGGTGGGAGGCTATACCCTGCAAAGCCACAGGGGCAGAGCTGCCCAAGACCATTGAAACCCACCTCTTACATCAGCGTGACCTGGATGTGAGATACGGAGTCAAAGGAGATAATTTTGGAGCTTTTAGATTTAACTTTCCTGCTGGATTTTGGACTTGGGTGGGGCCTTAAGCTCCTTCGTTTTGGCCAGTTTCTCCCAATTAGAATGGGAGTATTTATCCAATTCATGTACTTCCATTGTATCTAGGAAGTAACTAACTTACTTTTGATTTTACAAGCTCATAGGCAGAAGGGACTTGCTTTCTCTCAGATGAGACTTTGGACTGTGGACTTTTGAGTTAATGCTGAAATGAGTTAAGATTCTGGAAGAATTTTGGAAAGGCATAATTGGTTTTGAAATGCGAGGACAAGAGATTTGGGTGAGGCCAAGAGAGGAATGATATGGTGGTTTGGCTGTGTCCACACCCATGTCTCATAAAGAATTGCAGCTCCCATAATTCCCACATGTTGTGGGAGGAAGCTGGTGGGAGATAATTGAATCGTGGGTGTGGTTTCCCCCATACTGTTCTCATGGTAGTGAATACGTCTCACAAGATCTGATAATTTTATTATGGGTTTCCCCTTTCACTTGACTCATTTTTTCTTGCCTGCTGCCATGTAAGATGTGCCTTTCACCTTCCACCATGATTGTGAGGCCTCCCCAGTCATGTGGAACTGTGAGTCCACTAAACCTCTTTTTCTTTATTATCTTTATAATTTACCCAGTTTCAGCTATTTCTTTATCAGCAGAGTCATAACAGACTAATACATCTGTCATCATGAAAACACACAAAAATATGAATTCACTGGTAGAGCAGACACACAAATAAGAAAGAAATAAAAAGACAATCATTGTCACTACAAAAGAATACTAAATTATAAAGGTAAACAATAAAAATGGAGGAAAGAAGAAAGGGAATGGAAAACAATTGGAAAAACTTAACAAAATAACAGAAACAAGACATTACCAACCAATAACAATATTGAATGCAAGCAATTTAAATTCCGAAGTTAAAAAAATACAGAGTTTCTGGATGGCATGATATAAAAAAAGACCATGTTATATGCTGCCTACAATAAACCCAACTTCATCTGTAGAGATGTACATAGACTGAAGATGAGGGGATGGAAAAAAAATATTCTACACAAACACAAACCAAAAGTGTACAGAAGAAACAATAGTTATTTCAGACAAAATAGCCTTTAATCAAAAAACATAAAAATAGACAAAGTAGGTCATGATATAATGATAAACTGATCAATTTGGCAAGAAGATATAGCAATTATAAATGTATATGTGCCCAACACTGGAGCACCCAGACATATAAAGCACATATTAATATAATACAGCTAAAAACAGAGAGAGAGACCTTAAAACAATAGTAGATAGGGACTTTAATACCCATTTCCAGCAGTGGACTGATTATTTAGACAGAAAATCAGCAAAGAAATATCAGATTTAATTTGCACTAGAGACAAAATAAACCTAACAGACATTTGTAGAACACTTTAACAACTGCAAAATATATACTATTCTCATTAGCACATGAAAAATTCTACAGGATAGACCATCTAGTAGGTAAACCAAAAAGTTTCAACAAATTTTTAGAAATCAAAGTAATATCAAGTATCTTCTCAGGGCTGTGCACAGTGCTTCACACCCATAATCCCAGCATTTTAGAAGACCTGGATGGGCAGATGACTTTGAGTTCAGGAGTTTGAGACCAGCCTGGGCAACATGGTAAAATCTCTATGGAAATACAAAAATTAGCTGGGCATGGTGGCACATGCCTGCAGTCCTGGCTACTTGGGGGACTGATGCTGGAAAATTGCTTAAACCTGGGAAGGCAGAGGTTGCAGTGAGCTGAAATCAACACTGTACTCTAACCTGGGTGATAGAATGAGACTCTGTCTCAAAAAAAAAAAAAAAAAAAAAAAATAGTGTATTCTCAGACCACAGTGGAATAAAACTAGAAATCAATAACATGAGGATCTTGGGAAACTGAGCAATCATGTAGAAATTAAACAAGATGCTCTTGAGTGACCAATGACTCAATAGAAAATTTAAGAAAACATCAAAAAATTTCTAGAAACAAAAATTGAAACAAGATTTACCAAAATTTATGGGATATTAAAAAGAGTAGTGCTAAAAGGCAAATTTATAGCAATAAATGCCTACATCAAAAAGGTGGAAAGATTTCATTACAAATAACCTTACCACTCACCTCAACGGACTTAAACAGCGTGAACAAATCAAACCCAAGATTAGTAAAGGAAAAGAAATGATAAAAATCAGAGAATAACTAAATGAATACAGACTAAAAAAGAAAACAAAAGCAAATAATCAATAAAATGAAAAGTTGGTTTTCTTAAAGACAAATAAAACCAGAAACTGCAATCTAGCTGAACCAAGGAATAAAGAAAGTCAAATAAGTAAAATCAGAAACAAAAAAAAGACACATTTACACTGATTCCACAGAAACACAAAGAATCATTAGAAACTATTATGAACAACTGTATGCTAAAAATTTGGAAAACTTAGGGGAAACGGATAAATTCATACATACAACCTTCCAAAATTGTACCAAAAAGAAATAGAAAACCTGAACAGTCTAATACTGAGTAACAAGATTGAATCAGTGTATTGGTCTCTTTTCACAGTGCTGATAAAGACATGCCCAAGAATGGGCAATTTACAAAGGAAAGAGGTTTAATGGAGAACTCACAGTTCCACATGGCTGGGGAAGCCACACAATCATGGCAGAAGAAGCAAGTCAGATCTTATGTGGATGGCAGCAGGCAAAGAGAGAGCTTGTGCTCTCCTTATAAAACCATCAGATCTCATGAGACTTATTCACTATCATGAGAACAGCATGGGAAAGACCCGTCTCCATGATTCAATTATCTCCTACTGGGTACCTCCCACAACACTTGGGAATTAGGGGAGCTACAAATGAGATTTGGATGGTGACACAGAGCCAAACCATATCAACTGGCAATCCACCAACAAAGAAAAGCACAGGACCACATGGATCTTCTGCCAAATTCTACAAAACTTATAAAGAAGAACTAAAACCCGTTCTTCTCAGACTATTTAAAAAAAAAATAAAAATGAGGGAATTCTTCATAAATCATTCCATGAGGCCAGTATTACTGTAATACGAAAACCAGACAAGGGGATAACCAAAAAAGAAAGCTATAAGCCAACATCGTTGAATACAGATACAACAAAATACTGGCAAAATAAATCCAACAACACAACAAAAAGAAAATATACCATGATGATTAGGGCTTATGCCAGGAATACAAAGCTGGTCAACACATATCAATCAATACATGTGATACATCACATCAACAGAATGAAGGATAAAAAAAAACCATATAATTATCTTAATATATGCAACAAAAGCCTTTGATAGAATTCAACATCTCTCATGATTAAAAACTCTCAACAAATTAGTCATAAAAAGAACATAACATAATAAAGGTCATATATGACAAAACCACAGCTAACATTATACTGAATAAAGAAAAGTTGAGTCTTTCCACTAAGAACTGGAGCAAGACAAAGATGTCTACTCTCACCACTCCTATTTAACACAGTAACGGGAGTCCTAAGCAAAGCAATCAGGCAAGAGAAAGAAATAAAAGACATCCAAATTGGAAAAGAGGAAGTCAAATTGTCCTTCTGTGAGATTGAGAGAAACTCCCAACTGAGATTCCTTATATGATACAAAGTGGGGAAGAACCCGCTTTGCCAGAAACAAGGGATGAATGGGAAGTGTGCTGCAGCCACAAATACAGGAGCTGGTCGCCCCAGCTTTGAAAGCAGATCAGGAGAGGCATGGTCTGAAAGTCACAGTTTCTGTCCTGGCAGGGAAGGCTTATGGACTGGGGCAGTTTTGAGTTCTGGGCATAGACTGCCTGGAGTCTAGCTAGCTGTTGCTAGGGGAATACCATGAATGTAAGACCTGTTTGCTAGGTGCATGGAAGCTGGGTAGGGCTTACTGCCACCTACTTCTCCCCACTTCCTGTGCAGACCCTTCTGTACAGCAGAGACAACTGCTCTCCCACCTGGAGCATTACCCTAGTGTCCAGGAAATTGCCCTCTGATTCCCACTGGGGCCACTGCTTGCACCTTCATGCGGAGAACCAGAATACAGATGTACCTGACCCACTCCCCATCTGGTTTTACTTTTCCATTCACACTGGTAGTGTAACATGAAGGACAGAAACTTTGGGGAGCTCTATGGCCCCAGTCGTTGCCTGAGACATCAGAGTACCTCCCCTGGGTAACATAAGGCAAGCACAAATACCACCACTATCACTCCAGCTGATGCTCTTTTGTAAGTGCCACCTGGCTGGAGGCCAACTGACACAGTCCATTATAGCATCTACAGGCAAAATGATGCAGCATCCAGGAAGAAAAAATCTTGTGTGTATCCTCAGCTATCACCATTGCCTGAACCACTCTGGCTAACCAAGAGATACTGAGTCTGTCCATGTCACCAGTTCATTACTACTACAACCTGCATTTGAGAGAGCCAACACACTAAGACTATTTAAACCAAGGAATCTCACAGAGTTTATGTAACTCCCCTGCCACCCCTGCCAGGGCTGGGGCTTG
Organism: Macaca mulatta; assembly: GCF_049350105.2. Classification (NCBI taxonomy): domain Eukaryota; kingdom Metazoa; phylum Chordata; class Mammalia; order Primates; family Cercopithecidae; genus Macaca; species Macaca mulatta. Next base: position 118,861,467 of record NC_133418.1, read on the forward strand.
CACCCTCTACCAGGAGATTTGAGGACGGGTCATATCACTGGATCCTTGGCAGACATTCACCAGCGTGAACCTGGAGTGCTGCAAACCCACTGGGGGGATAGACCCAGAGAAGCAGCAGGATTCACAGTAGCCTGGCCCTCAGGGAATCCTACTCCTGTGGGAAAGTGGAGTGCACCAAATCAAGGGAGAACCCTGTGGGACAAAAAAGTTCAGATGGCAGGGCTTGAATCCTAGAACTTTCCATTTGTGGAAGTTTCTTATAGCAAAGCCAAAGTGGTCATGCTGGGCTCAGAAGGGAAAGTCTGAAGTTCTATTCTACCAATCAGGCAGCACTGGTGCTCATGAAGGATACTGGAGAAGGGGACTTCTTCTCCCCCTCATCCACCAGTGCAATCACAGCTGGGGCTTCTCCCATGAGAGCTCAGTTTGGGTGTACCTGTAGTCAGCCTTTCTGGAACACTTCAGGGTGACTGCATCTCCACAGGAAAAGTGTTCTCCAGGTTCAGGCTTGCACAAGGGGTAGAGTCACCATCCTTTTCTACATTAAAAATCAACACTCTTTCAGATGAAAGGAGATGGCTGTCTGATCTGAATTGCTGGAACACTAGTTTAGGAGTGTGACTGGGAGGTGGACTGCTTTCCTGCTGGCCTGGCAGAGGAGCTGAGGTAGCTCCCTCTCATTCCCCTGAAAATACCTTAGTGTATTTCACTGAGAGCTCCCGCAGCTGCCTCTGTCAGGGCTGGGACCTCTGCCCATCCCTGAGTATTGCATTTACCCACCTGTTTTAGAAACAGCTGTTGTTTACTTATGGACAGCTACACTACTGATCTGAAGCCTGAACTGTTCATCCTGGTAAATAAAATACTAGGGAAAAAATAAATAAATAAAAAGTGTACACCACTGGGGAAAAGATAAGCTTCAAGAGACCTCTGTCATTCAAACCCTGCAGGAGACGATGAACCTGCTCACACACTGAGCACACTGTTACCATAACCAGCATCTGAGAAAGCCATCATACAAAGACTCTTTATAACCAAGAAAGTCAAACAGAAACTTTACCACTGGAAGCACCAAGAGCCAAATTAGGCTATAATAAACTAAAAACATTAAAGTCACACTCTAAAGGAAAAAAAAGAAATTAAAAAACCACTGTTGAATAAAAATTAATTTTAAAATAATTAGAAGAATAGTTTACCCAAATGAGAAGGAATCAGAAAAATAGTTTTGGCAATATGACAAAGCAAGGTACTATAATACCTCCAAAACATCACACCAGCTCTCCAGCAGTTGATCCAAACCAAGATGAAATGCCAGATAAAGAATTCAAAAGGTTAATTATTAAGCTACTCAAGGAGATACAAGAGAAAGATTAAAAAATGCACAAACATAAAAGTTTCAAAAACCAGTTTCAAAAACCAATGAATTAAATATTTTCTAAAGCGATATATATGTTGAAGAAAAAACAATCAGACCTCCAGGAAATGAAAGACACATTTAGGGAATTACAAAATGCAACAGAAAGTTTAAACAATAAACTAGACCAAGTAGAAGAGATAATTTCAGAGCTCAAAGTCAAGGCTTTCAAATTAGCCCAATCAAATAAAAATAAACAACGATGAAAAAAAAATTAAAAAAATTGAACAATGGCTCTAAGAAATACAAGATTATATAAAAGAGCCAAACCTAAGCATCATTAGTGCTCCTGGAGGAGAAGAGAAAGCAAAAAGTTTGGAAAACATATTTGAGGGATAATTGAGGAAAACTTCCCTGGCTTTGCTAGAGATGTAGATATCCAAATACAAGGAGCTGAAATAATTCCTGGAAGATTCATTGCAAAAATAACATCACCAAGGCAAATAATCATTAGGCTAGCTAAAGTCAACATAAAGGAAAGAATTTTAAGAGCAGTAAACATCAGCTGTTCTGTAAAGAAAAACCTATCAGACTAGCAGCATATAAAGGAAAACCTATCAGACTAACAACAGACTTATTAGCAGAAACCTTACAAACCCAGAAGGGATTGGGTCCTAGCTTTATCCACTTTATACAGAATAATTGTCTGTCAATAATTTTGTATACAGCAAAACTAAGTTACATAAACGAAGGAGAAATCAAGTCTTTTTTTAAATAAGAAAATGCTGAGAAGAATTCATTACTTCCAAACCAGCCCTAAAATAAGTGCTAAAATGAGTTCTAAATATTGAAACAAAAGTTCAATATGCACCAAAATAGAATACTTGAAAGTATAATCCTCACAGGATCAGTATGACAATGACAAAAACAAAGTATCTGGGTAACAGTCAACATAATAACTGGAACAGTATCTCTCATCTCAGTATTATTGCTGAATATAAATAATCGACTTCACTTAAAAGACACAGATTTGCAGAATGGATAAAAAATTACAAACCAAGTATCTGCTGTCCTTACGAAACTCATCTAACATGTAAGGATTCTTATAGAATTAAGGTAAAGGGATGATTAAAAAAAAATTTCGACCCAAATGGGAAGCAAAAGCATGTAGAAGTAGCTATCCTCATGTCAGATGAAACAGCCTTTAAAGCAACAATAGCAAAATGAAAAGATGATATGGTTTGGCTCTGCATCACCACACAAATCTCCTGTCTAACTGAAATCCTCAGTGTTGGAGGAGGGACCTGGTTGGAGGTGACTGAATCATGGGGGCGAACTTCCGCGTTGGTGTTCTCACGATAGTAAGTGAATTCTCATGACATCTGGCTGTTTAAAAGTGTAGCACTTCTCTGTTCACACTCTCTCTCCCATTCCACTGTGTGAAGCTATGCCTGCTTCCTCTTTGCCTTCCACCGTGATTGTAAGTTTTCTAAGGTCTCCCCAGCTATGCTTTCTATACAGTCTGTGGAGCTGTGAGTTAATTAAACACCTTTTCTTCACAAATTACTCAGTTTCAGGTAGTTCTTTATAACAATGTGAGAACAAACTAATACAAAAGACAAAGAAGGTCATTGTATAATAATAAAGGCTTAATAGAATAAGAAGATATTACAATCATAAATACATACGCACCTAACTCTGAAGCTTCCAAATCTATACAACAATTTCTATTATACCTAAGAAAAGAGAAAAACAGCAACACAATAATTGTGGGGAACTTCAACACTTCACTAATAACACCAGATAGATTATCAAGGCAGAAAGTAAAAAAAGAGAAACAGTGGACTTAAACTGCAATGTAGACCAAAAGGACCTAATAGATATTTACAGATATTATACCCTAGAATTGCAGAATATATATTGTTCTCATGAGCACATGGAACATTCTCCAAGATAGACCATATAATAAGACACAGAAGTCTTAATACATTTTTAAATATCAAAATTATGTCAAGTATCTTCTTAGTGCACAGTGGAATAAAGACAGAAATCAACTCCAGAAGGAACTTCTAAAACTATACAAATTCATGGAAATTAAACAATCTGCTCCTGAGTGATTTTTGGGCTAACAATGAAATCAAGATGAAAATTTAAAACTTCTTCAAAATGATTGACAATAGTGTCATAAGTTATCAGTCTCTTTGGTATATAGCAAAAGCAGTGCTAAGAGGAAAGTTAATAGTGCTAAGTACCTACATCAGAAAATCTGAAAAATCAGAAATTGGCAACCTAATGTCACACCTCAAGGAACTAGAGAAACATGAACAAACAAAACCCAAAGCTAGCAGAAGAAAATAAATAACAAAGTCAGAGAAGAACTAAATAAAGTTGAAACAAAAAAATATAAAGCAGCACAAAAAGTTGGTTTTTTGAAATGATAAACCAATCAATGCACCACTAGCTAGATTAACCATGAAAAGATGAGGGAAGATTCCAGTAAGTTCAATTAGAAATGAAAATGAAGACATTACAATTGATTCCACAGGAATACAAAAGATTATCTGAGACTACTATAAAGACCTCTATGCCCATAAACTAGAAAGTTAAAGGAAAATAGATACATTCTTGGAAAGACACAACCCTCCTAGCTTGAATCAGGAAGAAGCAAAAATCCTGAACAGCCAGTAACAAGCAGTGAGGTTAAATTAGTAATAAAAAATGCCAGCAATAAAGACTAGGGCCAGATGAATTCCAGCCAAATTCTACCAGACATTCAAATAAGAATTGGTACCAATCCTACTGAAACTATTCCAAAAGACTGAGAAAGAGGGAACCCATTCTAACTCATTCTGTGAAGCCAGTATCACCCTACTACCAAAAACAGGAAAGGAAATAACAAAATAAAAACTACAGGCCAACATCCTTGATGAACATAGATGCAAAAATCTTCAACAAACAGAACACAAAATATATTACACTATGATCAAGTGAGTTTAACTCCAGGGATGCAAGGATGGTTTACCATATGCAAATCAGTAAATGTAATTCATCACAAAAACAGAATTAAAAACCAAAAAACACATATGATCAGCTCAATAGACACAGAAAAAGCATTCACTAAAACTCATTATGATAAAAACTCTTAACACTGTAGGCAGGCAGAGAAGGAACATATGGCAAAACAATAACAGCCATATATGACAAACCCACAGCCAACATCATACTGACTAGAGAAAAGGTGAAAGCATTCCCCCTAAGAATTAGAACAAAACTAGAATGCCCGCTTTCACCTCTTCTATTTAACATAGTACTGGAAGTCTTACACAAACCAATCAAGCAAGAGAAAGAAATAAAGGGCATCCAAATTAGAAAAGAGAAAATCAAACAATCACTGTTTGCAAAAGATATGACTGTATATCTAGAAAACTCTGAAAACTCTCATAAAAGACTCCTAGATTTCATAAATAAATTCAATAAATTCACAGGTTCCAAAATCAATAGCACTGCTATACATCAACAGCAAACAAGCTGAGAATCAAGTAAAAAACTCAATTATTTTTATAATAGCTGCAAAAAATAACATAAAATACCTAGGAATATACTTAACCAAGGAGGTGAAAGATTTCTACAAGAAGAACTATAAACACTACTAAAAGAAATAATGGATGGCAAAAACAAACGGAAATGCTCATGGATTAAAGGAATCAGTATCATGGGAACGGCCATACTGATATGGTTTGGCTGGGCACTCACAAAAAATCTCATCTTTAATTGTTATCCTCATAACCCCCATGTGTCGAGGGTAGGACCATGGGGGTGGTATCCCCATGCTGTTCTGGTGAGAGGGAGTGAGTCTCATGAGGTCTGATGGTTTTATGAGCGTCTGGCATTTTCCCTGCTTGTACTCACTCTCACTCCTATCACCTTATGAAGAAGGTGCCTGTTTCTCCTTTGTTTGTGCCATGATTGTAAGTTTTCTGAGGCCTCTCCAGTCACAAGGAACTGTCAGTCAATTAAGCATTTTTCCTTTATGAATTACCCAGTCTCGGGTATTTCTTCATACCAGTGTGAGAACAGACTAATACAGTAAATTGGTACCAGGAGTGAGGCATTCCTATAAGATACCTGAGAATGTGGAAGTGACTTTGCAACTGGGTAATGATCAAATGTTGGAACAATTCAGAGGGCTTAGCAGGAAATAGGAAGATGTGGGAAAGGTTGAAACTTCCTAGAGACTTGTTGAATAGCTTTGACCAAAATGCTGATAGTGATATGGACAATGAAGTCCTGACTGAGGTAGTCTCAGATGGAAATGAGGAACTTGTTGGAAACTGAAGTAAAAGTCGCTCCTGCCATGCTTGAGCAAAGATACTGGTGGTATTTTGCCCCTGTCCTAGAGATATGTTTGAACTTGAGAGAAATAATTTAGGGTATCTGGCTGAAGAAATTTCTCAGTGGCAAAGCATGCAAGAGGAAGTAGAGCAAAGAAGTTTGGAAATTTTTCAGCCTGACAATGCAATAAAAAATTAATTTCTGGGGGGAAATTGAAGCTGGCTGCAGAAACTTTCAAAAGCGATGCCAAGACAATGGGGAAAATGTCTCCAGGACATGTCAGAGACCTTCAGAGCAGCCCCTCCCATTATATGCCCAGAGTCCTAGGAAGGAAAAATGGTTTCATGGACTGTGCCCAGGGTCCCCCTGCTTGGAGTATCCTCAGAACATGGCGCCTGGCATCCCAGTCATGGCTAAAAGGGGCCAATGTACAAATCAGGCTGTTGCTTCAGAGGGTGCAAGCTCCAACCTTCAGCAGTTTACATGTGATGTTGAGCCTGTCAGTGCACAGAAGTCAAGAACTGAGGTTGGGAACCTCTGCCTAGATTTCAAAGGATGTATGGAAATGCCTGGATGTCCAGGCAGAAGTTTGCTGCAGGGGTTGGAGCCCTCATGGAGAATCTCTGCTTGGACAGCACAGAAGGGAAATGTGGGGTCAGAGACCCCATACCGAGTCTTCACTGGGGCACTGTCTAGTGGAGCTGTGAAAAGTCAGCCACCATCCTCCACACCCCAGAATGGTAGAACCACTGACAGTTTGCATTGTGCACCTAGAAAAGCCACAGACACTCAATGCCAGTCTGTGAAAGCAGCTGGGAGTGGGGCTGTACCCTGTAAAGCCACAGGGGTGGAGCTGCCCAAGGCTGTGGGATCCCACCTCTTGCAGTAATGTGACCTGGATGTGACACATAGAGTCAAAGGAGATCATTTTGGAGCTTTAAGGTTTAATGACTCCCCTACTGGATGTTGGACTTGCATGGGGCCAGTAACCCCTTTGTTTTGGCCATTTTCTTTGATTTGGAACAGTTATATTTACCCAATGCCCATACTCCCAGTGTATCTAGGAAGTAACTAACTAGCTTTCAGTTTTACAGGTTCATAAACAAAAGGGACTTGCCTTGTCTCAGATGAGACTTTGGACTTGGACTTTTGGGTTAATGCTGGAATGGGCTAAGACTTAGGGGGACGGTTGGAAAGGCATGATGGTGTTTTGAAATGTGAGGACCTGATTGCACGTTCCCTGAGGCTTCTCCAGCCATGCGTAACTGTGAGTCAGTTAAAACTCTTTCCTTTATAAATTACCCCATCTGGGGTATTTCTTCATAGCAATGTGAGAATACACATACTGTCCAGAGTAATCTACAGACTCAACCCAGGGATAAAATGCCAGGTTGATCTCGTCTGGAATTTGCACGTAAGATCTGGCCTCTGCCTGGGATTCACAAGACAAAGTCAAATTTTTGATTGAGAGTGCAATTTTTATCAAAATACCAACATCATTTTTAACAGAATTAGAAAAAAAAATCTAAATTCATATGGAACCAAAAAAAGAGCCTGAATAGCCTCAGCAAAAAGAACAAATCCAGAGGTGTCACATTATCTGACTTCAAATTATACTACTAGACTATAGTAATGAAAGCAGCATGGTACTGGTATAAAAGTGGATACATAGGCCACTGGAACAGATTAGAGAACTCAGAAATAAAGCCAGATATGTAGAACCAACTTATCTTCAATAAAGCATACAAAAATATAAATTGGAGAAAGGACACCCTATTCAGTAAATGGTGCTGAGACAACTATATAACCACATGGAAAATGAAACCAGCTTCCTATCTCTCACTATACACAAAGACCAACTCAAGATGGATCAAACACTTAAATCTAAGACCTGAAACCATAGAAATTCTAGAAGAAAATCTAGAATAAACTCTTCTGGATATTGTCCTAAATAAAAAATGTATGACTAAGACCCTAAAAGCAAGTGCAACACAAACAAAATAAATAAATGGAACCAAATTTAACTAAAAACCTCATGCACAGCAAAATAAATAATCATTATAGTAAAAAGGCAATCCACAGAATGGGAGAAAATATTTACAAAGTATGCATCCAATGAAAAAGTAATAACCAAAATCTACAAGGAACTCAAACAAATCAGCAAGAATAAAGCAAATATTCCCATCAAAAAGTGAGAAAGTGACATGAACAGACATTTCTCAAAAGGGGATATGCAAATGGCCAAAAAATATTAAAAATGCTCAACATCAGCAAGCATAAGGAAATGCAAATTAAAAACACAATAAAACACCATCTTGCCCCAGCTGAAATGACCATTATTAAAAAGTGAAAAAAAAAAAAAAAAGATCTTGGTGTGCTTGTAATGAAAAGAGAATAATTCTATATACTACTGGTCGGAATGTAAATTAGTACAATGTCTGTGAAAAACAGTATTTTTTCAAATAATTAAAAGTAGATCTACTATCTGATTCAGTAATTCCACTACTGGATATCTACCTGAAGGAAAAGAGGTAATTACATCAAAAAGACACCTGCGCATGTGTATTTATTACATCACAATTGCAAAGACTGGAACCAGTCTAAGTGTCCATCAAGCAATAAATGGATAAAGAGAATATGGTATATATACACCATGGAATACTACACAGCTATAAAAAAAATGAAATAATGTCTTTTGCAGCAACTTGAATGAAGCTGAAGACCATAATTCTAAGTAAAATAATTCAGGAATGGAAAACAAAATACTATATGTTCTCATTATATGTTCTCATTTATAATTTGGAACTAAGCTATAGGTATGCAAAGGCATACAGAGTGATATAATGAACTTTGGAGACTCAGAAGGAGAAGTGTGCAAGGTGTTTGAGTAATAAAACTACTACATATTGAGTATAATGTACACTACTTGGGTGATGTAAAATTTCAGACTTCACCACTATACAATTCACCCATGTAGTCAAAAACCACTTGTACCCTCAAAGCTATACAAATACGTGTGTGTGTGTATTATAACAGAATATCTGAAAGACTTTATCAAAAACTCTTAGAACTAATAAACCCCAACTTCAGTAAAGTTACCACAAAATCAACATAAAAAGTTCAGTAGTGTTTCTATACACAAATAATAAACTAGCTAAAAAGGAAACCAATAAAACAATTCTATTTACAAGAGCTACAAAAAATTTAATTAATAAAATACTTAGGAACAAATTTAATTTAAAATGTGAAATATTTCTACTTCAAACACTACAAAACAATGATGAAAAAAATGAAGAAGATATAAACAGATAGCAAGACATCATATGCTCATGGATCAGAAGAATTATCATTTTTGAAATGATCATGCCACTTAAAGCAATCTACAGATTTAAATGCAATCCCTATCAAAGTACCAAAGACATGCATCACAAAATGGAAAAATATATAACAATCCTAAACTTCATATGGAAAGAATCCAAGTAGCCAAAGTGATCCTGAGCAAAAATCACAAAGCTCGAGGCATCACACTATCAGACTTTAAAATGTACTACAAAGCTATAATAATAAAAACAGCATGGTGTTGGTATAAAAACAGACACATACACCAATGGAACAGAATACAGTACACAGAAATAAATCCATGCATTTACAGCCAATTGATTTTTAACAAAGGCACCAATAATACACATTAGGGAAAGGACACTCTCTTCAATAAATGTTGCTGGGAAAACTGAATACACATATGCAGAATTATGAAGTTAGATCCTTATATTTCACCATACATTAAAATAAATTTAAAATGAATAAAAAATATCTTAGGCTTAAAGCCTGAAACTATCAAGCTACTACAAGAAACATAGTAAAAATGCTTTGGTACATTGGCAGAGGCAAATATTTCATGCCTATGACTTCAAAAGCACAAACAATAAAAACAAAGAAAATAGGCAAATGGAAATATACTGAATATATTAAAGTAAAAAGCTTCTGCACAGTAAAGGAAACAATCAACAGAGTGAAGAGACTACCTGTAGAATGGGAGAAAATATTTGCAGACTATTCACCTGACAAGGGACCGATATCCAAAATGTACAAGGAACTCAAACAATTCACATCAAAAACAAGTAATCCCATTCAAAATGGGCAAAGGATCTGTGTGGACATTACTCAAAAGAAGACAAACAAATGGCCAATAGATATTATTTTTAAATGTTCAACATCACTAATTATCAGGAAAATGCAAATCAAACCCACAAGCAAATTCAATCCATATAGAATGGTTATTATAAAAAAGACAAAATATAATAAATACTGGCAAAGGTATAGAGAAAAGGAAACTCTTATAAATGAGTGATATGAATGTAAATTAGTACAGCTATTAAAAAATAGTAGGGGAGATTCTAAACAAAAACTAAGAGATATCATATGATTCAGCAATCCCACCACTGAGTATTAATCCAAAGAAAAGAAAGTAAGTATCCAAGGAATACTACACCCCATGTTTATTTCAGCACTATTCACAAAAGTCAAGATATGCAATCATTCTAAGTGTCCATCAGTGGATGAATGGAGAAAGAAAATGAGGTGTATATATACACAATGGAATTCTATTCAGCCATACAGAAGAATGAACTCCTGTCATTCGCAACAACGTGGATGAACTAGAGATCATTATTTTAAGTGGAATAAGCCAGGCACAGAAAGACAAATGCCACGTGTTTTTATTTATATGTAGAAGCCAAAAAACTTGATCTCATAGAGGTAAAGGGCAGAACGATACCACAGAGAGGAAATGAAGAGATGTAGGTCAATGGATACAAACATACAGTTACGCAGAAGGAATAAGTTCTAGGTTTTTCAGCAAAGAATGGTGACTATAGTTCACAATAATTTACTGTAGATCTTAGAATAGCTAGGAGATTAGATTTAAATGTTTTCCACACAAAGAAATAAGTATTAGAGGTGACACTCTAAGCACGGCGATTTGATCATCATACATGATATGCATATAACAAAATATCACACGTGCTCTATAAATATGTATAATATTATACATCAGTAAAATAACAGATTAGACAGTACAGAATTCAATGTTGCTCTCTTTCTCCCACCAACACTGTTTCCCCTATTCACATATTACTTTAGCTTGTTTTATTTGTTACACTTGATGAACCAATACTGACATGTTATCATTAATTAAAGCCAACATTTTATATGAGGGTTTACTGTTTGTGTTTTACAGTATTATGAGCCTGGACAAATGTATGACATGTATCCACCATTACAGATTATACAGAGTAGTTTCCCTGCCCTAAAAACCTTCTGTGTTCCACCTATTCATACTTTCCTCTCCCCAGCTCCTGGCAACCACTAATCTTTTAACTGTCTCCATAGCTTTGCCTTTTCCAGAATGTCACATAGTTGGAATCATACTGTAGCCTTTTAGGTTGGCTTCTTTCACTTAGTAATTTGCATTTAGAATTTCTCCATGTATTTCTGCGCCTCATGAGCTCATTTCCTTTTAAGCTTCCTTTTTTCTACATAGGAAGAACTGGTTATCCTCTCCCTAGACCCCACGGTATTTATCATAGCCATCTAGTACTGAGAAGAGGTGTCTGATCTGGTAATCATTTGAATAAATGTCTTACTTTGCCCTTCTAAATCTTTAAATACTGGTGTTCACTGTCTTCTTAAGGCCTAGTACCCTGCAATAGTAATTGATTCAAAGACACACACACACACAAAATTTTTTTGAAAATCTAAATAATAAGAAAACATGGGTAGAAATGTTGGAGGCACTGAGATGAGTGGGAAGATAAGAAAGGAAGATGTAATGTTTACTGCAGACATGTTGTGCCTGGGTTTCCATTTGATCATCAAAACACCTCCTAACTAAGGTTATTATCATTGTCTCCTTCTTCCTGGTGAGACTCAGGGTTCAGATCATGAAAAGGGTAGCACACGGCTTGTGAATAGTGGAACTGGATTGTTCATTGAACACTGCCTTCCTTCCAGTGAACACTGAACGCTGCCTTCCTTCCCCCATTGGTGGTCACCCCGGGCACTTCTTGAGATTGTAGCTATCAGAGGTAAGAACATTGCCCCCATTCATATCATAGCACCTGCCATTTTGATGTGCCTACTATGTGCCAGCAGGTGTACAAATATTTTTAATCTCTTACAAGCCATTCCACAACCATTTATTGAGTAGCTACAGAAACCCAGCAAACTAGGATTTGGTGACTTTAATTATTTAGACGGAAAATTCAAAACTTCAAAAAGTTAAGACTGGCCAGATGAAACATATCCAGATGTGAAAGAAGGGAACAGAGGCCATATCCCTCAGACCTTAAACCTACACCCTCCTCCTGGCATCATACGCTCCCCAACAGGACCCAAAGCACCACCCTTTGTTTCTATGTTGAGACTTCCTCTCAATTCCCAATCCAGTCCTGCAGCAAGAGAGCCAATCTCCAAGAAGCCAGTTTATCCCAGTCCCTGGGGCTGTATCTAAGTGAGATGTGGGAGCTGTCTCACCTGCTAAGAGCCCCATGATCACAGACACATCACCTGTTGGCAATGACCAACAGATAAACTCCCTAGTTGAGCTTTCAATCCATGGTTTACTCACTTATTCATTCAACAGGTATCTACTTTCTGCTTCTGGTGTGTTACATATTGTTCTAGGCACTGGAGATTGTGCAGTGCATGAAACAGACACGCATACCTGTGCTCAGGCAGCTTACAGTCTAAAAGCAGAAAACAGACTATAAACAAATAAAGAGCCAAGCATACTGCAAGTTAGATAATAATAAGGGCTATGAATACAAATTAAAAGGGAAGTGGGATAGAGTATGTATGGAGGAACACAGGAGTTACAATTTTCAACAAGGTGGTCAGGAGGACTTACGATACAGTGACATTGAACAGAATCCTAGAGGATGTGGGAGAGGGACAATGCAGGGAGCTATGGGAATAGCATTTCTTGTGGAGGAAATAGCAAGTGCAAAGATCCTGTGGCAGGGGAGTGCTGGGTGTGCAGGGAAAACCAGACACTAGCAAGAAACTGCAAGTTCTGGCAGAGCAAAGGCATGGGGTCTCAAGCTAACTTCAACTAAAGAATAAGTGTTCAATATCACAGGGCTTTTGATGTGGTTGTTTTAATCATAGGGGTCTGGTGAGAAAAGGTCCCCTTGTATCTGATGTGGTAGAGTGAATGAGGGGAATTGCTACACGGGTATGCTTCTTCGTCAGGAAGTCTCCCTGGATTCTGTGGTCTTAGGCAGGGCAAAAAGATGAATAAATCACAGTCCCTCCCTACAGGGTCTCATTGCTCAATGGAGAAGGGGTCCAGTGAGGGTCCAGTGAAAGAACAATCATGGCATGAAATTACCAGTATTAGAACATCAGCCTAGAACCAGGTAGCCGAGAAGCCTGTGGAGGATGTGATCAGGCTGGGCTCAGGCTGCTCTCTGGAATTCATGCCTGAGGCGTGAGTAGAGTCTCCTTACACACCCACTGGAGAAAGGTAGTTTTGCCTTCCCCGCCGTTTTCTAAAGACTTGCTGGTGGTTCTACTGACTGTGGATGAAAAATTGCTGGCTGTGCAAACTCTGCCCTTTAAGCTGGAACCCAGGGCCTCCTGTATGTACAACTTCCCCAAAGGACTCCCACAGATTTACGTGGCTCCTCTCCCTGTGTGTCTGAAATGACACATACCAGCTAGCCTGAGCCGGGTACAGCTCTTCAGCTAGGATTATCTAACCAGCCCCTCACTGCCCGTTCCTTCTTCTCAGTTGCACCCCTGGAAAGCAGGATTTTCTTGCAAAATAAAGAAACAATAGCATGGTAATCAGAGTGGTCTGGGCTCCCATAGGCTGTACCAGGGAAATCTCTTGGCAATCCTGACCCTGGCAGACAAAATGAGACAATGGCTGTCTATGGAATGGGGGTGTGTTCACACCCTGGGATTGTACATGTGGCTTAGCAACGGGGGGGCTCTTAAGAAGAACTGGATCCTTTCAAGGGTAAAGTCATCAGCACCCACTACACCATGATTGCCAGGTTCCCAAACCAGGAGAAAAATTGGATCTGGAATTGTTACTGGACCTCACTGCTATGAAAAAGCATTACTAAATCTCTACTCCATCAGCTGGGGAGAGAGAAGGAGAAAGGAGACTGATACTCAGGGAGAGCCTGCTGGGTACCGCCCCACACAGCCCCGTCTTGGACATTATAGGTACTGTCTCGTGAAATTTCACCACGACCTTCTGAGCTAAGTTTTCTTGAATTGGAAAACCTGAGTCTGGGGATGACCAGGACCTTTCCAAAGCTCTGATCCACCCGGGCCTCTGCCCCCATGTTTGGTGGTAGCCCCCAGGACACAGGTGAGACTCTGTGATGACTGCCCATGCTCACCCTGCAGAGAGTCTATGCAGGGGGCTGCCAATAATTCTTCTAGAGGAATCCAGGCCAGACCCATACAGGGGCACACATGCACAGCAAACGCATAACGAGTTTTCAGATTTCCTGAGCAGAGTCCACAGCTTTTTTGTTCTGTGCCACACACTCAGTGCCTCTCACAGATGGTGGTGATCCAGTCTATATGTACACCACTCTGTGTTAGAGTCTATGTACAATAATGTGAATAATGAAAGCATTCTGAATAGTTGTTAAATAATGTCCACGTGAACTCAACTGATCGACTCAGTCAGTGCCCTGTGTCTGCTTTGGCCTTTAATTTCCCATTTTGTATCTCTTTTGTTTAACTATTGGCTACTGTCTTCATTACAGATTATCAGCATAATGCCAAGTCAAAATATTTGGAATGATTAATGTTCATGTGCATCTAGGTGGATCTTACTCCTGTTTAACATGTGTGTGTGTTGAGCATTTTTAAATCATTAAGGTCTGTTCAATACTCAGTCATTTCTTAAGATCTTAGGCTATTTGAAAGACATGGATTCCAAAGGGTATTTATTTACCTGACATAAAATTTCCCTCTTTTCATTCCCTGCTCAACTGTCACCTATGATCAAACTCCATCTCTCTTACCTGGCTTCTCTAGCTCCAGATGACTTCCCCATCACCCAAGTTGCCCCATAAACTGTCTATTAAAACATATTCATTCTTTAGGTCAGGACTAAATGCTGTTCCTTCTTAGCATCTTCCCTGATTTGCCTGCACAAGAAGGGGTACCTTTCTCTAAATTCCAAAAGTACTTTTCAAATGGCTGTTTTCGTCAATGGCACATGTCTATTATACCCCCTTGCTGATAAACACCTGAAAGGAGGGTCCGTGCCTTGGTCAATGCCATGGTCCTACAACCTCTAGGAGAAGACTTTGCATAGCCCACAAAATGAGGAATCAGAGTATTTCTTCTAGAGGATCCTAGAGAACAACACGAGAGACTCACTAGAATTCACAGGAGTCCCCAAGAAGGCACCTGGTTGACTTTCTTCCCACTACTTCTGCTTCTGAGAAAATGAGCCCCAAGGAGAGTAAATTGCTAACCCTCTTTGGGGGAAGATAACACAGAAAAAACTTCAGAGAAGAAGAGAAAACTTTAAGTTGCACCTTGAAGGACAACTGGGAGTCCTCTGGGCTGAAGCGTACTATAGGGATGGGTGAAGGAAGCACTGCAGGTGGGGCCGCTGAGAGGCTGCTGTTGTGGGACTGTGGGTTGTGCAGTTTGGCTACCGTTACTTTATGCATTGATTCAGCAGATATACCTTGAGTCACCTTAAGTGTCCACTACAGATATGCAAATGGTATCTGTGAGATTGACACTACAGAGGTGAGGTCACGTTGACATGTGGGGTGGTGTGGGGAGAGCAGGAAGGCAGAGAACACGGGCTAGACAGGCAGGTGAGGAGCAAATGTGGAGGGCTGCTCATGACATCCTAAGCATCTTTGATCTTGCCCTACAGGTAGGTCATGGGCAGTTAATACTGACAATTCGACATTTATGTAATCCACATGAATGTTTAGAAAAAGATCTCTCTGACGGCAGTGCAAAATGCAGAAGAGTGAGAGAGAAACTGAGCTGTTCATACAATAGGATTGCCTCCAGTTGGTGAACACGGAGAAAACAGGAGCAGATTGCAAGGGCCGCAATTCAGAATGCACCCTCTTCCCCTCCCTCCCTCTCTACACACAAACGTTACAGTAGGACTGTAGAAAACCTTTCAGTTAAGATCAAGTAGCATACAATATATTTCTACTACTTTCTCTACTATGTCTGAGGGAAGATGAGTGGAGAGAAGAATGAAGATAGAAATAGACAAAAGCAAAACAACAGCACTTGCCCCAATCTGCCCTGGGAGATGGAAGAAATGGGGCGATTTACCAGAGCGTCTCTGTCTACTGGCTGGGGCTCAGCACCAGGTCCCAGGGCTAAGGGAGGCTTGGGCTTTGCTGGAAGAGAGCCCTCTACCCCCCGAGGGCAAAACTGGGCTTACATCAGGGTCTAGGCTAAAACAAGCAGCTCCCCTTTGTGGCTCTGAATCTTGCCTAAGTTACTTCCCCAGGTGCCAGGTCCCTCATCTGTGACTAGGAAAAATAAATTACCTACCTTACAAGATTTGTGAGAATTAGAAACTCCTTGTAAAGCAAAGGACATCCAGGAATTATAATAAGTATTACTGCTATTATTACTATAACCACCGCCACCATTATTAATACTACCGGTGATCACAGCCCAGAATCCCACCAAGAACCTGGCATCCGAACCTCCCCTTGACCCCAGTAACCCATCTCTCTTTCTAAATGGCTCCCATCATGCCTGCTGTGGAAGTCTCTTCAGAATGTGCCTTGAGCAGGAAGGAAAAGAAAACTCTAGTCTCTCCACATCTCCTAAATCGCCAATGTCCGACGTCATACCAGGAATTCTCCCTTACTGTTTACCTGCCTCTCTGTCTTCCCACCTCACACTCAGAGAGACAGGCACAGGAGGAGGATAGGTACCGGGGTCATGTCCCTGGGAAATAGCTAGACCAGGATGGGAACCTAGGTCTCCTGCCTCTTGCTGGTCCACACCTGAAGGTAACACTCACCATGTTGGGAAGAAAGATGGAGACCCAGGCGTCTGGATGGTGGTTAGAAAAGGCTGACCTACCATTCTCACTCCTCTGTGACCTTGGGGACTAGAACTAAACTTGTTGTTCCTTGGTGACTGGAACTCCACAGCATGGAGATTTCAGGCCTGGGTGCACACATCCACCTACAGAAAATACCGAAAGACGCCATTCTACCACTTCAAAGACCAGGAGAGAGTCCCGGACACAAGGGACTTCTCCCGAGAACAGCTTGTGGGACCATCCTGGGTGCGTGTCTGAGACATTTTCGTGACATGTTGGCCCTCCCTTCTTTCTCAGGTGGACAGCAACTGGGCAGGATTACTTTGGAAATAAAATACCTGTTTGTTCACCGACTATCCATCCCGAACCTCCGTGAGGTTATAACGTTCCCAGGTAGATCTCCAACCAAACACTGAGCCAGGAGAAATGAGTAAAGGACATGAAAACGGAGTGAGCATACGAACATTTCCTCTAGATGAAGTATCGTGCTCAGACTGAGGACAGATAGGGTCTTGCTCAATGCATAAGCTTGGGAGTCAGCAGAACTCACTTTGAATCTGAGCTCCGTCTCTTGCTACCTCTGTGGTCTTGGGCCTACTGCTTAACCTCACTTGCCCAGTGTGTCACTGTCTGTCTATTGAGAATAATAAAAGTGTCCAAGTACAAAACCACTCTGAGAATTAAAACAATGCCACATGCAGGTGAATTAGAGCAGTGCTTTGCGTACCTACGTGTTCACAAAGTGCCTATTACCATTATTTTGTTGAATAAATAATCAAATACATTAATTAGAGCAATTAAATTTAATCTGAATTTTGGCCTGAGTATCTAGAAAAATTAAACCAGAAAAAATTCAGATTTCATCCCCAGATTAAATCCTCAGATAGGCATACACATTTTACAGGAAGGAAGTTGAGGCCTAAAGAAATTAAACAATTTGGCTAAGAACACATAACATCCTTGCAGCACAGTTGTTAGATCACAAGACCCCTTATCTTTCACTGTGCCCGTTTGTTTATTGTAGAAAGTAAACATGTTTAGTGGCCAAGAAAACATCCTATTTAGGAAAGATATTCTGTGAAGGGCTTGCGGAAGCTAGGTGAACTCTCCGTTTTTAGCTACAGTTTTACATTTTTCAGTGTTATAATTTTATGCTCGTCTAATTAAACAAACTAGTTCATGACAAGCAAGGGTAAGGTGTTCATTCAATTCCTGCCTGGAACTGTGTTCAGGGTGTTTACCTGGGAAGCCATGTGTGACTAAAGAAATCTCCCAACGCAAGGGTGCAGACTCAGGGTCCAGTGTTCGGTGCTGCATTCCTCCCCTGGAATCCAAAATCTCCAGGTCCCCAAGGTTTCATTACTGCGTGCAGACTAATATTTTGGGGTGAGGACAAGGGTGGGTGGGGAGACTGGGGGACTAAGGGACAGGGAGGTGGGGGGCTGGGGTTTCAGTTGGACAGATTCCCATCCCCCGCCCGCGCTGCTGCAGGAGCCAGCAATGCACCCAAGGCACAGAAGACAAAGGGAGCAAAGCTCCCACCCAGAGTCCGCATTCCATCAGGAATTTGCAATGAAACTTTCACCTTTTCCAGCAAACTCTGTGTATTTGAAAGATTTAATTTTCTCCTCACCTCCTCCGGGCCAAGCAGGAAGAAGAATTGGAGAGCTTATTTTAGCACAGAGTGTAAGCTGGAAAGCCCCTTCTGAACCTAGCAATTGGTTTTTGTTTTGTGGCCAGTGACTGCCACAAAAGGGGGCCTACCCCCAACCCAAGTATTCAATTAACCCTGTGTGTGACAGGCAGAGGATGGAGGCTGGTTCAGGCCCCATTCATAGGATTCCGAGGGGGGCTTTTTTGAAGGATTCTTCTTAACAAAGGTTGCCAAACTAAGTAGCTTTTTTGTTGTTGCTTGGTTCTGGCCTATTGTTACCTCTCAAGCGACCTTTTCCACTTAATTGGGGCTTTAGAATTCCACGTCTATTGTATCTGGAGATAAGAAACACCCTGCGTAGGAACTCTGGAAGTTTATGAATATAAGCATTTCTGCATTGGGTGATTCCAAAGCTGTTTAGTTATCACTCCTGTCCATTGACATAAGTTACACTGATAAAAATAATCGTCAGAAAATAACAACCACAGTGATAATGAGTTTCCACATATTGAGTTCCTATGAGGTGTCGGGTGCTGTAATCTATGCTTTGTGTGTGTTGTTTCTAATGTCGCAATTAACTCTGCATGTTACAGACCAGGACTCTACAGTTCAAGAAGAAAGAAGCCACACCACACCCCAATCAAAGCTGAGGGCAAACGCTGGCCCCTCCCTCACTGCCGGGCCATAGGGCTTTATTCACAGCACTTGGGGCTCTGCTTAGTCAACAGTTCCACTGTTTTAGCTCCCTGACTAGATTGGAAACCAGAACTGTGAACAGAGAAAAGATTAAAGTGCTTTTTGTATACACAGTTAAAAATGCAAATGCTTAGAGAGAACAGGTAGAAAATATAAATGTGTGAATTGGGCCTAGTGTCAGATAACAGAGAGCAGTGAGGCCTGAGGAAAACGGGAACAGCATACCTTCCAAAGAGGCTGACCTTCACATTGATTTTATATATATATACACAAACACAATCATCACTAAGCCAAACTCAGAAAATAGTTCTATGTCTGGATTGGTGACTGGACCTCCCGGTGGAGGACATCTGTCCTCTGTTAATGATACCAGGCAGAAGTCACAAACTTGTAGCCTTCAAGCCACGTTCCTTCCACAGACATAGTTCTTTGCTCTGCACAGGGTTTTAAAAGTCGAGAGATTCCTTGTCTGAGATCTCTAGCTTCCTGTGGGACTCTAGACTATGTGGCATCCCCAGGCCTGTGTGTGTCCCCTGGCAATAATAAGCCATCCAACTCAGATGGGGCGCGTCTCCCTGCTGCACTGCACCTGCTACTCCACTCCTTGTGTCAGCTGCCTGGCCTGTGTGACTCCTTGGGTTTGCCACGTCTGTGTCAAAGGGGCTGAGTTTCCTAGGACCATTTTTCTTTGCTCAGATCTGAGGTGAGAGGAGCCCTCACTTAGTTCATTATACAAATATATACAGGCATGGAATTCACAAACTGAGGGTGTCACTGTCATTCATCTGGCAAATACTAACCTGTGACCCAAGGCCATCAAAGCACCTTTTTGACATATTTTATGTACACACACACACACAAACACACACACACACAAAGGCACCAGCCATAGGGAGCAGAAGATGTTGCTCATGACACCCTGTTTGCAATAATGGTCAAAAGCACGCACATTTTATATTTAAAACATATTATGAATAGGTGAGTAACCAAAATTGAGATGGCGAAGGCCTGCAGTCATCTTTTTAATGAAAAGAGAAAAAGAGAAAGTTGTCTTTTCTTGGCGAGCTTGTTCAACTATCCAGAACATTTCTCCAAGAAAGCTTAGAGCGTCCATAAGTCATGGCACTCAAGCTCTTGTCTAGCATGTGGGATACGAACTCCCTTACCCTTCCTGAGTCACCTTCAGAGAATAGAATCATGTCTTAGACTTAGAGGAGTTTCATACCTGTTAGCCACTTAATCAGGCATTTGAACAACTTAATTGAACCTGAACATTTTATATCATTATATAAAGTGAAATATTCATGTTGCAGTCAAAATACTTCAAATAGTCCTAACCTAGCCTTTTAGCAATCTCATTAATTAGTAAAATGGACAAAAGCTACAAAACAAGAAACTAAACAACAAGATACAAATAAGAACATCCATGCATAAAACCTCTGTATCAGTTGAAGTGAAATCTACAAAATCCTTGTTATAAATGCCATGTCCTTGACTTTCTTTTTTTTTTTTTTTTTTTTTTTTTTTTTTTTTTTTTTGAGACGGAGTCTCGCTCTGTCGCCCAGGCTGGAGTGCAGCAGCCGGATCTCAGCTCACTGCAAGCTCCGCCTCCCGGGTTCACGCCATTCTCCTGCCTCAGCCTCCTGAGTAGCTGGGACTACAGGCGCCCGCCACCTCGCCCAGCTAGTTTTTTGTATTTTTTAGTAGAGACGGAGTTTCACCGGGTTAGCCAGGATGGTCTCGATCTCCTGACCTCATGATCCGCCCGTCTCGGCCTCCCAAAGTGCTGGGATTACAGGCTTGAGCCACCGCGCCCGGCCCTTGACTTTCTTTAGAACTCTCCAAATCTTCACTCAAATTCAGGTTGCTCTTAATTTACATATGTATATTTAACCAGCTTCCTCATTCATATTTCTAGTTCTCTCTAGATTAGAAAAAAATATTCCCTGAGAAGCACTGCTATTATAGGGAAATGCACCAAGAGCAGAAGAAGTAAGAGATGACAACTGACAGAGAAATAAAAAAGATAAAACATTGAAAACTACCAAAACGAACATAGAAATGCTAAAGATATGGTAACCTGGGGCTATTTGAAAGAGCAGAGAAACTTCACTGTGGAATTCCGGAAGTATCACTGCGCTACGTCACAATATGCATTGTTTGCTCTTCTTAAGGAGAAAGAAAATTATGTAATAAATTTAAAGGCTCTGTGTACAAAATGACCTAAGTATGAAAAAGTTAAGAAGCCTAAAAGGTGAATGCTCAGCCTTCTGGGCAACTCGCATTCCCACATTGATTCATTGCTTCCTGATGGTCTCAAATGCCTGACTCTGTTTAATTTTAGTCATTGAATCACTTTTGTCAATAAAACCATGAAAACTGTGTGAGACCTGGCATGGCATGGAAGCCAAGATTCAGTTTCTTGCAGCCCTGGACCAGGATATAGAGGTACAGGCTCTGTGGTCACTGTGCCTGCACCCCGCATCATCTCAACAGTGAGCCAGACTCAGATTTGCAAGCTGAGCTTGTGTTAGCCCTCTCTTCCCTGCTTGCTCCCAGCCATTATTTCTAATCAATCCTACCTTGCCATCCAGGGACAAAATGTGAGTACAAAATGAATCGGGATATAGTGGCTACCACTTTACAAATAAGGAAGCACACACACTTCTGTGCTCACAATCCACAAATGACAAACTCTCTCTCTCTACTACCTTCCAGCTAATCCTACAGATGATAAGTCCTATTAGATAGAGAACGTTTTATTCAAAATCTGAGCTTATGGGTGCAACACTGAGCTAGCACATTTCTTCCTGTCTATTCTCTGGTCCCACGCTGCCTGCTTCACCTCTTTCTGCTGTTGTGTAATTGTCAGCTACCGGTAACAAGTGGGAAATGGAGAAGGAGAGAGAGAGAGAAAGAAAATAGGGAATGGGTGAAGTCCATTCAGCAAACACGTGCTGAGCCTCTGTGCTCACTGCTGGGGAGAACGAGGTATCACCAGGAAAGGCTCAGCTTGGCCAGTACCCTGGATGGAGAGGTGGGTGTGTGTGCCCCTGGTGTGGGATGGTCAGAAAAGGGTGGGATGAGACTGGACTGAGATAAAAGGTGCCTGAGGCAGGTGCTCCTGCTCAGCATCATCCAGGTCTGGTCTGAAGGAGAGATGGGAGGTTAGGGTCATTCCTGGTAGAAGAGACTAGAAGCAAAAGCAAAAAAGTAAGAAGGAGACAGGGTAGAATTTGGCACCAGAAGTAGTTGGCTGCAGTTTAAGGCAAATTTGGACAGAGATCTAGTGTCACTCACAAACAGACCCCTCCTAACAAGATGGATTTGCAAGACACCTGCTCCTCTGGAGGGTCATTGGGCAGCATTTTCAATGGCATGAAAGGCTTTCCCTTACTCACCAAGACCTTAGATCCATTTGGAGGGTGGAGATTGATCCCTGGACAGATAAGGAGACCAAGAACTGGAGGCATTTTCTTACTTTCTCAAGACCCTAGACCTTGTGGACTACAGAACCGGAAGTTAAAACCAGGGCATCTGACCCCAAGTTCTACACCTTTTCAGGAACCCTAAAACTCAATCTTTTTAGACATAATTTGTTATCTATGTTCACATGCAATAAGAAAATAAGACTAGGCTTAGGACAAGAAGCAGTACCCCAGGTGCCAAGGGTCAGTTGCAGGGTTCTCTATAGCAGGGGTTGGCAAACTTCCCCTGCCAAGGGCCACAAGTGGGTGTGGGTGTGCTCCAACGAAGCTTTAGCTACAATATAGGCAGTGTTGGGCCTCCGCCTGGGGGCTGCAGTTGGCTGACCCTGGCTCTAGGGTTTGCTTTCCCATGCCATTGGAGCTTTTCGTGTTGGGGCAGGAACCCAGAGAAAGGCTTCAGTTGGGCAGGTCCAGCTGAATGTCAGGAAAAGTCCTGTGTGGGTTTCCCAGGGCAGTTCACGTTTTCTTGCCCAAATGTTAGACACCTTCACTATGCAATGCCAGATTTTAGACACTGCTCAGTTTACTGTGATTCTGAAGATGGACATGGGACACAGGCTCTGTGGAGGATGGAGGTGGCAATAGATGACTTAGGGAGGCTTTTGACAGCCTTGTCTGTGGCGGGTGGGAACCGCCTATCACAGAGAAGAATGCTGAGCCCAGACTGGGCCAGGACCAAGAAGTCATCGTAGGAAAAGTGATGATGCTTCACATGTGAGGAGCACGAATGTGGACGAGCCCCTGAGGAAGGAGACAGGCATCCAAAAACAGTCAGAGGAGACAGCTGTCATGTGTGTGCAGAACTGTATGCAGCTCCTTATTACAATGTGAATTTTGAGGCAGGGAATGGCAAAAATGAGGCTTGAAAGGCAAGTGAGGACCAGGCCATGGGGCTTCATATGCCATGCGGAGGACTCTGATTCTATCTTAGCAGCAAAGATAGAATTTTGCTGCACCCTGAAGCCTGCAGCCACCAACCGGGAGCTTCAAAGCTGGGCTGCTAGAGGGCCCCTTAGGAGTGACTTCCCGTCAGTGCCAGGGCTGGAGCCCAGTTTCTCTACCAGTGAATGAAGGAATCATTTCTGCCATCCCAGAGGGCTCTTCTTGGACAGAGCCTCTCCACTGATATAGTTATAACATTGGCTCTCCCTGGAAGCTGCTCTCTGGCCTGGGTTCATGCCAAGTCTGCATGTTCAGTGCCCAGCTACCCTGTGCCAGGCTGATTAAAGAAACCTGGCCCTGGCAGCTGAGGGCCATGCCAATGGGACAGCTTGGCCTCCTCATCCCTTGTTCTCTTGGGGAGGAGAATGTTCTATCCTATGATGACCACTGGGTCCACTCTGGGCACAGATTAGGATAATCTGGAACAAAACAGGACCCATTCCCGGGCACATCCCAGACCAATTTAATCAGATCTTTGAGAAGAGGGCCCGGCATCAGTTCACACTGGACGATGCCTGTGTGCAGGCAGGATTAAGTGCCACTGCCATTGCTGCGCCAGGCTCCCTGCCAGGAAAGTAGCCAGGCCCTGCTGGAAGTTCCTCTCTTTACCTAGACCTGGCTCTGCTTAACCCAGGAGAGTAGCGTGTGGGGGCAACACCAGAGCTTCTCTGACTTCCTGGTGCATACAAGTCACAGGGGTCTGGAGGTGGCGCCTGAGAATCTGCGTTTCCAACAAGCCTGCAGGGCACGCTGATGCTGCTGGTTCATGGACCAAACGCTTCAGTAGCAGGACAATGGGTCAGCACAATCCTCCTGGCAGTAGTGTCTGGTTCCAAGTGTACTAAGATTGGGCCTGCTCAGCCCTGGGGGTTTACCCCTGCTGCTTAGCAGTCGGCTGTGTGTACCCCACAAGCATCTCTATTCAATTTGTGAGCCAGACGTGGAGGAAGTGGGAAGTTCTTGGGTCTGGAAGGCGCTTCAGGCCAAGTGAGAGACCTGAGAAGTAGAAAATGGGAAGAAGAAGGACGGGAGCCACTGATTCTAAATATTCATGAGAAGGGACTGCAAGATGTTAGAGAAGAACATGCCTACGGGAGCTGGAGAGCCAGGACGGTTTCCTGGAGGAGGTGCAAGCTGATAGGTGGCCCTGAAAAGACCAGTTAAATTAGATCTGAAGCCTCCTGCAGCCACCAACATGGAGCACCAAAGCTGGGCTGCTTTGGAGAAGACAGAGGTGAGAATAGAACGGAGAAAGCTGGGGGGCTCAAATCCCATTCTCATGGCCTAGCTCAATTTCACTGTCTCCTTTTGTATTTGTTTACTTATTTATTTTGAGACTCAGTCACACTCTGTCACCCAGGCTGGAGTGCAATGGCGCAATCTCGATTCACTGCATCCTCTGCTTCCTGGGTTCAAGCGATTCTCCTGCCTCAGACTCCCGAGTAGCTGAGATTACAGGTGCCTGCTGCCATGCCTGGCTAATTTTTGTATTTTTAGCAGAGACACGGTTTCACCATGTTGGTCAGGCTGGTCTCGAACTCCTGACCTCACGTGATCCTCCTGCCTTGGCCTCCCAAAGTGCTAGGATTACATTACAGGCATGAGCAAGCCACCTCTCCTGGCCTCCTTAACATGCAGCCTTTCTTCTGGGGTTATAGCTTTTGTTGCACTACACAGATTTCGTATTTTTTATTTCTGGCTCCTACTGTTCTGACACTATATACTATGTACTTCTCTATCTAGATTTTTGCTTGTCTAGGCTGTACACTATGAGATGTCCTTCTCTTCCTTTACAGCTTGACAAACTCCTATGCATTCTTCAAAACCCATTTTAAATTATATCTTATCTCAGTACTGTTTCCTAACCATCTCCCTCAGGCAACATAAGTGATTTTTCGATCTATGTTTCTGCAGCTATCTTTACTAGAGTCCTTATTTTAGAGCATGCGTAGATTAATTATTCTGTATTTGTGAAAGCACTTTTTAAAAAACAAAAATAAAAACGGACCAAAATAATAAACACTGATTTTTTTTTCTGTAATAGGGTTACATTAAAGGAGGTTTTTTTTGGTAAAACACATACTAACAAATTGATAAATGCACAATTTGTTATCATGGGCCAATATATTCTAACAAGATTGTATATTATAGTAGCCAGCAAAAATTATCTCTACCTGGTATGGACTTCTGACAATAAAAAAGGAACAGAAAGAGAGCGCATTAACATACAATAAACACTAATTAAAAATAACTTTAAAATGAAAGATATCATGATAAAAATACAATGCTTACATTGTGTTTATGAAAATGACATTTTAGAGCAAACAAATTATTAATTGCCTAATTCATTTGCTAATAATACAGATGTGGAAAAATTTCTTTCATTTTTATGTTAGCGTTAGCTGAATTATTGCAGTGTATCCAAAAGCATCCTCAGGTTACATCATATCACATGTTACGGTGATAATATCTCTTCACATGAGATCATCTTCTTTTTTAATTATGAAAATATTGTGTCTGCTTGTCCTGATTTTGGTTTTGCTGCTGAAATCAATATTGGCTTTGCATGTTCCAGCTTTAATCAGCTTCTGATTTTATGATGGGGAATTTCACAACCTTCACATCATCTCTCTGAATTTCTTCCTTTGAAATATTTACAAAGAATTGAAGTCTATAATGGATACCCACACACCGGGAAAAGCCAGCAACAGAGAATGTTAACTTCATCTTTAATTTGCATACAGGAGCACAACACATGGCACAAAACAGCTCACTGTATGTTGTGGCATGTGCGAATGCTTGCTCTACACATAGGAAGTGTTCTCAAACTCCAGCGATGTAACTGTGCAAAATGGAAGGTAAATAATGAACGCTGTAAAGCTCGGGGAAGAGGGGAAGAGGAGGCTTCTGGCAGCCTAAAGTGGAACTACAGCCCCTTCCTAAGGAATGCAGAATGGCAGGGCCTGGAAGGAAAGCCTGAGAGAGAAGCCTGGGGCAGGAACGTGGGGGCGGTGGTTCTGACCGAAGCCCACCCACCTCAGCGCCGTATTTCCGAGTCCATCAGAGTGCTCTTGTTTCCAGCTCAGAACCTGGGCCCTTGGCAGCCCCCCTTGCAGCCAGCCCTGTCCCCCAAGCTCATGGCCGGGAAACCACTCCTGCGAAAGCTGATTGTGTTTTGCTCTAGGCCTGGAGAAAGGTGCCTTTTCGCTGACTCAGTAACTCGGGTGCAGCCCTTCTTCAGAAGAGTCACCTCCTCCCCTCGCTGGAGCCCCTCAGAGCCTGGTGCATGTAGCTGCTTGTTTATGGGTCATTAAAGGGGTGGCTGGGGGCGGTGAGAGGAGTTGGGGAACTTGGGTCTGAAGGGTGAGGAGAGAGAGCACCAGCCTCCAGCTTATGACCAATTGGAAAGCGAGGCACGGGAGCTCTGCAATTACAGGATGGTGAGTCTCCTCTGCGGATGAGGGGCAGTGGCTCTGATTATGCCAGCGCATAAATTCCATCCTCCATGGCCACTCAAATACACAGGCAGCTGAGACCCGTGTAACCGCTCCTGAGGCTTCCTCCAGAGCTGGTGCAGCACTCTTAGCAGGAAAAGATGAGCCAGGAGGAGTGGTTTCCAATCCTAGTTCCACCCGTTAGGAGCTGCGGGACTCTGCCCCATCTGTGGAGTGACGCGGGCCCCTCCCTCACTGTGCTGGTGAGAGGTACGCATGCTGCCGGGCAATCTGCCTGAGTGTTGGGTTATTTGAATTTCAATTTCTCCCTCTTGTCTACTTTTTCTCCTGAACAAAGTAGAAAATGAAGGAAAAACAGATTGGGTGTTAAATTCTCACGTGTTTTAAAAATGGTAAGGCTTCTCTTTAATTTTCCCTTTTCCCTAAACAGGCCACCACTCACCATCCCGTCACCAGCGCCATTCAGTTCTGCTGTGACCTGTGGCCTGATCTCCACGCAGCCCCTCCCAGCTGATTTTTCCAAGCCAGTACGAGGCACCAGGGTGTTCTGCCTGAACCTTCACAATAACCTCCTCACCAGTCTCACTGCTGCCATTCCTGGCTCCATAAAATCTGAGCTTTCAGAGAAGCCAGTGCGATCTTCCCACATAGAAATGAGAGCACGGCACCATCCAGCCGCAAAACTCCCCAGAGCTTCCCAGAACACTTTGAAAGAAATACAAAGCCCTTGCCTGGCCCTGCCTCTCCCTGACCTCAGCCTAGACTGGCTCCACACCTTCCTCTTAGCCTCAGCCATGGGCCACACAGGCTGGCCTTCCTTCTGTTCCTCAAACAAGCCCTGCACCGCCTACCCCAGGACCTTTGCACCAGCTCACCTTGGCTTGAGACGCTCTCTCTTCCGGCCCGTATTCTCCTTCACAATTCAACCAAATCCTCACTTCCTAAGTAGCCACTTTGATAATTTAGTCCCAATCCAGCACTCTCCAGTCCTCATCATTGCTCACCATTTGAGTTAACACCCATCTGCATCTTGTCTTCTTCATTTTCATTTATTTCTTTGTCTAATTTTCGGGGGCCACCTTTCATGCCTAGCTGTGCTCCCTGGGAGCACAGCTCCTATTTTCTCTCTGCTTATCCTCAGTGCCTAGAATGGTGCCTGGCCCAGAGTAGGGGAGCAAACAATATCTGTGAAATGGATGAAAATGTACAGGCAGAGGCAGCACCTACATGTGGCCCTTCATGAAGAGCATGCATTGTCAGTATATTCTCCATCTTTGCAAATGTAGGAAAGCTCACTGCTGATGCCCTCCCCCCACCCTGCGGTAACTAACCCAGCTTCTACCTGCTCCACTGGCCTCTCCTCTGAGGATAACTTCTCGTCAGGGCTTCAGATGGCCTCATTTTGGGAGGAGCATTTTACTTAGCTCAAATATGTCTCTCTTTTTTATCTGACGATTCTTATTTATTTATTGTTTTGAGATGGAGTCTTGCTCTTGTCACCCAGGCTAGGGTGCAATGGCGCAATCTCGGCTCACCGCAACCTCTGCCTCCCAGGTTCAAGTGATTCTCTGCCTCAGCCTCCCAAGTAGCTGGGATTACAGGTGCCTGCCATCACGCTCGGCTAATTTTTGTATTTTTAGTAGAGATGGGGTTTCACCATGTTGGCCAGGCTGATCTTGAACTCCTGACCACAGATGATCTGCCATCCTTGGCCTCCCAAAGTGCTGAGATTACAGGCATGAACCATCATGCCTGGCCTATCTGTCATTCTTAAAGCCACCAAAAGGAAAAAAAAAAATGTAATCACTTTTTCATGTCTTCCAGATATCTATCTATATATAGAGAGAGAAAGACCTTAGGTAGGTAATTTAACTTTGCTAAATAAGGTATAAACAAGATTGTCTTAGCTCTGCCGCCAATCTTGGAAGATCAATTACCTTCTCTAGACCTCAATTTCTTCAGCCCTAAAAAGAAGGTATTGATACTAGGGGAATGACTGAATGAATTTTGATAAATGTGTACATTCGTGCTAAGGAAGGTCATTAAATAATTTTAAAAAATGAATGACAAGGAAAAATGGTTAAAGTAAATTCAGAGCTCCAAAATATTAATATATTTCAAATGATGTAGATAACTTTAAAAGTATTTGGGAAAAATCAAATGATCAGAAGTACATTTAAATGTTAGAGAATTATGCGTGGTTTTTATTTATTTTCCCTTCTTTTAATTCTCTAAATTGTAACCAGTAAGTATATAAAATGTTCACAGCACTGCTCCTTTCCCAAATTAATAAACCTAAAATGAGGAAGTCAACCAGATAATGTATAAGTTCCCCTGTTGTCCTGCTAGTTTGGATTGTAGCTTTACTGCATGCACTTCTCATATGGGGATGGGGCAGGGCCAGGGAAGGGACTGACCCAGGCTGGGCCTCTCAGAACACTGCATCCCCGGACCCCAGGGCTGTATTTGGGATGTGTCTGGGAGCCAAACAAGGCCAAACAAAGGACCCGAGGATTTAGCGTGAACTCTAGGGAAAGGGGTCCTCTTTTATCACTGGAGTTACTAATGAGAACTGTCAGAGTTCTCTCTGACAATCCATGGAGAGTGTTTGCTTGTATGAAAGAGAACTCAGAAAAAAAAGCAAACTTGAGGAGTAGAGAAAATATGAACAAAAAACAATACTTATATTTGTTGACTTTATTCAGCCCATGGGTCCAGCTGGGTCAAAGTTGTGTTTGATCTTTCTGGTCACCTGACCCGATACATTTCCTCTCTTGCCTAAACTAGTGTGAGATGTGTCGGACACAACCCAAAGACTCTGCTCATGGGCACAGTTAGGCATCCATGCTGTTCCAGCTTTGCCTTTGTAGCAATCTCTGCTCAAAGGATGGTCACGTCCAACAGGAAGAACCATGGAGGCTGTGGTTCTCCTTGTCCTGCCGCATGGCTAGTTAGAAACACGGCCTGCATGCACCCAGGCTCCACCAGGAAGATCTCCTCACTGCCTACACCAGAGGGCCTCAGGCTTCCATTCTGGGACAAAGTCAGCTCCTTAAAAACCTCTTTGTGTAAATTATCCAAGTCCTAAAACAACATACCGTCATCTGGGAGCAAATCAGTGCTGGAATAAATAACCCAACAATGCAACTGATCCTCACTGAGTGCTTGACCTCACTGTCTACCCCACCATTCAATCTCACTTCCATTGTGAGACCAGGGTTCAGCCTCCACCCCATCCAGCATAGCTCACACCAAGGCTGGTGCCTTGCAGGAGCCGGGCGCCTTCACCTATGGGCATCTCTCTCCCTGCAGTGAGCCCAGAGCACCCGTGTCCCCCATCCTTTGAGCTGCAGCCTCCCTGAGATCCCCAACGCTGGTGTCTGGGCTCTGGGCTTCTGCTTCGGTTTCCTGGTTGTTGTTGTCATCTAGAGCCACAATCTTCTTAAGGACCATGAAACTCTTGGAAGCCCCCTGTTATCTTCCCAGGAATTGGATATTCTTTCTTCCTCCCCACAGTTGGACAAGGTTCTCCCTCCTGTGAGCCAGGCACTGCACTAGACTCTGAATATATCAGGATGTGAAACCACAGTCCCTGCCTTCAAGGAGCACAGGTGAGTGGGGCAGGGTGTAGATAACGGCAGTACAATCTTACGTGATAGATACAACGCTGGGTGTTTTTAGGACAAGAGAGAAACACCTAAAAGAGCCTAGGGAGCTGTTTTGAAGGAAGCAGGAGCTCAGCGTAGCCTTAAACAATGAATACAAGTCATTCAGGTCACTGGAGGGGGTGCCTAGCTTAAGCAGAGGCATGAAGATGAGAAATATTGGGAAGCAAGCAGGAAAATACAAGCAATAGTTGTCCGGGAAGCAATGAAGCAGGGCATCTCACAAAATAAGGCCAGAAGGGAATATAGCAGCAAGAGAGTGGAGATCACGTACTCCAATATCAATGCAGTCAGGCAAAGGAGGAAGCTCGACAGGGCCCCCAAGGAAGTGAGGGAGGCAAGGGAGATTTAATCAGGAAGCTAACACGGTCCTATTTGTCTTCTGGATGTAACTGTTTGGTATTGAAACAAGAACATCTGCATGACTGCGAGCACCGTGTTGTCTCTTAACACCAGAACCTGCCCAGTGGATCAGTCATCCTGGAGGTTGACTC
This sequence comes from Macaca mulatta, assembly GCF_049350105.2. NCBI lineage: Eukaryota > Metazoa > Chordata > Mammalia > Primates > Cercopithecidae > Macaca > Macaca mulatta. The sequence continues at coordinate 118,892,621 of NC_133418.1, forward strand.
CAACTGGGGAATGGCTCAGAGTCATCAGAGCCATTTGGTCATCATGACAGGGCTTCAGCCATACTGTTCCAAATACGCCCTCATCCCAGAGCCTGAGATCGCTCCTGGTCTCCTCTCCAACCCTTAGACCTGTCGCTGGGGTCTGACATCCACAAAGCTAAGGCCACCAGGGCTGGCACCTGCTGAAGTGCCCGCCGTGAGCCTAAGATTGACTCACATCTGCACTGAGTCACCACACAACACAAAACCTGGCTGTATTCATTTTACAGGGCTCTGAATGGGTAGCTGACTTCACTGAGACTGTAACCTAGATCCCACGGCCTTTCCAAGTTTACATCTGCATCTTATCGTCACCTTTTCTGTCTCAAAGCACCGAGTCCGTGGGTAATTTTTAGGTGTGTCAAACACCAGGCCTTGTGCCAAGGACTCAGCAAACGAAGGTAAATAGGGCACAATTTTACCCCTAAAGAGCTTCAACCTGTCATGGCAAATTCATAACCATCTTTTTCAATGGAGAACAGAAACACCAAGAGGTTATGTGATTTGCCCAACACCACAGGGCTTCCTGGTGCTGCTAGGACAGGTTCTGAACTTGAACTCAGCACTCCAGACCCCCTGGAATAGTCCACTGCCAGCATTCTGTGATGAGTTCACAGACTACGGAGAGGAATCACCTCTGGGGACCTGCCGAGCAGACTCAGGGCAGTTGCGGACACATCCGAGAGTCAGAGCTAGATTTCTCCTGAGCTGGATCCTCTCTAAAGCCATCTCCCCGATTTTAGAGGGGGCTTTAAGACCCAGGTGCATGATCAGCCTAGCTCTTGCTTTTCAAAAAGGAATTAGGGAAATGCCGAAAGACTCTCAGCAAATCAATCTGTCTGATAGCAGTGTCCAGCCTGGCAGCCGGACTTGTTCTCATGCACACGGCAGAGACCTGCACCAGACGACCAGCATCCGAACCCCCGAGCCTCGTCTCACCTGAGCAGGGCTCCCTTTGTCACCGTGTCAGCGGCTCCGAGTCGTGAAGGTTCTGTGCTTCCAACGAGGCTCGTCTGGGAGGCATCGGCACAGCTTTTAGCTTCCTTTAGTGAGGCAGTCGTCAAAGCACTGCCGGGACTGCAGAATGAAATCTGGATTTGAGAACCCTCTGCAGGGCTGCCAGGGGTGCTTGGCACTGCCTGGCGCCACCAGCCGGTCCAGCTCCAGCCAGACTGCTGACCTGGCACTGGCGCTGCATGATATAACTCGCTCTCACGGGGAAGCTTTAACTGTCTCTTCCCCAAGCTCGGAGTCCTCCAGTCTCTGTAGGATGCATCTGTTCTGTGATGCCCCTCTTTCGACACTCCGGGCTCCTCTCTGCCAGGGTTCCAGCCATTCAGGGACTCACAGCCCGATCCCTGCAAACATACCAGCCAAGAATTCATCATTTTTAGCAAAGTAATTATTAATCCCAAGGCTTCTGTTGAAGTCCTTCTCTTTTATTAGTGCAGCCAATTAAAATATATTTAAGCATAAAGATATTTATAAAGATTCTAGTGTTTTTCCATAAATACCTACCGATTGAAGTCATTTTATTTTTTAAAAAAATCCAGCAACTATTCCCTTATTCCTGTATAACACATTGTTCTCATTTAATTTATATGACTTTAAGACTCCATATGGAAAGGATATAGTTGACTGGGGAGTCATGGATACAAAAAAAAAGTAACCATGTAGGAAATTAATAATGCACATTGGAATATTAATTATGTTGTTGGAAGAATGCAAGAGACACATAAGAGCATAGAACTGAGACTAAGGAGACCTGGAGACCTGGGTTCCAGTTCCAGAAATAACACTAAATTAACTTTAAAGATGTGTGCAAGTTACTTGGTGCCTGGACGTCAGTATCTCCCTGGCTTTCAAGCAGTTAGTTTGGTTGATTGCCAAAGTTCTTCCCAGCATCACCATTCTAATACATTTTTTTAAGCCAAAACACATATACCTGTGGTTTTTAGAGGAAGTGTAATACAGCCATTAGAATCACTGAAGACTCACAGGCTTCTAATCCTCATTGCCCCTTCTTAGCTCTGTGACCCAGACAAATTGTCTAAACAGTGGACACCTCAGTATCCCCGATTACAAGACGGGAGAACATTTACTGTTACATGAGCTGATGCAGTTGCTGTTAAGAATTAAATGAGTTAATGTATGCAAAACCAGCTGGAACATTGCTTCATCCATGATTTTGCACAATAAATGTTAACTGTTAATACTCTATTCAATGGTCCTAATTCTACCACAACTATCTTACTAACTTACTAGCTTGCCAGTACTGGAGATGCAGTACTTGTTATGTATATGTAGGATTCATAGTCTTCATGTCAGAGTCCTGCCAATGCTTTCAAAGATAAGGCCACATCTCTGTGTTAGAAGACAGATTTTTGGCTTAGGGTAAAAAACATTTATTGAACACATATTGTATGCCAGAGTACCCTCTAAAGCATTTTTTCTATATTATCTACATGTTTCAGGGCACTGTGTAAACTGTACTCTCTTTTATTAACAATTTAAAATACTCTCAATTATAAAACAAGGTGATTCCAATGCATAAAATTTATATACTTTGCCCAAAGCTATGGATGTGGTTAGTGTTAAATCCAGGAACCAGGGAGTCTAACTCAAAGTAATTCATCACGTGAATTACCCAAGCTAAAGGGAGATTCAAGTGTATACTGCTCGGGTGATGGGTGCACCAAAGTCTCACAAATCACCACTGAAGAACTTACTCATGTAACCAAATACTACCTGTTTCCCAAAAACCTATGGAACTAAAAATAAAATAAAATAAAATAATAAAGGGGGAAGGCAAACAGAAAGTAGAAACTGAAAAGAGACTTTATAGATGGGCAAGAGAAATTGGTCTTTTTGTCTTCAGTCTCTCAGCTCCAGCTTTTTTTTTTTTTTTTTTTTTTTTTTTTTTTGAGACAGGGTCTCACTCTGTTAGCTGAGCTGGAGTGCAGTGATACAATCATGGCCCACTGCAGCCTCAACTTCCCAGCTCAAACAATCTTCCCACCTCAACCTCCCAAGTAGCTGGGATTACAGACACCATCATAGCTGGCTCACTTTTAAATTTTTCTTTTGTAGAGAAAAGATCTTCTTATATTACCCAGGCTGGTCTCAAACTCCAGGGCTCGAGAGATTCTCCCACTCTGACCTCCCAAAGTGCTAGGATTACAGGTGTGAGCCATACTGCCTGGCCCGAACTTTTTATTGGTGTGTGGACACTCTAAGAAATTTTAAAGTATGAGTCTTCAAAACATGTATTGATATATACATTACATATACCTCACACTAAATAGTAATAATAGTAGCAACAACAATAACTGAGGACGGAAACTTAGAAGGAAAATGTCTCTCTTCCATCAGCCCCTTTCAGGACCACACCACTGATTCCTACTGAGAAAGCCTAACACTCTACCAGCTGACAGAGAGGAAATGTTTACAGGGCCCAGCTGCAAGATTTCACAGCAGGGTGAGAAGGGTGGATTTAGAGCTGAGAGGCAACCAATTGATGAGGGGAAGAGAACATGTAGATGACAGAAGGGTCTTCACCTCCCAAGAAAAGTCAGGATCCACAGCTGGTCTTAGAGGTTTTCTATTTTAATATTAAAATAAAGTAAAGCCTCCTTTTCTCCATGAATCTGTCATTCATTAAATCAAAAATTTACATTGAAATTTTGAATAAGATGACTGCGCTGCTGAATATCCTTTATAGATATCAAAAGATGCCTTAATGTCCATCTTAGGTGTTCATTCCCTGGTAAAGGGGATCTCCATTTCCTTCTAATCAGTTCCTACTAGTTCTTGGCATTATTAAATGTATATATTTCAGTCTATGTTTTTTATATGATTTTGCACAAGCTGTTCCCCTGTCTATAGAACTTTTTACATGAAGTCTAGGTCAGTTCATGACTCCCACCCTATTCCATCTCTATTTGTTCTACACATTTAGATTATTACATTTAAGTCACCCTGTTATAATCATTTATTTACCTTTCTATTTCTCTTGTAATAGTCTCTTAGTGACAAAAGCAGTGTCTTAGTCATCTTTGTTTCCCTGAATTTTAATCCAAGGTTTCTAAACCTTTGCACAGATTGAAATTTGTGAGTAGGTCATTCTTCTTTGTAGGGGAACTGACCTGTGCATTGTAGGATTTTAGCAGCATCCCTGGTGTCTACCCACTAGATGCCAGTAACATCCTCCTAGTTGAGCCAAACAGAAACCTCCCCAGCCGTTGCTCAGCATCTCTCGGGTGGCGAAATCAATGCCACTAGAGAATCACTATGTTAGTACGATTACTAGGTCAGAATTAATACTAGACAAAGTGGTCATTGAAAAAAATATCAAATTACAATAGAATTCATTAAATATAACATAAACTGCAGTCATTTGACAACTAATATGTCTCAATTTATTTCGTAGGAAAAAGAAAACTACAAATTCATTTATTTATTCATTTAATTAGTAAATTGAATGAACATACTGACTACTTATTCCATTTTAAATGTTTTCCTAACCCTGAATGTAGAGAGGTAAGAAAATTAAATTTCTGTCCTTACTGGGGTTATCTGATAAAAAGTCTTTCATCTACACACACAAAGATACATATATTCGCAGCTAACAAATCCAGCCATCCATCTATGCATTTATTAATTTATTTCGCAAATATCTGTTGCTCCTGCTTTGTGCTGGACATCACCATGCCTGTGCTAGGGACATAGAGCTTTATAAGACACAATTCCTGTCTTCAGGCAACCATAGGCAAAGAAAATCTAGTAAACAATTGTGTGCAAGAAAATATTTATTTATGCAATAAACGTTTAGGCACAGTGTTACCTACTGATATGATATTGAGCAAAGTTGATACAGTCTCATGCAGCTGTCTAGGAATGAAGACAGACATTGGCGAGAAATAAGGAAGAACATTCTAGTAAAAGTGAGGACCACGAAAGTCTAGGGTGGGTCCACCTGTCTGAGATCAGGCAGTATTTGCAGTGATTTTAACGCATGCCCATCAGTTCTCTGACACTCCTCCCACAAAAAGTGGGTTCTATATCACCTCATCTTAAATTGACTTGAATGACTCACTTCTAATAGGATGTGGCAGAAGTGGAGCCACGTGACTCCTGAGTTTAGACGTAAAAGTTAGTATGGCTCTGCTTGGCTTTCTCTATTTTGGGACTCACCATGAAATTCAGCCAGGATACTGTAAGAAAGTTCAGGCCACGTGGCTAGGCCATGTGTAGGCATCCCAGCTGACAGTCCAAGCTGAGGCCATAGCCAATGACTCCATGAGCCACCAGACATGTGAGCGGATGAGCTTCCTCAGAAGTCCAGCCTTCAAGTTGCCCTGCCTAGGGCTAAATGGAACAGAAAGGAGCTATCCTCATCAAGCCCTGCCCCAACTACAGATTTGTGAATAAAAGAAATATTGTTGGTTTAAGCCATCAAGTTATGGGGTGGTTTGTTATGCAGCCATAGTACCTAAACAATATCATGGATTGGATTAAAAGTTGCCCAGCTGTGGTGGGTGCACAAAGTCTGTATTGAGTAGTTTAAAAACGATTTCATGAGTTGGTGATATGAGTCTTGTCTTGAAATATGAATGCATGTGCCAATGAGTATTAGCCAGGCAGAGGAGGGCAGAAATGAAGATAAGAAGTAGCATGCCTATTCTTTGAAGTGTGAGCATTTCAGTTTGGTCAGACCGTGGAGGGCAGCACTGGAATGGAAGAATCAGAATAAAGAAAGTTAATTTGTTAGCTTTATTTAACATCAATACGGTTAGTTTGTTGACTAACAAAATAAAGCCAGATTCAAATATGGAAAGCCCTTACAATGAGTTTTACTATTATGACAAAATGCACAAAATATAAAATGTATCATTTCAATAGGGTACAATTCAGTGGCATTCAATCCATTCAGAATAGTGTGTAGGCAGCCATCAGCACTACTGAGCCCCAAAACATTTCCATCACCTTCAAAAAAAATTCTTATATCTGTAAAGCAGTCACCCTCCCCAGTTGTCCCTGGTAACCAATAATCTTTTTTCTTTCTCTTTGAATTTGTCTGGATACTTCATTTATAATTGACCCTCTAACAATGTAGGGGTTAGGGGTGCCAACTCCCTAAAACTTTTTACAGCCAGAAATCTGCATATAACTTTTGACTCCCCAAAAAAACTTAATTCCTAGTAGCCTATTTTGACCAGAAGCCTTACTGATAACAAAGTCAATTAACACATATTCTGTATATTATATATATATTACCTATGGTATTCTTACAATAAAATAAACTAGAGAAAAGAAAAATGTTATTCAGAAAATCACAAAGAAGAGAAAATATATTTACTCTTCATTAAGTAAAACTGGATCATCATAAAGGCCTTCATTCTTGGTGTCTTCAGATTGAGTAGGCTGAGGAAGAGGAGGAGGAGAAGCAGTGAGTCTTACTGTCTCAGGGATGGCAGAGACAAGAAAATGCACACATAATTGGAGTCACACAGTTCAAACCTGTATTGTTCAAGGGTCAACTGTAAATGAAATCAGATGAGATACGGCCTTCTGTGTCTGCTCCTATTTCTTGGCATAATATTCATCCACATTGTAGCTTGTGTCAGTACCTCACTTCCTTTTATGGATGAATAACATGTCACTTTATGGGCTTGCTACATTTTGTTTGTCCATACATACATGGGTGGACATTTAGGTTGTTTCCTCCTTTTGGCTATTATGAATGGAACTACCATGACCATTCTTGTACGTATAATTGTTTGAATACCTGTTTTCAATTCTTCTGCCTACATAACTAGAGGTGGAATTGCTGGGCCCTGTTCAATGTTTACCTTGTTGAGGGACTACCAGACTCTTCCAGGGTGGCTGCACCATGTCACATTCCACCAGCAATAACTACAGGGTCTAGGTAGTGCCGCTGCTTATAGTTTTATTGTTTCCTGGTTTCTTCTTCATTCGAGTATTTCTGCAACTATGCTGGTGATTGATTTCATGTGGTAGTTTTTTGGAAGATTAACAGGAGAAATTCCAGAAGGCTGAATGAGAAGGAAGGTTCTACTTTCTAGGTTCCTACTTGTAGAGAAATCCCCTAGATAATCAGAGGTAAACCTCAATTTTATAAGCTTCCCTTATAAAAGAGGCCCAAGAGAGCTTGTTTCCCCTTTTCCCTGGGTGAAGATGCAGTAAGAAGTTTTCATCAAGGGGGAGCAGGCCCTCACTAGACACCACATCTGCTGGTGCTTTGACCTTGGACTTCCCAGCCTCCAGAACTGTGAGAAACAAATTTTTGATTTGTAAGTCATGTAGTCAGTGGTGTTTCTGTTATAGCAGTCCAAACAGACTAAGACATACCACACAGAGCTGTTAAAAGTATACTATTAAATAAGAAATCTTGTGCAATGCAACTGGACCAACGTCTCACATATAATAGATGCTTTGGGCACACAGGAAGTTCTCTGCCTCATACTTATTTTCCTGAACTGAATTTGTCTCATCCCTGAAAAAACGGAAAATAACTGTCCTTTCTTCTTGCAAATGCTGTTTCAGTTCACTTAGCAATCTTTTCAAGAAAGAAAATTAATACTCTAACTTAAATGAAACAGCCCCAGCCCTCATAAATGTAAAAGATTATATAATACAAATTAGCACAGATATTTAGTTAGGCAATGGAAACACAAAAGCATGTTGCAGAGTCACCACTCAGGGGCTCTCCACATGGTTTCCTTCTCCCACATCAGTTCTTAGGCGAATCACTACCCTAGACGTAAGGAAAATTAAAAAAAAAAAAAAAAAAAAAAAAAGGTGGGGGAAATTATTTCAGTCTGCTGACTTTACCTTTTGCAGACATAAATGGTTTATTCATCAGTGAGGCTCTGCTTGTGAAGACAGGGTAAGCCCATATGGTGTTTTTGTGAGTGGCAGCTATTTCTAGTGCTAGACGGGACTCTCATCCTTCCTAATGACCATTCGAGTACACTGCAGGAAAAGTCCCCAGTATCCCACTTCCCGTGCTCTCAGAAATGGGGGCTCCCTGGGGCAAAATGCACCCTCTACTAAAATAGAAGCAAGCCACAGTGTTCCCTTTGGAAGATGAGGGGAGGGAAAAATGCAGAGTTGGGTGCTGGGCAGTGAACAACAGCCCTCTTGGCACTGGCGTCCTGGCTCAGAAAACTGAGCGCTGCCCTGGAAGTGACCTGCTCATACCCAGACACCCTCATCTTTCATCCAGTCATCGCCTGCGTGTCCATTGCCACCACCAGCATCCAGGCTCAGGGCAGCCTTCTGAGGGACACAGGACGTGCTTTTCCTCAAGGGTTCCAAGGCGGATTCAGAAGAGGTGAACAATGCCCATGAATTTTTAATGAAGAAATTAATGTGGCAAAGCAAGGAATTCCTAGCATGTGGGGGTGAGCTCCCAACCAGCTGATTTTAATTTTCTTTGTCGGGTGAGATGTTTTTCTTTCTGGCTTCTCTAATCTGAAGTCAGATGCAGATAAAAAATACTAAACACAGACCATCTGATCAGTACTGCACAAGACATTCTGACAAGCTACTCAGTAACGTTTTAACAAGAACCTGTAAGGTATTTATTACAATATATATATATGCCATAGATGAGCAAACCAAGCGTCAAGGAGTTTAAGTAAATTGCTCAATGTCACACAGCTAATAAGTACAAGAACTAAGACAGAAGCCCGGGTTATCTGGCTTAGACCCAGTGCTGTAAGCCTGTAAATTTGCAGATACCTTGGGTATTCCATATTCTTTGCACAACCTATTTCTAAATGGAATTGCTTTTAGTTTGCCTCTTAATTAGTTCATAACCATTGACCTAATGTGCTTTCTCATTTCCTGCTATGAATTAGAAATGAAAAGAAATTGAAGCAATCTATTGTTATTCATTTTTACTAATCTACCATGGTCCTTGCAAATTTCAATTATCCAAATCGTTTCATTCTTTTTTAACTGCACAAACTAATATCAAAATAACCTGGTGGGTTATGGGTCTGTATGTATAATACCACAGGTTGGAAAATTATTACCATCTTTTGCAGTTTTAGACAATAGCTGTCAAAATTATATTGTTTCTTTATAACTTTAAAGAGGTTATTTGAAATCTTTCCTAGGCTCAGAGGTTCTTCGTGTGAAGTGAAGACTGTGGATTCCACCTCTGTGGAAGGCTCAGCTGCTCCTCTGCAGAACAGCAGAGTATATGCCCCTCTCGAGCTGCTGTGTGTGTCAAGCTCTTTGGCGGAGTGAGGTGCCGTGGGCACCAGGAACACACCTCCAGACTGATTGGCTGCAACCCACCCTTGTTCCAGCTCAGATTTAAGATGGTTGGTTGGTTGGTTATTTTGCCTTGTACTGTGATTTCTTTCTGTTTTTATTTCTAGCCTTTTATTCTAGGATTTAAAAATCTGTACTAAAAACAAAAACAAAAGTGTTGTATTGATTCTCATCCCATCCTTGTCACCACTGGGTGGAGACTATGTGGGATAGTGGTTGTGTGTGTGTTAACTTTCGGCCCTGAGCCTCCCTGGTAACATCTATCATTTATCTTACGAGTGAGACAGTGGCCCACGCGTGCCCACAGCCATGGGCTCCTTCCCCCACCGCACCCATCATCACTAAAGCAGGGTTAGATGACAGTCCCTCTGGGTCCAGCTCTCACGACGGGATAAAAAAGACTCCCGCCAAGCCTACATAACTCTCCCTTTCGGAAAATTCACAAGATTTCATTTATATATGCATTCACATAGTCATTTAATAACTATTAAAAATTGGGTATCCTTTATCCAAAATGCTTGGGACCAGAAGTGTTTTGGCATTTTTTGGATTTTTGAATATTTGCATATATGTAACGAGATACCTTGAGGATCGGACCCAAGTTCACATAAAATTTATTTATGTTTCATATGCACCTTATATCCTCAGCCTGCAGGTAATTTTATGCAAGATTTTAAATAATTGTGTGCATGAAACAAAGTTGGCGTTAAGCCCTGATGTGTGGAATTTTCGACTTGCAGCGTGTCACATTAGTGGTCAAGAAGTTTTAGATATTGGAACACTTCTGATTTTGAATTTCCACATTAAGTATGCTCACCTGCAAGTGTTTATTCTGTGTCAGGCCTAGAGAGACTTAAATTGCATGGCCACAGTGCTCAAACGCCCCCAGTCCACTGAGCAGAACAGACGGACACACAGATGCTGAAGGTGGAGTGTGGGGGGCCCCTGGATATGGGTAAAAGAAACAAGAGGCAGCCTTTTTTCCTTCCCAGACCTCTAACCTGAGCAGTGGACCCGTTTAAACTCTAAACTAAAAGCAGTGTTCCAAAGGGGAGTGATTCCAATAAAGTTTTTAGCTCAATTTTGAATTTTTTCTAGTCAGCACAAGAGATCACTTAGAATCTGGCATAGCTATTTTCATCAGTTTTAGAAAATGTTTAAATCTGTTTGCTGAGCGCCCCAGGAGACCTTCCTCACTATGGTCATAGTTTTCTCCTTCCCCAGCCCAGGTGCCTGCTCAGTTTTGCTCCCTTCAGCTCTCCCTGTCCCTCAGACTGACCCCGCAAAGGCCTGGCTCTTGGATGCACCCCTTCCTCACCCTGAAGATCAAATGCAGATCACCTAGGCCTAAGACATGCTCCCCTCCCTTCTCCCCGCCAGCAACACAGTCTGAAAATTGATAGCACCATCATTTTAAGGTCTAGGGTGGTTTTTCTCTTCTTTAATTATTTTGGTCACACTGCATGTGCTTTGACTCATATTACAAATAAAGCTCCGATGACCGGTCGGTCAGAGACATTTTTACATACCTTAATTACCTTTCGAAATATATCAAGCCAAGTCAGGTTTTCAGAAGACGTTGTTTCAGTATACATTTCAGCTATAATTACTATGTGGTTTCAGTTTCAGCTGATGGTTTTGAAAATTAATGTGGTTCAGTTCAGTTTTGGGTTCACGGTTTGGGTCAGGTCAAGACCTTTGAAGCATTCCTAGATAAGGTGGATGATATTAATTTCTTATAATAATAATGATGAAGACAGACATGAAAATAACCTTTGGTCTACAACCCTATAGCCCTTGCAAAAGTACAATGAAAGATCTCTGAGTGATTTTCTTAAAACAGCTCATGGCCAGCGCTTTTGTGGACATGAGCTATGATACGCATGTTCCACTTTTAAAATTAGGCAGTTTGTGGTCACTGCCAATACAATGACATTCAGGCAACTTCTTTCTAGAGAAACCTTTCATATTCTGTTCAGATAACTTATCTCAACAAACTCACTGGTGGAGAATAAAGACATTCAGGTGCTGGTGTGTATTCTACTACGTAGGAGTCCTCTGAAAAATTGAAACTCTTTCATTGCAGTTTTGCTGAAACACACGTTGATTGACAATAGAATTTTTTCCCAGTTTTGTATTTGTTTTTGAGCCAGCCTTTACTAACATATGGAGGTCATCGTAACAACTGTGTGCAGGAGATTGCAATGCTTATTGCCATTTTGATTTTCTGGACCCATAGAGTTCACTCTCAAGATGTCATATTCCTGAACAATGGTAGCACAACCCATGTTATGATTATGTTACTGCAAAAGTAATTGTAATTTTTGCCATTGCTTTTAATGGCAAAAACCTCCCCAGCACCCCGTTCCATGGACCTTCTTTGTCTGTAACCCAAGGTTCTTCGGTGGTCACTCTCCATTTTTCTAACTCTTATCACAAAAGCTCTAAAAACAAATCAGCAAAATCATGTTTAGTTTCAGGAGTTGAAAATATTTATCCAGTCACCAGTAGAATTAGATAAAAAGAAAGAAGGCTGAGGAAAAAGACTAAAGAGGCCATTCTCATGTAATAGGTGGGAATTAAAATGCATAGATGGGAAGCGAGTACAACAGCTCTGGTTGGGGGCAGGCTGGGGAGAGAAGACCCAGTGATCTAACCCAAAGAAAGTTACCAAAGAAAAGCTAGTGGATATGTGAGATGTGGCATTGGAAAAGGCGCTGAGAAGCCGTCAGGATGGTGGATGTGAGACGTAGCATGCGAAAAGGCATTGGTAAGCCGTGCTAAGAAGGACTACCTGCACGACCAGCAACCTTGCAAAAACAACAACCAAAATCACAAAAATGGGAATTTGCCTTGAAACTTTGAGCCGGACCAGAGTGTCAGGACCACAGCATCCTGGAAAACATCTGATTTTTACCAGAGCTACGACTCCTGAACGGCAACAACCAATGAACTACGGACTCCTGTACTAAACCAACCACCTCCACCAGGGTAATTATTATATATCAATACAGCTTGTGTAAGCACCCTCAGCATCATTTTTAAAATCCCCACTTTCTCCTTCTCTTTGGAATATCATTTGGCTTCTATTAAATAGTCAAATCTGTGTCTCCCAAATGGCAATTCCTAAATGTCCAATAAACGCCTTGTCTTACTGCTTTGGTATCTGATCTTTTGCCTTTTCTTGGTTGACAGATACATGGAATCACAGAAAAAAGAAAAAGAAAAAAGAAAAAAGGTCTTTCAAGGAGAATGATATTAAAACTATATTTATACTTTTTATTTAAATACCATGGCAGGATTGAAGATGCTGATGTTAAAGAAAAAGATGGTGGCCAAGAGCAAATAAGGGTCCTCCTAGAAGCATTAATTATGAAACAACCCTGGGAGGGGCACAAACCCAACAGTGACTATAACTCACTCCAGGTTTTATGTCTCTCATTCTGATTTAAAATACATAATACATAGCTAAATAGAATGAGTTGGGGGGATAAAAACATCACATGCTTAAATGTTGTGCAGCAATTATACCTTTTTCCCTCCAAAGTAATGTTGTTTGATGACTTGCCTGCAGCAGAAATCCTGTGTTATTTGTCTTTGCCTGACAAGTAGAGTAACCAGTAAGTGCTCAATAAAGACTTATTGAATGAAATCGTGTGCCAGCAAGGTAGTCTCAGTCAGGCTCCTGGCAGGGAGCTGAGTGGAACTATGGTTAGGGTAGTGGAGATTTGGTCACCATTTCATGACCAGGCGTGTGCTAGGAAAAGGAATGCCACCTAGAATAGTTATCTATTAAGACTGGAATACCGACATCTTATCTCTTATTTTATGGGGAAAAAATATCCTGAATATGTACAATAAAGAGGAAGAAAATCAAATTTTCTCAATACTCCTGTGGGGCAAATATTCTTACACTCATTTTACAAACAACAACAATAACAACAAATTGATGCTAAGATTTTCAGGAATTTTCTCAAGTTACACAGAATTTGGCAGAATCTGGATTTTAGTCCAGGTCTGTGCAGTTTCTACCCCAAATCCAGGGCTGTTATACAGCAGCACACAAACTTGCTCCACTTTCATCTGCAGGAAAAAAAAAAAAAAAAAAAAAAAAGCCGGGACTATGATTATCTGTTAGTAACAAAACAGCCAAGAGGAAAGTTTTCACAATTAAACAGGACCAAAAATATACAAAGACATGTGTTTCTCTAGAGGAGTTACAAAAAAGAATAACTGAAACCTAAAAATCAGAAATTAAAGCTATATGTGAAATTTATTAATACAATATGCTGATAGCACACAGTAGAGCCCAATTATGTAACAAACGATATAAAAATTAAAAGTTTTAAAATGAACACTAAGCCTAGAACCACTCAGTAATGGCTTCCTCTCTGAAATTAACCAGGATGGGATGTGTCTCACCCAGGCCTCAGGGCTCAGGAAAATGAGTGCTGCAAACGTCTTGGCTCGGTGCCAGAGAACTCTGACAGTCCAAAGGACTTGCTAATATCCACTCCCCTTATGTAGACTATGGAAGCTCAGCTCTGAAAAGGACAGTTCATTTTTAGCCTTGGTGACCAAGATTGAGACAATACATCAACATTCAGAAATGATAAGATAATGGAAGCTAGAACTTCCCTAGACTGAGCCATTTAGTCAGCTAAGTGAAAAAGAAGACAAAGAAGAAAAAAAGATTAAAATAGAAACAGTTCTCTTTTTCAGGCTGTCAAATGCTTCCTAAGAGCTCCCCCACCAAAATATCTGGAACATGGTTGGTGCGACTCAGGTGAGAGAAAATTAACTAGTGCATCCATCAGGGCCATGACTAAAATGCAAAGGAAGTTAAAGAATTACTTCTGAAGACTAAGTGCACAATGTAAAATTTCACTGGCTTGATTTTGTGGTTGGAGGCTTGGGGATAATATCAATGATTGCTGGCTGATCAGCTTAGGAAGGAATTTCACATTCAGGTGTACCACCTTGTCCTTACAACAATCATGTACTTTTGACCTTCAGGTTTAGCTCAAGGAATATTTACAGTTTCTCCAATCTTTTTTATTTTTCATAATATTTATAGAGGATAGAATACAAATATCATAAAAATTACTTCCCTTTAAAATGTACAGTTCAATAGTTTTTGGTACATTCACAAAATTGAGTGATGCTAATTCCAGAATAGTATCAATGTCCCACAATGAAACTCATTGGCAGTTTTTCCCTCCCTACAAATTGTTGCAACCGTTAAAATTCTTTCTGTCTCTAGAGATCTGCCTATCCTGGACACTTCATGTTAATAGAAGGTCCAAAGGACTTGCTAATATCCACTCCCCTTATGTAGACTATGGAAACTCTGCTTTGAAAAGGACAGTTCATTTTTAGCCTTGGTGACCAAGATTGAGACAATACATCAACATTCAGAAATGATAAGGTAATGGAAGCTAGAACTTCCCTAGATTGAGCCATTTAGTGAGCTAAGTGAACAAGAAGACAAAGAAGAAAAAAAGATAGTAACTTTAAAAAAAAAGTTAATAGAATTATTCTGTTTTTAAATTTTTTTTAACTTTCATTCCATTGTGGTCAGGAAATGTACTTAGCACAATTTCAGTTATTTTAAATGTATGGCGCCTTGTTTTGGGGCCTGAGATCTGTTCTGGAAAATGTTCCATGTGCATTTGAGAAGATTATATTCTGTTGTGCTTTGTGGAATGCTCGGTAGGTATCTGTTAGGTCTAGTGTGCAGTGTTGTTCGAGAGTCTTCTACTTCCTTGTTGAGCTCCTGCTTAGTTTTACTTATTTATTACTGAAAATGGGGTGTTGAAGTTTCTAACTATTATTGTTGATGTTTCCCTTTCTTCCTTCAGTTTAGTCAGTTTTGCTTCATGCACTTTGGGGTTCACATGTTAGACACATATGTTTACACTTGCAATGTTATTCTGATGAATTAAACCTCTTATCATTATAAAATGTTCTTTGTCTCCACCAAAAACTTTTGCTTAGAGTAATATTGTCTAATATTAATGTAGGCTCTCTAGATTCCCTTTGGTTATTATTTGAATGAGATAACTTTTTCCATCCATTTACTTTCTAACTATTCAAAGATACTATTTGTATATTTGAGTGTAAATGCATCTTTTGTAGATACACTAAAGGCAGGTGATTTCCTTTTTTACCCATTCCATCAGTTGCTGCCTTTTGATTGTCAGGTTTAGTAATTTTACATTTAATGTAATTACTGATAAGGTAAGATGTATGTCTGCCCCTTTGTTATTTGCTTCTGCATTCCTCCATTACTGACGTCTTTTTTGTTTAAAAGATATTCTCTAGCATACCATTTAATTTCCTTTTCATTTCATTTACTATATTTGTGTGTGTGTGTGTGTGTGTGTGTGTTTTCCCAGTAATTGTCCTGGAGATTATAATTAACATTTTGAGTTAAAATCGTCTAGTTCATATTAATGGAAACAACTCAGTGGTTCACAAAATCATTGCTTCAATATAGCTCCATTTCCCCCCACTTCTTTGCATTATTATTGCCGTAGAAATTCCACCTTACTGCCTGCTGGGCTCCGTGGTTTCTGATGAGAAGTCATCTGTTAGTCTTATTGAGGATCTCTTGTACACAATGAGTCACGCCTCTCTTGCTGTTTATAAGATTGTCTCTTTGTCTTTGGCTGGATAGTTTGATGCAATGTGCCTAATAGCTTCTTCGACTTTACTCTACTTTGAGTTTGTTGTGCCTCTCAGATGTATAGTTTGCTGTTTGTCATGAAATTTAAAAAAAAAAAATTCAGCCATTATATCTTTGAATATTATTTCTGAACTTCTCTTTTTCTGGTACTTTCATCATATATATTTTGATGTGATTGTATCTCACAGCTCTGAACGTCAGTTTTTTTAATTATTTTTTTTCCTTTCTCTTTCTGGGTCTCATATTACAAAATCTTGACTCACACATCTTTGATGATTCTATTTTTCTACCACTTCCAAAGTGCCATTCAGCCCCTCTAGTAATTTTCTTTTTAGTTATTTCATTTCCTTTCCATATTTTCTATTTGGTTCTCTGTTATGATTTCTATATCTTTATTGATATTCTTTATTTGAGGAGACATCATCCTTTTTTAAACTTTCTTTTAATTCTTTAGATACAGTTTCCTTTAGCTTCTGGAACATTTTTATGATGGCTAATTTAAAACTTTTGTCTGTTAATTCCAACATCTAGACTTCCTTGAAGAAAATTTTCATTAACTGTTTTTCCTTTATTTATGTACCATACTTTTTTGTGTATGGTTTTTTTGCATGTTTCATAATTTTCATTGAAAACTATAAATACAGTCCTAGATGGTTATTGTTGCCTTTTGTTGATATTGTGGCTATTTAATTAGTAAATGTTTTAAACTAATTCTGTCAATTCTCAATTAACAGAGATGTCTTTAAAGGCCTTGAACCAACACATCTCCCAGCTTTTGTGAAAAGGCTCTATGTATATTGAGGTATGCTTTCAATGCCCCAGCAGATACTTTAAAGCCCTGCCTTAGCCTTCACTTCCTGCTGACACAGTCAGTTTGAGGTATGAGATCCAGGTGTTCTTGGATCTTTTCTGGGCATGTGCACAGTCCAGCTAGTGTGGTAGCCTTCAAGATTGCCATGAATATAGAAGTCTTGCCTATGCCCTATGCGTTCCTCATTTTTCCTTTTTAATTTTTTGATCACTGTCTTACTAACCTCAAGTCTATTGCCTCAGCCAGTGAACAATTGCTACTGATTGTTTTCAACAAATGCCCTGGAGCTAAAGCTGTTTGCAAAATGTGAGCTCTGAGTTAGGTCAAATAAAGACAAGCCTTGGGAGTGGGGCTCTTTAGGTTGCTGTCAAATAGGCCAAATTTTTACAGTTCTTTGGAGATGGGGTTTGAGAAGCTTCAGATTCATTCTATCCCCATCTTCGCTGGTTGTTGGGTGGCTATTTTTCATGGCTACTGTACTTTCTCACCATGCTGAAATGATTCAGGTTTCAAGATTGCTTGTTTTCAAGACTGCCTCAGAACTGATGAAAAGAGTGTGAGATTAGGGCTTTAAAACTACATAAGCTCAGTGTTCTTACAAGAATCAGTCCTGGATCCTAGATAACCATCCTCCTAGGGAATTATCTATCTTGATGTCTGCTTCCCTTCTGGAAACCTGCTGTGAGAACACGTCTCCCTTTGCCTGGCCCTATCCTATGAGAATCTGTGACACTAAACTAGGAAGGCCATTAGGGTGGCTTCTAGCCAGCTGCCTTGAACTCATGCTACATGTCTCAAGGAAGCTATGACACAAAAGTAGTGAGAAATTCTGGAAATTGTGGTCAGCACATGTGCCCTATTGATGGCAGGAGGCAGCTATCTTTGTAAAGGGCAGCTTATGGCAAGGGACAATAACATGCAGGGATGGCAACCAGACTCTGCACATTCCTACCAAACAGGGCTCTTTGCAATTCCAAACACCAGTTCGTTCTAGGATTGGATATAAGAACCCAGTGTAGAATGCATAGGTAAGCTGTGCAATATAAATAGTTTGGCTAATGTATTAGTTCATTCTCACACTGCTATAAAGACATTACCCAAGACTGGGTAATTTATAAAGAAAAGAGGTTTAATTGACTCATAGTTCCACATGGCTGGGGAGGCCTCAGGAAGTTTATAATCATGTCAGAAGGAGAAGCAGGCATGTCCTACATGGCAGCCAGTGAGAGAAGCGAAGTGTGAACACAGGAAATACTGCTATTTTTAAAACCATCAGGTCTCATGAGACTTACTCACTATCACAAGAACAGCATGGAGGAAACTGCCCCCATAATCCAATCACCACCAGTCAGATCCCTCCCTTGACACATGGGGATTACAATTCAAGATGAGATTTGGGTAGGGACACAGAGCCAAACCATATCAGCTAATGTAGGTACCTTACAGGTAAAGAAACTGAGGGCTAACTAACATGCATATTTCATCTCATCTATCCCACACCTGCTTGCCGTCTTTCAGTCTGCAAAATGACCTGCCCTCTCACCTCACTCTCTAAAGATCATCTCAGCATGATGAGTTGATGATTCTCTATCAATGGCCTCCTTTCCCTCCCATCCATTTCAAAATATTTATATGTCTTCACCGGTATTTTTCTCCTTGTTTACCTCTCCAGAGGAAACAGAATCTTTCCACCAGACAAAGGCTCACCCCTCCATCGAGGTCCTGAATCCAATCTCTCTTACTTTTCTAACCTTCTAAGCATGTAATAATTCATCCAAACCAGAGGAAACGGAAGCTATGATGGAAGGGCATAGGGGGCCATTAGGACTGAATTGAGACTGCGCTAGTCCAACCAGACATGCTGTCTCTGACATGCCTTAAATCTCTTTCTTTACACCACCTGCCAATCGATAAATATGATGAGAAGATTCCCTATTAAAAATAAATGAATAAAAGGCCAAGAACCCCTGATCTCTCTGATTTTATTCTTTTATTCTTATCACCTCCAAAGTTCTAGGGAAAGCAATCTACACCTGTTTCCTTCCCACTTCAGTTTGCTGAAACCTTCACCAGGTTCTGGATATCATTCTTGTAAAAGTCATCAGTGGTTTAACTTCGGTGGAGCCTCATCCCATTTAATGTTATCTGAAGTTTAACCACTGCCTACCTCTTCTTCTGAAAGCTATCTCTTTTCTTGAAATGTGAGGAACGAGACTCTCCTGGCTCTCATCTCTCCTGCCTTTCCGCTTCTCGGATTTGGCTGATTCCTTTCTGTGGGGACGTGGTTAATATTTGTGGGACTGTCAAACTCCTCATTGCAGCCGTGACTCCTCCAAAAGGTAGGGTTCTCCTTGGGTTTGTGATGCCTTCTAGTTCTGGGTCATTTCCACCAGCAGAGGGACCCCTTGAGGCGAGGGTGCTAATCCTTGTTCTGTGCACTGTAAAGAACGGGCAGGATTGTGTCAATACACTTGTGGGGCAAGGGAGCCTGGTGACAACTCCACGCGTATGAGACAGGGGTGTGGCCGAACAGGAGAAAGAGGACAGACAGCAAGGAGGTGAGTCGGCCTCTCTCCCAGTCCTCAAGTCTGCCCCAGTACTTGTCCTACTGTGACTTGCCTTGGAGGAGTGAGGCATTGGAGAGGGAAAAGCTTGCGTGAGCCAGGCCTGCCCCTTGGGCTGCCAGTCTTAGTGATACAAACCTGTATGTTTAGGAGACAGACCAGCAGGGGCAGCAGTCTGAGCTGTTTTCATGAGCCCTAGTAAGTTACTGAGGCCTTAAAATTAAGTCTACAATAAGATGATAGGCCTTCCTACATAGAAAAAATAAGGATGCTGGTCCATGTGAGTAGACAGATATGCACATAGGCAATGCCCATGCTAATCACAGTACTGGCCGGTGGGAAGATCTTTGTTCTTAGCCTGGTCACACATTTCTCCTAGTGGACTCCAAGATGGGTCACACAGCCCAATGTCACTCTCTGGCTACTGAGCACAACTGCTGATAATCCATCCTGTCCCCACCCTGGGTAGCCCGGAAAATCCCTGTAATGATACACAGGCCCTGTCTCCAAGCCATCCCTCTCCCCAGGGCCCCACCGCAAGGTGGAGACCGTGACTCAGCCTGGTCCCTGCTGGAGCTTATCTCTGTGGGCAGTTCCAGCAGGAAATCTCTGGGATCTCAGTGGGAGTTGAGGCATTGGGAGGGCCCTCCTAGGGGCTGCTGGATGCTGGGCAGCAGGAGAGGGAGGAGAGTTGCTCGGGAGCTCTCTAGGCTAAATCAATCCTTTCCCTTTCAGCTCAGAGATAAAAACCTGAAGTGCCATTTGAGCGCTCAGCACCCAGGAATGTCCCCACGCAGCTGACAGGCATCGGCTTCCATTTAGAATGTGTGAGATTGCTGGCTGCCAGACCCACCCCTGTGGTTTAGTGAATGCCAAGAAAGTCCTGGAAATGAAGGAATTAAATAGCCATAGTCCAGGCATGTATTTCTCACACTGAGAGTTACTCAGCACCCTCACATAGCAGATCCGGATATGTGGGTTACAATAATCCCTTATATTTATATAGCACTTTTTAGTTTACAAAGCACTTTCAAGTCCATTAGTGCATGTGATCCTCCAGACGGCCCTATGAAACATCAGGGAAGCTATTATTAGTCTCTCCCCACTCTGCTCCCATAATTCTTTGTACATACCTCCTCTAAAACACTTATCACTTGGTTCTGTAATGACTTGCTTACAGTGTGTTATAGTGAAAAGAACATGGGCTTTGGAATCAAACAGCCTTGAGTGTGAAAGCTGGCTCTGCCATTTACCATCTGCCTGAGCTTAGGTTAGGTACTTCCTCTCTCTAAGTCTTAGTTTTCCCATTTCTAAGAGTGCAGCTAAGAAGCTGATGATCTCCTCTGGTTGTTGTAAGAGTTAGAGAATGGAACGTATATGAAAGTACCAAACACTGTCAGAATGCAGTAAGTAGTCACTAAAGATGGGATCTTCTCTTCCCCAGTGACAGTGTGTGACTTAAAGCTGGCCCCACACTTTATTTATTTTGTATATCTCCAGAGCTTAGCACAAGATTTGGCAAATGGGCATTATTTAAAAACAAGAAAAAACAAATGCATGAATGAAAGAATCCTATTTTATAAACAAGGAAATGGAAGCCCAAAGTGGCTAAGTGCTCTATCAAGGGTGAAAGTGGAATTTCTGGTACCTTATCTGAAGTCCTTCCCCCTGTTGCAGGTTCTCAACATCTGTTGTCAATCTTCCTATTAGTTAATTAAACTCCTGCTCCAAACACCATCCTTGACTGTTGCCAGTGCTTCTGGCTTTTTCCCAATGAACTCAACTCTTCAAGGAAATGAAAGAGGCTCATGTGCACAGAAAGGCCAGAAAACAGTAGTTGGTCAGCATCCTTTGGGTCTAAGCTATAAGCAGTGCAAATTAGCCCAGCCATTTATATGCAAAATAAGCACCAAGCCTTAAAGATTGTTTGAAAATTGCCTATCTAAGGAGTGTAAGTTAAAAGTTGATTCAAAAACTGTTGGGTTGCATCTAGGAAAGTGAATGCCAAATTGGTCTTTTCAAATTCAAATCTAAGTTAACCTTCAACTTAAAACCTACAGAGCCTCTTCATTATCACTTAGATTCAGGGGCAGAATCTCTTCCCTGGCCTGAGTCCCTAAGCGGACCAGCCTGGCTCCCACATTGCATCTTAGACTCTTCCTTGCCTCTGCCCATCAGGATTTCTCCTCTATCCTACTGGCCTTCCTTTAGGTTTTATGATGTCACATTCTTCCCCTGCATATGTTTGTTTCATCTCTCCAGAAACTCGTGTTCCTCCTTCCTTTAGTTAACTCGTGTTCCTCAGATTTTTGCTCAAATATCACTTCCCCTAGACATCATTCCCTGATTGCCTAGTCTAGGCCAAGTTTCTTTATGATACGACACATAGCATTCATTAGGATCTTTAATATCAGTTTGTTTTGTTTTGTTTTGTTTGAGATGGAGTCTCACTCTGTCACCAGGCTGGAGTGTAGTGGCACAATCTCAGCTTACTGCAGCCTCTGACTCCCTGGTTCAAGCGATTCTCCTGCTTCAGCCTCCTGAGTAACTGGGATTACAGGCATGCACCACCACACCTGGCTAATTTTTATATTTTTAGTAGAGATGGGGTTTCACCATGTTGGCCAGGATGGTCTCGATCTCCTGACCTCATGATCTGCCCACCTCGACCTCCCAAAGTGCTGGGATTACAGGCGTGAGCCATCACTCCCGGCCTTATATCACTTTTAATACACACTCTTACAGTGATTACTGAACAATGTCTGCATCCCCCTCTACAATGGAAACTCCATGAGAACACAAAGGTTCTGCTGGTTTTGCTCACTTTTGTATCTTCAGTGCCTGGCATATAGTGGCTGCTCAGTGTTTATCAACAAGAAGAAGGCTGATCTGGCTGACTCAGAAGGTGGTCTCCTACTAGGTCACCTGGGTAGCAGGTGTAGAGGTCCAGCCAGGTCACTGATGTTTGAGAGGTTTTTTGAGCTCAGAGACCTCTCATAGAATAATAGACTCAGAACTGAAAGAGAATTTAGGTATCATCTAACCCCAAACTGTCCCTCTTCTCAAACCTCCCTGGCCATGCATTTCACTTGATAAATGGTTTTCCAGGCTTTGCTTGGGCTTATTCTGTGCAAGAGATCTACATTAATAGATGATAGGATTACATCACCCAGAAGAGTCCCTTAAGAAACTGGTACAGACAAGCAGAGGATAAAAACACCCAGAAGAACTGCATCCACGTTTTAGAACATTTTAAATCTGATAAATAAGCAAACATTTTGTAAAAAGATATAGAAAGAAACAAGTCTACCTTGTGTTTTGGTATTGACTTCCAGTTCCTCCCTCCTGGGGGATCAACCTGCCCTTGAACCAGGGTCAGCAGTGCCAGCGTCTCCTCTAGTTGGCTTCTCACAATTTTGTTGTCCTGAGTCTATTCCAGATCTCCGTTGTCTGGTACACGTCATGAACTGGCCTGGTCACATGTCGATTTTGGTATAGATATTCTCACCATCAAGGATTCTCAGTCATTCTCTCATTTGCTCAAAATTCAATAGTTAAAACGTAAAATCTTTTCGCTTAAATGGCCAAGAGCTTGACATGTGCATTTCCATTACTTTTGCAGAGCTCCTTTGTTTTACTAATTTCCATGTGTCCAGGATCTGGTGCTGGGACGCTGGTGAGTTGTGCTGAATCACTTTTATTTCTGGGTTTAATTTCTGCAGTTAGGCTCAGAAATGGGGTAACTCTGTGTCTTATGGGCATGGCGATGCAGGAGGAGCACCCCTTCCTCAAGTGTTTGCAAATGTCAACTATGACCATAGTAAGAAGTTTAGAGTTTTCACAAATACAATTATTTGCAGGCTGAGTCTAGCCTGGGAGGTACTTTTCTACTTTCCATATGCTCTTTTCTCTGTTCTGCTCCCCCCCCCCCGGGATTCTTTGCTACAAAAGTCCCTTGACAGTGTCCCCAGTTACAAATACATGCTTGCCCCAGGCTTTGACTGAATTTGCTGTCTGTTTAATACCTACTCCATATGGGATAGATTAACACAAAAAGCTTTAACCTTGTACAACACTCAGATGCTTTCATGTAATGGCTGTGAGGATGGGGGGTGGGACATGAACACATAAGTGGGTGCATGTACCAAGAACAGAAATCCATTGAGTTCCCCCAGACCAGACGTCTACATTCTGGAGGGCTCTCAGCAGCCAATAAATTTGACTTGAACTTTTTTATTTCATGCATTCTGCTGTTAAAGCAAACCCTTCTTTCTAAACTAAGTATAATTGCAAGATACTATTCTGAGTGCCAAAAACGTCAACTGTAAGTTGCAAACATGGACACATTTAAACAGAACCATATGTTAGATTGAAAGGAAAAATCAGAAAGGAACCAATCATTCTACCTTTTGCTGCAGAGATAAATTGCAATGAAGCAACCATGTCAGAAAAAAAATTAGGGAACCAGTGATCCTCATGCAATAATACACTATGTATTTTCATTAGGAAAGAGAGTTTTCTGTGCTCTGTGAACATTATTGGCTAAAGTCTCATAAAAACTTAGTTCATTGAAGACAGAAAAATAATACTAGTTTATTTAACATCTAACTAACTGACTGCATTTTGCACCCAGGTCATTCAACTGAGAATTAGGGAAATTTGGTTTTGTTTGTCTTTTGTCAATAAATGCCCTTGTGACTTTAAGGGATGACTTTCTATCTCACTCAGAATAAAATCCACAGTCTTTACAATGATCTATGTCATCTGTCACCATCACAAACCCATTACAACTCCTCCTTCTTGGGTTTATTTAGTCCTCAGGAGTATTGTATGGGCTAGGTTGTTGCTTTAATGTTATTCCTATATATAAGAAAACTGAGGCTCACAGATTTTTAAGTAACTTAACCAAAGAGGTAGAGGTAGGAAATGGCAGGGTAAGGACTATAATTAAAATTTTTTTAGGCCTAAGATTTTCCACTGGGCCATGGGATATATTTTTTTTTCTTTAATATGCTCACTAAGCCTTAATTGGCTAGTCTGTACCACAAAAAGTTTAGATTGCATTTCCACGCCTCAAATTGTAGTATGTTTATTAGAGAGATACATAAACTATTTTCAGGTGGTCATAGACAAATTTAAGGGAAAACATTGTGTGTTGGTGTATGTGTTTTGAAAGTTTAAAACTAGCTTATTAAATCCCGGATTTAATGGACACGATTGCTTATGATAAGAGTAAATTTCTTTAACATAAAAAAAGGACTGATTTAAAAAAAAAAGAAATCATTATATTGTATATAGGGAATCAAGGTATGGAAAAATATATTAAGACCATATCAAAATACTTTAAAATTATAAAACAATGAGCTGAATAATTCCAAATAGTTCTTCTAGTTTTAATAGTTTGAGTATCTGTGATTTTTCTAATTTAGAAAGAAAACATAATTTTAAAGTAAGCTCAAATGTACCTTAAAGAGGTAAAAAAGACCCAGGTAGAGTGGCTCAAGCCTGTAATATCAGCTACTTGGGAGGTTGAGATGGGAGGGTCACTTGAGCCTAGGAGTTTGAGACCAGCCAGAACAACATAGCAAGACCCTATCGCTATAAAAATAAAATAGTAATAATAATGTTTTTAAAAGATGGAAATACAGAAAACGACTACTATGTAATCATCAAGGTGGCAATACAAAGCAGATTAACACTGTGTTAAAAGATTGCTAACTTTTTTTTTTTTAAGAATAGACTCATCTTGTCACTCTGACCATCTTTCCCCATTGGATGGAATTAGAGAGCATTAGAAGTTTCTGGATTAATCCACTTATCTATAGTGTCATCTAGTTGCACATCCAGTTCTCCTGCGATGGAAGCCTTCAGATCGAACTGTTTGCAGTTACAGCAGCACGAAGCGCAGTCATTGTGACTTGGGCTGGAAGCCAGTGGAACACATGTTTTGAAACAATTTGACTCTAGGTGATGTTTGAGGTGGCGGCGCATGAGGTGTATTTTTTTTTTTCACTGAGATTAGCTGATTCTTGGGCATTAAGTAAGATAAAGAAAGTGAAAAGAAGATTATTGACAAATACACTACCTTTCCTGGAAAAAGTGGCTTTCTACTCTGTATTAAAGTACCCACGTAAATAACATTATTAACTCCGTTTCATGAAGTATGTTACTGATCTCAGTGCAACGCATAAAGAGTGGTTTTTCAGAGAAGTTAGATTCTCGATTAATAATCTAATTGAATTTTGTCACCAGATAAAATATGAATTAGGCAAAAGACGAGTGATTTGAAGAAAAATAGTGATGTCACCACTTAACATATGATAGAAAGTTTCTTTCTCATCCCCATTCTTTATTCAAATCTTGATCTATCATCATAGTCATCACTATCATATGTATTTATCTGTTTATCTATCTCTATCATCTATTTGTTATCTATCCATATATGCACATAAGGCCAACCACATACTGTGTGGGAACTCATATAAAATAAAAGTATCAGGCCTTTTGTTCAAAAATTACTAAGAATTTCAGGATGGAGACAATAGTGCCTTAAACCCTCTCCTGAGCATGTGGCTGTGTGGGGTTGTGTGGGGCTGTATGGGTTGTGTGGGGCTGTGTGGGTTGTGTGGGGCTGTGTGGGTTGTGTGGGGCTGTGTGGGGCTGTGTGGGATCGTGTGAGGCTGTGTGGGGCTGTGTGGGGCTGTGTGGGATCGTCTGAGGCTGTGTGGGGCTGTGTGGGGCTGTGTGGGGTTGTGTGGGGCTGTGTGGGGCTGTGTGGTTTGTGTGGGTTGTGTGGGGCTGTGTGGGGCTGTGTGGGGATGTGTGGGGATGTGTGGGTTGTGTGGGGTTGTGTGGGTTGTGTGGGGCTGTGTGGGGCTGTGTGGGGCTGTGTGGGTTGTGTGGGGTTGTGTGGGGCTGTGTGGGGCTGTGTGGGGTTGTGTGGGTTGTGTGGGACTGTGTGGGGCTGTGTGGGGCTGTGTGGGTTGTGTGGGGCTGTGTGGGGCTGTGTGGGGTTGTGTGGGGCTGTGTGGGGCTGTGTGGGGTTGTGTGGGGTTGTGTGGGTTGTGTGGGGCTGTGTGGGATCGTGTGAGGCTGTGTGGAGCTGCACAGTTGCACGCCTATGAAGTTGCCTCTGTATAGGTGTGTGTGTTCCATTATCCTAATTTTTCCTGAAAATGCCCTAAGCTCAAAAACCTGAACTTATCCCTTCGGGTAGCATTTTATCTCACACATGTGAATGAAAGGCTGAATCTGTGAGCTGTCTTGTGAGAGAAGAACCAGTCAGAGGAACTCACTACATATAAACTTCTCTTTGTGTCTGAATTACAGCAGGCAACACACTTTTACATTCACAGAGTCATACGGCATTTTTATTTTGCCACAGAACTCTGCAAATATCTCGTAATATATGATAGTTAATGCATTTCTTGGAATTATTCCACAAAGGGGCTTGCTATCAGCCAGTCTGAACTTCTACTGAGTCGGTTTGTCTCCAAACTGTTATATGTAACTTGGGAGAAACCTTCAAGTTTTCCTTAAACTTAAAGGTGGGACATAGAGGAAAAATGGAAAGTGATTAAGAATACAAACCCATGAGCCACAAGGCAGCCATGCCAGTTCCCTTGGGTCCTTTTGGGGCACTTTGGAACTTCCCTTCCCAGCCCCTGTGGATTTTCGCCTCCCAGGTCTTCCCTGCTCGGGCCCGCTGGCACCTGAATGTTCCTCTAGAGTCTGGCTTCCTCTTGGGCATCCTTGTCAACATCCCCTCCACCCTCTTCTCCCTGAGGTCCACTCAGTTCTGGCTGTGGGTCCTCGTTTCTCACTCAGTTCTGCCCTTCCTTGTGAGAAGGCTTCTTAAGTGAAAATGTGTTTGACTGTTCTCAAATTAATTATCTTATGTGTTTATAAAGTCACAATCTTAAAGGATTTTCTTCAAGATTGTTGACAAAGGAAGCAGAAACAGGTAAGCCTAATTGATAATTGCAGTTATTTATTATCTCGGGCTCAGATGAGGCAGCATAATGAGGATAATCTTTTCCAAAGTGATGTCTGCATGAGGTGAACCAGCTCTGCCCTAAATCATAGATTGAAGGTCATCAAGAAACCTTAGAGATTGCCAGGGATCTAACTTTCTGACTTTATATGTAAGGGACCTGAGGCTTAGGGGGATGGTGTCTATCTTTATAACATATATGCAACACAGAATTGCCCACAGATTCTGTTCATCAAAATCTTAGCTTGGTATGCAGAAGAGATCTATGAAGTCTTAGCCTGGCCTTCAAAGCCTTTTATCATTTCCTCTCAACCTGACTTTCTAACATTCCTTAGCCACATTGGACTGACCATAGTTCTAAACCACAGAGAGCATGTTACCACATTTTATTTTTATCCAAACTATTCTTTGCTAATGAAGACATTGCATTTTCTCTCTACAGCCTCCCATGTCTGGTCAACTCATTTCCTATTTACTGTACACATTTCTGTGAATCCTCGTGCATTGTAAAAGTGTCTCATTATTATTTAAGTATTTTGCTCATAAATTTTCCCTAAACTTACTTTTCAAACATTGGCTAAGATTTCCGTAATTCGTTGCCCATTAGACTGGGCCTTGGGAATACAAGAGGAATAGGACACACTCTTTACCTTCAAGGCATACAAAGTGTAGAAGACTGGCATCCAAAGAACCATGAAGCCAGCATGGCGTGCGGTTACTGACATGTGCCTACAGACACAGGTCAGGGCTAAGGGTATCAGTGAAGGCTTCCTCCAGCAGGTAGGACCAGTTTGAGTGGAGATTTCACAAGTCACTAGAAATTCTACAGTTCAGAAAGTGTGAGTTAAAGTATCCGAAAATAGGGAGAAGAACCCCTGATACCGTAACACGTTTCAAAATTCATGAATATTCCAAGAGGTTATTCTAATGCTTGTATTTTTGGGTGTGTGTGACTTAGGGGTAATGAGTGCACTGTTTCTTCTTGTGTGTGATTGCATCTCTTGCTTTTCACATCCAGAAAGAGACCCCTAGAAGAGCCTGTGCTCCCCAGTTATCCAGTGAGCAAAGTAATTCAGAAAAAAAAAATCTATTACCAAATAAAAACAGAAAATTTGGAGGGTGTTCTCCAGGTGAGGGTCACCGCATCTCATGGATGTGAACTAGCATGCCACCCTCATAAAGAAAAGCAACACAGAATCAGAATATATGAACAATATTGTGATTTTTGTGGACTGTCTATACCACTTTCTTTTCTTGTACAAGCTGTGAGGCTAAGTGAATATAAATGATTTTTCATTTTCTTTTCCTACACAGGCACTCACTGTCTTACCTAGGCTGAGTGCAGGGGCACAAACAGCTCATGCAGCCTCAACTTCCTAGTCTCAAGCATTCCTCCTGCCTCAGCCTCCCAAGTAGCGGGGGCCACAGGTGCATGCCACCACTAGACCAATATAGTTTTAAAATTTTTCTTTGTAAAGACAAGGTCTTACTTTGTTGCTCAGGCTGGTCTCAAACTCCTGGCCTCAAGATATCCTCCTGTCTTGGCCTCCCAAAGTGTTGGGATTATAGTCATGAGCTACTGTGCCTGGCCAAGAAATGATTTTTTCACAAATCACAGAGCCCAGAGTAAAAACTAATCTATTGTCCTGCCATCAAAGTTGTGCTGTGTCCCTTTTCCTGGCATGATGCTTTCAAAGTGAGATTCAAGAGCGTTGTCACGTAGTGGTGGAGAGCACTAGTAAAGCCAAGGAATGACAGATGTGCCCATAGGTTAGGGAAAGCCAGAAGCGGCATGTATCGGCTTACCAGGAGCTCTGTTCAAGGCAAGAAATGATCGATGAAGGCTACTGATCTAACATGGCCTTTCCTTCCCTTTAAGGTAGAAAAGGGATTATTGTGAAAATTGTGATATAACAAAACTATATGGGCAGTAATGGTGAACTCAATATGGATAGGTTTGCCAAGCAACAAGAGTACAAATGCAGTGAATTTGGTCTATTGATGACATTCACATGGGATCCATGGGAGAGCTTCTTGCTTAGTATGGGTGCAAGCGAGGGATTCAGCAAACATTTGAAGGCAAATGAAAGCACTCATGCTGTTGGGATGGCTAATTGGCTGGTATTTTTCAATCCTGGCAGGGGTGAGTTTTCTGAAACGAAGTAGAAATCTCGTAATAATTCAGCTGATAGCATTTTACAAGGCTCTGGAAGGCACTTTCGGGGATCACTTTTTTTTTTCTTTTCCAAAATCCCTTAAAGGTTATTTTTTTATCAATAAAATACTCATACTTCATTTTTCAAAGGTCTCCAGTGCCTGAAGAAAGATTGAAAGAATGTCAGCCTGGAAAAAATATGCTTTGAAAACAATGGTGACATTTCTCGGCAAACAATTGACAATTTCCTACATTCGGTTTGTCTGTGATGATAATTAGTTAACAGCGTTCAACTTGGTTCACCTTTGAGGAAGTTGTCAAGATAATGTAGCCCTATTGCCTTTTAATTATTTTAATCATTAAAACATTGCACAGATACGTGCTGTTCTCATTCTGTGGGAGTTGAAGCTTATAAACTCAGAGAGGGAAACCAATTTGAAGCTAACAGAGGAAGAGCAGTAAAGTTGTTAGTTAATTGAACAAACCCTCATTGAGCCCTTACCATGTGCCAGGCACTGTGCTTGAAGCTGGGGAGATGTAAAGAGGAATTAGCCATGGTTAGTACTCTCCAGAGGCTTACAAACTCATATAACCAACTATAAACCATTTGATAAGTGATCTAATAGTGCTATAAACAAAGCATTTGAGAATGCAGAGAGGGGAGGAATCCATTCTGCCTGGCAGGGTTGGCAAAGTGTAACAGTTAATGTCTTTCCAATGGAAAATGGCCAAAAACACAACCTGAATTGGTTTAGTGAATAAGGAAATATTTCTGAAATAGGAAAACTAATACCAGGAGTAGGATTGGGTTCAAAAACTCAGTTGATTTTACTGGACTCTGCTTTTCTCACTCTCTTTCTTGGGTCTGTTCTCTAAGTGTCGGGTAGGCTTCATCCTCGAATCATGTGTTGCAGCAAGATGGCAGCATCAGTTCCAACATGACACTTCTTCCAGCTACAAGTACAGCAGCAATTATACCTGCAATGTTTCACCAAGACCTAACAATAGCCTTTTTATATCTTGCTGGCTCTGAGCCAATTAAGGGGAATGCATTATTCTAATTGGGTCAATTAGAGTCCACCACAGCGGCTGGAGGTGAAGTCACTTCCATCCAAACCTCATGGGTGAAGAGCCTTGAAAAAGTGAATTCTTTCCACCCCTACTCCCACACAAAAATCAATCAATCAATCACAGTATTTTGTTTGTTTGTTTGTTTTTGTTTTTTGATTTTTTCTTGAGACAGAGTCTACCTCTGTCACCAGGCTGGAGTGCAGTGACATGATCTCGGCTCACTGCACCCTCCACCCCCCAGGTTCAAGTGATTCTCCCGCCTCAGCCTCCCAAGTAGCTGGGACTACAGGTGCATGCCACCACACCCAGATAATTTTTGTATTTTTAGTAGAGACAGGGTTTCACCATGTTAGCCAAGATGATCTCAATCTCTTGACCTCGTGATCTGCCCGCTTCAGCCTCCCAAAGTGCTGAGATTACAGGCGTCACAGTATTGTTTTAGTAAAAGAAGTTTGAATGAATGTGGGTGGGGCAGCAAAAATAAATAATATCTGTCCTAACTCTAGAAAATCATGAAGGCAGAAAGTGAGACCAGGTGTGTGCATCAGTGTGCCAGGCAGAGTGCATGCACATGGAGCAGGCACAAAAGTGCCCAATATCAGTATACCAATACGTGTGATGCTTCTCATTCTCCATCTGCGCGTTAGTGAACGGCTCAAAGAGGCGGAATAATGATGACAGTTTATGGATGCAGGCACAAAAATGTAAAGACAAGGGTTTTCACAAAGCAGTAAACATTCTATAGGGGCGAGGATTCAGTGAGGCATTAAAGATGACCAACATGCCAGGCCACAGGATTAACGATGACATTACTCTCTATCTCGCTAAATTACTTATTTGTAAGTCTTGCTCATTAGAACGTATGTTGTCTCTTAAGGGAAAGGTACTCATGATTAAGTGATTTGGATCTTTGGAGCACCTCCTAGTGAACATGAAGCACCTCCTAGTGAAGGTAGAGAAATAAAGAGGAAATAAAATAGTCCTGAATTCCTCTCCCTCCTCAAACACATAAATACATAGTTCCCAAAGCAGCCTAAAAGCCACGTCCTGGCCATCTTTTTTTCCTCTGTCCATTCATCTGGAGATGAGAGTGCTGATGAATTTGAAATGGTGAAATTTGTATATGTTTAGAATTACTGGACTGGAAATGCAGAATTGTGTCTTGCTCACACAAACTGGGTTTCATTTCCGGACTTCATGAACCAAAAATCACTGAAAAGGTATGATTGTGTAGCCAATCTTCACGGTTAGAATTCATTGAACAAATTATCCTGACTCATTTCATAATTTTAAGATCTAGTCTAATTGGCAATAGCAATAGCTATTATTTTATTCTTATTTGAAGACAAACTGTGGTTTGGGAAATTCTGATATAAACCACGGTTCATTGTAGCAAAGTATTGTGAAAAGAAAAAGGAAATGCATAGAGAGGCTAGCACTAAGCGTTAAGCGTGATTGCTGTTTTCCAGAAGGGAATAACTACTTTGCTTCCCTGAGCCTCGCCATCCACACAGATAAAGCAGGGATGGCTGCTGAGGATGAGGCTTTCTTTGTCAGGAAGCATCCTCATAGGAGCGATGAAAACTCAGACTGGATGAGGCAACTGGTCCTTCGCATGTACCAGTCATTCTGCCAGCAACGTTGTTTTTCTCTCTCCAAACCTTTATGCTTCACCTTTGCCTTGCTAATTCTTGCTTACCCATGAGGACTACACTTAGAAATGTCACCCAGGATTCCTCTGACTCCTCCAGGTTTTGTTCCGTGCCTCTCCTCGGAGCACCCACAGCTCCCTGACCCTCCTTCTAGCATTTTCTACATTGGCATCTAATTCCTAAACCACTGCTAGTCCCTTTCCCTCCAGACTCATACTAACATTCGCACTGTTCTATTCCCAGGGAGCACTGTGGAGCCACAGAGATCATGGGTACTCTCTTGCTGAATAAATGAATAAATGAGTGAATGAATGCATGGGGCATCTGAATGATGTGCTCATTGATTTAGACTCTAGCTTAACAGGGTAGAGAGAAGCAGATCTGTGGTTAGTTTGACATTAACTTAACCCATACAGGCAAAAGAGTTTAAATGGTCCAGGTTCCTTAAGGTAATCTAGGGGTTATCACACCTTTCCCATTTTGGTCAGTCAGCAGCTCTGTGACTTCAACAGCAGTTTGGGTTTCAAGGAAAGAGCCCTAGACTTAGAAAACATGGACTTAAATTCCAGCTCTGCCATTCATACACTATTTGACATCACGATTCTGCCTCTTGGAGCCTTTTTACTGATTTACAGATGGAAAATAATAAAAATTACTCATATATGCATAAAATGTTCATTTAACTTATTTAACAACTACATGTTAATTGCATAACCTAATAAATAGTTAATAATCTATAGCTAAATATAGATAGGCCCAATAAAGTGGTTGTGGAAGTAAAAAAGAAAGTAAATAAAAAGTTTTGTAAAATGGGAAATGTTGCTCAAACATGAAGTGTTACTATAAAACCGAATGTGCACTGTCTGATACAACCTGTGGGCACAGCCCAGACCTAACTGGAGCGTTCAGGTTAATCTTCACGAGAGCCACCCTCTGGGACTCTCTCTTTTTCCCTCCTGTTCATTCCTTAATGACCAGTAGAGTTTGCTTGGCAAAACGAATTAGCTGTGCATGGTTTTCTTTCCATCAGGTGGACAAAGTGACTTGTCTTGGGCAGTGGCCCCAAAATAATTAATTTTGTAGTAGAAACACAGACCCATCTTCTCACGCCATTGTTCCTTCATTTGTAAACTTGTGTATAGCTTAAAGAAAATGCATTCAGCATCTTCTGATTTGTCACTCTTCAACCACTAAAATACTATTTTGGTAAAGTAATCTGTTGTCCAGAAACCTAACAGTTCCATTGTACAGGTCCTTTTAAGCTTTTGCTTTAGAAGCAGAAGAAATAGAATCACATTCTTCCTCCCCACCTTGGCCCTGTCCCCACTTAAACCCCTACAGATTTGAGATTGGTTTGACATTTAAATTTTAGCATTCATGCTGATTTTAAATGTAGTCAAAAGCACTCTTTTTGCTTTTAGTAAATGAATTTTCAATTTACCAATAAGAAAATCACAGTATTGGACTGTGCTAAACCTGACTCGACTTTGCGTTTGTTGTATAATTAATATTAATTGAATATGCATTGATTTTGTTCTTTGGACTAATGGAGTAATTTTAAAAGAAAAACTCGTTTCAGTAATTAAGCAGATTAAAATAGATAATATATATTTCTTGCTTAATCAGTCCAATAATTGAGTTCCACTGGTTTAAATTCTCATCTACTTCACATTTAATCAAAGTTAAATGCTATGTTCATCCTAAAACTAAATAGTGCATGGACAGTATATTTAACCTAAAGAATCACATTACGAAATTTACCGTAACATAGATGCTTTATTCTTACTTAAAGTTCGTCAAGAATAGGTTTTATTTTAAAGTGTTCTAAGATTGTTTTCGAAACCCCACTAATGAGAACAGCATTTTTACATGCCTAAGATGCTAGAAGAATATCATATGGCAAGCCTAAAGTACCGTGGGCCTTAACACGTAAACAAAGCACCCACAGCAAACATAAACAATGGTACAATCAGAGGCGCGTACTGGCAGCCGTAAAGCAGAGCTCACTATGGTGCCAAATATGAAAACAACAGCACAGCTGGGATAGCAACCTGATGCATGCAGCTTTCACTCTTTAGAATCTAAAAGACTGGCCAGGCACTGTGGCTCACGCCTATAATCCCAGCACTGTGGCAGGCCAAGGTGGGTGGATCACCTGACGTCAGGAGTTCGAGACCAGCCTGGCCAACACGGCAAAACTCCATCTCTACTAAAAATACAAAATTAGCTGGGCATGGTGGCGGGTGCCTGTAATATCAGCTACTCAGGAGGCTGAGGCAGGGAATCGCTTAAACGTGGGAGGCGGCGTTTGCAGTGAGCGCATATGGCGTCACTGCACTCAAGCCTGGATGACAGAGCGAGACTCTGTGGCCAAAAGAAAAAAAAAAGTCTAAAAGACTACCAGAACTCATAGACTAGGGGAACAGGAGAGATTCCATGAGCTTCCATGCACAGAGGAAGCTGCGAACACCATGGTGGTAAGGGCAGCCAGAGCAGAAAGTACTGCCTCTGATTCCCATGGTGCGTCACTGGGCGGCTCAGTTAACTTTTCTCTCCCTTCAGGTGAGACCACTGGAAGCTAGAGTTGTTTCTTACTCTAAAATTCCAGATGTGAAGTAGTGATTTGCCTCAACTGCCCATAAAGAAAATATGTGTAAATGGTTTCATGGAAATTATAAAATAGCAAATAGGGGGAAGATTTTGAAATGACATTTGTCCCAATTCCCTCTTCTTTTGGAAACATGACATTTACAATAGTCTACAGAAAATAATGCAATAGATTACCAAGTGATCAAATTGTTAACTGTGTACCATGACATTCAGATATTAATCATGATTTTGCTTTTGAATAGTGGTATTACTGAGTTCAAATGACTTTCATAAAAATTGTAATAAAGACTCCCATTTCTTACACAATTATTAATAAAGCAGCCAACATGTATTAAGTGCCATATGCCAGGCACTGAAGTGCTTACCCTGTGTTGTCTCATTTAATTTATTTAATTCTAATAATACCTTAGTGTCATGATACTATTATCATTCTAACTTTGCAGATGAAAAAATGGAAGAGAAAACTTTGGTAACTAACTTAGGGAAAGCTTGTCTCAGAGGTGATGCGTCAGCTAAACATGGAAAGGTAAGTAGACAACAAACAGGAAAGGATGTATTAAAAGAAAAACAGCTTAATCAAAGGCAGGTAGATGTGAGGGAAAAAAGATGTCACCTGCCAGTAACTGTATGGAGTTCAATATAGATGCAGCTAAGACAGTGTATGGGGTAGAGGTAAGAGATGGTGATTGACCATTATTGATAGACTGGATAAGAAAATGTGGTATATATACACCATGGAATACTATGCAGCCATAAAAAGGAACAAGGTCATATCCTTTGCAGGGACCTGGATGGAGCTAGAAGCCATCATCCTCAGCAAACTAACAAAGGAATAGAAAACTGAACACTGCTTGTTCTCACTTATAAGTGAGAGCTAAACAACGTGAACACATAGACACAGGAATGGGAACAACACACTCCGGCACCTGTCGGTGGTGAGAAGGGGGTTTGGGGGAGGGAGAGCATCAGGAAAAATAGCTAATGCATGCTGGCCTTAATACCTAGGGGCTCAGTTGATCTGTGCAGCAAACCACCAAGGCACAAGTTTACTTATGTAACAAATATGCACACCCTGTGCCTGTACCCCACAACATAAAATAAAAATAATAAATAAAAAGAGATGGTGCCTGAAATCTTAGCAGATGACAGACCATAGAAGGCTTGGCAGTCCCCAGAAGTCATATTCATGTGGGAGAACTGTTTGTGCTCTCACCTTGATATCGCTCTAGTAAGAGAGTATTATTGGGGGTTCTATTTCAAGAAATTAAAAATCCAAACTAGGAATAGAGAAAATGAGAATAGCTTTGTTATTCTGGTGGTATTACAGGTGACTGTTTTGCTCTGCAGTTTTCTTCACTTCGTTCAGTATGACATTGCCCCATAAATCAAAGACGTTTTTAAAAAGGATTATTCATAATTAAATCCTACAACAACAACAAAATGACATCAAGCATTTCTAATTCACCACAGAGTTGTCATGAAACCCAAGCCAAATAGCATTCTGTCCTGAATACAGATTTGAAAACCATGGGCCCAAGCACATCCCTGGTGAGTTACGTCTCCTCACTCCCCTTCTGTTGAGCGTGAGAGCAATGAATGGTGAAAACATTCACTGCTGTATTTGAAGTAGCTCAATAAGTCTAATTTCCTTTAGTCTTCTTCCCACTGCAGGACTAGGACCCATAGATTGTATGGTCTAAGCTTATTTTATCATCTGAAACTTGTTTACCAAAAAGAGAAAGATTCCAGGTTAGCAGATGGGAGAAGGTAGCATGCACAGTGATCTAAGGAGGCTGAGTGACAGATGGGTTAAGAAGAGTTGGGGGAGAGGAATGAACATGGAAGTAAAGTAGGAGCAGAAGAGAACACAACTGAGGAGGAGAGACACTGGCAGAACCATTTTCACAACTTCTGCAAAACCACAGGAAACAGAGTCTCAAGAATTGCGCAGCGATCAAGGTCAAGGTCAAGCTCAGGGGCTGTGTGGAGAGGCTCTCCGGGGTTAGATGCTGGCTGTGCTCCCTACCTGTGCAAATTAAAGCAAGTTACTGCAGTCCCCTCTACGCCTCAGTTTCCCCATCCGTATGGTGGAACAATATGGTACCTAACTCATTGGGCTCTGTGAAGATTACATAAGTAAATATGTGTGAATCGTTCTTGGAAACAGTAGTAGATATTGGGTAAGTGTTTTGTCATTGTTTTTCTTTGTTTTTCTTTGTTTTTCTTTGCTTCTTGCTTGGATTCATGCTTTGGACATTCTGGAGGTTAATTGTGAAGGCAGAGGCCATGCACTCTGTTTCTCTGGAGAAGACTGCTTCACCCAGAAAGGACATTCGACAAAGCCAGAGGGGAAGTAGTTTCACACATATGTGAGTTTCTTCCTCCAAATGTGTTTCACAGGGAGCAAGACTATGCACTTCTTACCATGACATCCTCCCACTTTACCACCGTGGCCAGCACGTAACAGGTCATCTGTAAACGCTGATGGAGACGAAGGTTGTTCCTTCTAAAAGGGTCCAGTAAGCCCTGGGACCCACTCTATGTACCATCATTTAAACAGCATAATCCACATCTTCATTTTATCTTAAGATGTGCGTTGCTGTTTCTTTGTGCATTGTTTTACAGTTAAAACAAAACAAAATTCCACTTTGCTTCTAAATATGTTTTTAGTAGAAAAAAATATAATTTATTTTTTACTATATTGTCAAAATTATGTATTAAAACTTAGCAAGTTTGTATTTCTTTCTGGGAAAAAAAAAAAAAAAAACCTTTATAGTATCTTGATTTCCTAAGAGAAAACAGTGTTGCTGTTCTCTCTAAGCTACAGTAACAATGGCAAATTGGAAGGGAAAAGTAAAATAAACTTTATTTATACCTTAGGGCCTAACACAAAGCTACAGCTCCTGATATCAATTAGATTTAAAAAGATGTGTTAGGATGTTTTAAATTTGGACATAAAAAGATTATGAAAATGTTAAATTCAATAAATAACAATGATCAAAAAATACCTTTAAATATACATTATACATATAAATTATGTGTGTGTGTGTGTGTGTGCGTGTTTCTCACACACTGAGAAATACAGCAGCTCACTGCATGGTCCAAAGCCAGATATAAAGATTTCCTGTCATCAGCTGCAAATACTTCAGGATGGGGCTCGTCTGTTACTGATGTAAAGACACAGAGAGAAAGCAAGTAGTGCTTTCTTCTTTCAACTAGATTCTGATAAGCATTTTTCAAAATGAAAACAGATCTCATCATGTTTAGCGAAGTGGTCAAGAGCACGAGTGGGCAGTAAAATGTTAGGGCCCCCCCGCCCAGATTGTGCATTTCTATGTGAACTGACACATGCTGCAAGGAACACACCAAGACCAAGTCTAAACACAGCACAAGGCCCAGACAGAGCATCCCAGTGTTGTTGTAAGTCAGGAAACAGGTCTCACAGTCCTGTGTCATTAGGACCATGCTGCATTCAGAGCAACAACAATGATGTGGGGTCTTCGAGTGGAGATGTGTTCCCACTTCACAAATGGACCACTCTCCCTCACAACACTTGGCTGCCTCACACATGTACATGTCACTTGCCCCTCAATGCATTTTAATTTGTGATGCCCTATATAGATGACAAAAAGTTTGGTGTATGTGTAAGAGTTATTCAGAGAAACAGAATTAATAGGGTGTGTGTGTGGAAGAGAGAGAGAGAGAGTGTGTGTGTGTGAAAGAGAGAGAGAGTGTGTGTGTGTGAGAGAGAGAGAGAGAGAGGAGGGGAGAAAAGAGAAATTTTATAAGGAATTGACACATGCAACTATGGAGGCTGAGGAACCCAGACTCAGAAGAGCCAATGGTGTATGTTCCAGCCTGAGTTCGAGTCCAGAGGCAGAAGAAGCCTGATATTCTCTCTCTAAGGCAACAATGCAGGGAGAGCAAGATTTCTCTTGCTCAGCCATTTATCCTGCTGAAGCCTTGGATGAGGCTTGCTCGCATTGGGGAGGACAATCTGCTTTCTTAGGTGCACTTAACCAAATGCTCATCTCATCTGAAAACACCCTTATAGATATATCCAGGATTAGGTTTAATCAGATTTCTGGGCACCCAGTGGCCCAGTCAAGTTGACCCACGAAATTAACTATCATGGCATAAGCCAAAAGAAATTCAGGGAAAATCAACCTCAAAGCCCACAAGGCCCTGAGCAATGTGAGTTCAGACAGCCAGCACATGCTGGCCCATGCTGTACCCAGAGCATGGAGCAGAGGCCTGTAGGAGTAGGAACTTGTAGTAAATATTTGACAGAATGAACAAAATTCCAGTTCTGTAATTTACAGACCTTGGACAAGACAGTGAAACTCAGCCTCCGAAGCCCACTTCACAAGGTTACTTTGAGAAGTAAATGTGTTAACTCATTCAAATTTGTGAGTCTGATAGCAAATAAAAGCTATTATCATCATCATCATCATGCATATCTTTTATTGTCCAATGCCATTTTGTGAAAATCAATTGTAGTAATATTTATTTTGATGATGTGAGATATAATTTTAAAATTACCAAAGACATCATAGAGGTATTTGTGAGGTGGTGGATCTTATGAAGCTTCATCTAGAAGAGAGGTTTTTATTTTTCCTATTTTTAAAATTCTACTAAGAATATTCTAACATAGTGTCTGAGATTACTTTGTTCATTCTCTTTCTTCAATGGATATTGTTTTTCAAAAGTGTTACAAATTTTTAAAATTATGGAGTACAACTTCTTAAGCATTTTATGTTACAGATGAAATACATGTTTCTATGACTGCCTCATACTACAATATTGACCCTAACCACTCATGTAGTAAAAGGCCCAGCTCAGTGTGATCAGTTCCCTGTTATGAACAGAGGACTGAACAAGACGTCAGAAAGTCTGGATTCTAGATGCTTTCATTACTACCTCACTCTTTGACTTTGGACATCATTTCACTCTATTAGACTTCAGTATTGTTACTTATAAGTAAACAGCTACAAAACCTTTTAGTTTAACTCTAAAAAGCAATGGTTGAATACAACTTAGAGATATTTATGCAGGAGAAACATAAAAATGTGATAAAAGTCATGGTGTGAAATGAAGACACCATGTAGCATTTGGGAAACGTCCTGAGGGGATGGCCAACCACGATAGACACAAACCAGATGACTGTCTTCCCTCAGGTTCTGGAAGTCTGTGTGTCCTCTTGAATCTTGGCAGGCATTGTGATTTCTAAGCCAGTAGAATATGGCAGAAGTGACACTTGCCGGTTTGGGGAACCAGCTTCTGCTTCCTGTCTGAAAACACAGCTGCCATGCTGTCAGCAAGGCGGAAGAGAGACCCATGTAAAGAAGCAATGAGGTCAGCCATGAAAGCCCCAGCTGAGCTCCCAGCAGTGGCTGGCTTCATGGGTGAGCATCTTGGGAGCATCTTGGAGGTAGATCCCCAGGCCCAGAGCCAACACAGCTGACCCAGCAAGAAACAGGCATGAGCTGTCAAGGCCAGCCCAACCTCTAGTTCATACAAACATACATGGCCTGTATCTACTAAAAAATATAAAAAATTAGGCTGGCGTGGTGGCAGGCGTCTGTAGTCCCAGCTACTCAGGAGGCTGAGGCAGGAGAATGGCGTGAACCCGGGAGGCGGAGCTTGCAGTGAGCCGAGATCCTGCCTGGGCGACAGGGCGAGACTCCGTCTCAAAGCACCAACGAAAACAACAACAAAACATACATGGTTGCTGTTGTTTTAGGCCACCAAATTTTGTGGTGACTTGTTGTGATACATACAGGGAACGAGGAGTCAAGAAATAAGAACTCTCATTTCGAATTCACCAATGATTTCTTGTGGGATCTTGGAAAATTATATAGTGACCTCAACTTGCAGCTCAGTTTTGCAATGAGCCACACACTCCTTTGGCCCTTACATCACCCAAATAAGTAACTGCCACACGTTTTCTTTTCAAATACAAACCTGCAGCTCAGCAATACTCTTGCCTAAAATATTTTCCTCTTCTCTATGGATATATATGAAGTACAGACATAAATAAAGAAACGCAGGAACAGACTTCTTATCCAGGAAACCCAGAGCTTTACATAGCAATAAACATCTTGCTTCCTGCTTCAAATGCCCTCTGGGGAACTTGTGGAGATGGTACGTGTGTGTTCAACTCAATTGTTCTTAAACTCATTCTGTTGTGCTCTAGTGACAGATTGGCATCCAGCGTCACCTTCCTGTGGGAGCCTCCACTTTCCTGCAGAGTTACGTATGTGCAAAGTCTGGCTGAGTACACCCACAGTCTCTGAGCCATCTGGGGAAACCTGAAGACCTTTCCCCAAGGTCTGGTCCCATCTCAGCAGTCATCC
The DNA here is from genome assembly GCF_049350105.2 of Macaca mulatta. Taxonomy (NCBI): domain Eukaryota; kingdom Metazoa; phylum Chordata; class Mammalia; order Primates; family Cercopithecidae; genus Macaca; species Macaca mulatta. Next base: position 118,933,866 of record NC_133418.1, read on the forward strand.
AGTTTGTCCTCAGGGACCGGGTTCTGCTGATGCAGCAGGATAGCTGCACTGGTGACTTCCATGGATTGGGTGACAAGATGTTTAGGGTGAGGGATGAATCCTCTGATATGTTCAGGAAGAGGAGGGTGCCAATGTCCACCTTTCTGATGGCATCCAAGGACAGGCAGAGAGGGAAAGGATTAGAATTTCTTTGCCTTTGTTGCCCTGGATAACCAATTTTATGATTTTACAATAAAGTTGAGCCGTGTTCAGATTTTTATCCCAGGGAGTTTCTCTGGATATTGATGTTGAAAGAGCATGCCATGGGGGACATGTGCAAATCTGCACAATTTTGAACTATATCCCTAGATGCCTCCACAAGACACATACACCCGTGTTAAGATGTTAAAAATTGTGTTACTGGCATTATCTTTAACACTGATGATTTAGAGATCTGATTCTGAAGAAAATTACCCCATTAATTCTGCAAAAAAAAAATAAAAAATTCCAAGTTCATATTATTTCAGCAGCACTGTGTCATCAAGAGCTTTTTTCATCATAGAAGTGGAATGAACTGCACCATCAGGTAAGCACCTGCTCTTTTAGCTTCACCAGAAGGATCACCAAGGTCTCCCATTATTCCATCATGTCCTCTAATGCACTGGTGTTCATTGAAAATTGCCTTCTGGGCCATTACATAATGGTAAAGGGATCAATTCAACAAGAAGAGCTAACTATCCTAAATATATATGCACCCAATACAGGAGCATCCAGATTCATAAAGCAAGTCCTTAGGGATCTACAAAGAGACTTAGACTCCTACACAATACTAATGGGAGACTTTAACACCCCACTATCAACATTAGACAGATCAACGAGACAGAAAGTTAACAAGGATATCCAGGACTTCGACTCAACTCTGCACCAAGTGGACCTAATAGACTTCTACAGAACTCTCCACCCCAAATCAACAGAATATACATTCTTCTCAGCACCACATCACACTTATTCCAAAATTGACCACATAGTTGGAAGTAAAGCACTCCTCAGCAAATGTAAAAGAACAGAAATCACAACAAACTGTCTCTCAGACCACAGTGCAATCAAATTAGAACTCAGGATTAAGAAACTCACTCAAAACCACACAACTACATGGAAACTGAACAACCTGCTCCTGAATGACTACTGGGTAAATAACAAAATGAAGGTAGAAATAAAGATGTTCTTTGAAACCAGTCAGAACAATGACACAACATACCAGAATCTATGGGACATATTTAAAGCATCCTGTAGAGGGAAATTTATAGCACTAAATGCCCACAAGAGAAACCAGGAAACATCTAAAATCGACACCCTAACATCACAATTAAAAGACCTAGAGAAGCAAGAGCAAACACATTTAAAAGTCAGCAGAAGGCAAGGAATAATTAAGGCCAGAGCAGAACTGAAGAAGATAGAGACACAAAAAACCCTTCAAAAAAATCAATGAATCCAAGAACTGGTTTTTTGAAAAGATCAACAAAATACATAGACCGCTAGTAAGACTAACAAAGAAGAAAAGAAGGAATCAAATAGACGCAATAAAAAATGATAAAAAGGATACCACCATCCATCCCACAGAAATACAAACTACCATGAAAGAATACTATAAACACCTCTATGCAAATAAACTAGAACATCTAGAAGAAATGGATATATTCCTGGACACATACACCCTCCCAAGACTAAACCAGGAAAAAGTTGAATCCCTGAGCAGACCAATAACAGGCTCTGAAATTGAGGCAATAATTAATAGCCTACCAACCAAAAAAAGTACAGAACCAGATGGATTCACACCGAAATTCTACCAGAGGTACAAAGAGGAGCTGGTACCATTCCTTCTGAAACTATTCCAATTAATAGAAAAAGAGGGAATCCTGCCTAACTCATTTTATGAGGCCAGCATCACCCTAATACCAAAGCCTGGCAGAGACACAACAAAAAAAGAGAATTTTAGACCAATATCCCTGATTAACATAGACGCAAAAATCCTCAATAAAATACTCGCAAACCGAATCCAGGAGCACATCAAAAAGCTTATCCACCACGATCAAGTTGGCTTCATCTCTGGGATGCAAGGCTGGTTCAACACATGCAAATCAATAAACGTAATGCATCACATAAACAGAACCAAAGACAAAAACCACACGATTATCTCAATAGGTGCGGAAAAGGCCTTTGACAAAATTCAACAGTCCTTCATGCTAAAAACTCTCAATAAACTAGGTATTGATGGAACATATCTCAAAATAATAAGAGCTATTTATGACAAACCCTCAGCCAATATACTGAATGGGCAAAAACTGGAAGCATTCCCTTTGAAAACTGGCACAAGACAGGGGTGCCCTCTCTTACCACTCCTACTCAACATAGTAGTGGAAGTTCTGACCAGGACAATCAGGCAGGAGAAATAAATAAAGGGTATTCAATTAGGAAAAAAGGAAGTCAAATTGTCCCTGTTTGCAGATGACATGATTGTATATATAGAAAACCCCATCGTCTCAGCCCAAAATCTCCTTAAGCTGATAAGCAACTTCAGCAAAGTCTCAGGATGCAAAATCAATGTGCAAAAATCACAAGCATTCCTATACACCAATAACAGACAAACAGAGAGCCAAATCATGAGTGAACTCCCATTCACAATTGCTTCAAAGAGAATAAAATACCTAGGAATCCAACTTACAAGGGATGTGAAGGACCTCTTCAAGGAGAACTACAAACCACTGCTCAACGAAATAAAAGAAGACACAAACAAATGGAAGAACATTCCATGTTCATGGATAGGAAGAATTAATATTGTGAAAATGGCCATACTGCCCAAGGTAATTTAGATTCAATGTCATCCCCATCAAATTACTAATGACTTTCTTCACAGAATTGGAGAAAACTACTCTAAAGTTCATATGTTACCAAAAAAGATCCTGCATTGTCAAGACAATCCTAAGCAAAAAGAACAAAGCTGGAGGTATTACGCTACCTGACTTCAAACTGTACTATAAGGCTACAGTAACCAAACAGCATGGTACAGAGATATGGACCAATGAAACAGAACAGAGCCCTCAGAATTATACCACACATCTGCAACTATCTGATCTTAAACAAACCTGACAAAAACAAGAAATGGGGAAAGGATTCCCTATGTAATAAATGGTTCTGGGAAAACTGGCTAGCCATACATAGAAAGCTGAAACTGGATCCCTTCCTTACACCTTATACAAAAATTAATTCAAGATGGATTAGAGACTTAAATGTTAGACCTAAAACCATAAAAACCCTAGAAGAAAACCTAGGCAGTACCATTCGGGACATAGTCATGGGCAAGGACTTCATGACTAAGACACCAAAAGCAATGGCAACAAAGGCCAAAATAGACCAATGGGATCTAGTTAAACTAAAGAGCTTCTGCACAGCAAAAGAAACTACCATCAGAGTGAACAGGCAACCTACAGAATGGGAGAAAATTTTTGCAATCTACCCATCTCACAAAGGGCTAATATCCAGAACCTACAAAGAACTCAAACAAGTTTACAAGAAAAACTCAAACAACCCCATCAAAAAGTGGGTAAAGGATATGAACAGACACTTCTCAAAAGAAGACATTTATGCAGTCAACAGGCACATGAAAAACTGCTCATCATCACTGACCATCAGAGAAGTGCAAATGAAAACCACAATGAGATACCATCTCACACCAGTGAGAATGGCAATTATTAAAAAGTCAGGAAACAACAGGTGCTGGAGAGGATGTGGAGAAACAGGAACACTTTTACACTGTTGGTGGGAGTGTAAGCTAGTTCAACCATTCTTGAAGAAGTATGGCGATTCCTCAAGGATCTAGAACTAGAAATACCATTTCTCCAAGCAATCCCATTACTGGGTGTATACCCAGAGGATTATAAATCATGCTACTATAAAGACACATGCACACGTATGTTTATTGTGGCACTATTCACAATAGCAAAGACTTGGAACCAACCCAAATGTCCATCAATGATAGAATGGATTAAGAAAACGTGGCACATATACACCATGGAGTATATGCAGTGATAAAAAACAATGAGTTCATATGTAGGGACATGGATGAAGCTGGAAACTATCATTCTGAGCAAACTATTGCAAGGACAGAAAAGCAAACACCACATGTTCTCACTCAAAAGGTGGGAATTGAACAATGAGAACACTTGGATGCAGGGTGGGGAACATCACACACTGGGGCCTATCATGGGGTGGGGGCAGGGGGAAGGGATAGCATTAGGAGATCTACCTAATGTAAATGACGAGTTAATGGGTGCAGCACACCAACATGGCACACGTATACATATGTAACAAAACTGCACGTTGTGCACATGTACCCTAGTACTTAAAGTATAACACACACACACACACACACACAAATGAAAAGAAAAAAAAAGAAAATTGCCTTCCGGCAGGCTAGCTATATGAACAGGAAAACTTACCAAATGGATGGACTGAGCCCCTGTCTAGCCAGGGATCTCTGCTTACTCAGTAGCCCACTGAGAGGCTGCTTGTGTGACTCTCCCCTTTCTATTTATTTATTTATTTATTTATTTATTTATTTATTTTTGAGACAGAGTTTCGCTCTTGTTGCTCAGGCTGGAGTGCAATGGTGCGATCTCGGCTCACTGCAACTTCCGCCTCCTGGGTTCAAGCTATTCTACTGCCTCAGACTCCCAAGAAACTATTCACTCTGCACCTAGTGCAGGATTCATCTTGCTGCAGTGGCACTAATTCTGTCACTTTCCCACTTAATCTGTCTCCCTTTGTCCCTGTTGTTCCCAGAACACAGGCTGGCATCCTGGCCCTTTCAAGCTTGCTTCGTCCCTCTCTGCAGCGTGCTCTCCCAGCTTGCTTCAGCCTGTCCGTGGTTGACTGTTGATTGCATATATTTGTTTACATTCTCATCTCCTTCACTTCACTTTTCCTGTTCTCTGTGTCTGAATTCCCTTTCCCTCTCACTACTTTGTTCAGAATTTTTAAGTTGGGCTGAAATGCCACATTTTTCATAATGCCATCCCTGATCCTCCTCAAGTAAAAACAGTTTACAGCTCTTCTGAATATACTAGAAACTTTATCTGCAACTTTTATTACACAAGGAAATACTGTTTGGCATTGTAAATTTTGAGAACCACATTTCATATCTGCCTCTAGACTGGAAACTTCTCATGAGCAGGATCATACACAATGCAAATAATGTAGTGTATTTTGAATAAATGTGTTGAAGGCCAGAATAAAGCAATTTTTTATTTCCATCCAACTTGCATGTACAAGTTGAAGGGCAGGGCTTGGTATAGTAAAAATTCTACAAATAGCAATTGGATCCCTTGAGATTTTAATATCATATAAACTTCATAAAACCCCTTGAGGAAAAATACCTGGGTGTGAAATTGCTTGGTCCTATGGCAGGATGGGTTAAATCGTGACACCTGAAGATGTTCAAGTCCTCACCCTCAGTACCTGCCAATGTGACTTTATTTGGAAATAGGGTTTTGTCAAATAATCAAGTTAAAATGAGATAAATAGGGCGAGCCCTAACCCAGTATGACCGTTGTCATTATAAAAATGAGATATTTGGACATAGAGACAGACAAACACCACGTGAAGATAAAAGCAGAGATTGGGAAGGTGCGTCTTGAAGCCAAGGAATGACAAAGACCCAATGAATCACCAGAAAATAGAAAAGGGCCTAGGCAGATCCTTCTTCACAGCTCTTTGAAGGAATCAATGCTGTCGACACCTTGATCTCAGCTCTCTGTCCCAGAACTGTGGGATGATAAATGCACGTTGTTTAAGCCAGCCTGTGTGTGATGCTTTGTGGTACTTTGTTCTGGCAGCCCTAGGAAGCCCATACATATGGTATATATTATATATTTTAACTTTATAAGAAACTGCCAAACAGTTTCATTGCATTGCCACCAGCAACGTGTGTGGATGTCAGCTGTCCTTCCTCCTTGTCAGCATGTGGTATTGTCACTCCTTTTAACTTTGTGCCTTCTAACAGGCATGTCATGGGAGCTCCTGCTGCTTTTAATTTTTATTTCCCCAATTAGCATGGATTTTGAGCATCTTCCCCTGTGCTTATTTACCATCTTTATATCTTCTTGGGTGGAGCATGTGTTGACATATCTTCTCCACTTTACTATGTGGTGGTTTATCTTCTTTCTGAGTTGTAAGATAAATTCTGGAAACAAGTTCTTTACCAAGTGTGTGCTTTGCAGATGTTTACTCTCAGGCTGCAGCTTGCTTGTCTTTTCACTTAATTATCAATCTTTTTTGAACAAAGAAAACGTTTTTAATGTTGATGAATTCAAGTTGATCAGCTTTTCTTTAATTATCCAGTCTCTTCATATAATCCCAAATAGATATTTGCCCAACCCAAGGTCACAAATATTTCCTATGTTTTCCTCTAAAGTTTTTACGGTTTTACTCTACGTTTTATATAATATACTGGTTTCAGGTTTCTGTTTTTATGTAAGAAGAAGTTAGCTACCCTGTTTATCTTTACTTCTCTGTATACAGTCCTGTAATCTGGATACTTTTAAAATCTTCTGCCTCTCACTGATTTAAAGCAGCTTGCTTATGATGTGGTTTTCTACATTTGTGAGTGTGTGCTTGAGGTTTGCTGAGCTTCTTGGATTTGTGAGTTTGGAGTTCTCAACAAATTTGGAGAAAATTCATCCATTATGTATTTATTCCAGTGCTTATCTCTGCTTCCCCACCTTGTCTTTCAGACCTTCAGTTACATGTATGTTAGGGTGTTTTATGTTGTCCCAAAACTCTCTTAGCATTGTTCACTTTTTTCAGTCACTTATTTGTGCTTTATTTTGACTAGCTTCTATTACTATGCCTTCGAGTAACTAATTTTTTCTTCTACAGTATCTAATCTGCTATTAATTCCACCTAATACATTTTTTATGGTTTTGGGAAATAGAGTGTCCATGTCAAAAAGTTTGGTATGAACCATGTTTATGTCTTCCATGTCTCTTAATATGCTAAATATTTCCTCTGTGTTTATGAGGTATCACACAGCTCAGTACTAGTCTCAGATCCATGCTGGTCTCATGTTACTGACACAGCCACACAAGTCATAGGTACAGTATTTGTAAGAAAATACACTTCCTGGATGGTCCATTTCTATCAAGCCAGAAGGGATTACTTGGTCATTTCATGAACTGAATGTTCAGCCTAGTATGGGAGCTCTGATAAAGGCTTTGGAGAGCAGTATTTACTAGTAAGCTAGCTTGGTAAAATTTGGCAAAATAGTCTCAACATACAAAATTTCATTCACCCAAACCTCTAGTCTGAAAATAAGCTCACATATCTTTACAAAATACTGCAATTTCTTATGCCCTTCCTTGTATATTCCCTAGTGCAACCCTTAAGAGTGTGCCATTGTATCAATATGATAGCAAAGCTCAGGTGGGACTACTAACTCTGCCAATCCTGGGCCTGGTGAATAAAAAGGTAACACTCTGCTTCTCCAACTCTTGAGAACATTACTTCCATTTTCCAGTTGATAGCAACAGCCAGCATGCATCAGAATTGCCTCTAAGGCTTTTCAGAAACTTCCTAGTCAGACCCCACTCCCGATCCCCTCCGTTCACGACGAGAGTTGGGCATGTCTGCTTTTCAAAAATTTTTATGTATAGCAAAGCTGATATTCCACAATTTTTACATTGCAAAGCTGATGATCTTTTCATGACAGCAGCTCCATTCAGTTTGGGTATCGTGCTCAATAATAAGCAATATTATTGCACCGCCACAGTTAGAATAGTGTTTTTCTCTCCTACTCTCTGTTCTGCTGGCCTGTTCTCTATTGATTAATCTGGGTAATTTACGCCAAGCCTCTAGGGCAGAGGATGCTGTCTTTATGTATGGAACACAGTCAAAACTCAGCAAGGGCTCAACACATATTCATTATTAATGTGAAGTACGAGTGCCATATGCAATAGCTTGCTGCTGGAGAATTCTGGATTTTATATCAACTCGAAGAATTTTGAAAGATATCAGGCTTAACTGTTCATAAGGTAGCTGTCTTTTACTATCGAGCATGTGTGTAAGAAGAAATGCTACCTGATTTCCCAGCCACATGACAAATAACTTATTCAAAGCACGCCTTACCGACTCATAGAAACTAGGTACAGAGGACAAAGTTGAGGACAGCATAAAATGCATGCAGCTTTATTACTTTTTAAGAACATGTGAAACAAAACAAAACATCAATGACAAAATCCTCAGTGGTTCAAAGTCTACATGTCTAAGGGTCCAGAGGAAACTTGCTTAAATGCATAGATCAGAGTGATTTGTAACAGTCATTTGCATTGCTAGCATGCAAATAAATGCTACCCGCAGTGCTTAAAATGTGTTAAATAGTTTAAAAAGTTCCCCTGAAATTATGCTCATTCTATCTTAAAAGAAGAATTTCAAGTTAGTCTCTACAAGTGACATTATACATTCCAAGTTCGTGAAGTCCAAATCACTGAGGTTTATTTCTACAGCAAAATCTTTTTATAAACATTTACATTTACAGAGGTCCTGAGCTCGTGGAGGGGCTGGCATTCCACTGAACATAATGATGTGAAATGTGCATCTTCCAGCGAGTATTTATTTTAGGGGCAAGTAATTGCCTTTGCATATGAGCTTCACAATGTTTTGAAATGTATATTATCCATAAAGTAAACACTGCTCTGTTCTTCTGACAATCCTATTGCAGAATGAAATTATACTCATCTATAAAAAGCTGACTTTAACTCCCAGGCCATACGACCAATCTTAGTAATTTTCCAAACGAAGAGTATGATTTGGCAATCAAGCAATTTATCTGGTAATGTCTTAACAGAGGCCAACGGTAACATTCTGCAGCCAGCATTTGTTTTGCTGGGAAGACCCTTTCAGCAGAAGCTTTTATTTTGAGAACTTCAGGGAGGTAAATGTTTGATTTCAGAGAGTTAAGATGGTCCAAGGATTTTCAAATGTCTCCTCAGGTCAGCTAATATTTATTCTGGCCACTAAAAAAAAAAAGACAGAAAAAATCTCTCGAGCTTTTCTTTTTTGTAACACATTTAAAATTAGTTTTAGAAAAGTATTTTGTAAATAGGTTCTAAAGGGTTTTAACACATATTTTAATATTTTGCGTTTATTTATATGTGTGTATATAATATAATACATAAATTAAATATATGTGTGTGTGTGTGTGTGTGTGTGTGTGTATATATATATATATATATATATATTTAGACGGAGTCTCACTCTGTCGCCAGGCTGGAGTGCAGTGGTGCGATCTCGGCTCACTGCAACCTCTGCCTTCCGGGTTCAAGTGATTCTCCTGCCTCAGACGCCCCAGTAGCTGGGACTACAGGCATGTACCACCACGCCCAGCTAATTTTTGTATTTTTAGTAGAGACAGGGTTTACCATGTTGGCCAGGATGGTCTCAATCTTTGACCTCATGATCCATCTGCCTCAGTCTCCCAAAGTGTGTGTGTGTGTGTGTGTGTATAAGTGGTGAAGGAAATGCTATATATATATATATGCTATATATATATATATGGAGAGAGAGAGAGAGAGAGAGAGACTTAAAAAACAGAGAACATAACATCTGTATTTCTAGGGCACACCTGAGTCCCTTCTATAGCTGTGATTTTATTCATGCTACTTTGCTTCCCTCTTCTCTCATCTCTGCTATCTGGAATCCTTCCACCTGCTGGGAAATGACTCACTACTTTTCTGCAAGACATCCTTACTCCTCCAGTGTGAGGAGTGGTAGCCTTGCACTATTCATCCCATGCTGCCTCAGGCTATCACTTGCTGCCTTATTTTCATGCAGTTGTGTGCACCTTTGCCGTGTGTTCTCTGGTAGGTATTAAGTTCACCTGGTGCAGAGATCATGCATTTTACTGCTTGCATTCCTTCCCATGACATTACCCAACATTGTGACCTGTACCAAACAGCATCTCAATGAATACACATGGGTGTCTCCCCTAAAGACAAGGATATGTCCTGAAATTTGTGGTATTAAGCGATTCCATCATTGTGTAAACATCATAGAGTTAAGTACTTACACACATCCAGATGGTGCAGCCTACTGCACACCGAGGCTGGATGGTATTCTCCTAGGCTGCAGACCTGAAGAGGATGCTACTGTATGGAATACTATAGGCAGTTGTAACACAATGGTAAGAATGTGTGTCTAAGCATAATAAAGGCACAGTAAAAATACAGTATAAAAGATAGGAAATTGTGCACCCATGTAGGGCACTCACCATGAATAGAGCTTGCAGGACTGAAAGTGGTTCTGGGCGAGTCCGAGCGTGAGTGGTGAGTGAACGGGAAGGCCTGGGACATTGCTGTGCACTACTGAACACTTTAGAAACACGCTACACTTAGGCTGCGTTACATTTATTTCCGTTTGATATTTTTTTTATTAATTTTATATTTTTTTGAGACAGGGTTTCACTCTGTCACCCAGACTGAGTCCAGTGGCGCGATCTCAGCTCCCTGCAACCTCTGCCTCAAGCAATCCTCCTGCCTCAATCTCCGAGTAGCTGGAGCCACAGGTACGCGCCACCACGCCCAGCTAATGTTTGTATTTTCTGTAGAGACGGGACTTCTCCATGTTGTCTGGGCTGGTCTCGTACTCCCAGGCTAAAGCCATCACCCTACCTTGGTCTCCCAAAGTGCTGGGACTACAAGTGTGAGCCACTGTGCTCGGCCAAATGTATTTTAAAATACACTTTTTAAAATAATAAATCAACTTTAGCTTGCTGTAACGTTTTTACTGTATAAACTTCGAAGTTTTAAAAAACGCTTTGACTTTCTTGTAATAACAGCTTAAGACACTATACATTGTACACTTGTATTAAAATATTTTCTTTATTTTAGCCTTTATAACATTTTATTTATTTTTACTTTTAAATTGTTTTTATTAAAAATTAAGACACAACACACACATTAGACTAGGCCTACACAGGGCCAGGATCACCAATGCCACTGTCTCCCACCTCCACGTTTTGTCCCCCTGGAAGGTTTTCAGGGGCAGTAGCAGGCATGGAGCTGTTTTCTCCTCTGACAACGATGCCTACTTCTGGATACCTCCTGAACGACCTACCTGAGACTATTTTACGTTACATTATTTTTAATAAGTAAGAGCACACTTTAAAATAATAACAGAAGTATAGCACAGTAAATAATAAGCCAGTGTCACGGTCATTTGGTATCTTTATCAGGTCTGATGTACTATGCATAGTTGCAGGCTTTGGGCTTTTACATGCCTGGCAGCAGAGTAGGTTTGCTTACACCAGCACAACACACACACATGGGGAATGCTGGGTGCTTCGGGGTCACTAGGTGATGGGAAGGTTTCAGCTTCCTTATAATCGTATAGGATCACTGTCGTATATGGGGTCCATCATTGAGCAAAACATCATGACAGAGCACCTGACTGCATATCAATCACAAAGATGGGACTGTGTTGGTCAACCATGCAGCATCGTTAAATATTATGTCTCATATCAACAGGTGCATTTGGAAAGGGAGCCGCTTACACATATTTCTCTTCAAAACTCTCAGAAAAAGTGTGCTAGCCTTTGCCCTGTCTCACTGTTTCTTCCTGGTTTCCTTTCCATTCTCCATGAAAAGCCCAAGAACACACACGGCAGGGAGAGCCTCTTCGAAGATGAGTGCAGGGCGTGTCTGAGGGGCCAGGCACCATAATCCACTTGTACTGTCAGGGAGGTCAAAGTGCCTGGGGCCTTACTCGCGACAAGTGTGTGGCATGAAGGCATTGAAGTGCATCCTCCAAAACGTGTTCCACTCAGCAGAGCCATCTCTCCCAGCCCCAGTCAATGCTCCCTCCGCCACACCCAGTTCCCTTTTTCAGAGGAAGTTGCAGGGCAGGATCCATACACAGCTATTCTATGTAGCTACCTACCTTAGAACAATGCCCTGGAACCCAGTTCAAACTCCCACTCTGTGAAATTTACCTGTCGGGTTTACGACCTGTGATCAGCAGGATTTTCAACAAGCAGATTTGAAAACCGATTCTGCGAGCTATGCTGAGACTCCTGCTCTCTGCCATCATCCTCTTTGTCTTTTGATAACGAACTGACTACCCTTCCAATGACTTTACCTGGACTGAAAGACCAGAAAACTTGACAACAAAAGTGGAAGACAAATCGGAAACGTGTTGCAACCCATGGTCCTTGCAGAGTTCTATTGGAAGACAAACCTCAGCGCTCCTGGGCTACCTTTTTCAGCCCTGCTTTTCCAAGTCTTAAAAAAAAAAAAATCAGCGTTTTACAGGTAATAAAGAAAACTTATATAATCCCTTATCTTAGAGTGTGGCTTAAACTGCTTGTACAGAAAACACCCACCTTTGCAACGTTAGCCTTTAAATTTCATCCCAAGGAGCTTTTCTCACCACACTCTCAGGTCCTTTCAGACATGGTTAAATTGTGTATCTGAAAGCTACTTGGAATTCCTGTAGCTACTAAGCTCGATTTCTTGTTTCTTTTGGAAGAGGCTGTCAAAAGCAGAGTTTCTTTATAACCTATCACATGATAGCCACCACAGATCAAGTATCCTCTATGACAACATCTTAGCTACCCGCCCCATCTCAATTAAACCTTCCTAACAGCATCCTTACAGATGAAGAAACTGAAGTTTGTGTGACTTAAATATCTTGCCTTAAGGCATTCATCCACTGAAGTTGCCTTCTTGGTCTAAACTTGAGCCTGCCCAATTCAAAAGGCTGGGTTCTTTCAACCTAGATCTACCCCTTATGAAGATTTTTATATATAACATATTATGAGTACTTGTGTTCTTGTTATCATAGATGTATTTTAAGAAAATAGAACCTGCTTTTCCAAAGTGCAAGTACTTTTTTATAACAGCCACTTAACTGGACACAATACTCACAGACATGTCAGGTTTTATATAGCTAAAAACTGAAATAAAACTGCACATTAAAAATGTATTTTGCCAATTTTCTGCAATGAAGGTGTATCGTTTTTTAAAAATTAGAGAAAGGAAAGCATTGTTTCAAAGTATCGTATTTGGATTCAATCAATATGGGAACATTATCAGTGACATGCTGGGTGCTGGGCTGATCATGCATGTATATTAAATCTAGTTTATTTTAAGCTGCCACTCTGAGGTAGATGACATTTGCCTGCTTTTTTAAATGAAGAGGCTGTGGCTGGAAATGTTAAGTAACTTCTTCAAACAGGTACTATGTGCTGGAGCCGGGGCTTAAACCAGCCCCTCTCTGTAAGTGCAACCCCCTTTCACTATATTCCTGACTCTCAGATCTGCGTACACATAGGGAGGATCTCGTGAAGATGCAGATTTTGATTCACTAGACCTGAACAGAGACCTGAGGTTTCACATGTCCTCGGAGTTGTCAGGCAGCTGCTGGTCTTTAAGTAGCGAGGTACTATGCACATTGCTATAATAAAACTTTTCAGAAATCTAGCCATCTCTTATTTTTGCAATAGTACTTTCTGATTCTCTAGAGTATTCTCTATAGTTTCAGGGAGCAAAGAGGTACCCATTTTATTGATTAGGCAACTAGGACTTCTTCTGTGAAAGTCAGTTTTCTAAGTTCTAACAAGTGAGAGGTAATAAAATATAGTAAATCAAACGCAACCCTTGAATTCCTTAGGTTCAAACTATTTGCTTCAAACCAGCCCTGGTCTACCTGACAGAGTCACTAAGAGACGTAATTGAAATAATGCAGATAAAGCATGGAGAAGTCTTAGAGCTATTCCTAGCACATAGTAAGCAGTAAATACATGTCAGCGTTGATTATTGATAGTGCAAAGAGTAAGAAACAGTAGACTCAAGTTAATGAAATCACACTGTACAAGTTGCACAGAATGACAGAGCACAACCTATGAAAACAACTCAATATTTTATTGACAAATAACTCTACAGGAGTCAATGGTGCAATGTGGCTGCACAGACACCAAAATAACCTTCAGTTCCATTTAAAGAAGCGCATCCCTGTGGGTGCAGATCAGGAGACAATTGAGGGGCTTCACTTCAAGAAATACAGTCAAACTCACGCTTTCCACAGAAAAATAACCATTCTGGTGGAGTGATATAAAATCAGTTATTCTGCTAACATTACCTGGGCCCCAGACTGAATACACTCCCAACACCGCACAAGTTGCTAGGATACAAAAACCGAGTAGATGCAATCCTTAATTTAAGCATCTTGGAAATATCATTGAAGAACCTAAAATATTTAGTTTGGAGAAGTCATCAGAGATGTGTAGGGACATCTGATTGATTGGTGCCTACAAAAGTTGCAAAAGGAGCAAGTGATCAACACATGAAACTCAGTCTTTATGTCTCAAGGAGTTGATTTAGGGCCTGTCGTGTAAGATATCACTATTCCAGTTAATTGAACTATGAAAATAATAAGCACCTATTGGAATAAATTTAATCCATACAGAAGAGTCTAAAGAACAAACTGTTACAACTAGTGTCAATAATTTTGATTTGTTTCATCAACAGTATTGATACATTCATGTTTTTAAGGAAAAATTGTGATGGCTTAGCGTTTCCAACCATGAGTGTTCAATGTACTGACTTTAATTCAACGTACTGAATTCTCAGTCTTCGTAGTAAAAGATGGCAAAGGTATTGGACTGAGGGTTGGAAATATGTGAACATAACAGATCTCCGTTAGATCGTAGCTCCAAGGATCTTCATACACACTTTCCATTAGAGCTCACAGCAAAAGGCAATTCTATGAATCTTAAACAAATATATCAATAAAAGTGTTCACAGGTATTTGAAAGGGAATGAGAGGTTTGAGAAAGTCTCTTGGAGCAGGTGGCTGTTAGAGACTCTGAGCATGGGAAATACTAAAAAATAATGTAGAAGGAGTTTTATAGGAATTCTCCACAACTCAAGCCCTAAACTTCAAAATCTGCTTGTAGGTAATGCCATCCTTGTCATAATTGAATTCTGAATGAAAACAGAAATTAGAGTTATCTGAAATTGAGTTTTAAAGTAGAACAATTTGTGTTAGGGTTATCACAAACTGTTATTGAGTAAGGCATTAGTTAATGATGCTTCATTCCTGGATGTTTTGCTATACTCCTTCTCGTTGTAACAGAAAAGAGAGATATAGAGATCCAGCTTTAAATCTCCGACAATATTGTGAATAAAATTTAATGCTGATAATTAAAATTGAATGAAGAGGTCTCATTGTAGAGACCTTTTGTATTAATGTTTGTAGGTTTTGAATGAATATTTGTAGCTTACCCAAAGGCACATGTTTGTTTAGAAACAGTTGTTAAAGTTTGCATTCTGGTTAATTAAAAAAGAACAAATGGCTAGAAATAAATGTGATTACTACTGCATTTCACGTTCATTAGTATTAAATAGCTTTAATAAGAGTGTGCACTTAAAAAGTTCCCTTTCTGATGTTTGTGAAGTCAATACCTTGAGTTGTATCGAAAGGCTTTTCAAGTAATACAAAGCTATTTGGTATTCATAGCGAGGTTCTCCTTTTCCACTAGGACAAAATAAGTGACTATATTTAAGTCCACACAGTAGAATACCTTTCACATTCTTGTATATGTCATTCCCTCAAATTTACATGCTGTCTCCCACCAAACACTAAATTTAATGCTGTGCAATTTAGACACATACAGACACTTGGATCTGACCCATTTTGATCGTTTTTGAGAATCGAATGTTCAAAAATAAATTATGGGTAAAACATAATGTTCACCTTGCATTATAAAATTATGAAAAAAAGGCAAAGATTTTTGTTTGTTTGCTTTAGAAGGTACAGTTCTTTTAACATTGTATAAAGATATCTTGGGATTTATTTTAGATACCTTTTAGGAGAATGTGTTACTTTTTAGAGAATTTTTAAATTGTGCACCTTGCCCATTTCACACATCTGACTCCCTTTGACGGTCGTTCACAATATTCTGGTGGTAATGAGAGCCTTTATTACTTGCATTCTAAGTGCATAGCTTAGTATATTGCTCACATACTTTTAAAGATCTCTGAGCATGTGGATAAGGTTGGAAACTCCCAGTTATAAAGACAGCTATTGCAATTTCACGGACTTGAAACATGCAATTCAGATTTTAATGCTGTTACGTTACTAACTATGGCTGTTAATGACTTGAGTGGGGCCAACTCATCTTGTACTCTTGCCTCTGGTCCTCCAGCTATACTCACCATCCCTGGTCATTCTCGCTGTTGCCTTTTTTTCTTGCATCCGCTGATCCTTCAGTCCCCTCTTCACATATCTCCTCTCACACATCTCAGTTCCAGAGTCAATGTACCCAAGAAAGCCCAGAAATCATCCTCCTTAATACGACCTCGTCTCCCAACTGGCTGTGTTCAGCACCTCCTCTGAACTCATCTGTGTATCCAGCTACCTAATTGTATGACATACTGAAATCACCAACCGGCCTTCCTGTCCTGCCTGGAGAACAGGTGCAAGTCTAATTTCTAGCTCCAGTGTCCGCTAGCTATACCACTGTGGGCTTTGCCTTAAAATAAGGATAATTAGAAACTCTCTGGCCATGATTGCTCATCTACACAATTTTCAGTTTGAGGAATATCCTACTGGGGTGTTGTAAGGATGAGTCAGGTGGCATTTGTTTGGTTCTCTTATTGAGTTCCCTTTCATAACAGTCTCAACGTCTTCTCAAACTCTTTGATGTGAATTGAAAACATTTCTTCTGTCATACTGTTCATAAGACACATTTTTAAAACACTGAGATAAATATGGAATTATTAAAAGAATATTTAATCTCGACTTACATATGGGATACTTTTTCCTCCGAAAAGTTTCACAGATATAGAAAGATATAGACATTCTCACTCATTTACTTATAGAATCTCTACTAGTTCCCAAGAAGTGAGTGACATGTTCTATTGGGCTTACACAGATTCTTATAGGAAAGAAAATTGGAGAGCCCAATGCAGGCCCTTCCTCATCAAACTCTTGCCTTTTATCTTCCCTAGGTCCTGCAACTGTTCATGTATGGTACGGCACCCCTTCTCCATGCTCATTTGCTGTTCAGTTGAATCAAAGCAGTTTGGTGAACGAGACTTTGTGACAAGATGGCAGCATTCAATTTTAACTATTCACATAATATACTATTGGAATTAGTATCTAGTCTTTCTGCTGAATGAGCTGTTCTTTGTAAAGAAGATATATGTAAAGAAATAAGTTGATATGCATGTATGTTTGTACACATGTGTGTAAGTCTGTGTATAAAGCCTTACAGTAACTTCTGTAAGAGAAACTGGATCTTTTGCCATGCCATCATGGCAAATTTTGCTATAAATGTTAAAACTATCTTTTTTTTTTTCTTTTTAGGTCATTCCCTGTTCTTAGAAGAAAAGGACCACTTTGCCGCTCAGAAAGTGAGCCAATTGTGAAGATGTTTGAAGATCCAGAAACTACAAGACAAATGAAGCCAATCACAAGTGCCAGATGCTGGTGACTCACTGGCTGCGTATTTCCACATCTATAGGTAAACATGATTTCCTTCCAAATAAGACTGCTATGTGGGAGTAGAGGAATGGTTCTAAATCCATTCTAAGATAATCTGGCCTCTGAAATTTGTTTTTTGTTTGTTCTTTGGTGGAAGAGCTATATTTTTAAAAGTCAACTTTATTGGGAAATAATTCACATACAATAAAATGCATACACAATTTGAGTATACAGTTTGGTAAATTTTGACAAATGCATACATTTACAATAATGGTCGCTTTGAACATGATATAAAACATTTTCATCACCCCAGAAAATTTCCTCTTGACCCTTTGCAGTCAACCCTCCTCTGCCCTTTAGAACCAATGATTCCATTTCTATCTTAATATTACTATTAAGGATCGATGGATTTTGCCTATTGCAGAACTTCACATTAATGGAATCATAACATATACACTCCTTGGGGTCTGAATTCTTTGGATCAACTTCATGTTTTAGAGATTCATTGGTGTGTAACACAAATCGTTTGTTCCTCTTTATATTGCCAAGTTGTATGACTATGTCACAGTCTGTTTATCTATTCACCTGTTGGTGTATGAAGTTATTTTAGTTTTTTTATGATAATGCATAAAATTAGTATGAACATTTATGTACTAGTCTTTTTGTGAATGTATACTTTTATTTACCTGGGATAAATATTTAGTAGTGGAATTATTGGGTCATATTGTAAGTATAGCAGTTAGATTCCTTAAGACTGTTCCCAAGATCCCCCAACTCCTGGTTTACACACCCTGTATAACCGTTTTCTTTTGATTATGGGTAGGACTTCTCAATGATGAATGTTATTTCTATGATTAGTTAACAAACATGGAGATTTGCAGCTGTAATTAGCATTCCCAATCTGTTGACTTCAAGTTAATTACTAGGGAGATTTTTCTGGGTGAACCTAACCTAATCAACTGAGCTTTTTAAAAGAGGCTCTAAAGGTGAGAGATTCCCCTGTTGGCCGTGAAGAAGCAAGCTGCAAGGAAATGAGTTTCTCACAACAACCATATGATCTTAGAAGAGCACCGTGAGCCTTAGATGAGTCCTCAACCCTTGTCCACACCTTGATTGAAGCCTGTGAGCAAAGTACCCAGCTAAGCATTGCCTGGACTCCTAATCCAGGGAAACTGTGAGGTAATAAATGTAAGTGGTTTTAAGCTGCTAGATTTGCAGTAATTTGTTACATAGTAATTTGTAAAAACTAATATAATAAGTGTATGCATAACTTTACAAAACACTGCCAATTCTTATTTTCAAATGTGGCTTACCATTTTACATTCCCAAGTTCAATATATCAGAGTTCCAGTTGCTCCATATGCCTGACAACATTTGATGGGTATGTCCTTTCAATTTTTCCATGCAAGCGAATATATTCTAGTATCTCATTGTGGTTTTAAGTTGCATTTTCCTAGAAACAAATGACATAAAATAGGATTTCTTAGGCTTCTTGGACGTTGGTATATCTTCTTCTATGAAGTGTCTGTTTAAGTCTTATGCCCATTTTTGTTGAACTTTTTTCTCAAAATTGGTTTCTACAAATGCTTTATGTAATCTTGATATTAATCCTTTTCCAATTATTCAGATTAAGAGTACCTTCTCCCAGTCAACGACTTGTCTTTTTACATTTTCCACTGTGTCTTTTGAAAATCAGAAGACTTTTTCTTTGAATAAGATAAATTTATATATTTTTAATTTGTATGGTTTTTTTTGTTCTAAGAAGTCTTTGCCTACTTTAAAATTGCAGAATGTTTTCTGCTAGAATTTTTAGACTTTTAGTTTCTCCATTTAGGCCTAGGATCCAAGTAAGTCTTTAAATCAGTTAGTGTAAGTCTTCCAACTTTCCCAACTCTTCAAGATATTTTGGATATTCTACATACTTTGCATTTCCATATAAATTCTAAAAACAGCTTACCAATTACTCTGAAAGGCCTGCTGAAATTTTTATTAGAAACATAATGAATCTATGAATCATTTTGGAGAAATGGATATCTTAGCATTACGTATTTCATTTTATGAACATTGTCTATCTTTTTATGTATTTAGACCTTTTCTGTCCCTTCTCAGTAACGTTTTCTAGTCGTTTTTACAGAGGTCTTGCATAAAATTTATTTATTTCTAAGTCATAAAATTTATTTCTAAGTATTAGCGAAGCTCTTACAGATGGTATTTTATAAAAGTATTTTTTCACTGCTTATGTTTTATATATTAATCATTATCTTACAGATTCATTTATTCATCCTACTAGTTTTTTTCAATATTCCTTAGAGTGTTCTTCATAGACAATCCTGCCCTTTGTGAAAAGCAACAGTTTTACTTCTTTCTTCCCAATTATTATCCCTTTATTTATTTTTCTTGCATTATCACTCTAGCTATGACCTCTCACAACATTGAACAGAAGTGGTGAGAGCTGATACCCATGTTTTACTCCCAGTCTCAGGAAGAAAGCATCCAGTCTTTTACCATTAAGGGTAACATTAGCTATAGGTTTTATAAATACTTTTCTGTAGTTTGATGAAGTTTTATTCTTTCTTTGCTGAGAGTTTATTTTTAAAATTAATAAATAGACTCAGATTTTGTTGCTGAATTTTAATAGATAATGTAGTTTGGCTGTATCCCCACCAACATCTCACCTCGAATCCCCACATGTTATGGGAGGACCCAGTGAGAGGTAATTGAATCATGAGGTTGGGTCTTTCTCATGCTGTTCTCATGATTGTGATCAAGTCTCATGAGATCTGATGGTTTTATAAAGAGCAGTTCTGCACGTGCTGTCTTTGCCTGCTGCCACGTAAGACATGACTTTGCTTCTCCTTCACCTTCCACCATGATTGTGAGGCCTCCAAAGCCATGTGGAACTGTGAGTCAGTTAAAACTCTTTCCTTTATAAATTACCCAGTCCTGGGTATGTCTTTATTAGCAGGATGAGAATGGACAAATACAATGCATATGGAGGACTTTTGCAATTAAAGATTAGAAATAATAATCTGTAATTTGTCCATTTCAATGTGTTTGGCCAAGCTGCAGTTCATTCACAAAATAATTCCCAATATCATCATGGCAACATTGATCTCTTCCTGTAGTCATCTAGGGCTGCTTTAATAAAATTAGTTATCTAGGGCTGCTTTAATAAAATATCACAGACTAGGTGCCTTAAGGAAAAAAACTGCTTCTCACAGTTCTAGGGGCTATAAGTATAAGAAGAATGTGACAGCAGGGTTGGATTCTGGTGAGGTCTCTCTCTTTGTCTTGCCAATGGCTGCCTTCCTGTGGTGTCCTCATATGACCTTTCCTCTCTGCACGACTGATGTCTTTCTCTTCTTATAAGGACACCACATATGGATTTTGAGGGAACAAGATCCAATCTATAACAACCACTCCCAAAATATCTTGATACAGCTCAGAGAGTATGTTCATCCACACACTCAATTGTATGACTCTGATGAGAAAACCAAAGGAAAAGTATTCTGTAAACATTCATCTTATCCACGCGTGATAAGATTATAATAACAGATATACCTCTATTTTCTTGAAACTAAGTTGTCACTGACTGTAAGTTATGTTTCAGCTTCAGAAATAAGAAGACGGGATAGGGAGAGTGTATTTTGGAATCAACGAAAAACAGCATTCTTACGCAAGTGCCTTTCAGATTTGGGATATTAACAGATCCATAAATTTAAGACAAAACAAAAATTGATCATTACCTCACATTTGGGATATATAAGCATTAAAACATACGAAAGATCACTCTAAAAATAAATAGTAGTCCTTCCCACTAAGGAACACACATATGTATCTAAATTTATTTACATTTACGGAACAGTGCCAACTGAGAGAATAGAATTTGGGAATCCCTGCTACAGAAAATGAAGAACTGAGATTTAAAGATCAAAGACACTAGGAAGAAGAGGAAAACGTGCTCACTGCAGTAAAACAGACTTGATCAATCTTTTGACTGTTTTATCAACTAAGGAAGGTGCCATGACGATGTCTCAGCTTTGGATGAACATTAAATTAGCAGGAGAATTATTTCCAACATTCTGTCCATTACATGATCGTAGGCCATGATAACAAAGAAGCAAGACTTGTGGCAGCCAAAAGTAGAAATTAAGTTTCTGCAGAGACGTATCTGAGAAGGCATTTTTAGCCACTTCCACGATCCACATGGAGAGGGAATTCTAGGCAAAGCCAGAGGGCTGGACTAGAAACAGGTGCATTTGTGAAGAAAAGAAAAAAGACATCAATGATTTCCTGTGCAAAATGTATGCTTTGCAGCCTCAGGTCACCTGGGAGTTCTCATTTATGTGGGCACTGTAGCAATTAACACTTTATATTTTTTCACACAGTAATTCCATTAATTAATATCTCTATATAACTTTATGCATAGAGTGCTGTTTTAATATAAATTTCAAGTACTGCAGGTAATGAAGATACAAACCAGGCAACACTATACCATTCAACTCATTACTTGGAGGAATTTATAAAAATATGCTTAGAAGGAAGTAATTCACCTATAAAAGATTTATAGCATTTACTGGGTCAACCAATTCCTATCATAGCAAGTTGAATCTACACTCATTAACTTGGTTCATTTCTGAAAATAATTGTCTTAGCCTCTTCCAAGCTGAAGAGCGCATGAGTTCTCACCAGAGCAACCATGTCTTGGCAGAAGCAGGAGGGGGCAC
This sequence comes from Macaca mulatta, assembly GCF_049350105.2. Taxonomy (NCBI): domain Eukaryota; kingdom Metazoa; phylum Chordata; class Mammalia; order Primates; family Cercopithecidae; genus Macaca; species Macaca mulatta. The sequence continues at coordinate 118,956,104 of NC_133418.1, forward strand.
TGTGCTTAAGGAGGACACAGCTGGAGGAGAGAGGTCGGAATTGGTCTTGAACCCGAAATTTTTTCATTCAGGCATCGATCGCTGTTTGCTCACTGTCACAGACTTAGAGCTGCACGTATTTTGCCTTTGATCCTGAGAAATCCTAACAAGCAGAATTAAAAGCAAGTGGTCCTAGGAAGCCTCCATCACTGATTGCCTGAACACTTGAAGGCAAAAAACCAAACAGCATGATGGGTCTCCAAGAGCCAGAGCCTGGGGCAAAAATACAAAAGCCCTATCTACAGTAGGAATACGGATGACGCCTTCTTCACCTTTGTTCATTCCACCCAGGTAGGGCATTTACTGGGGCAGGATGATGTGTCTAGCACCGCAGGTGAGTCAGGACAAATGGACTCCCAGTGTGGACTCTTGGAAGCATCTCTCTCTTACCTTGGAAGGTTATTTAACCTCTCTGTGCCTCAAGTCACTCATGAGAAAAATAGAGATTATTATAGTTATCCACCAGATATGTTTGTGTGAGTGAGATGCATTAACTGCTTGGCATATAGTACTCACAAATACTAAATGTAAATAAAATATTTAACATAGATAGCAGCTATCATTATTATTTACACTGTCATCTTAATCATGTAATCCTAAGGAAGTTATGATTGCCGTATTGTTATTATTTCAACTTTTCCAACGAGGAAGTTAGGCAACTCATTCAGAATCACAGGGATCGTTAGGTGGCTGAAGCCAGCTTTTTGTGTCCTCAGGTTTTTCTTCTACTACAGCCGGCTGGGGAAGGGAGAACAGGGAATGGTAGGGACGGAAACTGAGAGTAGAAAAGGAACTTCACATGCATGCCAGCTACTTTACTTGTCTTACTCTATTTGATTCTCACGATATGCACATAGTCAGGCAGTGGCTGTATTTTAAGGTTTTGGAACTTGAGGGTAAGCAAGGCCACTTAATTTTCTTGCCATGGTGACAACATTATTTCAAATGGCTGAGAGAGACTTCTCAGATGTGTCTAAAAGTAAAGATTATGCTTTTCTTTATGACAGAAACAGAGTGAAGTTGACACGGGACTGGCTAAGGCAGAGTTGGAGTGAAGGGTCAGAGCTATCCTGGAAAAAACATGACGGGCTTTGGACTAACCTCAGTTACACTATGGGACTTTTGGAGAGCACCAGCTCTAGCCTCGAGTCCTAGAGCTGCAGACCTTTCGCGAGACTTGACCTGACACTGAATGTCTAGAACAGAAACAACAAACTCTAGCTTTCCAGATCACTTGCCTTTCCTAAATCATCCAGCACGCTGCAGCGGGATCTTCCGTAACTTCCCAGTTGTAGGAAGTATCAAGCCCTCCCCAGCCAGGCCCTTGCCGATTTCGGCACAACCATGGTAACACTATTGCAGATTGCATTTCTGCGAGTTTGTAAATGCAAGACTGAAAAAAGAAAAAGAACATAAACTCTGAACAGAGTCATTGAAATTGAATGTGTGAGATGTGTGAGGGAATTCTTGCCTGTATGAGGGTTAGCTGGTTGGCCTTCACAGAAATGGCCGTGCCCAAAAGCTGATCCGAAAAGCAGCATAGAATGTGGCCACAGGGGGAACTATACTTGGATTCTCACTGGAGCAGCTGTTGAGGGGCCATGCACAGGAATGTGAGAGTGTGGAGGCAGTGGTGGCAATATATCAGGCGGCTCACATTCTAGCCAATCTCACAACTCTGAAGACTGGTGAAGTTGGTGAGAGCTTCCAACTTCGCAGGCCAGGTGGACTGGGGTGTCCTAAACATTGTGCTCCCCGCAAAGCATATATTTCTGCAACACTTAGATGGAATGAAAGTGATTTGAGAGATGATAAAGCATTAGTGTGTCCAAGCGAACTCCAGAGCTTGCAGTCTACCCTCCCTATGGCAAAGCTGAGGAAATAGCCTCGAGGGACAGAGAATAACAGAGAATAACAGGCAGAGAAGCAAAGAGGATCTTTCAGCTCAGGTCCCCAAATCCAGGCAGCGGTGTGGTTTTGGTTTGTTTCACAATGCCATGGAAAATCTGAAATCCTCTATATAACTGAGTGGATAGATGGGTAAGCAAATAGACCGTCCAACTGTTCTGCAGATAAGGCGCGGGTGCCTCAGGACAGGTGAGCGTCAGTGAGGAGGAAGGAGGCTCTATCCCAAATTGAGACGTTTAGAAGCTCTGGGCTTCATTTTTCCTAATCTGGACAAGCCACTCTCCCTCTCTGGGCCTCAGTTCTTAAATCTTTAAAATGCAAGAAAGCAAAGAAATTTACAGCTCTAAGATTCCTAGTATCCTATTTTAAAAACTTCTCTGCCTCTCTAAAAAGATGAGAGGAAATATGGACAGAGAAAGGGACAGGAGAAGAGAGAATGTGCGAAGAAGAAAGAGAGAGATTCCGGATTCAACAGCCATCAGTGTCGCGTTTCCCTTTTCTCTGAAAGCCAAGAGACCTTCAAACGCCTGCCTATTCCGGGGTAAGACATCCCCAGAGGCAACCACGCCTGGGGATTTTCCAGGGATCAGGAGCAATTAAAGGACACATAGCTTTCCACTTCCAGCAGGCCGCTTCCAGGGCAATCCCCGGAAGGCCTGGGAGGACACCGATACAAGAATGCGGTTGCACCCTTCCTCGAAGGAAGCGTCAGGGCCTGCGGCCACAGCTGTGTCCCGGCCCACCCTCTTTTATTCCTCTGCGTAGTCTCATGGCCTTGGGACCTGTCGGGCATTCCTGGGTGTGGGCACAGATGCCTCTGACCACCACCCGACGAGAAGTATCTCCGGAAGAGTGTCCTACCCTATTTACAGCTGCTCCTCAGTTACTTTATTTTACCGTGGGCCACACAAAATGATCATAAGATACTTCCGGGTAGCCTACTAATCCACGAGTTTGAAGAGCAGACACGGTAGAAAGCTCCCTTTGCCACTGTGTCTTGCAGACACTGCAGTCACAGATGTCTCCACCTCCTTTCTCACCACTTGGGCAGAAGATAAGTCATCACGAGGTCTCTGGGACTCCTTGAAGGGCTAACCCTGCCCTAGGTCCACCTGTGTCCACACAGGCCATGACACAGTAAAGTCAGGGGTCCTTTCTGTAGTCCCGGGGCCTTCACGAGCCTTGGCGCTTCCTCGTCTCTGCTGCTTCATGCATCCTGCTCAGAGCAGCCCACACACAGGAAGAAAGCACAGGGCCAGGCCACATCGCATCTCTCACAAATGGACAAACTTGACTCGTCATTGTTTAGAGGTGGTTGGCACCAGGTCTGACTTCAGTGAATATCTGGAAAGACTTAGATTACAGCTCAGCCTTGCATTTCAGAAGAAGCTGGAGTGGGGTTTCAAAGACAGTCCTACAGGGCTCCTTCCCTCCCATTTCCTGCAGAGCATGGCACCTCTGCAGCTCACCAGACGTCTCCACAGGGTTGCAGAAAGACCTAGATTATAGTTCTGAGAGTGAAATCAGATAACCAGCCTCGAGAACTAGGGAAAAACATGAGAATTTTGGGTTGAGTTTCTGCATCTGTAAATTGAAAGGAATTCTAACTAGATGATCCTAAGGACTCTTTGAGGACAGAGATCCCCGGAATCAGTAAGCTGTACTGTGCTGAGAATTTAGTAACACACAGTTCTCATCAGAGATAGAGGCAAGAAGGTAGTTTTCATAAAAGAGAGAAGGTAATGTTGATTTCTGTTTTCTAGAATCCAAACTGACCTTATTTGGAGCCAATGGTAACTTAAGTTGTAAGACTTTTAACAGATGCAAACAATTTGTCCTTGAATCTGGGGTTGCTCTGTCTGGTGACAATTCTGGTGCTTTTCTATGTGAGGCACTAAAAAAAACCTGAGTGTCCAAATTCAGGTATATGTATCTAATGGAAAGGTCTTGGCATTGTGTTCTGAGTCAGATCTCAAAGGCAATAGTAGGCCTGGTGGTAGGCACCATGGAAGCAGGCACTGGCCTCGTGAGCTTCACCTTGTAGGATTACCCCAGTCTTTTTCTGTGGTCAGCTGTTCTAGAGTCATCACAACTGGTCTAGAGGTGTCAAAGATGGGGAATGAAGGAGAAGGAAGTCTTCACGAAGCCTAACATGGAGGAGTGAGATGATAAGCAGACTATTTGGGAAAACTGGTATTATGCCAGTATCAGTAAAAATGTTGCAATTGGTCTAGAAAGACCTAGAAACCAGACGGTTTCCACTGTGCACAGTGAAATTTGATTCTAGCTCTGTCACCTCAACCAGCTGTCTGACATTGGGGATGCTAGTCCCACTGTCTGGACCTCTGCAGCTTGGTCTGTACGATGGGGAATGGGGCTAACATGGCCTGGCAGTCGCTTCAGCTTTGCCGTCCTGCGCTTCTCTGGCACAGACTCCTCGGGGCAAGCAGGGTTCTCATGGCCACCAGTCACCACTCCCTCCTCGCTCCCTCCCACGCAGCAGACCAGGCTGCTAGATGAGAGCATGAGTAGGGCAGCAGCCGGAAGCACACATGCCCACTGGATTCCAGCTATTTCCATGCTCTGGTTCTGCCCACACAGGCTGCCTTGGCAGAAGTGCCAAGTCTGCAGCTGCCACCCAGAGCACTTGTGGAGCCTGGTCACCAGCCCCGCCCTGCTGGAGTCCAGAGAGGGACACCCAGGCAGCCCACACTGTTCTCTAGAGCAGAGGCAAAGAGTCTCACAACACAGATGACCCTGCAGCCCGGCCCGTCACATACAACGCAGAGATCACCCCTGGGAGTGACCAGTAAACATTTAACGAAGGCAATCACCTCTCAGTGTGAGCATTTTGGGCTTTCTGAAATTGGATATTGGTGATGCTTTGAATCGGAAGGCAGGGAAATGAAGACAGGAACTAAGACTTCTTCATCCTTCTCCACCATCCAGCAAGGACGACAGTTTGTCCTCAGAGTATATGGCAGGTGGGAGATGAGCCAGCATCGACAGCCCCACTTTATGACAAGTAAATCTTGTTCCATACTGCCATGCTACTTTCTCTAATACTGATATGGAACGCCTATAGGGTGTTCTAAAAAGCAGATACCACTCGCAGAACATTGTTTACACTCATGCACTTATGGCCCATGACAACCCTAGGAAGTCCTATTATCACTTCCGTTTTACTTATGATGAAACTGAAACATGTGATTTGCCCAAGGTCAGAGAGGTGGTAAGAGGTAGTGTTAGGAGGCAACGCCAGGACTCTGACTCGAGGTCCTTCTGAGTGCAGGCTATGCTGCACTGATCCACAGCTAGCTGGCAATCTGCAGTCATAGACACTGGAGCAAAGCTAGCAGAAAAGGAAGAGGTCAAGACCAACAGAACGACAGGTTCTCCCGGTTAGATTTCTCCACCAGAGAGTGGGATTTCCTCCAGTGTCCTGGATCTAAAGGTTGTCAGGAGACCTATATTGACCCTAGGAGTCAGGACCTGCAGCTGCATAACCTTCCAGGGGAAGAGTGGCTTAAGGAGGAACAGAGCTCACAGACTCCTTGCTGTGCCCAACAGGGTAGAGGCAGGTCCTCTCAACTGTGCTCCCAGGGCACCCTCCCCTTCCATCTCCCATGAAGCAACTCAGCACTTTCTTTTAGAGTTATTTGTCTTATCATCAGACTGTGAGCTCCTTGGATACCTCTTCTAATATCCTAAGGACATAACCCAATGCCTGGCACACAGCAGGTACTCAAGAAACACTGGTGCAATAAGTCAACAAACTAAAAGAAAAGTTGACCTTTTTTCTTGGGTGTCCAGGCTCCCAGGGAGATAATAGAGGCAGGAACCCATCAGCAGGCTTTTGTTATAGTTGAGTTGATGTCTCCTGAGGTAGAATAAAGGGAAGAATTATTGAAGGTAATTGTTGAGTCAAAAAAGCAATTACATGAGGAGCATCGCATAAATATGTACACATGACTGGACATGCAAATGTTCTCAATCTAGAAAGTGCCATAGCTGTTTTTTCCTTAATCTTCTCTTTGTTAACACAAAGCACTTGACAAAGATTAATAAAACACGACACTTTCTTCCCGGGGAATTTACAATAAAGTAGTGGAGAGACACAAACATGAATAAGCAATGTAAGGAGGCCAAGAGGCTGGTTGGAGAAAGTGCAGAAACGGATGCCATTTACTGGCTTTGATTTGGCCAGTCTTGTGGCTCCAAATATGGCGCAGAAGCTTTGGTGTGGAGGGAGCTAACACTCCCTGCCTCTGGGGGAAATTAGCACACAGAACCAGAAACGCTCAATGTTCAGAGAGCAGACTTTCTCCTCCTGGGATGTAGTGGATACCAGGTATCCATGCTGGCTTGGAGAACACTGACTTTTTATTCCGCAGAATTCTCACAGAAGAACAAGAGTTGAGTCGGACACCATATCTTCCAATGGGAGTCCCCTTTGCTAACCCTGAGCTTTGCAGGGGAGAAGATAAAAGGCGTGTTACGGTGTAAGACTGTTGGTGACTTGGGCATCGGATGAGCCCTTACAGGAAGACTTCACCCCTGGGAGGAACACAGAGAGGCTAGCTGGCCTTCCCAGGGGCCTGGCAACATTTGCCTGGACATGGTTGCCAATCAGCACAACTTAACCCCTTTAGTAAGTGGATTCGTACACAGTGTTGAGATTGCCAAGTTGGGTCACTTCAGAAAATATTAGAGATAAGGGAGGTAGCAGCAGAAAATGTCTGAAGTCAAATGCTTGTCTGATAAATGCCTACTGCTGCTAATTTTCTTGAGTCAACCAAAACAATGTGACCTGTGCAAATTTCTGAGCATGGAGAACAGGAATCTTCATGACAGTGACCCTGGCTCCCTCTGTCTTCCCCCGATGTGGGCTTCTGTGTCTTCTGCACCAATCACAGAGTTTTCTGATCATCTTTATTCCCAGGAAGACCATCTCTTTCTTTCCCTGATAACTTTCCTGCTCCCATGCAAGCTCCATCATGGATGAGAAGTTGGCATGCCTTCCCACCTCACCTACTCACAACTTTTTGACTACCTGCTCCATATTCATTATCTGTATTTGCTTCCTAGGGTTACCATAAAAAAAAAAAAAAAAACCACAAATTGGATGACGTGGAACAACAGAAAATTACTTTCTCACAGTTCTCAAAGCTAGAAGCATAAAATCAAGATGTCATCAAACCCATGCTCTTTCTGACAGCTCTAGGGAGGAACCCTTCCTTGCCCCTTTCTGCTCCTAGTGGCTCCCTGTAATCTGGGTTTCTTTTGACTTGCATCACTGTAGTTACATGGCCTTCTCTTCCCTGTGTGTCTTCATATGACTTTCTCTCTGTGCATGTCTGTCTTTGTGTCCAAGTTTCCTTTTTTAATAAGGATACCAGTTATATTGCATTAGGGTCCATTCTAGTGATTTCATTTTAACTTGATTACCTCTGTAAAGACACTGTTTCCAAATAGGATCATAGTCTGATGTAGTAGGGGCTAATACTTTAACGTATCTCTTTGAAGGGGAACATAATTCAATCTTTAACACTATAAGTCACACACTTTACATAAATGGCTCCCCTTAAATGTTACTACAACGCTGTGAGTTTGATATCATGGTCCTCACTGGAGAAGTGGGTTTTCCTGTTTGTTTTGTTTTGGGCTTGTCATTTTTTCTTAATGTGAAAATATTCACAAGTCAGGACAAAAACAATAGTCTGGGAGAAATTAATCATCTTCTATTTCGTTTCTCACAAGGGGGTCCATGGATCTCCTATGTCAGAAGCACCTGGGATGTTGTTCTAAATGCAGATTCCTGGCTTTCTTGTTTTCCTAAATTGAAATGTGTGGGAGAAGAACTTCTCTGTAATACATTCTGTAAGTCACTCTTACACCACCTTGGGTTGGTGTAAGAATGCCTTCTTTTGAAATTTGCTTCTAACACGATGGAGTAACGGGGCCAGCTTTACCCACTTTCCTTAGACAACTAGAACACTGGACAAAATATTGTTACAGGATTCTTTCATTGCCATTTCACCAGCTGGAAATCTCTGCGGCTGCCATGACCTTTTTCCAGGGCTTAGCTCAGGCCCACTGGGCTCACTCCACCCACTTGGTCCAGCAGGCTGCCCTCGGCTTGCCCTACATTCAGGATCCCTCACCTGAACAGGGACTCCGTGCTCAGCCTGTGAATGGACTAGGTGTGCTGCAAGCAGCTTCCATGTTGGGAGCCAGTGTTTAGACAAGGGAAACATGGTGGCACCTGGAAACTCGAAGATGCAACTGCAGAGCCCCAAGGTATGCTGCAGCCTTTGCTCAGGGAGTCCAAGGTCTGAGTTCCTAAGGAATGATGCAGCTCGTCACTCCCGTAGCTCCACAAGTGGGACTATGTTACAAGCTCTTTTATTTCTGCCACTCACAGCTTGGCAAAAAGAGGGTAAGTTACAGCTTATTCATTCCTGCTGCCTGCAACTCAGCTAGTTCTGGGTTCTCATCCCGCAACCAAGAGGATGAAGGTACACAGATGTTGGAGCGTGAGTAAGGCAGAGAAGAATTGTACTGAGTGACAGAAGGAAAACTCTCAACTGCAAGAAGGGACCCTGAAGGCAAGTTGCCTTCAGTTGCGAGTGGGGGCCCCAAAGTGGGTAGCCATCTGTGAGGCTGGTCCAGGGGTTTTTAATGGACTCAGAATGGGAGAGGGCACACTGATTTGTCCATGCATGGGCTCCTGAAAAAGTACCATTCAGTTGGTTAAAAGGCATGATCCAGAAGGAATCGAGAGAGAGAGAGGGTAAGATGGAGATGGAAGCTCTCACTCTGGTCATGGCCTCTATCTGGAACCTACCAGCTCAGTTTTCAGGCTTTAAACTGTCTTTGACTTCAAGGTCGGGTTTCATGGGGACCTGTTCCTGTCCGCCCAGGAAATTGTCTGTCTCCTATCCCTATCAATATCTAAAACAGCGATTGACAGACATGGGATAACAGACTGTGCAGGACTCTGGTCTCTGAGAAGAGGAGCACAGACAAGGCAGATCCTACAATGGCAGCAGCTCACTGCCACGAGTCAGCCTTCAGGCCATGATGCAAAGTGGGAAACCAATACAAAGCTCAGAATCCTCCCTTAGCCTCAGATTTTGGCCAGACCAATGCAGCTAAAATGTGTGTGGAGCAGAGACACTGGAAAGGAGATAACTATCTGGAAAGAGGAGTCTGGAGATCTGTAGCAAGGTTCCCCAAGTCTCTGGCTGAGTGATGATCTGTGCATGCATAGGAGAAAAATCTCTGGGGCTGGGGAACTCATTCATCTGTGTACAAGGACAAAACCCAACACTACTTAAAGAAAACAACAAAATGCAGCAATCAACAGTGTAAAATTCACTGTGTCAAACACCCACTAAAAAATTAGGAATGTGAAGAAGCAAGAAATGTGACATATCCAGGAGAAAAAACAATCAAGAAAAAAAGATCCAGAAACAGCCAGGGTGATGGAATCAAAGAACACAAACATTAAAGTAGCCAAAAATATAATTCAACATTGCCTAGCTGATAATGGGTGTTCGAAATCTCAGAAACCACATTCTTAATCATTCTACAGCACTGTCTCTAGAAATCAATGTCTGCAGAGGGTATGTCCTAATCCCCATTATCTTGCTCAGAATTTTTGCTGTAATTACTTTGGTCCTTTATCTGATGTGCTGTATTATCTTGGACATTTATTGTTAGAGTGGTAAGGACTTACATTAGTTGACCTTTTTGAGAAACTAAGAGGACATGACCACTGCAATTAAAACACACCAGACTCATGTAGATGTGGCTAATTTTATAGATCTTTTCAAAAATATAATAAGCAACTGAATCCTGGGCAAAATGGCTGAATAAGAACATCTCCGGTGTGCAGCTCCCAGCGAGATCAACACAGAAGGCGGATGACTTCTGTATTTCCAACTGAGGTACACAGTTCGTCTCATTGGGACTGGTTAGACAGTGGATGCAGCCTGAGGAGGGCAAGCAGAAGCAGGGTGGGGTGTTGCTTCACCTGGGAAGTGCAAGGGGTCAGGGAACTCCCCTAGCCAAGGGAAGCCATGAGGGACAGTGCTATATTCATACTATATTCAGAAGAACCATTTCACATGCAAAAACACACATAGGCTCAAAATAAAATGATGGAGGAAGATTTACCAAGCAAATCAAAAGAAAAGCAAAAAGCAGGGGTTGCAATCCTCATTTGATAAAACAGACTTTAAACCAACAAAGACCAAAAAAGGCAAGGGCATTGCGTAATGGTAAAGGGATCAATGCAATAAGAAGAGCTAACTATCCTAAATATATATGCACCCAATACAGGAGCACCCAGATTCATAAAGCAAGTTCTTAGAGATCTAGAAAGAGACTTAGACTCCCACACAATAACAGTGGGAGACTTTAACACCCCACTGTCAATATTAGACAGATCAACAAAACAGAAAATTAACAAGGATATTCAGAACTTGAACTCAGTTCTGGATCAAGCGGACCTAATAGACATCTACAGAACTCTCCACCCCAAATCAACAGAATATAAACTTTTCTCAGCACCACATAGCACTTATTCTAAAATCAACCACATAATTGCAAGTAAAACACTCCTCAGCAAATGCAAAAGAATGGAAATAACAGTCTCTCAGACCTCAGTGCAATCAAATTAGAACTCAGGATTAAGAAACTCACTCAGAAGAGCACAACTACATTGAAACTGAACAACCTGCTCCTGAATGACTACTGGGTAAATAACAAAATTAAAGCAGAAATACAGATGTTCTTTGAAACCAATGAGAACAAAGACACAACCTACTAGAATCTCTGGGGCACAGCTAAGGCAGTGTTTAGAAGGAAATTTATAGCACTAAATGCCCACAGGAGAAAGAAGGAAAGATCTGAAATCGACACCCTAACATCACAGTTAAAAGAACTAAAGAAACAAGAGTAAACAAATTCAAAAGCTAGCAGAAGACAAGAAATAACTAAGATCAGCTTGGGCAGTATGGCCATTTTCACGATACTGATCCTTCCTATCCATGAGCATGGAATGTTCTTCCATTTGTATCCTCTTTTATTTCATTGAGCAGTGGTTTGTAGTTCTCCTTGAAGAGGTCCTTCACATTCCTTGTAAGTTGAATTCCTAGGTATTTTATTCTCTTTGAAGCAATTGTGAATGGGAGTTCATTCATGATATGGTTCTCTGTTATTGGTGTATAGGAAGACACATGCATACATATGTTTATTGAAGTGCTATTCACAATGGCAAAGACTTGGAACCAACACAAATGCCCATCAATGTTAGACTGGATAAAAAAAAATATGGCACATATACACTATGGAATACTATGCAGCCATAAAAAAAGAATGAGCTCATGTCTTTGCAGGGACATGAATGAAGCTGGAAGCCATTATTCTCAGCAAACTAACACAGGGACAGGAAACCAAACACTGCATGTTCTCTTCTCATTCATAAGTGGGAGTTGATCAATTAGAACATATGGGCACAGGGAGGCAAACATCACACACTGGGGCCTGTTGGGGGTTGGGGGACAAGGGGAGGGATGGCATTAGGAGAAATACCTAATGTAGATGACGGGTTGATGGGTGCAGCAAACCACCATGGCATGTGTATACCTATGTCACAAACCTGCACGTTCTGCACGTGTATCCCAAAACTTAAAGCATAATAAAAAAAATATATATGAAATAAACTTAATTAATCTGCACATTAAGATGTCTTTATTTTATTCTTATATGGAAACGTTTCTCCAATAGTGTCTGATTATTTTCTCTGCACTGATATTTACAGTTTAATTTGAATTACATAATAATTTTAAAATTTAACAGCTTAGTATGTTTTCTTTCCTTTTATAGCATTTTAAAAAATTTGTTTCCCTTTGAATTTTCTAGTCATTCTGGAAGAGTTTTAAAATTTAGAACTAAATCTGACCAGGTCTGGTGGCTCAAGCCTGTAATTCCAGCACTTTGGTAAGCTGAGGCTAGTGGATCACCTGAGGTCAGGAGTTTGAGACCAGCCTGGTCAACATGTCAAAACCCCATCTCTACTAAAAATACAAAAATTAGCCAGGCGTGGTGGTGCATGCCTGTAATCCCAGCTACTGGGGAGGCTGAGGCATGCGAATCTCTTGAACCCAGGAGGCAGAGGTTGCAATGAGCCGAGATCCTGCCAGTGAACTCCACCCTGGGGATTAAAGCAAGACTGCATTAAAAAAAAATAGAATTAAATCATAAATTCTAAGTTTTATTTCTAGATAAAATTCTAGATTTTATTTTTATAGTGTCAGTGTTTGCTCAGCACATCTTGTTCACACTTTGGTTTTACTGTTTGTATTTTCCTTTTGCCTTGCTCATTCAGTTTCTTTTTTATGTTGTACATGACCTTTATATTCACAAATTTATTAATTCATACATCCCAGGTATTTTTCCAGGCACTGGGCTTTGAGCAATCAATAGAACAGACAAAAATTCCTGTCTACATGGAGCAAAAAGACACACACTATAAAACAAACTAGGTCTGTGTGTGTAGTGTGTGAGATTATCAGATGTAACAGTTCTCATCAGAAAGAGACAATTGCCTGGGAGAAAGTAGTCACTGAGAAAGAAGTGATGAGCACGCCAAGAATTCCAGGCAAAGGGTTCACATAAAAGGGCCTTGAGATTGGACCCTGATCGTGTCTGAGGAACAGCAGGAAGCAATGTGGCTAGAGAAGGAGAGTCAGGGAGAAAACATCGGAGGTGGTGAGGGACACAGTAGTTTGTGTGAGCTTGGTAGGTAATTGTAATTACATCACTTTCCACTCTGTAAGTCAGGAAATCTTTGGGAAAATGTATTTAAAGCAAGAATATAATTTTATTTTTATTTTTAAAACATTACATCGGCTTCTGTGTTAAGAACAGAGTGTAAAGTGGGAAGAGCAGATCTCAGAGGGATTAGAAGTCTATTACAACAATCCTTGTAAAAGATGATGGCACCTTAGACCACGGAGGGATAGTCGAGGTGAAAAGAAGTTTTTGACATAATCTTGAAGGTGTTTTCAGCGGCATTTGCTGAAGGACCAGATATAAAGTAAAAGAGGCGAAAGGAGTTGAAAGTGACTCCAAGATTTTTGGCTTGAGTCACTGAAAGAGTGGAGTTGCTCGTCGGCCTAGATGGGGAAGCCAGCAGCCGGTGGTAAGAAGGGAGTTTTCAGGATCTAGATTTGGGGCATAGTGAGAGTTTCAGTGTCTATTAACATTCAAGAGGATATTGTTAGTATGGAGAGGGAGATACAGGCAGACAGATATGAAGGTCAATGATGGGATCAGTACTAGAGAAATTAATTTGAGAGTGATTAGTAGTTAGGTGATATTTACAATTTATTGAATGAATGAAATCACCAAGAGAATAATAGAAGAGAGAAGAGGTCCAGAGATTGAGTCCTTGTGTGTTCCAACTTTTCAAGATCAGGGGAGTGAGGAGATGTCACTAAAGAAGACAGCAGGGGTGGGCAATGAGACAGGAGTGCCAAGAGCCTGCGATGTGTGGTAGCCAAAGGCATGAACCCCTTTGCTAAATGCTGCCACCAGGCTAAATGGGTGAGAGTGAAATAGACCATATTGTCTCAGTCTATTTTATCCATGTGTCTTTTTGCTCTTTATAGGAAATATATTTTCTTGTGTCCTACTGGGAATGCTAAACAGGTTTCTCAAATTTTTCCCAATTTTTCTTTCTTTAGATATTTAAGGCAATGTCGCCTTTTCCTGGATTTTTATTTTTTCATCAAATCCCAAATGTGGTTCCTTCTCTTTATTGCCTTTGAAAGATTAGCTATTATTTAGACCTAGCTAAAGTCTCTATGAATGATATTCCAGTCCTTCTCTTGGAGCTTTGCTAGCTGCAGAGTGAGTTAAGAAACAACATCTGGCCCAGTTCTGAGGGTTTAGTAAAATCTTCCCTAGCAGCCCGGTACGGTGGCTCATGCTTGTAATTTCAGAACTCTGGGAGGCCAAGGCAGGTGGATCACTTAAACTCAGGCGATCCACCTGCGTCATCGCGGGGAACATGGTGAAATCCCTGTTCAAGATTAGCTTGGACAACATGGCGAAATCCCCATCTCTGCAAAGAATACAAGAATTAACCGGGCGTGGAGGTGCGCACCTGCAGTCCCAGCTACTTTGGAGGCTGAGGTTGGGAGATCACATGAGCACAGGGAGGTTGAGGCTGCAGTGAACCATGATTGCACCATTGCCCTCCAGCCTGGGTGACTGAGCAAGACCTCATTTTCTCAAAAAAAAAAAAAAAAAAAAAAAAAAAAAAAAAGAGAGAGAGAGAACAGAGCTTTTCCTAGTAAACTTATATTCTACAAGGCTACATCTTCTCTCTCACTGATTTGACCCACAATCTGAATGGCAATAAAATCTCATCTTTGGATGATTCTGCAGGTTTGGTCATCAGTGCCTGGAGCACTCATTGAGAAGAAATGTGAGACAGTGTGCAAAGGTCAGACAGAGCAGGAGAGGGTGAGGGCCAGCTCCACAACCTGCCGGGATGAAGGACACAGGAGCCTCTGCTGACCATGCTGGGACCCAACGGAGACCGTGAAGAAGTTCTAGTCACAAGATGCCCTGCCCCTAGCTCTTCTTGCTGAAGCCACCATCCAGGGCGTACATCTCCCTGCAGGCAGTCACCTGCTGCATTCTATTCATGTGTGTCCTCAGAGCCTGTTACCATATGGCCATGTAAGGGAGCTAAGACATGATGTGGGAAGAGAGAGATCCTGCTTCCAAAGTGGTTCCCCCCTGGTGGGTATTCAGGCAGCACAGAGCTGGTTTTGCTGACAGGTAGGAGATGAACAGGTTGAAGACCTTTCCTACAGTTAAGTGTGGCACACTTCCTGAGTAGTCACAGACCAACAGATACATTTCTTCATTCACTTCTACCAGCCTGTTAGTATTTGAAATTTCCGCCACAATTTGGCAGATGTCAGTCTTGGTTGTCAATGTACTTTGGAGTGTTCATCATGGTCTGCGTTTTAATAGGGATTTTTTTCCCCTCTTCACTACTCCCTCACATGTAATCCACCAACAGCTCCTGTTTATTTAATCAACAAACGTATCCAGTTTTTTAATGTATTAACTCCTGTTATTCCAGTCACTGTGCCACTACCGTTTCTAGCCTGAGCTAGCATCACACCTTCCTAACTTCTTTCCTCGCTTCCTCTTTTTCATCCATCTACCTGTTGGCAGGCAACTGTCAGAGCGATTTTTTAAAAACACAGAATGTATAAGCCGTATTGTATTCGTCAAGGTTTTCCAGAAAAACAGAACCAGCAGGATATATAGAGATACAGGAGGAGATGTGTTATGGAAATGGGCTCACGTGATTATAGAGGCCGAGAAGTCCTGTGATCTGCCATCTGCAAGCTGAAGACACAAGAGAGCTGGTGGTGTGAGGCCAAGTCCAGAGGCCTGGGGACCAGGAAAGCCAATGGTGTAAGCCCAAGATCAGGCCCAAAGGTCCAAGAACCAGGAGCACCTGGTTTGAGGGCCGGAGAAGATGTATGGGAGAGGGGATTCTCCTTTCCTCTGCTATTTCATTCTGTTCAGGCAGTTGATGGTTGGAGGACACCCACCTGTGTAGTGTGGCGAGGCAGTTGATGGTTGGAGGACACCCACCTGTGCTGTGTGGAGAGGCCGTTGATGGGTTAGAGGACACCCACCTGTGTAGTGTGGAGAGGCTGTTGATGGGTTAGAGGACACCCACCTGTGTAGTGTGGAGAGGCCGTTGATGGTTGGAGGACACCCACCTGTGTAGTGTGGAGAGGCCATTCATGGTTGGAGGACACCCACCTGTGTAGTGTGGAGAGGCCATTCATGGTTGGAGGACACCCACCTGTGTAGTGTGGAGAGGCCATTCATGGTTGGAGGACACCCACCTGTGCTGTGTGGAGAGGCCGTTGATGGTTGGAAGACACCCACCTGTGTAGTGTGGAGAGGCCGTTGATGGTTGGACGACACCCACCTGTGTAGTGTAGAGAGGCTGTTGATGGGTTAGAGGACACCCACCTGTGTAGTGTGGGGAGGCTGCTGATGGTTGGATGACACCCACCTGTGTAGTGTGGAGAAGCCATTCATGGTTGGAGGACACCCACCTGTGTAGTGTGGGGAGGCCATTGATGGTTGGAAGACACCCACCTGTGTAGTGTGGAGAGGCCACTGATGGTTGGAGGACACCCACCTGTGTAGTGTGGAGAGGCCGTTGATGGTTGGAGGACACCCACCTGTGTAGTGTAGAGAGGCCGTTGATGGTTGGAGGACACCGACCTGTGTAGTGTGGAGAGGCTGCTGATGGGTTGGAGGACACTGACCTGTGTAGTGTGGAGAGGCCGTTGATGGTTGGAGGACACCCACCTGTGTAGTGTGGAGAGGCCGTTGATGGTTGGAGGACACCGACCTGTGTAGTGTGGAGAGGCTGCTGATGGGTTGGAGGATACTGACCTGTGTAGTGTGGAGAGGCTGTTGATGGTTGGAGGACACCCACCTGTGTAGTGTGGAGAGGCTGTTGATGGTTGGAGGACACCCACCTGTGTAGTGTGGAGAGGCTGTTGATGGTTGGAGGACACCCACCTGTGTAGTGTGGAGAGGCTGTTGATGGTTGGAGGACACCCACCTGTGTAGTGTGGAGAGGCCGTTGATGGTTAGAGGACACCCACCTGTGTAGTGTGGAGAGGCTGTTGATGGTTGGAGGACACCCACCTGTGTAGTGTGGAGAGGCTGTTGATGGGTTAGAGGACACCCACCTGTGTTGTGTGGAGAGGCCGCTGATGGGTTGGATGACACCCACCTGTGTAGTGTGGAGAGGCTGTTGATGGGTTAGAGGACACCCACCTGTGTTGTGTGGCGAGGCCGCTGATGGGTTGGAGGACACCCACCTGTGTTGTGTGGAGAGGCCGTTGATGGTTAGAGGACACCCACCTGTGTAGTGTGGAGAGGCCGTTGATGGTTAGAGGACACCCACCTGTGTAGTGTGGAGAGGCCGTTGATGGTTGGAAGACACCCACCTGTGTAGTGTGGGGAGGCCGTTGATGGTTGGAAGACACCCACCTGTGTAGTGTAGAGAGGCTGTTGATGGGTTGGAGGACACCCACCTGTGCTGTGTGGAGAGGCTGTTGATGGGTTGGAGGACACTCACCTGTATTTTGCGGTGTGGTCTTCTTCACTCAGGCTACCAATTCTAATGCTACCATCTTCTGAAAACAGCCTCACGGACACACTCACAAATAATATTTTACTGGCTATCTATGTGGGCATCCCTAAGCCTAGGCATGACACATACAAATAGCCATCGTACACACAGCTTTGCTTAAAGCATCAAACTTTCCAGTTCCTCTCACCCTACAAAAAATAAAATCCAAATTCCTTAGCCTGGTGCACGAAAGCCTTCCTGCCGGGGCCTGCCCAGGCTCTCTGAGCTCGTCAGCGGCAGCCTCCCTCCCCGTACCTGCCATTCCAGGCTCACTGGCTTTCTTTTCGTTACGGAAAACACCAAGCTCCTTTCTTCCACAAGACATTTGCATTGGCTTTTTGCTTTTACCTGGGAGGATCGGTCCCTAATCAGTGCACACTTGATTCTTAACCTTCTTATCTCAGCTTAAATGTTACCTCCTCAGAGAGGCCTTCCTGACCTGCCAATCTAAAGGAGTTATCCGTAATAGGAACGTATATTCTATTTGTATTATCCGCAGAGCAGTTATTGCTACTGGACATTTTTCTGGTTCATTTATATGAATTGTTGTTTTCACTTTTTCTCTGAGCCCCACTATGTTTTTTGTTTATTAGAATACACTTTATATCTAGTATTTTCATCGCTGCATCCCCAGCATCTAGGACACAGTCAGGCATAAAATAATTGTTCCATAGACATTTGCTGAATAACTAAATGTAGGATGGATTTGGGGTGGTGGATTAAATGGATGGATAGATGGATGGAAGGATGGATGGAGGGATGGGAGGTTAGGTGGATAAACTTGGGAAAAGCTACCTTGGGACAGGTCAGCCAGGTGTCATTTCAAAGCAGGTCTACTTAGCTGAAGTTTCCTATGCAAATAATTACAACTTTTTAGTTGTGAGTGGTTGGATACTAGAAGCATACATTTTAGTTTTTATCATCAGGAATGGAATTGCTGTCTAAATTCAAGTATTAATTAAGTTTGAAATAAATATTTGTTTTCCATAGAAATCTGTTACTCTGATATCATCATCAGAAAATCCTGAAACAAATGGTGGTGGGGACAGAGGATGACTCGGTATTAAAGCTATAGAGGCAGTAACCCACTAGCCTATATGTACTGCATTTTCATTACGAGCTCAATCCTATTGCTTATACTGTGGTAAGAAGCCAAAACCAAAAGAAGTGAAATACATACATACATACATACATACATACATACAAACAAATATATACATTCTAACCTTGTGAAACTTCTAAAGCTAGAAAAGAACATAGGACATAAATTACTAAAGACGAAATAAATTCTAAATTAAATGTTAACATGAGAGCAGATTCTTAGAGGCAGGAGATATCAGTGTGGACTGAGTTCATGGAGAAAGGAGTTAATGTTGCTGAGCTTGAAGGGTGAAGAGAGGTGAGTGAGATGGATGGAGGATATTACAAATGGGAGAAGTTTATGGACAAAGACAAATGTATCTTCCCCCTATCACTCTACTATCTGTGCCAGAGGCAATTAATAAAAGGTTACTTTGTTTTCTTTCAATTAATTTCATTCAGTATAGATTTTCTACAGCCCCAGGCACATGGTCGCTGAGAGCTAAAAAGCGTTTACGACTGTTATGTCCTTTGAAGAGCAGGTTGTTCATTAAAAGCTGGCCACGCCAGTATCCTCACTGTGCAGTTGTGCAAGTTTCGGGCATAAAGTGAGAGCCATCTGGTCCTTGATCTTGGCTTCTCAGGACTTCCACAGCCAGGCCAAACCAGTGAGGTTCATGGACCAGAACCACTCGCTGTGTTAGGCAGAGTGGAGGGGTGCTTTCTGGGCACCCCCATGAGGCTGATTGCCCTGAGGAAATGTGGGCTGAGTTCTTGCCCATGAGTTTTGGGAAAGGGTGCTGAGTTGAGCTTTCTGATTGGAGAAAAGGTTTGTGTAGCATGGCATAGCACAAATAGTTCTGGGCTAAATATCACAAACCCCTGGATTTAAACACTCTCTCTACTACTTTCTGGCTTTCTGCCATGAGCCAGTTACTTTTCCTATCTGAGCCTCAGTGTCTTCTGTAAAATGAATATTTAGAAAAATATCTTGATCACTTCCTCACTTTTTAGCTAAGAACAAGTGTAGAAAAATACCTTTAAAGGTTTGTTATGAGCTCAGGAAGTTCAGGAAGCACTAGAGAATATTTGGAGTAAACACGTTCTATCTCTAAATCACCACAGTACATACTAAACCCCATATACACTCGGGAGTGTTGGCCACTCTCATATTATTGTGAAGTCGCAAATGTGCTACACTAGTTAACCAACCACCCATATCAGATCCAAGGCTTTTTAAAGCAAAGCCAGTTGCTGGACACTTACATTTCCATCTTCGATTAGCATATGCAGAGGGCCAGCTGCCACTCTGGACCCACCTGCTGGAGGCTTTCTGCCTGTGGATGTCTAATAAGTCCCGTCAGGTATCTGCTATGCCCTTGGTGATGATGGAACTGTGGGTTTTTTTGAGAATGAAGAGTGACATGTGATTTATTTCCTGGTATGTGTGGCATGTGTCTTCAGATGCCTGGAATATGCAGTACCCTGTTATTAAGGCGTGTGCCCTACTTATCTCCAAGGAAACACTATTGAAAACACAGATAAGCCCAATCATCCAAACACAAGTATACACACATGGCAGGGGACTTGATTAAAGGGCAGCGAAGGGTTCTACCCTCAGCTCAGAAAAGCAGCACTAATGCTTTCAGATGATCTGAGCAGGACACTGTGTTGACTTTGACCAAACAAACAGACGTCCTATGTTGTGATTTGTGATTATAATACCAGTTTAAATTTCATCCTGGAGGCATCGCATCAGCACTAGTTACACATAAAAGGAAAATAAAAGCCTCTGCCCCAAAGCACACTTTATTAAGAATCTGCAGTCTCGAGTAAAACTGTGACAATGCTGTAATTCTCACTCCCGAATTAGAGTGAAGACGGATTCCCAGCAACATGTCATTTGAACAACATCCTTGGGACGGCGCATGTTTTTGGAATAGGCGTCATCCTTTCCCTTTCCCAGCAGAGAAGTTTTCAGTTACAATTACATATAAAATCAAATCCCGTCGGCACTCTAGTGGTGTCGGGAAAAGTAAGGGCTCCCGTTTGACCTTTGTGGAAGAGATGACAAAACATGACTCCAGGTTCTCCAGAATTCTGAACAAGTGGGGGACATGGTCACAGACCGGAACCAAAGAACAGAGCTCACAATGCCACTCCCTAAGCCCCAGACCCAAAGGAAAAGCCTCATTGTAAAAGCATTAATATGATTATCTGCATTTTGAAAGCCTAACTTCAGGCAATATTGTCAAGCACAGATGCCTAATTTAGTGTGGTTAAGTTTCTACAATCTATATTTGCAAATAAGCCATATGGCAAGACCAGAGTATTGCCGGTTCCATGCTAAGTACCACCCCCACCATGTGTGTGCACGCGCATGCACGCCCAGAAAGACATGCACTTTTTCTTTTCTGTTTCACATCTGACCCACTTATTTCTGGCCCACTGAATAAAGAGGGAAAAAAATTAGTATATTCTGAATATTGCAAAAGTCAGACTGAATAAAGATATTCACCAAAAGATTTCAAGAAATATAATCCAAATCCCTAGAAATTTCTAAGAAGCGGTATGAATGTCCCAGTGAATTCAGAGAAAACTGCTTTTCTGAGAACTTTCCATGGGCAGCCTTTACCAACACACAAGTCCCTTTCTAGGGAAGAGCTATACACCAAGCACCTTAAGAAGTGGCAAAAGAATTTATTGGCATTCTGAGAACCCAAAGCATTTCTATAGTGTTGTTAACCTGTTATTAAATGATCATGTAGCAGTTTAAACTGAGCAGCCTCTCAGAGGGCCCTCCAAGTGTTCACCAGTGTTTTGTGAATCTTATGCTGCAAGGTAGGTCATTATGAGAGATGCCATCTTGTAACCCACGCCTATCCACATCTGCCTCCTTTGCAAATGCCTATTCCATCAGATTCTCATTCTATTTACAAGATGTTCTTATTGTCTTCAAATGACAGATTTATGGAGCATCTGACTATAGTAATCAGTCCTTGTAGCACTGTTCACACACCTATTCTCAGAATTTTTCTGCAATCTGTATTATCTACTATAAAATAAAGCTAAAATTTGTTAAACAACACAAGGGGGTTCAAGAATCTGTGGCATGAAGCAGGTTCACTGCACCAGGATAAGATAGCAAGGTGGGCTTCCTTACCTGGACTCATTCACAAGCTTTGATGTTTTTTTCACTTTATTAACTACTAAAATACTTGACACAGTATCCCTTAACTAAAAAGTACAATAAAATCTCACAAAAAAAAATATTCAGCTATCATTAAGGGACCTCGTGTGTGTGTGTGTTGCAGTGGGGTGGGGGGTGGGGGAGCTGGTACTAGGTGTTGAGGAGCTGAGAAGCATAAAATTCTTTTTTCTTTTTTTGAAACTGAGTCTCACTCTGCTGCCCGGGCTGGAGTGCAATGGTGCAATCTCGGCTCACTGCAACCTCTGGCTCCGGTTTAAGTGATTCTCGAGCCTCAGCCTCTGGAATAGCTGAGATTACAGGCTCCTTCCACCAAGCTGGACTGATTTTTGTATTTTTAGTAGAGATGGGGTTCCACCATGTTGGCCAGGCTGGTCTTGAACTCCTGATCTCAAGGGATCTGCCTGCCTCGGCCTCCCAAAGTGCTGGGATTACAGGTGTGAGCCACTGCGCCCAGCCCAAAGTATAAAATTCTAATTATGTCACTTCTTAGTTTTCCTCTTAAAATCTTCCCCTATTATAAAGGTTATCATTCGGGGGTACACACCAGAATCATCTGAGACCTTTTAAGGTTTTGGCTGCCCAGGTGACCTCTGAGCCCTCCAGCGTTAGGAAGCTCTGGCATGGGGTCCAGGCATCTACGGTTTTAAAAGTACTGCTCTATGGCACGGCAACCACGCTCAGCCTTCTGTGCCCAGGTGGCGCATCCAGTACCACCTTTTGCCGTCCATCCATCCTCATGGTTGCCCCTCTACCAGCTTTCAGCCTTTAGGCTCCTCTGCTTCAGTTACTTAGAACTTCTCAGTGGTCTCTGAACATTCAGGGAGTTAATTGCTTCAAGATTTCATATGCATGGTTCCCTCTAAAACGGCTCCTGTTTTTATATTATTTCCGGAAAACTCCCACAGGTTGCTGAGCACCAGGCCTCATTTCTGTGACGGTGCATGAGTCAGCTGTGTCTTGTGCTTAGTCATCACATGCAGAGACTTTGGGTTTGGGTTTATACATCTATCTCACCCTTGAGTTCTTCAGCTCCGTAGGAGAGGACACTGGAGCTCGCTCTGTTCCCCCGAAACCTAACAAAATGTCTATGCAGACAGCATAGACAGAAAGTGTCTCTTGGACGAACAAAGAATACCTGGACATAAGATACTAGAAGCAATGGGTAGAAATTCCAGGAAGCTGAATTCATACCAGGACATTTTGATTGTTCCAGTCTTCCAATGGTGAAATGTGGTGTATTATGAAGATGCGAGCTTCCTTCTCTTTGCCAGAGATGGGAAGTATCCATACAAGATCCATAATGCTGTTGAGAGCTGATTCTCTTCTCCAGTAAAGGCTGGAGCAGACTGAGCATGGATATTGGCTCTGATAACCAGCCATGGGGCAAGGTCTATTCTTCAATCCATGTCTAATGGAACCTCCTGCCTGTGGAGTCAAGGCAGGTGGATGCTCAAGTGAAAAGTGAGGAATGTAGACATAAAGAATGGGGAATCCCTGTTGGAGGGAGGACAAAAGTCCCCTGGCAGGATGAGCTGGGAAAGGAGACAGAGAAGGGGTAACAAGGGGGCTTTTAAACCACGTTACTCAGCCTGTACATTTTTTTCTGGAAGAAACAGAAAGCCACTGAAATATTTCAGGCAGGGAAGCAACAGCTCCAAAGGTTAGGAAGCTCTGCTGGCAAGTGTGTGTGGGAAACCACAGGCTTGCATTAGTATCCATGCAGAGGAAAAGAGGAGTGCGGTAAAAAATGGCCACTGCCCTATGGAAGTCACTGCTGACCTGACCACAATGAGGTTAAGGAAGCCTCGTAAATTCTTCTCACTTTACCTACTGGCCTACATTTTTGTCATCATTGGCTTTAACAGCAACATCTGAAAAGCAGATTTGTTTGCCCTGATGAGCTATGGCTATGGACAGCCAGGGTCTAGATCCAACCTTCAAACATGCTCCCTGGCCTCCAGCAATCACCGGCTGTCAGTACACCAGTGCCTCCTGAGGCTCTGCCTCACGTCTCTACTCACTTATGTCTTCCTGTTCAGCACCTTCTGCAGCAAAACCCAGTATCTGTGCCATCTTCTCTGGAATGTATCTCAGCTCCCAATAGAAAGGTGGTTGTTCCTCCCATGTGTCCACAGGACGTGCACCTGATGTTTTCTAATGAATCCATCTCCAATTCAACCCAATCTTTCAATCAGCAATGGTTTGCTAAAGAACAAATGCCAGAAACAGCTGAAGTTAGCATTAAGAATACCAAGTTAAGAAGCAGAGCCTACTTTCCAGATCATCTATTACTAGTTGCCTGGGTTACCAAGGACAAATCAATTCCTTTCTCTGACCCTCACTTTCTTTACAAATGATCTAACTTCTTGTTTTAAAAGAGATGGTTCTATGAATTTTTTTCGAAAAGGCCCAGACCCGAATATTTGCTGGAAACTGAAACTTCTTAGCACAGCATTCAAAGCCCCTTTTAGACTTGCCTCCAATCCGTTCTTTTCTGCAACTTCAGCCTTCCTCATTTGACCTCTCATTCTGGGCCACCTGAAAGTAACAATTACCAATGTTTTCCCCTGCTCCCCACTGTGCCTCAGCACACTCCACTGCCTCATTCTTAACTATCCAATAAATTACTTCTTCTTCGAGACAGAACTCAATATCTGCTTCTCTATCAGATCATTTTTTTCTCCTTGTGGTTGAACTAATCAACGTGCTCTCAACTCCTAAGCAGTAAGGACGGAACTCCTCTTGGTGATGTCTTAGCATCTCTAGCCAGAGATTTGTGGCTCTGTCTACAAACATGATAATAGCATGGTAGACTACGTATCTCTCAAACGGATGGCACACAACCCCCAGTGTTACCTGAGGTAGTTCAGGGAACACAAACATGCCCTATCATAGCTGTGACAATAAAGTCTTGAAACATATTTATGTGGGAACAAATCCAGCATAATAGATACTAAATGAACCACCACACTGGAGGTGCAACACCTGGCAAAATGGTGAAACTGGCATAGGAACAACTGATGTTTGGAAACTACAGTTAAGTGGACAAATCATGGGATTTGGATAGAAGTCTGGAGTTCAATGTAAGCTCTGCTGTCAGCTTCCTGATCCCCCAGAAGGGCATCTGGGCCACGTGAAGTCTGTATCTTTTTTAAACCACTTTTTAAAAAGTGGCTTATTGTTATTGTAAGCCTGTTTCTTTCTCTAAACTGTGAGCACTGTGAGACTAAAATAGGTTTTTTTAAAATCTTGTCTTTTATGCTACACCTATCACAGACAGGAAAATATAGTAGGTGATCAGTAATTGTTAGTTGAATTAATATATTTGTTTTTAAAATTATTTTTGTAGAAATAATTCCTTTGAAATAGTACCTAAATCATATCTTTTAGCAATTGGTGATAACAATTTCTGATAAAACATCAGAAATTGTTTCTGTTTCATCTGAAACAAAGAATTGTTGTTTTTCCTCCTCACTGATTATTTTTTCTAGAGAAAATGGTGCTGGTATCACCACATTTTAAAACTTCTTTGCAAGCCCTTAGTATTTTGGGAGAAAAGTCGTTCCCTTATTAATGAGGTCTTGGACCCAGCAGTATTATTGATTCATCTTGCTTTGGAATTATCTGTTTATTCCACAGATCTATGCTACTTTTATAAACCATATTTCACCTTCACTGACCTCTAAATTCCGTGGGAAATATATTGGAGAAAACCCGTGCTAAGCAGAGCTGGCTGGACGAAGGAGTCAGAAGGTATTCTCTCCCCCGCAACCCGGTTCCATCACAGCGATGCCTACTTTCTTCCTGGAGAACTCCTCGATGTCTAAAAAGGAGCTTCAGGTGGCTTCTCCTCTGCACTTTTGTCTACATTAACTGTGTTGGAAAACATTTCCTCGTGGCCCCTATGTGACCATTTCAAGCCACATCATTAACTACGTGTCCAGGCACTTACTTTGCACCTCACACTGCTAGGCTCTGCAAATAAATAGATTAAAAGGTAGGATTCCTGTTCTCAAACAGAGCATTGAAAGTCAAAGAGACATAGATTGTACTGCTTCACTCAACCATCATTTTCTTGAGGTGAAGGATCTCTTTGGTGTGACTTTATATTCCCATTGCTTAGCAAAGCGCTGGACATAAGTTAAGCAAGCACCCATTACTCCCTGAACTAAAACTGATGTTACGTTAGGGAATTTATCATATGTGCCAGAATCAACAAGGCACAGTTTCCTATGTGTTTTTTTTTTTGTTCAAATCATTAAGCATGCTTGTGATATGCATTAATAGTTCCCCATTTATTAATGACAAAAGTAAAGCACATATAAGAAAAACGCTCTCTCCAAATCTAAGACGTGGTGGGGCTTGGATTCAAGCCTGGATCCGTCTGGTGACGAAGCCTGTGATCCTTCAATCTCCCTGCTGGATATGAACAGAGGTCTGACTACAAAGCAAATTACAATTCTAAAATAAAATGGAAACTATGTTTTATTGTTATTCAACTTCTAAACTGTAAAACAATGAGTTAGGATTATTTACACACACTTTTCTAATTTTTTCCTCAGGAAATCCTCCAGGACTGAGGGATATTAAGGAATTAATGAGGACCCTTGGCCTAGTTCTCCTCTCTCTCACGATGTCAGCGCAGCCCAGCACTTCTACAAGAGAGCTCTTCGTCCTCATTCTCCTCCTGTCACATAGGATCTTTCTTCTGTTCTTCCTCTGATGCCTCAAGCAGCCCTCCTCACCTGCAGGGAGCCGGTCCTTGTTCCCATCATTTTCCACCATTTCCCTTTACAATAGACCACCCTCGACCTGCAACTACCTCTGTGCAATTCAATCACGTGTAGCAGGCTGTGTGCTCCGAAGAACTTATGGGCGGTAGAAATAGCATTGACCAAGGAGCCCGGTAGAGCCCAGACCCTGCCATGACTACGGACTTTGCACAGACTCTGACATGACTCCAGCTCCCAGAGCCTTGGCAGGTGCATCTCCTGGAGAAAGCAGCAGTTGGTGTCAGGTTTGATGATCTCTAAGGACTATTCTAGCTCAAAAACCCCGAGGTAACATCTGCCTGGCCATCCTTAGCTTCCTCCTCATGCTTGCCGGAGAGGTGTGCCCCATGGTGTCTCACGGTCCGCTGACGGGGCCTGTCCTCAGCTCAGCCTAGGGGCAGGGCAGGAACCCCTCTCCCTCCGGAGGACCCAGACCTGATGAGTCTCTCAGCTGCTTCACATAATATTATCGTTTCTTGGCCCTAATTCAGCCCTACTTAACTGTTTCTCCTGGAAGGTCACACAAATGACAGTTGTAGAAGAATGAAAAAATCCAGCCCTAGCAGGCCCACCATGGCCAGTGACCTGGAGTCCCCCAGCCACCGAGCCTCTGCACTCACTGAATGAAGCCACGGCAGACTCAGGGTGTGCTCGGCACAGCGAAGCGCTGTCTCTGCGACACTCTCTTATTGTTACTTCTCTGCGTGTGCGCAGATGGAGGTGGGAAATAGAAATTTCTCCCTCACCACTTCTTCTTCCCCCAATCTCTTCCTCCCAGGCTCCTTTCCTCCCAGCTAAGCACTGTTCCCCTGCCTCAGCTCCTTCCTCTCCATCCTCCTTCCTTCCTCCCCTCCTCTCCCTCCTCTTTCCTTTTCCTCTTCCCTCCTCTCTCCATCCTCCCCTCCCTCCTCCTTCCTTCCTCCCCTCCTTCCCTGTTTGTACCCGTCTCCCTCTGCCCACCTCCTTCCCTGTTTGTACCCGTCTCCCTCTGCCCCCTCCTTCCCTGTTTGTGCCCGTCTCCCTCTGCCCGTTGTTGCTTTTCTGTGACTCTCTCTGTTCCACAAGGCGTGTCCTCGGTTCAGAACGCTGCCCCTCTCACCAGCACCCACCATCCAAAGCCCATCTCAAGCCTGGGCTTTCCTCAGAGCCTCACTGGCAGATTGGGCCATCTGTGTCCCCTCCCTGTCAAAGAAAGGACTGTAGAAACAGAGCAGCACATGAAGGATTTGCCATTTCAGAAAGACTGTCCTGAACAGTAGGAACTGGCTGGTTTAGGAGGAAAAAAAATAAAAAACAAACACAACAAAACAAAACAAAAAACATAAAGATGAATTGGGGGAATGCTGACTAAAAACAAACAAGTAAATAAACAAACAGATCTGCAAGAGGACGGGTGTGGCAGCAGGCTCCTCCTTCAATCCACCTCTGACTCACTTGCTGGAGAAACTCCGGCTGGCAGCCGTGACCAGAGACAGTGGCAACGAGGCAGCCGACCCCGTAGAAAAAGAGCACTTTTTCAGAAGCAGCCAGAGCCCTTCCCCCAGGCCCCTGTTACCCTTATTTCAGAAACAGCCTCCTCAGCTGTGTGTGAGAGCTGGGGTGGAGGGGATTGCAGCATCCTTCCATCCTGTGGCCACACCATGTCTAGAGCCTTGCTGTTTCCTGCCCAAAGACAACAGAAGAGGAAAGAGAGTATGTGGTGGATTCCTGCTTCTTACAACCTGGTTCAAAAAGAGATACGCATCAGCTCCACCTAGAATCCATTGTGAAGCCTAAACAATCCCTCTGGTAACACACAACTGCAAGGGCTGCTGGGAAATATAGACCCTGCTCAGAAACCACCTCCCAAGGATAAGTCCAGCTTAGCAAGGATTCAGGCCCAGTACGCTGTCTTTGCCACAGTCTCCTCTCAGGCCATGGGACATCTGTAGGCTTCCTTCTTGAAACATGTAAAATGCTCACCGTCCCCCAGGGGAGGCACGTAAGAGTTGCATCCTGTCCCTGCACCAGCTCTAAGGGAAGCTTCTCTGGGCAATGCTCAGTTGTCTCCAGCAGGCACAGATAGGCTCTGTGGGCCAGTCACTCCCATATTTAAAAAAAAAGGAAAAAAGTCATCGGCACTCCCCACACCCAATGTAAATGATCAAATAGAATCAAGTGAAACAACGCTCAGGAATATGCTCTTTAAAGTGGAAACCACCTTTTTTTTTTTTCCCCCGCTCTGTTGCCCAGGCTGGAGTGCAATGGCACAATCTTGGCTCACTGCAACCTCCACCTCCTGGGTTCAGGTGATTCTCCTGCCTCAGCATCCTGAGTAGCTGGGACTACAGGCATGTGCCACCATACCCAGCTAATTTTTGTATTTTTAGTAGAGACTATGTTGGCCAGGCTGGTCTTGAACCCCTGACCTCAGGTGATCCGCCCACCTGGGCCTCCCAAAGTGCTAGGATTACAGCTGTGAGCCACTGTGCCCAGCAAGAAACCACTTTTTAAATGTTCAGTATTCTATTGTGGAAAAATAAAGGGTGTCAGATTGCAGAAACTCTGAGTGGTTTTTATTATAACAATTTTCCAGACCTCAATCATGCTTCACCATTTATAAAACATCTTCTTATATATTTCATTTTCTCTTTTTATTTATTATGTTGGGCAAAGATTGCTCTTTAAATTTGCAAATCCGGACATTTGTGACTTCCTAAACTCACAAAAGGGATCCTAGTAACCTGATCATCATACTGAGATCAGACAGACTAAGTGGCAGGACATCTTTGACAGTGGAACATGAAGAAGAAAAGGAAAAGATACAAGAATGAAAGAGGGAGAAAATAGATAATTACAAAACCTATGAATCCATGGAGACCAGAAAAATGTGCCCCTGAGAGGTTTCCCTGAATCGGAATTACTATCAAAACCACACATTATCTGTTAGGATTTTAAACACTGAAGCCCTGACAAAAATGTCACTTTTATTCTTTACAAATAGGGTAAGGTTTTTTAGGGTCTCTTTAAGTGGCATAAATAGCAGGAGGGATCTAGGAGAAAATCAGCCGCAAATGGACGGCCCCATTAATGAAGGGAAAGCCGGCTCCCCACCAGCCGTTTCCAAGGCAACCCACAGGCTGGACGAGCACCGTCTCTTCTGTTTCCCATTATGGAGATCGCCTCTACAGCCCAGAAGAGGAGAGCAAGGATGGTCAGAAACTCTTCCTCCCGGTGTTGCCCGCACAGTTCAAAGCTGTGAGCAGGCATGGTCTGTGAACTGCCTCCATGGACCTCCCCCGGAAATGCATTCCACCTGCACTCAAGACACGTCTGACTGAGGAGGGGAAAAAATAATAATAATCTCATGCAGAGCTGTACATTTCCAAAAGCTCTGATAGGAGAAATGCTTAGGCTTTTCAGAAAGGCAGGGACATTTCCTTTCATCACTTAAAACTCATGGAATAGGCTGGGCGCCGTGGCTCACGCCTGTAATCCCAGCACTTTGGGAGGCCGAGGCGGGCGGATCACGAGGTCAGGAGATCGAGACCATCCTGGCTAACACGGTGAAACCCGGTCTCTACTAAAAATACAAAAAATTAGCTGGGCGTGGTGGCGGGTGCCTGTAGTCCCAGCTACTCGGGAGGCTGAGGCAGGAGAATCACTTGAACCCAGGAGGCGGAGCTTGCAGTGAGCCGAGATCAGGGCACTGCACTCCAGCCTGGGTGACAGAGTGAGACTCAGTCTCAAAAAACAGTAAATAAATAAAAATAAATCATGGAATGACAGATTTTTTGGTTTTTGTTTTTGCAAGGAACTTTTACATCGTTGTTTCCATCCTTTCTCTGTGCGTCAAAGCAGAGAGCAGGAAAGGGTCTTACCTCAGGTCACACTGTGTTGGTGGCTGAGCTGGTTTGAGAATGCAGACATCAAGACTTTGCTTCCATGCCCCTTTGAGACTGAAATTTAAAGAAGAAATACTGAGAAAGAGACAAAGAATCTAACGCCAGATGAAAAAAAAGAAAGTTAGGAGTTTAAGCAGTAGGTTCCATGGAGTACTTGGAGGATCCAGGTGGATGACTCTGGCAACCAGGACTTGAGATTCCTCCAGAAGGCAGAGGGCCTAGAGGCAGAATGAGCTATTAAAAGACAGTTACAATTGTCAGGAAAAGAAATGTCAAGGGCGTAAAACAGAGCAGTGTCCCTAGGAATGGAAAAGAGTGCACAAAAATCAGAAACATTACAGAAGTATAATGGACCAGGCAGATTTACCATCTCTTTTGTGCCTGTCGAGAAATGTGCTTTTTTTTTTTTAAGTTTAAAACTGATCATCGAAAGCCTGATTGCAGAGATAATGTGATGTGACTAATGATCTTGCATAATGAATGACCTTGATATCAATCAGCAGGAAGCCAGCTTTGGGAGAAAAGTCTTTAGTTTTCAAATGTGTGAGGCTCTGATTCTTGGTTCCAGGCCTCTGCTTCCCAAACGCCTTTTGCAGAAGCATCTCAAAGAAACCAGGAGACGCAGAAAAGATTCCATGTTTGGACCTTGATCCCATGTTTGTAGGAAGCTCAGCTGACTCATAGTAAAATCTTCCTCAACTGGGTCCGTTCTGCAAAATTTTCACCCAAATATTGTCTGTATCTTTCTTATTGAACAACTCTCAGTGCAGAAATATTTTTCCCCAACAGTTACAACCTGTCAAAATGCAAACATAGATATGATCTTTAAAAGCAGAAAACCATCCTAATTATAAAGAGAGATAAAGGTTTGACAGTCAAAGAATTTTCAAAGTTCTTAGAAGGAGGAGTTACAGATACAAAGAAAGCATGGGTTGAATTTATGTGTTTTCTGTTCCCTTCTGTCTCTTGAGTTTGCTGTAACTACTGAGGAAATTTCAATGAACTAAGTGAGTTGTTCATCATTTCTGAACAACTTACTTGACATAGAAAACCCAAGTTTAGCAGAAGAATGGAAGGGGTTAGCTAAAGTGCCCTGACTGTGGTTGAGCATTGCAAGATACTAAACAACATGATCTGTCAGTTTCTAGTTCTAGTAAGACTTAGCCCCATACCCTGTGAAAAGTTAAATAATTATTTTAGAAACCACAGTTTAAAAAAAAAATGTAGAAAACTGTGTCCTCTGCTTCAGATGACCCCAAATATTTTCAGAATGTTCTCTTTCCCTAAACTGTACTGTCACTCTTTCACGCTAACATTTTCACATACTTTTTTAAATTTTTTTTTTTTTTTTTGAGACAGAGTGTCTCACTCTGTCGCCAGGCTGGAGTACAGTGACAGGATCTCAGCTCACTGCAATCTCCGCCTCCCGGGTTCAAGCGATTCACCTGCCTCAGCCTCCTGAGTAGCTGGGACTACAGGTGTGCACCACCACGCCTAGCTAATTTTTGTATTTTTAGTAGAGACTGGGTTTCACCATGTTGGCCAGGATGGTCTCAATCTCTTGACCTCGTGATCCACCTGCCTTGGCCTCCCAAAGTGCTGGGATTACAGGCATGAGCCACCGCGCCCAGTCGCTTTCTTTCTTAAACTAACACAAATACTGGTTTCTTTCTCTCTCAATACTTCCCTTTTTCTCCTTAAAACGTGCTGATGTGTGTTTAAGTATACCAGGCCCCAAGTACTGTGTGAAACTGTGTGTGCTGTTGCTGTTTTAAGTCTCAGAATCATGTACTACTCAATATTCTGTCAGTCTGTGGTTTCAGAAAAAGCACATTACCTTGTATTAAAAAATTAAGGTAATTTATCCGCTTCTTTTGGAGGCAAGCATGACAAATGATCCAGCTGTTGGGGTTTTCACCCCTCTTTTCTTACAGTTGTTTTTGGTTGCTTTTTTTTTGATACTTGACATTCAATACATATGATTTAAAGTGTAAAATAATATATTTTTAATACAAAAAAGAGACAAAAAGTTTTACCTTTTTATCAAAACACCTGGTAGAAAATGCACATTTTTTTTTTTTTTTTTTTTTTTGGTGGTTGTTGTTGCTTTCCCCCGAGACAGGGTCTTGCTCTGTTGCCCAGGCTGGAGTATAGTGGCGCTTTCTCGGCTCACTGCAACCTCCACCTCCCAGATTCAAGTGATTCTCCTGCCTCAGCCTCCTGAGTAGCTGGGATTACAGGTGCCCACCATGCCCGGCTAATTTTTGTATTTTTAGTAGAGACAGGGTTTCAGCATGTTGGCCAGGCTAGTCTCGAACTCCCGACCTCAAGTGATCCACCCATCTCGGCCTCCCAAAATGCTGGGATTACATGCACTTCTTTTTAAACATAAGTGGTGTTAGGCACTTGGTCTCAATGAGGGTGTACTGCCTCCTTTAGCCACATAAAGAATCAGCCATGAATAAAAACAAGACTGTGCTCTCCCAGCCACACGAGGAGGGAGACTGACATTTAGAACGGCTGCTACAACCTTAATGTTGTTACACTCACTTCCTTTATAAGTGACTGGTTCGAATGCAATGGCTATCAGTCTGTTCCGTCTCTCCCTGCCAACATCTATCTTGTCAGAGCTCATAGAAGCTGGCAGGTTTGATGCAGTGAGGGAAAGGGAATGAAGAACCGAGGGACAGCGCTTTTGAGAGGAACTGTGCACCTACCCACGTCGAGTCTGGCCCCGTCGGTCGCCTGTGAATTCCAGCAGCGAGACTGATTAAATGCCCGCCGCTCAAATCCTGCGTCATCCACAGGTCTCCATAAATCAATCAGTGCCTTCGAAAATTCTGAAATCATGGCATTCAACATTTTTATTCTTCCCATTTATGCCCTCTCTGCATAGTGAACTTAGACTTCGAGTTTTCCAAGGCATTGCTAATTTTATGATCCTCTTTTTAATAAATGTAACATTTAATGCAATTTAATTTTTCACCTCATTTGTGCCTTTATTTCCAAATGCTTATTACATTTCCCATTACAAAATACTCAGTGTGATAAATTTGGAAAATAAAGGAAAGCAGGAAGAAGAAATGTTTAAATCACTGCAAGTTCCACACATTAGAAACAATAACTATTGACATTTTTGTGTACTACCTTTCAGAGTTTTATGCATAGATTTATTGTTACTTAATGTGGATGTCATCAGACTATAATTTTGCCTCCTGTTCTTTTATTCCTTATTATAATATAAATTCTTCCATATTATTATTACAAACTCATTATAAACATTATTTTAATGACTGCATAATTATGTCCTATAATTTACTTAGCTATTACCCTATTGTAGGACATTTAGACTATTTCAAAAGTTTCACTGTGACACATAATTCTGCAATACACTTATTCATAAAGCAGCCTCAGTACTTTGGATTTTTAGGATAGATTCCCAGCAGTAAAATTGCTAGATCAAAGTATTTAAAATTTTCAATAGATCTTAGTACACGCTGCCAGAATGCTTTTCACAAAGATTGCCTGATGATATTTGAATATATCTGTAGAATTTCTACATTTAAAAATGTATAATTTGGAATTTTATATTTGTGCCAAATATGTATCCCTATTATTATTTTAGAAAAGATTGCCACTATAACCATTTCATTGATTGAGTCTCCGTTATGGCAGTTCAAAAGAAAAGAAATACAATTAAGGTAGAAATGCTTTAATTCGGAAAATATGTAGATAGGTTTTATTGGTTTTGCTGAAGGCACAACAGGGCACCCAACCTAATTATTTCTGGTGAATCCTATTATAAATATTCCACTTCCTGAAAATCATCCATCTATTTGTTCATGGATTCCTCTGTTCACTTGATTGGCAAACAGTCATGGCATAATGATGTGCAGACACCATGCTGGGTGCTAGGAGACGTGCGCCCTGTGCCCTTCCTTCCGTCCACTGGGGGAGTCTGAAACAGGCGTTAAGGCCCTCGCAAGCTCCAGCACAATCCCACCATAGATGTTTGTGAAATGAGGTAATTACCAAATATAGATATTCACAGTACAACAGTGATAGCTTCCACAAAGAGGGGTCCTGTCAGCAGAGATGGACAGCTCCACTCTGGATGCAGGATTATAGGAAGCTTAAAAGGGAAGCTATGAAAGTGTCACTGTGTATTTCAGATAAAGTATAAAAGGGTAATGATGCACTTCCTTGCCCAGATTTGCACTTCCTGAAATGGAGATCCTGCTTTTAGAAATCTGAGAAGGATCTGCCTTTCTCACCCCCTATAGCTTTTCCACCATTCTGTTAGGAATACTCGAGCATCCCTGTAGTGATCATTCTTCTGAGTTATAGATAAAATAAGCAATATTTTTTAGCAGAGATTCTCATTCTGTTCTGAGATCACAGATCTGGGTGACAATTTAGTAGAGAGGACAGTCTACTCAGTCTTCTGTACATTTTAGCTATTTTATTTTCCCTCCTGAGACATAAGCTTGCCACACCAGGGTGGGACATGGAAACACCGTTCCCATCGAATGCCCATGACCTGCTCCCAAGCTGGCTTCAAGGGCCAGATCATTTTAGGTGCAAGAGGGATTCTTTTTTATTTTTATTTTTAATTTAATAATTAATTAATTTTGAGATGGAGTTTTGCTCTTGTTGCCCAGGATGGAGTTCATTGGCACAATCTCAGCTCACTTCAGCCTCCGCCTCCTGGGTTCAAGTGATTCTCCTGCCTCAGCCTCCCAAGTAGCTGGGATTACAGGCGCTCACCACCACATCAGACTAATTTTTTAATATTTTTCGTAGAGACAGGGTTTCAACATGTTGACCAGGCTGGTCTCAAACTCCTGACTTCAGATGATCCACCTGCCTTGGCCTCCCAAAGTGTTGGGATTACAGGCGTGATCTGCTGCGCCTGACCAGAGAGCTTCTTTACTGAAGCCTGTGATAAGGCTAGGCAGATGGTCACTCTCGTGGGTTGAATTGTGCTCCCCGCACCCAAAAGATATATTGAAATCTTGACCACCTTACCTGGGAATTTGACTTCATTTGGAGATAGGGTCTTGAAAGATGTAATCCAGTTAAGAGGAGGCCATTAGCATGGACCCTAATTCAATACTACTGGTGTCCTCATAAGAAAAGGAAAAGAGACACAGAGACGCAGACACACGTGATGATGACCATGTGATAATGGAGACAGAGATGGAAGTGATGTATCCACAAGTCATGCCAAGGTTACCCCATCCTGAGAGGCTAAGAAAAATGCATGAAATGAATTGTCTTCTAATGCCTCTGGAGGGAGCACAAACGTGAGGACAACTTTGGATAACCATTCTTGCAGCAGAGGAACAGAAAATTGATATCAGAGACTGGAAAGATGGAGACTTGAACCAAGCAATGGCAAACTGGTTGGTAAGTAACCATCTGTGGTAACTTGAAAGGCAAAGTCATGCACAGATTCGGCTAATAGCTCCAAGCTACACAGTTGAAATATCAGAGCATTTGTGCATGCTGGCTATTACTGGCTGTGTGCACAAGGTATTACAAGATGAAGGCGAGCTCAAGAAAGAACAAATCAAGTGATGGATAGGACATGTATAGGAGTGAGATGGAGATGTACATGTATATCAAACATAGTAACTGTTAATGGTAGAATCTAGGTGCTCAATATATGGGTTTCCACCACAGAATTCTTTCAACTTTGCTGCATGTTGAAAAAAAAATCCATAACCAAAATATTAGTAAAAAGAGAGAAGAAATTAACCAATTTGCAAGACATACATGAAAGGGACTCAAGAGAATCCAGAAATTCCAGAGCGGCAGGTTGGAAAAGCTCACAGCTTCTATGTCCTAAAACATGAGAGATGGAATGTTAAAAGCAATAAAATCACAGAAAAACTTCTAAATTGAATACTGTGACTCAGGGGAAAGACAAGATTACAAATCTATCTTAATCTATCATAGCAATTATTCTCAGAGTAGATTTATTAGGTTAAAGAGAAGGCTTGAGGGTAGCAGCAAAAAGTAAAATAAAAGAGAATAAGCAGAATTGGAATCCATATCTTGGAAGAATAATAGGCATAGTTACTGACAAATGAACTGATTAACAAATAAGTGAGGAAGAAGTCAGCTAAATTTTGAGACTATTAATCACCAAGGAAACCATACATCTATTTTAGAAAGATGTTGATTATTCAAGACTTTAAAAAAAATTCTTGGGCCCCCAGTCTTTCACCAGTCGCAGGTGGAATTTGGAAATTCTAGAAACCCCAAGAAGGCATTCTCCCAACATCATTTCAGGTGTGGCCCAGAGGACCCAGGAGAAGAAAGAGTTGTCCAGAAGGCAGAACCCAGGACCTTGAGAATAGCAGAGAATGGAATTCCCCCCAGGAAATAAAAAGATGCCCTAATCAAAGGTAATTTTCCTCCTTAAGGTGGGTGGTCTTCACATCTTCTCAGTGGGCTCTCAGAGTCCTCCAAAGCTATGGCAACCATGTGTCTCCCACCCCTCCCCTTTCGATGGTCCTTTGTACTGTGGTGATCCTGTCTTGCTTCCACCATTGTGTATGGGGTATGTCAGGACAGGGAGCAAACAATTTGTGTTTTCAGTTTATCTTTTGCCAAAACAAGAAGAGTCCATCTGGGCCTGATGGAAAGGACTGAGCATGCTGGTGACTGGATGGAAAGTTGGATTGTTGCCTTGCGGAGGGGATGTGTGTATTCTGTGAGTGGCAGCAAGAGTGCAATTGTGGCCAGAGGGAAAGATTGGGGTAGGGACTGAATTGGTGCTTCCCTTCTCAAGACCTCCCTAGGCACAAATGGTGAGGACATTTCTAAGTCTCCTTTACGTTGAGGTTGGAGCTGTATGATGGGTTCTAGCTAGTGGAATGTGAAAATAACCTACATCATTTCTAGTCCTGGCAGAACTGTCCATGCTTTCTTTGCCATTCATTCTGGTAACCATGGAAGGCACATATTGAAGGAAATTCTGTCACAAGAAAGAAGGACACTGGGTCCCTGAGTCAACTGCTTTGAGGAAAGCCACACAGAATCTCCACCAGCCCTACATCAGACTGTTCTGTGAGCAAACACGAACCTTGTTGGCATTAAGATGCAGTGTTTGCGGATTCCACAGCATCACCTAGCCCAGATAGCATGAGCCACGTACTCCCTCCTTTAGCTCGCTTGTGTTAGCTCCTTAACTCTCCAGACACGCTCATACCTATTGCAGTCAATCACAGATGTGGCTCTTGCTGTGCCCCCTAGACCCATGCAAATCACTTCAGGCCTGACTTGATCCAACAAGGAGAGCAGCTTAGCCTGGCATGACTCCAGCCACACAGACGTGATCTCACAGGAACTCGATGGGGTCAATATCACTACTGCCACTTTTAGACATGGTGCTTAGGACTCAGGGAATTTTACTACTTTTATTATTTACATTGTATAAGATTCACAGATAAGAGTGGTAGGCCCTGGATTAAATTTCAGGTACACCTCACTGCAAAGCTAGTGCTACCTTTTTTCTATTGTTCTAGAAGAGGAGACCATCTCTGTGGATTAATATTTTATTGACAATGCACTTCAAACCTTCATGCAATCCTGGTTTCCTCTGCAAATGTGGCAATGACTTAAGATTACTTATGGCCCAGCCCATCACTTCACCATATGATTGAACAAAAGCGTTCACACTGTTTGAAGTACTTGGAATAAATACTTCTTGTTATATGCATCCTAACTATTTTTAAGTTGCTCTTTGGCTCTGAGCCAATTTCCTAAGGTGTAAAATATTAAACACTGAAAAGATGAGTTACAGTTCCTAGAACCTTTCAAAGATTTCAAAGTATAGGAGGTATGTAAACAGTTGCCTCTACGTAACCGGCTGCAATGCCATACTTGATTAAGGGAATCTATAACATTCTCAAACAAGGCCTGACCCTAACAGAAATTTATTGGGAAATGGAGGCAAAAGGCAGGAGAGGATTTGTTCTGTAAAGAAAAGAGAAAAATAATGAACTTGAATTCATAATAGGTATTTTTTTAGCAGCTGGATCATTTTTCGACGCATGTCCCGTGTACTTGCCCAGTAAGGTGGCTAGCCTTGATTCTGTCGTCATTTGTCTGTATCGTTCTACACAAGAGTTGGGGGTCAAAGATTTCTTTCAAAAACTACAATGTAGAGTAGAAATTGGAGTTATCTCCACTCCCAGCTCAAATATTGTATGTGTAACCCAGTCTGCTCATGCTGCCTTTGCAATATACCATGGACTGTGTGGTTTGAACAGCAGACATTCATTTCTCACAGTTCTCGAGGCTCGAAAGTTCAAGATCAAGATGCCAGCTCACTCAGTTCCTCTCGGGCTCTCTCTTCCTGGCTTGTGGATCCAGATCTTTTCTCTGTGTCTTCATACATCAGAGAGACAAGCAAGCTCCCCTCTCTTCTTCCTCCTGTAAGGATACAAATCCCACCATGAAGCCTCAACCTCATGACCTCATCCAAACCTACTTTCCAAAGGCCCCGCCTCCAAATACCATCATATGAAAGATCAGAGCTTCAACCTATGAATTGTGGAGGCACACAAACATTCAGTCCATAACAATGTCTAATTTTACCGTGGCTCTTTTCTAAACAAACAATTCCATAAGCCTGTTTTCTACAATCATCAGATCACACAGAGAAGAAACACACTGAACTCTTGATCAAAAATGCTATAAACTACCTTATTCTCTATAGGCAATTACCAAGTCCCATGTTACCTTAATCATCTTAATCTGCACATCCATCCTTTTGAAGTTCAGGTGGAAGAAAAAAGCATGGTGTGGAGCTATTTTTGCCTGGCCATTTCGGCAGAGACTCTTCTTTGCAGCATGAACTTCTGTTATTAATCTTTAAAAAGCATAACCAAAAATCTATTTGAAATTCTTATCACTTAAAGACCTTTAAAAACTCTGCCTCTGTTATTTGAGTTGTTACATCCCTGTGGCTTGAAATTCCATAAATTGCTTTGCATTACGTCTGGAGTTGTCGTACTTTAACAGTTCAGGATTTACTGCTTCTTAATGTCATGAAGCATCAACAGGCAAAGTTGAGATGCCATTTCTTGTCTTTCTCATCTCACAGTCACTTAAGTCCTTTGGGACAGTATCTCTTATTAATTAAGTACAGCTCAAAGGTACCAGCCTGTGGATTTCCCAGGTCATGGGACAGTCTCTTGTAGATCTCAAATTTAGGCCTAGAAGAAGTCAGAGACTTTTGCCTGCGACTCAGTCCCATCTCTCTGAGTCCATCTCCTTTCTTTTAAACTGCACCCCATCCACAGATAATTCTTAAGGTATTATAACACATCACGTCTAAGAAAGGCACATGGAAGTGCCCTAGCTGTGAAGGAGAAGAGATGTCCGCTGTCCCTAATGGTCCAAATCCTCTCTCCCGTGTCAGAGTCCTGGAATACCCAACTCCGGACACTTTCCTTATCTGTCCAAGGAGATGATATGGAGACCCAGTTGGGTGAGTCGTTTGAAGAAAAAGGAAGATAAATGGAAAAATCACACACACACAAGTCTCAAAGATTTGGACAAAAACCACAGCAACAAAAATCAAATTCTGGAAGCTACCCAGGCTCATTATATTCTGGGATCTGATATCTACAATCTACACCTGAGACTCAGTCCTGGATGGTCATTGCCGAGGTGAAAGAGTAGCTCTGAGACCCTGAATAGTACCCAATGACTCACAGATTTCCTGGTTGAAATATCAATGTCAGCTCCAGGCCCACCTACTTGGCATCCTCTCTAAAGCAGGCAAAGCACCATAAATTGGAAGAACCCAGGACTTCCTTTAAAACAGCACAGAAAGTCAGAAGACTATGGATGGAAACCTTAAAAATTTGAGGGAAAGAATTTCCAACATAGAATTCATGGATCCTTTCTTAAGGAGCTATTAGAGGACAGACTTTAGCAGAATAAGAAAGTGAACCAACAAAGTGGGCAGCACAGGATGAAAATAGGTGATCCAGAAGAGGAGGGAGGCAAAGGTCACGGGTGAAGTGTCAGGCTTTTTGGAGATCAGCAAGCAGCCATCCTGGGGGGCTGTCAGATCCAGGAGGGTCAGGAGGAGGAGATACCAAAAAGATAACGATAATGGAATACCTAATGTGGTTGAAGGGGTTGAGGGATTTATGTTCTAGAAATAAGTTTGGAGCTGAATTAGCAACTGTTACATAGACAACTAAGCAAAAGAAAGAAAAATTATTTATTTGGGAAACATCATAAAAGTGTGGTCCCTGTGTTGTAACTCAGCTATAAACAACGTAGACATGTTAATGCAATCACTGAATATTGACTTAGGTAAACATAGACATTTTAATTACACTGGGGGTTAGGAGATGGGAACTTCATGAGTGGAAATGTGGAGGAGGAAGTTGCTAATGCTTTTTCAAGTTCCATAGTGACAGGTCACTGGGTAATATTTAAATATGGGAGAAAATCTATATAAACATGTTATTTTAGAACTATCGAATGTAAATAGTAAG
Source organism: Macaca mulatta (assembly GCF_049350105.2). Lineage (NCBI taxonomy): Eukaryota > Metazoa > Chordata > Mammalia > Primates > Cercopithecidae > Macaca > Macaca mulatta. The sequence continues at coordinate 118,996,792 of NC_133418.1, forward strand.
ATAAAAATCTTATAACATGAAAGTCTTTGGAAAGCTGAAATCAGAAGTTGGGTGAACCAAAGATATTTGATCGATTTTAAGTATATGCCACAATTTGGAGAAAATGAAATTAACCACTAGCCTAAAAAACAGATAAATAAAATGAGAAGCTTAGACTAAGAAAGAGAATAGAAGAGAATACAGAAAAATGTCTCTGTTTTAATTCTGATCGTAAATATGTAATAAAGCAGATTAGTTCAGAAAGCCTAGGCAGATAGCCAGATAGAAATATTAATTTACACGTCCCTTTGCTTCAAGTTTCCTGTTTGATGTTTTTCCTGAAATGAGCTTTGCATTATTAGATGCTGTAATTGCGATCTGGTTTTACTGCTCCATGATCTACCCTCAGAGAGAGTTTCTCACAACTCCCACTGAAGTACAAGAAGCTGACTCTTCAATATGAAGTTGAACAGGAGGGTCTCAGAGGCTAGAAAAAGGAATAACTCAAAAGAACACTCGTCGATATTTTGTTTAAAGAAGCAAATGCTAGGTAATTAAATGATGGCGATAACCTACCAGGCTTGGTAAGAGCCCTCATAAAAGACTATTTATAGAATCTTAATTCTGAAGGGGGCTCCCTCTTCCCAGGAGCAAGGAAAAAAGTCCCAGCTGGCTGAATTTTTACTAAGAACACAGCACTAGCTGGGATAATGGCCAGGAAAGAGAACTCAGACCTTCTGGGTCCTGGTCTGGCTACTATAAAGAGTTTTGATCTTCTCTTTAGCAGAAATTGTTAAGTAAATAGGTGAAAGGGCTAAAAAAAATAAATAAATAAAAATAAAAGAAAGAAAAGAAAGAAATTCAGTATTTATAATGCAAGGAAAATTAGCAAAAAGATCAGACGTAAGGCAGAGGAACCAGTGGCATCACAGTAAGATTACTTAAAGGCATTCTGACCAAAGACTTACCATCCAAGAATTACTGGTGACTGTGCCCTGGAAACCTCAGGGCCCCACCCGTCCCTGAGGCCATGGGATTACCCCTTACATAGAGCCTCTGTGTGAGAAGAAGCAGATCAAGATGGTTCTATATTGAATGAATAATATATGAACACAGCTTGACATTTTTAGAGAATATTTTTGGAGAGTGAGGCTATATTCTCCTTGTAATGAAATGATGCAGCATATTTTAAAATAGGATTTAAATGTTTTTAATAACAGTGATACAGACCATTCAGATTTTTTTAAGGAAAAAAAAATATTTCAACAGAAAAGTTTACCAGATTTTCTCCATGGACCCGGAGTTAGGGATCCTCTCTAACCAAGGCCACCACTTACTTCTTCAACCTGCTGTCCCGGATTGCCAAGGAGACTAACTTACAGACTTAATGATATATCGGAACATATACTCCTGCATCTTGTTTGCAATTTGTTCATACATTCCACAAATAATTTTTGAGCACTTGTGATCTGCCAACCAACTTTTCAAGATCTGGGATAAAGTGGTGAAAAAAAAATAACCAACTTGGACTCTTCCAAACTGGATCATACACAAAAGGCCCCGGAAAGGAGGAGGCCACACGCTGAGGAAACTGAAAGAAGAACTAGGGGATGAGCAGAGAAAGTGAAAGGCCTCCTGTGTTTAGACAAGGCAGAAAATGTGAGCAGGAGGTGCTAATCCAGGGCTGAAGAGACAAAGAGTAAGCGCCTATGGGTTCATAGAAGGACTCCTTTGATAGGGTAGATCTACTCTGTACAATGATGTTCAAGGAGCTTCTTTTTCTGAAGGGCCAGAACTATTGTGGAATCTAAAAGGAAGGAAGATAGGACCCTTTAGCATGAAGGCTGGTCTCACCCAGTAAGGGCTTTAAAATATCTAAAACTTTTGCCAGAAAGCGCCATGTAGAAAAATTATAGATAGGACAAGAAAAAGTGCTGGAGGGCTTCAGAGGGTGGTGATAGTCCTTCATTCATTTTCCAATCCCCAGTGAACACCACTGTGCCTAGTACAGGGGAGGTGCCCAGTCAAGTTAAATTCGCGATGGAAGTGAATTAACATAGGAGAATCAAAAAGGGTTCCTTAGAGCAGGTGTCCCAACCCCAGGCTGGGGACCAGTACTGGCCTGTGGCCTGTTAGGGTCTGGGCTGCACAGCAGGAGGTGAGTGATGGTTGGGCGAGCATTACCACCTGAGCTCCACCTCCTGACAGATCAGCATTGGCATTAGGTTCTTGTAGGAGTGGAAACACTACTGTGAACTGCGCATGCAAAAGGGATCTAGGTTGTGTGCTCCTTATGAGAATCTAATGCCTGATGATCTGGGATGGAACAGTTTCATCTTGGAACCAACTCCCAACTCCTGCATTCATGAAAAAACTCTCTTCTAGGAAATCATTCCATTCCCTGGTGCCAAAAAGGTTGGGAACCACTGTCCTAGAGGGTCTAGGGAGCCCTTAATATGGACCATTGAAGATGGATAACATTTAGCCCGTGAGTCTTACTGATTCTTTGGTGGAGACTGGAGGGGCAGTAGTTGAAGTAGAGAAAAGGGTTACAAGATAAACACAGAGACAGGCCAAAGTATCATTTTAAGGATTGGATAAGGAGAAGATCAAGTATGGTAACAAGGTGACAGCTTCAGCCCCAAAAGTTCAATCTGCCCTGATTATGTAGATGAGCTTGGAGGGTTACTTGTCATGAAAGTCTGCTTGGTCACCCATCATAAAGGACTGCTGCCATTGGAAACCCTAAATGCTGAGGTCTTCCCTTTTCCCAGCTTCCTATGCCCACTCATTACCTTACAGATTTTTGCTATTTGTTATCTAAGCAACAAATAGGTGATGTTGGTGATGATTATCCAAGTAATGGACACCATGGGCTTAACCAAGTAAGTTCTTTCCATGTGGCATAATCGGTCTTTACCTTACATATTCTGAAAACAAATTATCTTAACATTCAGGTGTTACTCAGATGAATGTCTTTGTCATAGCAGTAAGTCAGGGAGAGGGAGGAACACATGTGGTTAAGGTAGTCCTTTGTCATTTATCAGATACAATGATGGAAATGGAAGCCTCTGGTTTTTGTTGTTGTTGTTGTTTATTTGTTTGTTTGTTTTAATATGTGCTTAAATGCAAATATGGGAGCTTGGGCAGGATGCTGAGGAAGTAGGTCATTATCTTCTTCATGTGTTCTTTCCATCTTAGTTTGCAGACTACATTCACATCTATAATCCCATTTTTTATTTATAAAAGTCCTGTGAATCCACGATGGAGTAACTGAATCCAGTCTAGTTACCTCAGTAAGAACAACTAGACAACCAGACAAAATATATAAAATTATTTTTAAATATTGGACAACAACCAGCTCAGAACTATGGTGCCTGACAGAAGGGAATCAAGTAAGGCAGCCTCATACCAGCTTTTTGTTTAGAGCCACTTCCGGGTCAATGGCTCAGGAAAGAAGAACCAAGGAAGAACTAGGTATTTATCATCTTACTTTTTACAGGACAAGCTTGTCAACCCTTGGATTAGATTGAGAACGAAAGAATATAATTTTATACAAGGCTGTGTTTGTCTTTTGAGTGCCATAATAATTCTAACTGAACTGACAAGTCAGAGCTCAGCATTTGGAGTGGCTGCAACAGCTAGAAATTTTGGAGAAGAGTAGAGAGATAGGGAGCCTCTGTAAAGGCAGAGCTCAGAAAATCTTCATATGGATTCCTTGGGTCTGTAGCTGCCTTAGCTATGTGTGCAACAGAGTGAACCATGAGGCCATGAAAAGAACTACTAGGGATTTATAAGGTAAACAATTTCCAGAGTTTACACAAGGCTGAGATACAGCCAAGCTCCATATGACCCCAGAAGTGCAACTTATGGAATGGAAAGGCATCCACCTGTGAGCTCATCAAAATCACTGTTTGTTTTTTTTGTTTGCTTGTTTGTTTGTTTGTTTGTTTTCAGACAGAATCTCACTGTTGCCCAGGCTGCAGTGCAGTGGCACAATCTCGGCTCACTGCAACCTCCACCTCCCAGGCTCAAGTGGTTCTCCTGCCTCAGCCTCCACAGGAGCTGGTACTGCAGCAGTACACCACCAAGCCCAGCTAATATTTTTGTATTTTTCATAGAGATGGGGTTTCACTATGTTGGCCAAGCTGGTCTTGAACTCTTGGCCTCAGGTGATCCACCTGTGTTGATCTCCCAAAATGTTGGGATTACAGGCGTGAACCACTGCACCCGGCCCAAAGTATAAACTTCTAATTATGTAACGTTTTATTTTTCCTCTTAAAATCTTTGCCTATTATGAAGGTTATCATTTGGGGGTCCACGTCAGAATCATCTGAGACTTTTTAAGGTTTGGCTGCCCAGGTGACCTCTGAGCCACCACATCTAGCCAGAATCATTGTTTAACATTAGGACTAAGTTTGACCTAGAGTCCAGGCTAGTCTAGATGCGATCTTACAAAGCACAAATACAAAACTTGAAATGATCAAGATGATTTTCATAGACTTAACTGCCAATCAAAGCAGAATTCAACGCTCTTCAAAGGAAGAAAACAAAATCCAGACATTCATAACATAGTATTGACAATGTCCAGAATCCATACAAAAATACTGAGCATGAAGAGAAGCTGGAAAATATGATCATTTCCCAGGAAAAATTTCAGTAAATAGGAACATTTAAAAATAGCAGAGATGATGCAATTATCAGACAGGACTTTAAAGTAGCTATTAAACCTTTTCACATTTGCCCCAAGAATACCTACCTGCCAGTGGCGCATGTGGCAAGTTTACCCCAAGATAAATTTGCCACAAAATATCTCACTTTGATTCTTATTCCGGTATCACTCTAGTATATCAACTTTGAAAACAAAAGACATCATTCTATTTATGGAATTCTGTTTTTAGTAGTAGTATTTCCATTTACAAAATATAGTAATGCTTGATCGCTGAAAATGTCAAATCCCAGAAAATGCAGCATTCCTATGCATGATGCTAACATCATTCTCGAACATGGGCCATTTGTGGGCCAAAAATTCATTTGATGAATCTGACTTTTCTGAAATAGACAATTCTGATGATTCAGACAATTCTGATGTTAGTACTGTTTAGAAATAACTCCAAGAACAGTTTTTATATTTTATTTTCACATTGAAAATCAGTCAGATTTGCTTTAGCCTCAAAGAGTGTGTTTATGTAAAATTAAACGAGTGCTGGCAGTGAGCTACACTGTTTTTTTCCTAAATGGGGAAAGGGTTAAAAATATACATGAGAATTTAGAGAGAAGTATGAACATGAGGATCAAATTTAAAAACAGTGCCATTTCTGGAGCTAAAATATATTTTAAATAAACACCTTATCTAATAGAATTAACAGCACATTGGGAACGCAAAATAAAAGATCAGTGAATTTAATTATACAGGAGGAGAAAAAAAGCTAAAAAGCAAACTAACAAAACACTAATGTTCTGTATAGTAACCTCAAGCAGTAACATATGTGTATTTTGAATCCCAGAATGGGAAGGGTGGGAAAAAGGACAGAATTTCTTTTTAATGTAAGAGCTGTAAATTTTTCACATTTAATGAAAACTATAAACTCATAGAGTCAAGATGCTCAAGGAACCCAAGTATTATAAACGAAGAAAAACCACATGAATGCACATCATAACCAAGCTGATAAAAAAAAAATAATAATGTCTTAAAAGCAGTAAGAGGGGGGAAAAGGAGACCTATTAAATACAGGAATGCAAAAGTAAGAATCAGCACGGACTTCTTATTAGGAATAATACAAGCCAGAAGATGATGGGTTGACATCTTTAAGATACTGGAAGAAAAAAATAATCCTGTAAACCTAGAACTTTATATCTAGTGAACATAGCCTTTGAAAATCTTTCCAGGCAAAACAAATCTGAGATACTGTACACCAGAATATCTGCACTACGAAAAACACACACACACACAAAAAAACAAAAACCTTTCATAAGGCTGAAAATAAAATAGCAGGTGAAAATTTGGGTTTAAACTGAGGAATGAAGAGTACTGGAAATGGAAACTAGGCAGATAAATATAAAAGATGCTTCTCCTTTGATTTTTAATTCATTTAGAAGATAATTCACTGTTAAAATTGAAAACAATCAAAAGCAATTGTATTCAAGTATTCACAATATATGTAGAAGTAAAATCTATGACAATAGTAGCACAAAAAGGGAAAATGGAAATATACTATTTTATGGCTCTAATATTATTTGAAGATATATAATGATTAATTAAAATTCATATTTTGTCTACTAGATTACAGGCTCTCAACTGGGGTATAATTTTTGCCCCTCCTGGGGACATTTAGCAATATCTGGAAACCTTTTTGATTGCCAGGACTGGGAAGAAGTCCTACTGGCAATCTACTGGGGTAAGGTCAGGGATGCTTCTAAACATCTTCAATACACAGGATGGCCCCCTGTAACTAAGAACTACCCAGTACACAATCGCAACAGCACTACTGTTGAGGAACTGTTCTAGATCACTTGATAAGTCAATCAATCAATCAGTCACAAAAGAAGAGCAAACAAATGAACAAAAACATGAAATCTAGGAAACAGTAAGGGGATGTTTCAAGGCTTGCAATGAGGGCAGGGGTACTATCATCCCCAAGGGCTTTTCTTTCTTCCATTATAATGACAGTAATGGGTCAACTGGGGGAGGAGGTAGGGCCAGCTATGCTAAATCCCAACATGCACAAAGAATGACCGGCTCAAAATGCCAGCAATGAATCCACTGAGCACACACGAGTTGCGTCATGGCCTGAGTTTACAAATGAAAATTGGAGCTTTAAAAACCACTTGAGATTTCTAAGAACTCTGTGAGAAAGGCAACGGTTATTCTCCCTGTTTTAGAGGTAAGGAAACTGCATTTCTAAAAGGTTACATGGCTAAGTGCAGAGATAAAATTCAAGCCTAGATGGTTATAATAGGCCTGGTCATTTCTTTCTGCTCAGCATCTGAATCTGTTTTATGTATTTGTACAACTCCCCACTCTGAATTTTGGTAGGAGGCCAGGCCTTTCCACTATTGGATATGCTGATATTGATATACCAAATTGTTGCTTTCTCAGCCTTCTGTGCAACTGCCATGGGAAAGTCATTGGCATAAACTATTCGAGTACGCAGAAACACAATTTTAATAGTGATAATGCAGCAATGAATTACAGTCATTTCAAAATCCATCCTAGAAATTTAAAAAAATATAACTACACAAAAACATATACACAAATGCTTATAGCAACATTCCTCATAATAGTCCAGGAGTGAAAATAACCTAAATGTCCATCAACTGATAAATGGTAAAATTAAATATGATATATTTGTACAATAGAATATTATTTCACAATATAAAAAGGATAAAATACCAATACATAGTACAACGTGGAGGAATCTTGAAATCGTTGTGCTGAGTGAATGAAGTCAGTCACAAAAAGCCCCACCTATGGTGTGATTCCATTTATAGAAAATGTCCAAAATAGGCAAATCTATAGAGACAGGAAGTAGGTTAGTAGTAGCCTCGGGCTGAGGGAATTCAGGAGGAAGGAGCAGTGACTGCTATTGGGTACTGGATTTATTCTTGGGGAGTTGCAGACATTCTAAAATTAATTGCCATAGTGGCTGCTCAGCTCTGTGGATATGTTACAGACTGAACTGTACAATTGAAAGGGGTGAAGTTTACGCTAGGTCAATTATATCTCAATAGACCTGTTATTTTAAAAAAATCAGTTTGGAAGAAGTTGGTGGCAACAGAGCAGGCCTGTGTCTGTGGTTGACTGCAGTGCCATAGCGTACTCACTGAATGGGAGCAGCAGTTTTTAGCCATGGTCTCAGCTCCCTCCTAGAGGCCTCCGTTCCTGTCCGTTTCCTGAACCTTGCTCCCCTGACTTCCTTTGCCTTTCTATGTACCACCGAGGACACACTGAATACATTTCCTGTCTGGTTAAACCACGCATTGTCAATTTTCTCTTGGATGTCACCAAGTACTTTGCCAGATACAGAAATTAATACCAGGCATGTTTACTGATAACAGATGTAGAGAAATAATAGAAATCAGGAATTGATATTTTGGGTTGTTTTGGTTAGGTAATAAATGTTCAAATGTTATTAAGAGAAAACTTTGGCAGCACATTAAAAAGGACCTAATGGAATTATTGATTGCAGTCATCTAGAATGAAAGGGACATTACAGCCAAGGATTCAGGAGAAATAGCAGTCACTGCCACAGACATATTAGGGAACAGGAGGAGTTCAAGTCCTCTAAGGCCGCCTGGCTTCTTTTAATGGTGCTGGTTAGTCTCACTTATGAAAAGAAAATGAAACGTTCAAACTTGTAAATCCTTAGGTCAAGACACAGACTGAGCACCAGGGACTTTTAGTAACCATATTGAAGGAATCGCTGGTCCCATGTTGCTGCAGGAATATGTATACTAAGAACTAAATAGTTCTAATCCTGCACAGGGTTAGTTTACCATACATTAAATTTATATTAATGTCAGGTCTCTTACATGAAAGTTGGGGCATCTACTAGGAAAATATGGATGCCAAAGATTGGAATGCGGCCATACAAAGAATATAAAAAATTCAGCATGGCTTCAAGCTTTCCCCTTTCCTAATACTTTCTTGGCCAGCCAAAGCATATTCTACTCATGTAATGGGACTATCCCTGCATAGATTAAAGACTCTGGGGAAACCTCACCCAAGGAAGGTCATTTACAAGGGGAAGCCACTTTGTCTCACATCCCAACATCACCAGTACTTACGGTCTACAAATCTCTAGCAACAGTCAGACTGGAACATGTTGCGGGACAGGATGGCTACAAGTACAAACTGTAGCAGAGAATCTTCAGAGTTAACATAATTGCAATTCCTTGCTAATTTCTTTTGGCAATAATCTAAGAAAACTTGCCAGAATATTATCTTAGCAGCTTAGGCTATAAGCCAGTAAATATTGTCCATGGACCAAAACTGACCAGCTGCCTATTTATGTAAGCAAAGTTTTACTGGAACACAGTCATGCCCATTTGTTTATATATTGTCTACGGCTACTCTCATACTACAGTGGCAGAGCTGAGTGACTGTAGCAGAGATCACATGGCCTGGAAAAGCTAAAATGTTTAGTGTCTAGCTCTTTACAGAAAGTTTGCTCTCCCCTAGCTTAGCCCAAGGAGAAGAAAATAATCTTCTACCAGACTGTGTTTATCACATGGCTTCGATAATCAGAATTCCAGTTTCAATGCACTATCTAGGACAAATAGAGGTAGTTTGAATTGTTTGATTAGTTGCTTTGCAAAACTTCAACATAACTGCACCCTATTAAAATAAAGCTGAGAAGCCAGAAATTTCTTAGGAAAATGAAGAAGGACAAGCCAAAGACATAGGGTTGCAGGATTGTTGGCAAAGATGTATCAAAGGCAACCTACCCACCTGCCACCTGACTGCCCCCCGCTATTTCCTCTGCCAAGGTTTTGAGAAAGCCATTGGTTTGGTAGCACCAACATCTTTGAAAATTACCCTAGTGGCGTTCTTTGTAGGGCTGCCCTACCCTTGCATGGGGGAACAGAGTTTGTATTATTTAAATGGTCACCAAAATCTCCCATTGTAGATGAGGCTTTCAGTATACTTGGGAACAATATGATCTCCCTTGTAAATATCAAGCAACTAGTTCTCCAGCTGCCCAGTGATAGCCCAATCAGCTGAAGGAAAAGGTGACTATACATTGATGGAAGGTAGTCACGAGTGGAGCAACATGAACATCCCTTCCCTAAAGCTGACTTGAATACTGCTCTTTGGGGTGCCTAATTTGCCATGAGCAAAGGTGAGCCATGAGCAAACATTGAACTCCTTCTTACTGAAAGAGCAGTGATTTGTCTTAACTTAAATAGATGCTTCATGTGGATAAGCACATACTTGCCTTTTTAAAATCACTATCCATAAATACCTGAATATTTGGTACATTGTCAAAGTTCACTGAAATTTTCTCAGTCAGTTATAGCCATTTGTAAGAATTGTTACTTCACGTCTTACTTTTGCCTAAGATCCTAAAAAGAACAAAGAGAAACTTTACTCATTTTTCAGATACGAAAAAAAAACACACACACACACACATACACACATTCTACTTTGCAATTACCATATGGGTCCATTGAATCCTTTTATCAACCTAAAATACAGTATTATATCTTAGGGTTTTTTTTTTTTTTTTACATTATGAAACATTTTGGTGTTTTACCATCCTATGGTTATTTCATCACTCATCAATTATTTCCCACCATGTCCCCCAAAAATAAAAAACTCAAGTGATAAGAAATCAGAAGAATAATGTGATCGCCTAGAAGAATTATACAATGAAAAAAATTGTCGTCTTTCACATGTTGTTGTTACTCCATTTCCCAAACAACTATACCACCTTTCAAGAAGAAAGAAAATAACACTGGAGATTCCATTTTTGTAGTCTCCTGATAACTTCCATTGAACTTAGCCAGTAATTCAGCATTGTTCCTTTTTGCCACAAGTGGTTGTCCAAAGTTACAGAGTCTAAGGTTTTACCACACTTGCAAGCTACCGAGTTGGCTCAGCACAGCTTCACGGTTGTTGGTGGAAGACATAACACTCCTATGTCTGAGATTTAAAAACTGTTCCTCAAAGCATAGAAAGCAGTGTAGGCTTCCTGCCTGTGTTGGTTCCCCTTGCTGCAGGGGATTCCAGGGGCGCACTGTCCTAGCAGTGCATCTGTGCCTTAGCTTCAGAGCCTCAAGCTTCGGGAAATTGTATATTTTATAATGGGTTACAAGCACACCCATCCTTGGTCCCAGAGAGAAACATTACCTTTATTATACTGGACAGTAAAGATGAGCTGGCACGTAAAGACAAATACCGCATGATCTTACCTATATGAGGCCTCTAAAATAGTCAAACTCATAGAATTAAAGAGTGAAATGTGGTTGCCAGGGGCTGTAAAGACATAACCTTAGGCTGGGTGCAGTGGCTCACACCTATAATCCTGGCACTCTGGGAGGCTGAGGCAGGTGGATTGCTCAAGCTCAAGAGTTCAAGTCCAGCCTGGGAAACATAGAAAAATCCCTTCTTTATTAAAAATACAAAGAAAAAAAATTAGCCTAGCATGGTGGTATGTGCCTGTAATCCCAGCCACTTGGGAAGCTGAGGCAGGAGAATCACCTAACCCCAGGAGGTTGAGGCAGCAGTGAGCCAAGATTGTGCAACTGCACTCTAGCCTGGGTGACAAAGTGAGACCTTGCTTCAAAAAACAACAACACAAAACAACAAAAGCAACAAAACATACTTGAGACTGGGTAATTTATAAGGAAAGAAGTTTAACTGGCTCATGGTTCCGCAGGCGGGACAGGCTTCTGTTTCTGGAGAGGCCTTAGGAAACTCACAATCATAGTGGGAGGTGAAGGGGAAGCAGGGACACTTAACATGGCTGGCAGGAGAGAGAGAGTAAAGGGGAAAGTGCTACATAGTTTCAAACAACTAGATCTTCTTGAGAACTCACTCATTATCAGGAGAACAGCAACAGGGAAATCCACCCCCATGATCAATCACCTCCCACCAGGTCCTTCCTCCAACAATGAGGAGTACAATTCAACTTAAGATTTGGGTGAGTACCCAGAGACAAACCATATCGCTCACATAATGTCCCCAGGGATAATTTAGGTATCATATATTTATTCACAATAGCCAAGATAAGAAAACAGCCTAGATGTCCATTGAAAGACAAACAGATTTGAAAAATGTGGTATATATGTGCAATGGAACATTATTTAGCCTTAAAAAGAGGGAAATTTCACCGTGCTTCTGCCCTGAGATGAATGTTCTCTATCTGCACTGTCCATAAAGTATCCACATAAGGCTGTTGAGGACATCAAATGTGGCCAGTGTGACTGAGCAACTGAATTTTGAATTGTATTGAGTTTTAAGTCATCTCAATGTAAATAGCTATATATAGCTAGTAGCACAGCTTTAGACTTAATGCTATATAATCGGGATATTGATTTTATGAATGAAATCTAATGCTACAGGCTTTCAAATGGAAATAAACTATCATTACTGAGTTGCTCATTAGCAGCAAAGATGTCCTCAATCTTGATTTTGTGGCAAGAACCTGAACCATCCCACTTTGACTAAAGGAAATGTGACAGTTATCCTTTCTTTATTACAGTGTTTGTGTGCTGACATTCACTTGAAACAAAAAGGTAGGCTATGTTTAGATTCTTATAATATTTTCTACTATTTTTTGTGCTATCCTACTCTTCTTCTATAAATTCTCCCTTCTGATTTCAATACACATATATATATTTTAAAAGTTCTATTGGCTCAAATGGCAAGTAGTAATGGCTGCTTTTCCTGGTTTCTGGAGGATTTAACACCATCCCAGTAGATCACACAGCATTTCTTCAACCAAATAATTTCCTCTATGGTGAAAGATATAAAGCACTGGGTTAATGCCATGGTATTATTCACTATAGTACGACATACTCCATGGGTTTGAATGAATGACTGAAGTTGAAAACCTTGTGAGGTTGGAGAGGGTCTCTCCTAAACAAACAATATTCTCTTTCTCCCACACATGGTTCTAGGAAATGGAAACGGGACCTTTATTATTACACTCAATGATACATTCAAAAAAAATGGATGCCACACCCTGTTGCTCTAGGTTCTGTTGGTGTCAAGATTTCGGTCCCGGGAGTGCAATGTTTCCACAAGAAACAGCAATAATATGACTAATGAATTTGCAGTGAGGCCAAACACTGGAGGAACCAGGCAAAAATGAGGTTGCTATCTTGGCTGAGTAATGGATGCAAGCTATCAATCCAAAGCCCTGTCAATAGATTCCCTTTCTGCTTGGATCAGTGGGAGTTGTTTCCTGTTGCTTTGAAGAACCATGATTGAAATAATCTTCTAAAGTGAAGCTCAGAGACTTTTTCACTGCCAGATGTTGACTGTCAGCCACCAGCAAATAAGAAATGGCAGTTAAACTATTCATGCTTTTACCATATATCCTGCATATCTATTGAGAGCATTTCTTTTTAAAAACCTGAGCTCTACTTGTAATTTTGCCTTTTCCATATTTATTTATTTATATTTATTGTTTTATTTATATTTATTGTAAACCAAACATCCCAATTCACATTTATCTTTCTTCCTTAAAGATATGAAATAGTTTTTCCTGCTTTACGTCTAAGTCCTTTTCTTTTGCTTGTATCTTTCAAATCAATTTCCCTAATCCATTGATTATATAAACAGAGTTTTAAATTCTCTTTTTGTCTATTGATTTCTTTTCAATCTTCCACCTATTGATCAAAGCATTTGGTCAATAGAATAAAGTTACAGAATCACCTGCCATATCCCACACCTGGGCACTTTTGCTTAAAGAAGAAGAAGGCAGATGTTTGTTTTTATTCTCGAAATGATTACAACCTTAAATGCTGCATTGGATATGCGCATTACCTTACGCGATAAACCTTATGAAATCATCCCTCCTTCTGTTTTCCAGGCTGTCTCTAGGGTTCCAAAGCCCAGCCAAACTGGACATTAAATTAAAATGATTTGCTATTTACACAGAGCCTTTCATTTTCTAAGCAGCAGGCTCAGTTTTTAACCTTTTATTTACCTCCATTGTAACACTCAGCACACTGCACTAGGCGCTCGCTTTTCCCTCTCATTATACTGTGCTCTCCTTCAGATGCACAACATATGTGATGGATCAATAATGCATAAAAAAGAGATGATAAATAAAAAGAGGGAGCAATGGAAAGAGGAAGGAAGAATTTATCATAAGAAAGTTATGGCCTCTGTTCTAGACCAGTTACATTTAAAAGCAGGTTAAGAATGCTTACACTGTTTCATTCTAATACTTTCATGAATACTGTTGTGTTCTTCTTTCAAATAGCACTTATCTAAAAACAATTGGGCAAATATTACGAGAATATTGGTTGAAGGGTATTCATATGATTAGCAATGATGTTGTTCTAGCCTTGATTTATCTAAAGAGCATGGGTCAAGAATGTGCTGTAGAGGACCACTACTAGTGCCTAATGAATTTCATTGTCCCCAGAAAGCAGAGCTGGTTGAGACCCACAGGGGCACCTTCACCGTGTTCTCGGGTGTGATTCTTCCAGCAGGACTGCTCTGAAATCTCAAGCCCCATGGAGTCATCTGGAGATTCTTGGGTTGAATCTCAAGTTCCCATTGTGTAGTGAATGCCTAAGAGTCAGTAGTCGCCATTCTGGAAAAACACTGACTTTTTGCTTCATTCGTTCACCTAGGCAGTAACTAAGTGACTAGTATATGCCAGGCACTGTGGAGTACTGAATAGAAGACGCAAAACCTCCGACTTCCTCAAGTTTCTCACAGCTTGCATTCTATGGAAAAAGACAACCAATAAGCAAAATGTAAATCAAATATACATAATATTAGATGCTGATTATTTCTACAAACAAAAATAAAGCAAGAAAGTCAAGGAGTGTGTGAGTTTGTGATAAGGAGAAGTATAAACAAACAAACAAAGTAGTGAGAAGGGGTACTATATTCCTGTTGTACTCATGTAGATGATGCACTGTACATATTATACAAATATATACATATGATGACCATATATGCTATATGATTACATGTAATATATGTGATACGTAGGGTATATTATATATAGTATATAAATATGTATGTATGCTTTCATATTACAGATGAAAAATATATACACAATATACTGTATATTGTCATATATGATAATATATACTATATATTGCATATGTACATATATACATGTACATATATAGTATATATACATATATAGTATATGTCATATATAAGACAATATATACTTGTATATATATTTTATATTCACATTTTATATATTTACAAATATATACATGTATATATTGTCATATATGATAATATATACTATATATGATACTATGCTACATATGATATATAGTATATGATATATATACTATATATGATGAGATTATATATAATATACATGAAGATGACATGCATATATTGTCATATATATGATAATATATACTATATATGATACTATACTACATATGATATATATACTATATGATACATATAGTATATATGATGAGACTATATATAATAAACATGAAGATGACATACATATGAGGTATATGTGAGTTATATATATAGAATATACAATATATATTATTTATATATTATACATGTGGAATACAATAAACACAATGACGTCCAGGCTACGTTCTCAAAGATTCTTAGTCGAATGGGGGTAATGACATGTACAGTCGAGCAGGTCCTAGTGTGCAAATCACACTGAGTTGGCCAGGGTGTAAGGGAACCAAGAAGCAGGCCCCTAGTAACCTCCACAGGCTCTGTGTCCTCAGGGGGGCAGAGATTCATGTAAACTATGCATAGAGACTCACGAGTTTCTGAGTTATTCTGGAGCAGTGTTTTCCAGACTTTAGGTCCTAATCCAGGGGGTGATGAAATCAATTTTCTGAATTGTGACCAGACTTCCTTAGCAATGAAATAAAATAAAATACAATAGAAGAAAGGAGAGTGAAAGAGAAAATACTAGAGTACAGTGGAAGATTGTGTGTGTGTGTGCGTGTGTGAGAGAGAGAGAGAGAGAGAAATAACTGGTTTGCATTTGTGGACAGTAGGTTAAAATGTAAATGTAAAATGTGTCCTAGTCTGGATCTGGCAAAATGAGTTTATAATCCAATGTTCTAGAACACATGGAGGCTGACTCCAAACCTAAACAATGACAGCGAGGCAGTCAGAGCCCTGGAGAGAGATGCACTCTTCAACACTGCCTGTTGCTGAAGATTCAGAACTAGCAGCAAAACCAAAACAAAAAGATCAAGCTGGGGTAACCTGGGAAGGATGCCTCCTCCCCTTCCCTCTCCTCCCTATCAGCTTCTCCAGGGTCCGCTCCAGCAGTGAAGCGGACTGGGCGTACAGCCTGTCCTCCACCCCAGGAGCCTGGCAGTGCTGAGAGGAGAGTGTGCCACACCCCAGGGGAGGAGCCTTTTGCACTGGGGACAATGCATTTGGGACACTTACCTATCAGCGCGAAGTTTCGGTAACCCAGCTAGGAACAGCTTTAAAAGTAAAAAGTTATCTATTATGACATCCAAGGGGATTGCATCAATTAATTCATTAAATCTATTGGTGCTCCTGGAAGTTTGGAGACTCTGGGTACAGTGGAGAAAACTCTGGACATGAGTTACTTAACCTGGTTTTGAACCTTATTCCCCCCTTTAGAGATCTGGTGTGTCTGGGCAGACTACTCAAACTCTCTGGGCCACATTGGTTTTAGCTTGTAATGTGGGCAGTAAGAACTACTTCCTAAGATCTTTATATGAAGATTCTTTTAAAATTAGTGTCTATAGGCCGGGCACCGTGGCTCAAGCCTGCAATCCCAGCACTTTGGGAGGCCGAGACGGGTGGATCACAAGGTCAGGAGATCGAGACCATCCTGGCTAACATAGTGAAACTCCGTCTCTACTAAAAATAACAAAAAATTAGCCGGGCGTGGTGGCGGGCGCCTGTAGTCCCAGCTACTTGGGAGGCTGAGGCAGGAGAATGGCGTAAAGCCGGGAGGCGGAGCTTGCAGTGAGCTGAGATCCGGCCACTGCACTCCAGCCTGGGCGACAGAGCGAGACTCCGTCTAAAAAAAAAAAAAAAAAAAGTAGTGACTATAAAGCTCCTGGTCCAGTGTCTGGCAATCAGTAGGTATAATAATTCAAGTCCTGATTGCCTGACTGAGTTATTAGGGCATATTATCTTACCAAAATAGTTGTTAGAATCTTACAAGAACTCAGAATCAAGGTTAAAAAGGAACAAGAAACACCAACCGTTCAGGACAAAGACTCTCCATATTATTTAACTTTAAGGTGACATTGTAACGAGAACTTCTCAGCTGGAGTTAATTGATTGAACAATTCAAGTCCACCAGGCAAATCAGCCCAGGACAGCTTACCACGCTGGCCGAGTTAACTTTTTTTCCACATAGTTTTTGAACGGCTGTGATATTAAGAGGAGACCAAAGGCTGTGAGGTGAGTAAAACCTACCCGATCTCGCTGTGAATATTGTATGCTGAGGGAATTGTCTTTCTTGTTGCCAGGGTTTAAGCAGCATGGTGTATTTAGGTCACATTCAGGGAGCTGCATTTCCCCTGCTGCGGTCATTGTCACTAGAAGTTGGCATATGCACATCTCAGCGAGGACAGTCCCTGTCATCCTAACACACGATTCAAATACTCATCCCTGCACTGTGTACTGACCAAAATACTTCTGTGTCTGTTACCCCATTTAAACTTCACAATTCATCTTGCTGTGGGCCAGATGCTGTGTTAGCTACCCAGAGGGTCACTGGAGTTGTGTATTTTTCGCCTCATTTACAGCTGGAGAAAATAGAATTCAGTGAATGTCAAGGGACTTGCCCAGGGACACACAGCGTGTAACTGAAAGATCAGGATGTGAATCCGTGCCCTGATTTCAGGCTCAGAGCTCTCGGGTGTCATTCTTACATACCCAGACAACAAAATAAAGGCCAGACATTCTTCTGGATTTCTCCTTTTTGTTCCTACAACTTGACAAAATAATATGTTCCCCAGCAAAATGATAATACTTGATATTTCCTGGAAACATTATGCTATGTTGTTGTCTCACTTATTTTTTCCTGATTCAGTCCCTTTTTAGGAAATGTTTTTATATTCATCTTCTCCATGTGAGTTGCTCCTCCTCCTTTTCTCTTTCAAGACCCAGATCGGAAGCGCTCCTCCTCCAGGAAGCATTTCTTGATCCTTCCAATTGTCCAGGTGCCCTTTCTTTGTGCTCACAGAGAACCTAACATTTCTCTCCCATCTTTTAAGAAATTATGTTGCCATATTTCTATTTTGCCACCTGCTTTCTCCATTACACAGTCACCTAATTGAAGATTGGCCCCAAATCTTATTCATCTTGGTGTCCTATTGGCTAACAGCCATGCCTAGCACATAATAAATACTGAGAAAATGATTGTTGATTAAATGAATGAAGGTAACTTATGTTCATCAGTCTGTGAACATATTTAATATAGAAGTCAACTACGATCAAATTATTAGAGGCACATTAAAAATGCAAAAGGAAGAGAAATAGAGCTTATTGGTTCGATATTTCATATCAGCTTGGACTAGAAGAACACTGAGATTTGTTCTGAATCAGGAAGTCTATGGTTCTGTGATTTTCATCGGGGGCAGTGCATGTTCCCTCCAAAATTCATGTTGAAACTTCATCCCCACTGTAATAATAAGAGGTAAGGCCTTCTGGGAAGGACTAAATCATGAGAACTCCACCCTCATAAATAAGGTAATGCCATAAAAGAGGCTTCAGAGACAGTTCACCTATCTTGTTCTGCTCTTCCACCAGGCCACACAAGGACATGGCACTCCTCCCAGCCGAGGAGGCAGAAACCAAGCGCCATCCTGTAGGCAGAGAACAGGTACTTTCTAGGCACGGGACCTGCAAGCACCCTGAACTTGGAATTCCCAGCCTTCAGAACTGTGAGAAATAAATTTCTGTTATTTATAAATTGCCAGTTTCAGGTATTTTGTTATATAAGCACAAATGGACAAAAACAGGAAGGTTTTCCTTCTGTGTTAGAAGGTTCCTTCTGGTGGAATTGAATTTCTCGTCATTTTCAATGGAACTGAAGAGTCTGCCTTGTTATTTGATGGAGTTGGCCAGAATATTATAAATTATGGAAAAACAGGGCAGGATAATGTATTTCTCTGTTGTATAAAAAATGCTAGCATCTACAGTATACACTTCTGAAGTTACATTTTGGGGGTTTTGTAATTTTTACTTTTATAAGAAAACATCACATGAGATAAATGTTCATATAACATGTATTATTTAAGAAAGCCACTGCCGGGCATGGTGGCTCATGCCTGTAATCTCAGCACTTTGGGAGGCCAAGGTAGATGGATCACTTGAGGTCAGGAATTGGGGATGAGCCTGACCAACATGGTGAAACCCCATCTCTACTAAAAATACAAAATTAGCCAGGTGTGGTGGCACACGTCTATAATCCCAGTTACTTGGGAGGCCGAGGAAGAAGAATCGCTTGAACCCGGGAGGCGGAGGTTGCAGTGAGTCAAGATCGCATCATTGCACTCCAGCCTGAGCAATATGAGTGAAACTCTGTCTCAAAAAAAAAGGGAAGAAGAAAAAGAACACTACATCTCCAAAGTTTGAGAAATACCCAGCACGGAGCTTGAGAAATGAAATATGACCAATAATTTGGAAGCATCCTAGTGCTACTCCCCAATTGCAAACTCCAGCTTCCCCTCAGAGAAAGGTTGACACATCATCAGTTGCAAATTTAAATTTCTTGCTTTCCTTCAAAATTTTACTATCTGCCATCCTTCTATCTCCGCAATTGATCTATTGTTAAATTTTGCATTTTCCTCAATTGACTGTACTACTTGTATTACTCTGCAACTTACCTCTTTTATACAACATGGTGTGTTTGAGCTTCATCCACACTGATATGCCCAGCTGGGGTTTCTTCAGTTTTCCTGACATGTAGTTTTCCTGACATGTAGTTTTCCTGTTTGGCCATGGTGTCACAATGCATTCATGCAAAAGTCCATCAAATATTTCCATTAATGCTTCCATGAACATCCTTGTTCATGTTTCCTTGGCACGTGTATAAAAGTTCCCAGGATAGGGTGTGCGGGGAGGAATTATGAAGTTCAACTTTACCAGGCACTTCACTACAGCCTTGCAGTGTGATCATGCTATACCCATAGCAGGTAAGAGAACTCCCATTGTTACATAACCTCCCAGACGTTTGGTATCGCTTGAATTTATTTTTGCATTCCGGTGGTTTCAGTGTGGTTTTAATTTGCACATCATCATTGATGGGTGAGGGTGAGCTCCCTGCTGTGTGGATGAAACAGGAATGAGACCCTGTCATGTTAGTGGCTGTGGGCTGGGGTCCCCTGTGTCTTCTCACACTCACTTTTATTGGTGGGAAGATGTGAATGATCCCCCATGTTATGAGGTTATTGTGAAAAGCAAATGCAAGATCACATGTAAAGCACATAGAATACAGTAGGTGCTTGAAAGGTAGCCGAGATTCTTTCTGGTTGCTGTAATATTCTGTCACATCTCTCACCTTTTACCCCATTCTCCTAACTCAGGACCAGCCTGCCTGATGGGCTGCAGTTAGATATCCAGTAGATACCCAGGATATATGTTTCAGCGTTGAACATCTACCCACTGATGAAGGAACTTTCACCAGTTATAGCTTCATCAGCTCAGCTGCAAACTGGGAACCTTTTAAGAGAGGACCCTCCTTGGCAGAGGAAGGATTAAGTTGCTATCCATTTCTCACCTAATTCTCAGGGCACAGATCAGAAATACAGGTCACTCAGGAGGAGGAGGCGGTGCACCGTGCTTTCACTGACCTGCTTACAGGCGAGGTTGCCTTGTGCAGTAAGCCAGGGGAGATGGAGAAAGGCTGGGCCATGGCCAAGCAGCATGGAAGCTTTTCTCAGGTGGTTAGGACCTGGTGCATTAAACTCAGGGGCAGGCAGAGTTGGATTGAGGGGCAGATACTAAGTCCACACAGCAGGGCAGCAGGAGACATCAAATTCCTCCAGAGTCCAGTTTAAGAATCTGACTCCACTGGAAATGGTCAAAGTCATCAGAGACTGACCAAGGTAAGGCTAAAAGTTGGTGGGGAAATGATGTCTGCATCCCAGCTATGTGTTAATTACCTTCCTAAGCCCTGGGAATATAAAAACTATCTTGGTCCCCACCTCCTGGGACTTAGAATTTAACAGTTTAATTAAATGCAAAGCAAACAATGGCAAACAGTATAGCCCACATTTACAACCACATGGTGTGATAAAATAAATGTGGAGGATTCCAGAAGGAGAGAGAAGAGATACATGATCTGGGGAAGCACTTTCTAAGAACGGGCAGGAAGAAGTCACATGTCATGGGACGCAGAAGGAAGCAGCCAGTGGACACCAGTCAAGGGAATGAAAACAGTCAAGTGTCAGTTAGAGAGAAAACAGCAAAGGGAGCTCAACATTCCCAGAGCCTGGGAGGTTGCAGAGGCCAGATCACAGGGAGCCTTGTAGGCTCCTCAAAACAGCCTGGACTTGGCCGGGTGCAGTGGCTCATGCCTGTAATCCCAGCACTTTGGGAGGTCAGGGTGGGCAGCTCACCTGAGGTCAAGAGTTTGAGATTAGTTTGGCCAACATGGCGAAACTCCATCTCTACTAAAAATACAAAAATTAGTCAGGCATGGCTGTGCACACCTGTAGTCCCAGCTACTCGGGAGGCTGAGACAGGAGGATTGCTTGAACCTGGGAGGTAGAGGTTGCAGTGAGCCGAGATCATGCCACCGCAGTCCAGCCTGGGTGACAGAAAAGACTGTCTCAAAAAAACACACAAAAACCAAAAAACCTACAACAACAATAAAAAAAAACAGCTTGGACTTTGTTCCAAGAGAGATGGAAAACCAAGGGGCTTTTGAATAGAGAAGGCTCATGACATGGCTTGTGTGCTTAGGAGAATCCCAGAACCCAAGTGTGAAGAGTAGATTGGTGAGAGGCAGGGATGAGTGCAAGGAGACCCTGTGAAAGGCTCTGTAGCAGTACAAGGGGCACCTGACGGTAGCTTGAGCAACAATGTAAACATATGGTAAAAGCTCCATGTTAAAATGTCACATAGTCCAGAAAAGGTATGAATACGGACCGTATTCTGCTGCTACTTAAGCATTAGATTATTCTCGTATTATAAACTTTTCTTTTTTTTTTCTTGAGACGGAGTCACACTCTGTCGCCCAGGCTGGATTGCAGTGGTGTGATCTCAGCCTAATGCAACCTCCGCTTCTCGGGTTCAAGCAAATCTCCTATCTCAGCCTGCTGAGTAGCTGGGGCTACAGGCACCTGCCACCAAGCCTGGCTAATTTTTGTACTTTTAGTCGAAATGGGGTTTCACCATATTGGTCTGGCTGGTCTGGAACTCCTGATCTCAGGTGATCCACCTGCCTTGGCCTCCCAAAGCGCTGGGATTACAGGCATAAGCCACTGCGCCCGGCCAGTATTATAAACTTTTAAGATGAGGAGACTCTTAAGACTCATGTTTGTGAGTTATAATCAAATCGTCTTATGTGTGTGTATATGAGAAAAAATTGAGGAAAGCAGGATAATGTAGGAGAGGGCATTAGCCTGGCATGGACGAGCACAGGCTTTCAGTCCTGACTGCTACTCATTTTCTACATAACTTGAAGTACGTATTTATGCTGTGGCCCTGGTTCTTCTTGTTTGAAATGTTGGAATTTGATTTCATTTTTTTCAGGTTTCTTCCAAATAAAATTTAAATATAGGTTTAGAAACATTAATTGTGTTTATTTCAATGTAATATAGCATTGATGTAGGTGCTTTTGTTTTCCATTCAAACTTATTCAGTACTATTCTAAGATCACAAGAGCACTTATGAGTTTTTTAAATTGTAAAATCTGAGCAAAATGCAAAGAGTGTATCATTTTATTAGACAGTATAAGAGAACATTTCAAGCTCAGAATTGTACTAATAATATAGGCTATGATCAAAATATTTCTCTGTGTTTGGTACTATTATTCATAACTGGACACCCACAATTTCTTTAGTCCCAGACCCCAACAGTCAGCATCCAAGCATAAGGGTAGAGGACACTGACTTTGCAACAGAATTTCACAGGATTTTTACGCACACGGTCCCCTGTCACTCCTGTATCAGCCTCCCGTGATAGTGGAGCAGATGCTACTACTCCTACTTTGTGGAGAAGCCGGTTGATGGTCAGCAGGAAATGAGGTTATTTGCTCAAGGCTGGGGAGATGAAAAGTGGTAGAGAAAGGCATTGGTTCTGGACCCAGGGCCCTTTGCAGAGATCCTATGACTTTAACGATTCCACTGGCAGAAAAGGTCTTCAAACTCATCCTCAGAAGAATGAACCTCACTCGTGCATATGCACACACATACATTCCCCAAAATTTGACAAGAAATGCAGGCAATGATTAGTCTTCTTCTAGTTAAGAAAGTCAGAATGGTTAGGTGACTCCAGCAGATGAGTCCTTTGGAGAGGAATCTTCTGGAACTCAACTTGAACTAACAACATCTTCTCATTGTCCCTGTCACTGGCCTGGGTATATAAGACATTTGTAGCCCCTCTATGTTCAGAAGGTTCCACATAAGACATCAACCATTCCAGATTCTAGACATTTGGCCTTTCTTGACCGCTTGTAGTAACATTTCACTTGACTGCAGATGCTGGCAGGGAAAGCCTACCATCAAATAATTATTTGGTAGAGGGCAAGCGGATTGAGGAAGACAGAGCAGGGTCCTTTGAGAGGAGCTAGAGCAGAGATGCGGATGGAGCTGGGACACAGAAGCAAGAGATGAGATCGGTGAGGCGACAAGCTTCAGGGTGGCAGAACGCGTTTACATGAGAAGGCGTTGATTGGAAAGGACTGTAACTGGAATAGCAGCTGAGCAATGACAGAAAATGGGAAGAATGTTAGCTGCTGGTGGGCAAAGATGGGTTCTTGCAGGAATTAGAGAAGTACTGGTCTCCATGAATAATGAACAATAAAGACAGAAGAGCATAAAATTGGAAAGAATTATACTAACTGAATCTGACCAACTCAATAAATAAAACATCTGCATATCCTGCCCTCCCTTTAAGATTGGTCTGAGGATAAAATGATCTAATATATGTAAATAGACTTTACATGGTATAACACATCATGTGGTTATAAAGTATTATGTTCGAATTTCCTATAAACTACTTGGTTTCTTCCCCATTTATTAAATTATACTATCACCAAAGCTGTTATGGACACCTTCCATTTGCAGTGGAAACTCAGTGCAATCCCACTCCTGGCTCTAGAAGGAAGGCTGTGCTTATGTGAAGGACTAAGGCCCAGGAAAGAACTCTTCCAAGGAAAGAGTGGGTTGAGTTGCCTAAGCGGGGTATGAGGAAAGTGCCCCACAAGGAAGACAGGAGTGATTCTGAGTAAAACTCTTATTGTCCTCAGGTCCGTATTTCATAAATTCATATCTGAGTCCTTGGAAAAGCAACTGTATGTTAAAAACAAAAAGAACTGCTTGAGTAAAATCTCTGTGATATGGGATTAAGAGACTCAGGGCACAAGGAAGGCCTGCTTGGTGGACTATGTAGTGGGGCAAGGAAAGGTGGTGCCCAGGATTGGGTCACAAGTGGAGCTTGCAGCTGCTTGAGCTGTGGGCCAGCCAAAACTTGGGAGGGAGAGGAAGAAGAGCATAGAGGTCAGAGGGCATAAGCATGGAGGCAGCCTCAGCAGCTTCCGCAGTAACATAGGGGCTCTGCTGGGACAGTGGCTCTGCTGGGACAGTGGCTCTGCATCCCGTGGAGGAGGAATGGGGGGGGTGCCCTGTAAAGACCCAGCTGTCTGGGTCAGTGCATGTGGGGGATCCTCATGGAGACTCTCAGGATTTGTTGAGGACAATTCTGACTGTGAACTGGAGTTTCAACAATTCTCAGAGGGTGTAAGAGAAATCTGTTTTCCAGCTCTTGTTTTTGCTCTCCAGGCTGAGAGGGGTATTCAAGCTTTATACTCATTTGGCACCAGGTTTCCCTGTCTTGATTTTATGTGCTTGAGGCTTGTCCTTCATGCTGCCCATTCACATTTTATCCATTCAGACTAATCACGTTAGCTCAGTTACAATTCCCCTGGTCAGCTCAGGGCCGGTTTTGGCTCCTTCCTCAGCCCCCGTTAAGCTGTCTTTTGATCAAACACCCGGGAGCTCGTGGAGTCATACAGGAGTGTGTAATCCATGACTTCTGCAAAGAGGAAATTGCTGTTGCCTGCTTTCTTTCTGACTCATCCCTGCTGTTGTCAGATCTTCTCATTGGGGATTATTTTTGCATTTATTTTGGGTCCTCTTTGGAGTGGACTAGTAGATGCCAGTCCCTTTCTCATATCCTACTCCCCTAGCAGCCTGAAATACTTGGGATTCCCCCACGGGCCAGGCCTCCTCTTCTCGTTGTTCATGCTGCTCCATTCACCAGGCTCGTAACTGGTGATCCTTTTTAGCTGAGTTATTGTCACCTCTGGGAAGGCATCCTGATGTCCCTCCTCTTACCTCTCAGTGGGGTTTAACGCATCCCTAGATGTCCCCACCTCACCTTTAGCAAAGCATTTATTCATTAATCTTTCACTCATTTATCTATTTAATCACATATTTATGGAGTACTTACCCATGCTAGACTGTAGATATAATAAAGGAAGCTCAGCTCTACCTCCCATAAATTTCACAGCTCATTTGTTCATTCTGTAAATATTTGCTGAGCACTCACTTTATGTTAGGCACTGTCCTAGCCTCTAGAATGCAGCAGTGAATACAACCATTCTGTCTTCATTGACAGGTAAAAGAGGTTAATCAAATAAGCATAATGAGGGATATGTGATGATATCTCATATGCGGATTAATGCTTTGATAAAAAGTAAAACTTCTATGAGATCACATTCCAAGCAAATTAAGAAGTCAAGGAAATTTTATCTGAGAAGACGATGGTTGAGCTGCTGTCAGAGGAGACTAGAGTTAATTAGAAAAAGTACTTGGGCAAGGGAGGAATACCATGCTCAAAGACCCTGTGGGGAGAAGGAACCAGTACATATCTGCATAACTGAAAGGGGTTTGGAGTGGCCTGGCCAAGGCAGAGAAGCAAGAGAAAGCAGCGTGGGAGGCTGGGAAAGGCAGACTCAGCAGGCACACGCTGGCTGGTAAGGAAATTTATTTTCATTTTAAGATCACTGAAAAGATATTAAAGAGTTGTCTTGTTGTAATAAAGAAAATGAACTCCAAGAATCATGAGAAGAAGATGCTGTATTCATCTGTTCTCATACTGCTAATAAAGACATACCCAAAACTGGGTAATTTATAAAGGAAAGAGGTTTAATTGACTCACAGTTCTGCATGGCTGGGTAGACCTCAGGAAACTTACAATCATAGCAGAAGGGGAAGCAAACACATTCTTCTTCACATGGTGGCAACAAGGAGAAGTGCCAAGCAAAAGGGGGAAAATCCCCTTATGAAATCATCAAATATTGTGAGAACTCAGTCACTATTACAAGAACAGTATAAGGGTAACTGCCCTCATGATTAAATTACCTACTACCAGGTTCATCTCATGACACATGGAGATTATGAGAACTACAATTCAAGATGAGATTTGGGTGGAGACACAGCCAAACCATATCAGCTGGAAACCTAGTCATAGTAGAAATATAGGTGAGAAATGACTAGAGCTTATTTGGGGTATGGCAATAGAGAAGAAATATTAACAAGCAGAATTGAGCAAAATTTGGATTAAAATTTGGAGTACTTGGTTTTGGATTACATGTGGGAGAAGCATAAGTAGGCATGTCACGAGGATTATTCCAAAGTTCCTGGTTTATACAATTGGGAGATAGTGCTTCTGCCATAAAGACAGGAAACGTGTACTAGAACCAGGTTTTAAAGAATTTAAAGTGCCATGCTGGATGTGTTGAATTTGAGATATACTTGAGAACTCAAACTTGAGTAGGAAGATGAGTTGATAGATCTGGAGACTAGAGAAAAGATCTTGGCTGAATATACACATGCAAGAGTCAGTGGTTTCTACATAGGATTTTAAGTGTCAGTAGTGGGTCAGTTTCACAGTGTGGAGACTGTTAGAATGATCTACCTCTACCCTACATCCTCTACTAACCTCTGAGGTGATTGAAATCCAAAATCAAATCTTATTCATCTTTGAATATTCAGCTTCTAGTACAATGTATTCATACATTGAATAATGAGTAATAAATTATATAAATAACAATTCACAGCCAGGTCCTACATCAAGTACTTTCCAAATACCTTGGTCCTCAAAGCAACCCCGCATGTAAAATAATGTAACTTCATCATTTTTTTTTTCTGATGAGGAAATAAACTAAAAAAGGTAAATAATTTGCCCAAAGTTAATATTTAGGGAATGGCCAAATTGTAATACAAAATAAGGTACATCTAATGGCAGACTCCGTGCTATAACTTCTACACTTGTCTGTCTCTGTTCTAATGAAAAGGAGTCAGCAAAGCAAAGAAAAATCCAGGGACAAGTCTTCCATGGACTGAGGTACCTTTGTTAACACCCAGCAAAGAAAGTCTGAGCCTTGTTTATAACTGAATCAGGCCAGAGACGGTCATATTGGTTACAGTCTATTAAATATAAAGTCCATTTGTTCTCAATGAAGTCATCAGCAAGTACTGATTTCATGCTTAAGAGTTTCAGTTAAAATCAACTAGTTTTATGGATGTTTAAAAACAGCAAGTTTTATGGACTTTTCCTTTAAAGTTCACCTGCCACTGAAAAACTTTAATCCAGTATTGGCTTTAAAGCAAGCTTAATGCAAAAGAAATAGACAAAGAAAATGCGGATGGAAAAACACCATCACCTTTTTCCTTGTTCTGACCATGGTTTTGTTTCACATTCATCAGCAAATTGCTCATTTGATTTTGTCTCTCTTTCATTACTTCTACCAATACTGCCTTTTATTTAGTTATCTGTAGGGTACATTCCCTGACAAATTAAAAAATCAGATGTAATATGAGAAACAGCCTTTGAATCTGGTTCTGGATTTCAAGAAAACTCACTTCTTACCAACTGAGTGTCCTCAATAAACTTTATTAAATTTTTTCTCCTTTGTTCCTCCATCTGTTATGGAAAAATAAATAATAACTGAGCCTGCAGAGGACTGGATACAATATATGTAAATCAGCCAAGACAGCATTTGACCTATAGGGGTAATTCATTAACTCATAGCCGTTTTTACTATGCTTTTCAAGGATTAGGCTTTTTGAAAATTGCTATGGTGGAGTATATTATTTTTCTCCCCCAAAACCTTCACAGCTAAAGATGTTTCAGGCAGATGTTATTAATGGCTTTTGTAATAAGAATCTGGATAAAAACAAACACAAAAAACAGAATTACTTGTAAGTAAACAGTGGATTGAACACACACATATCTATTTTTGTTCCCTCCCATCCCTCCACTAAAATTACACTTAAAATGGATTTTTAAAGTCATAAGCTTACAAAAATGAAGCAAATGGAAGAGGAGATAATTCTACATTTTAGTAGCTGGAAGACAAATGGATAAGAAATAACTGACTTAGCAGATTCAAAAAAGCCAAATCCTAAACCTGCAATGGAAAAAGCCAAAAACTAACTTAATTGTACACTGAGAGTCCTCAGAAGGCTCACTAATTCACAGGGCCAAGTGTTTGCCCTCTCCATGCCTCTGGGAAAATGCCCCGCTCTGCCCTCTCCCCCATGCCATGGAAGTCTGGAGGGTTTTACTCTTTGAAGGTGACAAAAGGAAAAATCTTCGGTTGACCGATGCACCCTCACATAAAACAAGAGTGCAATGTGGATGTGCACCTCCTGAACACAGGAGGCTCCATCCCTTCTGTGCTCCTTCAGCTGCACTTCTCCACACAGAAGTCTAGATCTTTTCAAAAAACCTGAGGAGCCTAAAAACCAAAACATAGAAATATTGATTTCAGGGGGTCTTCAAACAATGCCTTGGCAAGACTACACAGTGAAGAAGCTCAGCTGACACACCCTGCCCAAGAACCCAACATATATATTCAGGGTTTTAATATCGTGACTTCAAAAACATGCAGATGACCAAGAATTTGTGAAGAAATTCTCTAACCTGAAAGACATGAAAATACCTAGCTAATACAACTTAGAGGAAATAGAAATTGTGCTGAGAGAAAAAATAAAAATAAACTATATTATGTTTTCCAAAAAATAAGGGGAGTTATTGTATTTGTGCACTAAAAACACAGTATTAAGAAAGGAACATTCAAAGAAGAAAGACAGAGTCCTTACACAATAAAAATTATGACTACAGAAATGAAAAATTTGACAGAAGGGTTGGAAGATAAAGTTGAACAGAAAAGTAGGAAAATA
This sequence comes from Macaca mulatta, assembly GCF_049350105.2. NCBI lineage: Eukaryota > Metazoa > Chordata > Mammalia > Primates > Cercopithecidae > Macaca > Macaca mulatta. The sequence continues at coordinate 119,025,820 of NC_133418.1, forward strand.
AAGACTTAGGAGGTGAGCAATAGGAAGGAAGAGAAAATCAGTACCAAATCCAAGAGGTACAATGCTGGGAAAACAAGAGTTCCAGAAATCAAGAATAAAGAATATGGAGTGGAAGAAAACATGAATGCAATTATTCACAATAATTCCTCAGAACTGCAAGGCATGAGTTTGCAGCCTAAAATGGCCCATCAATACCCAATTCAAGGGATGAAACCAGATCTGCACAACAGGAAATTGTGTGATTGGTTTATGGTTTTTTTTTTTTTTTTTTTTTTTGAGACAGAGTCTTGCTCTGTTGCCCAGGCTGGAGTGCAACGGCACAATCTCGGCTCACTGCAAGTTCCACCTCCTGGGTTCGCGTCACTTTCCTGCCTCAGCCTCCTGAGTAGCTGGGACTATAGGCACCCACCACCACACCTGGCTAATTTTTTTTTTTTTTGTATTTTTTAGTAGAGATGGGGTTTCACCTTGTTAGCCAGGATGGTCTCGATCTCCTGACCCCGCAATCCACCTGCCTCGGCCTCCCAAAGTGTGGTTTATGGTTCTTTCCGCCTCCTCACTCTTGTGTTAGTTCACGGTGGGCAGGGAAACCTCATTGCTCCTTTGACTTGGACTCGGCCATATGATTTGCACTGGGTGATGGGACATAACTGGGTTTGATATACCCCACATCTGGCGGGAGGCTGTAAGTGTGCCCATGGTGTTTGGATGAACCTTAAACACTCTTGCCTTGTGCCCTGAGAAGTTTACCCTGCAGGTAGCAAATGTTCCTTCAGCCTGGGCTCCAAGCTGAGAAATGCAATGCCTGAACTTGACCCATAAATACACAGAGACCCAAAGGAGCTGACCCACAGAGCCAGGAGTGAGCAAAGCCACTGACATCCAGGGTCGTTTGTTATGCAGCATTATTGCAACAATTATGGTCTATAAATCCATCAAGAAGCATCAGTACAAATTTCAGCAAACTAGGGACAAAGAGAAGATCATAAAAATGTTCATAGAAAAAAAGCAGTTCATACACAAATAATTAAAAAGTCAGAATAACTTCAGATTTCTTTAAAGGAACCCAGATACTACCCAAAGGCAATGAATGCCTTCAAATTTCTTTTCTTTTTATTTATTTTTATTTGTTTATTTGTTTGTTTGTTTATTTTGATATGGAGTCTCGCTCTGTCACCCAGGCTGGAGGGCAGCGGTGCCATCTTGGCTCACTGCAACCTCTGCCTCCCAGGTTCAAGCAATCCTCCTGCCTCACCCTCTAGAGTAACTGGGATTACAGGCCTGCAGCACCACACCTGGCTAATCTTTGTATTTTTAGTAGAGACAGGGTTTCACCATGTTGGCCAGGCTGGTCTCAAACTCCTGACATCAAGTGATCCACCCGCCTCAGCCTCCCAGAGTGCCGGGAAATTACAGGCATGAGTCACCGTGCCCAGTCAAATGCCTTCAAATTTCTGAAGAAAAAACTATTTCCAACCTAAATTTTATACAAAGGACGTTTCTGACATGCTAGGTCCCAAAACGTTTACCTCTCATACTCACTTTCTTGGGAAGTTGCTGAGGAAAGCAAAAATAAAATAAAACAAAAAGGATAATAAGAAATAGAGAAAAGAGGAATCCAGTATGAGAGAAAATAAATGAATCTCTAGGATAACGGTCGAGGGAGATCCCAAGCTACTAACTGTTCTCAGGCCTGGGAGCAAACTGCCCAGGCGGGAGCTGTGGCAAACAGGACATCGACACGCCGAGCAGGCTGTGCCGCTGCCTTCTACCTGGTGCCATCCCATTAACCTGACAATGCAACTGAAAAAATGCCCCAGCAATATAAACCAGCCAGCAAAAGAAAGAAGACGTAAGACCCTGAAAGCAGGGATGTGACTCAGGAGAAGGGGACGTCCTCAGATGACTGGGGGAAGTCCCATGAGAAGGCTGCATGGATGACCCAGAGAGAAACCAATCCTGGACGACAGGCGCTGGCGATCCCCCGAGTGCCCCAGGAAGGAAAGTATGAACTGATCCTTTACTGATGCAATGAACCTTGTAGAAAACCAGAACAAGGAAGATCTGGAAAGTCTGAACAAGGGGCACAAAATTCTAAAGAAATGATAAAACAAGACAACTGCTAACTTCAGGAGAAACCTTTTAAAAAATGTAATCACAATACCCTATAATGCACAGCTATGTATAATATTTGCATAGCATAATAATAACGCTGATCTTCATTAAACTAACATTTTTAGAATTGTTATTTAGGAAGATTGGTGAAAGAAGTTGAGGGAAAGGTAGTATAAGAGAATTAAATTCTCATCTCTCATGATAGGAATTAGTTAGATAATATTTAAAATTAGTGAATCAAAAGATAGTAGGCATATAAATATTTTTTTCAAGACCAAGAAAAAGCCAAAAAAAGTGAAAACAGTTGCCTCTGATAAGGGAGACAAGATGAAATGAGAGGCAGTGAAACAAGGAAGTGCTATATTTAATCATAGAACTTTTAGTAATATTCAATAAAATGTTATTTTTAAACATAAAACTAAAAAAACATTTCAAAGATCAAGAATTTTAAAGTACATATGGCATAGTGGAATGAATCAGTATTCAGTCTGGAAATCTTTATCAAGTTGTGGATGCTGAATGGTTTGTTTTCATTTGTCCATTGTCTTACAGCTAAGTAATGGTGGAACTGGCAGGAGAGCCCGCTTGCCACCCTCCTCAGCACAGGTGGGTACCCCCATTTCACAGAACATAGGCTTGCTTGGAGTGAACAGCCAGGGCAGCACCCCCACTTGCACTGGTCCATTCAGTGTTGGCTTTGGAACAGTTAAACCAAGGACACAAGGTCAAGGTTTTCACCTATGGATTGAGCTCTTCGGCTTCATGGGGCCTCAGAAATTCCCACTAATCCCCAGCAGCTGCCTTGCAAATGTCTCTTGAGTTCTTTATTAATTCTCTCATGAAACAAGCAGTTATTCAGCACCTGCTACTCTTAAGGCACTTTACTGCATATTGGGAATTTCAAAAGAAGAAATGATTTGGATGCGAAGAAAAGGGCATTATTTGTGACGATTTTCTATGAGACTAGGGCAACAAGATCTTGAAATTGATATCGTATATTCAATTAACAAAATGATTTTACATCTACTGTTTCATCTGATTTTCATCAAAAAGGCTGTTTAGTATATGTCTGCTATGCTCCTTTGATACACAAGAGAGCTAAATCTCATGAAAATTAAGTAGCTCTGTGAAGTTCATAGAGCTCACATAGAACGGATCTGAAGCTTCAAATTCGTGTTTTCTCAGGCCAAGCCCAGGAGTTTTAAAATGACATCATACTGCCTTTGAAATTGACTCACTCACTTTCCTCATTCAACAGATCTGAAAACAGAACGGATGTAGCTTGACCACACAATTAACACAGAAATCAAAGTCTGTCTGATGAATGCCCACACCACCAGCTCCCTTGATCCCTATCAGATCTGCTCACTGGTATCTTCAATGATCTCCCAAGATTGACTGTAAGTACCTTGGCAGGGCACTGTGGCCACCTCCGGCAATCCTTCCCTAAGTTAAGATCATGACAAAAGTATTGGTTTTCTAGCTTCCCCATTAGCATGGCTGAATAGGCATATATGTGACCCAAACTGGTAAGTTGCTGTTGTGATTAGATGCATGTTGGTAGTATGGATGGCTGGGCCTGCTCATTTTAATACTCTTTTAAAGCTTGATGTTTAGATTCATTAAATTGGGCAGCTTTCCAATAAAAATGCTTTTACACTGTTGGTGGGAATGTAAATTAGCTCAAACCATTGTTGAAGACAGTATGGTGATTCCGCAAAGAACTAGAACCAGAAATACCATTTGACCCAGCAATCCCATTACTGGCTATATACCCAAAAGATTGTAAATCATTCTATTACAAAGATACATGCACGTGTATGTTCACTTCTGTGCTATTCACGATAGCAAAGACATGGAATCAGCAAAAATGCCCATCAATGATAGCACTTTTAGTATCTGTCATTCTAAGTGCATTTATTTTACCACATGGTACTTACCAAAGTACATCTATATATTTATTTGTGTTTATTTACTGAAAATCTTTCTTTTATGCTAACTAGAAAACTATACAAGGCAAGAATTGTGCCTATTTAATTATCTATTTTACGGAAATAGATAATTATGTAAATAGATTTTAAAAATGTGGTACATATACACCATGGGATACTACGCAGCCATAAAAAGGAACGAGATCATGTCCTTTGCAGGGACATGAATAGAGCTGGAAGCCATTATTCTCAGCAAACTAACGCAGGAGCAGCAAAATAAACACTGCATGTTCTCGCTTCTAAGTGGTAACCGAACAATGAGAACACATGAACACAGGGAGGAGAGCAACACACATTGGGACCTGTCAAGGGGCTGGGGAGAGGAAGAGCATCAGGATAAATGGCTGATGCATGCAGGGCTTAATACCTAGGTGATGGGTTGACAGGTGCAGCAAACCACCATGACACACATTTACCTATGTAACAAACCGGTACCTTCTGCACGTGTATCCTGGACCTTAAAATTAAATTAAAACTTTTTAAACAATCGAGCAGTTCTCTGAGCCAGGCACCTACAAGACTTACTGAATCGAAAGATGAATCCAACTCTTTCTTTGTCTTTATCCTCCAGGAGCTCATGATCTAGAATGAAGGACAAAGAGGTGATTTCAACACAGCGTGCTGGGTTATATTCTAAGGACACACGAAGAGTCTCGTGTGTATATAAAAATTGACAGCAAGAAGTAATAGAGTAACAAAAGAAAGTGCTCATTTTATCCAATTATTTCTTGTATAGTTGAACTCTGTTTAACTAGAGACTTTTACATTCATTTTTGGTATCTATCATTCCAAGTGCATTTATTTTACCACATGGCACTTATCAAAGTATATCTATATATTTATTTGTGTTTATTTACTGAATGTCTTTCTTTTATACTAACCAGAAAGCTGTACAAGGCAAAGATTGTGCCTATTTAATTATCTATTTTGTGTAACCTGAAGGCTTACTCAGTGCCTGGCACACAACTGATGCTCAATAAATATGTGTTAAGTGAAGAGATGATTAAAGGCAACTGTGTGTGTTTATTCTTCCTTGTGGAAAAGCACCTTTTCAAGCCCAAAAATTTTGACTCTAATTATTAGGATTATGAATTAAATATTTTAATTGCAGTGTGTTACTTTGTTAGATGACAATCACAATGTGGTGAATAATGATGCTAACTTAGCAATCCTCAAAGCCTAATTTTCAATTAATTAAAAGTACAATTTGTTCTCTGAATGCTAGATATCATTGTATGCATGGTTAGTCCATGTCAATTGATGCTGTATCTGAGTGTAAAATGCTAAAGTCCTTCTGGGCTGATGTTGAATTTCAAAATGTGGTAAAACCAATAACATGGCATCCCTAAGAAGGTTGCCTTACTGGGTGAATCACTCGAGGTCAGGAGTTTGAGATCAGCCTGACCAATATGGTGAAACCCATCTCTACTAAAAATGCAAAAATTAGCCAGACGCGGTGGCACATGCCTGTAGCCCCAGCTACTCAGGAGGCTGAGGCACGAGAATCACTTGAACATGGGAGAGGAGGTTGCAGTAAATCAATATCATGCCACTGTACTCTAGCCCGGGAGATAGAGTGAGACTGGTTTGTTTGTTTAAAAAAAGGTTGGCTTTCTTACCTCCCCATACACAGATACACAGGCTGGCCTAATCATTTGTTTGATTCTCATGACTGTTTCAAAGGCACACTTTGCTTTTCCACATCACAAGGGAGCAGCTGTCTAATAATCCCGAAGCCCCCTTGCCTTCCACCCACCGAACTCCAGCACTCAATAAGAAGATTATATCAACCTGGCCTCTGCTAAATCCCAATTTCCACAGAACAACGAAGGAGTGAAATGATGCCTTGGGAGGCTCTAGTGGACCTGATCAAATTCCACCTGGATATCTCACAGCAAAATCTAAGCTGCTGGGGTGGTGGACAGTTTTCCTTCAGAGAGAAGGTGGCTCTGGCAATTCCTCTGGGCCCTGTCCCTGGAATGCTACCCCGCTGGCCACACCTTCATATCTAGATTGAACTGACGGCAATGTAGTGACCGTGGTGAGTGATGAGCTGTGCTCAACAGCACAACCCTGACCCCCAGAATTCCAGCACAGGGAAATCCACTACCTCCCCAGCATGAACTGTTGATCCATTCAGAGCATTGGCTTGGCTCTAGTGGGGTCTGAAATAGACATATTATTGAAGATACATTATGGAAAAATCAGAAGAGAAAGATGCTGAATGAGTAAAGGGCTTTTAAGGGGATGGGAACAGGAGCCTAAATCTGATTCTGAGAGATCATCTATTTAACCTAAATCTTAGATTTGTCAGCTCCTCTAAATCAACAAATACTTACATGAAGTATTTACCAACTATGAAGCAGGTAACTGCTGGAAGGAGGGGATACAGACTCCAGTAGGATGCAGTGCTGGCTTCTTGGGAGTGCCAGTCCAGCAGAGGACACAAATAACTACAAAACCAAGGGACCTGTGCACAGTGGAGGAAGCAGCTGTGCAAGGACACAGAGGAGCAAACAGCCAACCAGAGTGTGCATCAGGGAGGGGTGGTCAGAGAAAGCCCTGGGAAAACTCTGGTCACTTCTGTTTTTAAATTTTATTTTAGGTTCAGGATGTACGTGTGCTTGTTCTCACTGTTAAGTAGGAGCTGAGAAGTGGACATACGTGGACATAAAGGTGGTCGATTCTTAGGCATACGGAAAGAGTCACTAAGCGCTTGCCCTTTTGTGCCTGGACAGAGATAGTGCAGAGACTATGAAGAGGACCAAGGGACAGCTGTTACTGTCATAATGAAGGCATTAGCAGTCAAGTGCTGCATGGAAAGGGAAGGGGAACCTCCAAAGCTCTGAAAAACACAAAACATCACAGATACTGACTCTAGGAAAAGAGTCATAGGAATGCAGTGAGTGTCTCCTGCTCCCCCAGACACGAGTTCCCAGGGCTCTCACCCCAGGCGGTAAGTTTTTATTTCTACGTGACTGAAATAAAAGTACTAGGCTTGTCCAAAGCTTGGAAGAGTCTGCGTCCATTCTCCATGTTCCAGGACTGCCTGTGGACGAGGCTGCCCCAGAGCCACTCTGTCCATGGCTCTGCTACCTGAAGCTGCACAACTCACAAAACCAAGGGATCTGTGCACAATGGAGGAACCAGCTGTGCAAGGACACAGAGGAGCAAATAGCCAACCTGAGTTTGCATCAGGGAGGGGTGGTGAGAGAAATTGGAGTCACTCAGCTCCTGTGACACCACAACCACCAAGATCAAACACGCACAAGTTCCACCACGTTGCACCTTCGCCTGTCCTCTGGTCAGTATCCCAAATCCATTTTCCAAAGGAGGAGACTAAGACTCAAAGTCATTAAGTACAAGTTGCAATGCCACACACATATTTAGTGGTATAATCAGAATTTAAACACAGTATTGCATGATTCCAAATCTCATGTTTTTTAATGATTTTTTTTTCCCGCTAAGACCAGGCACCTTACAACTGTTTGCATATCAGTCTTTGGGATATCACTGGCCCTAAAGAATATTAAAAAGCATTCTTTCTCATTTTGTCATTGGATTTTTGTCCTTTTATACTATTAATTTTTAAAACTCTAGGTAAACAATGATGAAAATAGGATTTTAAAAATGCTTGCTCTCAGCTGTTTTACTAGACAGTACTACAATTATTTATAAGTCCGGACCCGAAAGGCAAATCACAGAGGCGATTTTGGACACAGTAAAAGTAAGTACCTGAAGTCAATGAAAGTTGAGTATTTCAAGTCAATGAAACAGACCTTGAGATAAAGGAGAACATTTCAATGGGAAAATCAGATTTCACCACATTTGGGCATCTACAGTCTGAAGATTAGGTAGACACCCTGTGGTTGTGAGATGCTTGGCTGATATGTCTTTCTTTGCACAGAGTCTACTTTCTTTGCAATTTATTTTTACTCTGAAAAAGAGAGCCACTGTGAACTGGAAACTCGTAGTCATTATGACCCCTAGTCGACCGAAAGAGAAAACATTTTACTTACACTAGTTCACTTCATAGGTATACTACAAAAATTACTGCTCCATTAATGTTAATTTTTTTAAAAAAATTATACAAGACTTGAAAACCTCCAAATCCCTTCTTGACAGAATAATACACAATATATTCCATGAGACTGAGCATTCCCCTTAAGGACCATGAAATAGCCTTTGGCAAGTTGCTACTCTCTGTGGACAAGATGACATTTTAACACATTACGAAAGGGAGTTCATCTCCTCCATGGAGGTGCCTGGCCACCTCCCCAGGCACTGCTGCCAGAGAGCCAGCCAGGGCCTGAGGATGGGGTCACAAAGTCACCTGCAAATATGTTTCACTGGGTTCATACAGTTGCTGTTGTTGCTCTTGCTGTTTTATATTTGAATTAGTGAACAACAGTTGAAACCAGGCTCCTCCTGAAACACAAAAAGATATGATGATACTGACGCGCATCCCCCCCATGGCCACTATTGCTGCTCCTGCAGGAGGCACCCGCGCTCGGGCTGTCCTCCACCTCTGATCTCCTCCACTGCACTTCCACTTATCTTACCGAGGTGGGCTCGGGGAACGCCAGTATTTGTCACCCTGGTTAGTCAGCGGTCAGGGTCTGCTGACTCAGAGGCTGCACTGTTGGGTTTTGTACAAGTCCCTGATGCAGAACTGGTCCCTAGGCATGTGACACATGCCCTCACAGTCTTTGCTAGGGGCGACAGACCTTGGGATAGGTAGAGGGGCAGGATGTACTGAACGAACAGGTGGGAGGCAAAAGTTCACGTTTAGATCACACAAATATTTCCTGAGTGCCCACCGTGTGACCAGCACTGTACTAAATGTGTCCCAGCAAAGAATTACTTATCCTCTGCTTGAACACCTCCATCAACAAGGAACTCACTACCTGGTCAAACACCTTTTCCCATTTATAGGCATTTAATACTGTAAAAAATGAAAACACACACACACACACACACACAATTCCTGAGTGTGTACTATAAGACAATGCTGAGTGTAAACATCTTATCTAATTGGAATATTTACAGTTGCCACATGAAGTACATGGTTTTTCTTTTTCATCTTATGGGGGAAAAATGGGCAAGCTTAGAGGGATTAAGCGATTTGGCCAAGAATGCAGCAAGTTAGTGCCCGAATGAGCCCTCTATCCTTGTCTGATTCCAAAGCCTATATACATGCTGTTGGCTGGAAACTCATGACCCTGTAATTACCACAGATTTACTAGGTGGCCAGTGTGTTAATTCCTTACAGACCAATTGACATTAGAATGATAACAGTCTAAAATGGTTTATAGGGTTACTCACAGAGGTACTGACATTTAAAAGGGGGCTCCCGGATTCACTGGGCTTTAAATACAAAGGAATGTACCTTTAATAGTAGGGGGTTAAGTATTGGGGAAATGCTTGGCAACCGGAGCCCTGCAGCAGCAGGTTGAATACACCCCATAGAATCCCCTCTCCTGACCATTAGCTGTGCACACGTCCGGGGACAGAGGATTCCCCTCTCTAGGACACGTTTCCTTTCCTGTCCAGTGAGGAGACCGTTCTGGATTATTCCCTGAAAGATTCACAGCTACGAGTCTTCAAAACTGCTGACCCCTACCCGGTGACACTCTGCTTCCTCTTACCCCTCCCTGAAAATGATCATGGAAATGTTCAGAGGGTTAGAGGCAGACATGAACAAAGGGGTGAACTCATGAGGATTGGCTGGCTGGGGAGCTCCACTTAGAAGATCTTAGATGAGGAAAAATAAGCTCAGTATGTTGCTTCTATTTTCAAAGTTGTCTGAGAGGATCAGTTTCTCCATAAAACCACCTACTCACCCCAAATCAGTCTCCTTTACCGTCTGTACTATGAGGAGGGGAGCATCGCTGTGATCAAAACGGTGTTGCCTTAACTCTTAAAGCCAACCTCACATGTGGGAAACAGGATGGGTTTTGGTGCAGACAGTCAGACTCGGGTTGGAATGCTAGTCTTGCTTTTGAAAACTTCATGATTGTTCACAATTTTCAGCTACACTGAGCCTTAGTTTTTGTATTATAATAATTGTAAATTATTTAGAGTTGTGATAATATATTAAGTCTATACCTTATAAAGAATGGAGACAATAAATAATGAATGTATTATACTGTAGAATGTACAACTTTGAGCACTGATGAAACTCACAGAAATAGTCATGTGTAAATGAAAAAAAGGACAATTGCAGAAGCCAAGTAACAACCGTTTTATGAGATTATGTATATAATATGCCTATATTTCAGGTAACCACTAAATATTAAGTGAGATTTGTCTATGCACTTGTATCATATATCTATTCTACTAGTAATTACCCCCAGATTTATAACATATGTGCTTAACCTTTATTTTTCTCAAAAGGTATCCAATTAATCAAAATCCTCATTCTACTAAAAAAAAAAGTAGAAAGCTTTATTGCCATCTCCTAGCTTCCATGTTGTTATAGAGTCCAACATTTTTATTTTTTCTCATTATTAGTATTCACAAAATGAGTTTCTAAAGCTGAAACGCATTTACATATTTCCAATGTACTTTTATTGCTTCCATTTTTGCCACTGCTTTATGTTCCCCGATATGGTTTGCCTGCTTCCCCACCCAAATCTCATCTTGAATTGTAGCTCCCACTATTCCCTCATGTTGTAGATGGGACCTGGTGGGAGACAGTTGAATCATGGGGTGGTTTCTCCCATACTGTTCTCACGGTAGTGAATAAGGCTCATAAGATCTGATGGTTTTATAAAGGGAAACCCCTTTCCCTTGGCTTTCATTCTCTCTTGCCTGCAGCCAATGTAAGACGTACCTTTCACCTTCCATCATGTTTGTGAGACCTCTCCAGCCACATGGAATTGTGGATCCGTTAAACCTGTTTTTCTTTATAAGTTACCCAGTCTTTATCAGCAGTATGAAAACAGACTAATACATTCCCCCTCCTTCCTTCTGCACTCATATTTCTTCTTGCTGAAGAATATCTTTTATAGTCACTTCTCCAACTTTTGTGAAAGCCATGTTAGACTTTGCATGCTTTAAACAAAAGTGCATTCAGCCCACTCTCAGCTGAGAGTTTAGCTAACTACAGGATTCCATCTTGGCTTTTGTTTTTTTATCAGTACCTTGAAAGTACTATGTAATTGTTTTTCTCTCATCTTTTGTTGCTGATGAAAATTCTACTATTATCTTTAAGGGTAATCCATTTTATCTCTCTTTTCTTAATTAACCTTAATTAATTAATCTTTCTCTTAATTATGATTTTTTAAATGTTTTACCATGGTAGATTGATTGATTTATTACACTTGGCATTAATGGTACAGTTTTTTTTTTTTGTCTGAGGGATGCTCCTTCAATTGAGAAAGTTCCTAGCCTTTATCTTTACTAACATTATTCTTTTAACAATCCCCCTGTTCTTTCCTTTGATTAGGTATATGCAAGATCTCATTCCATCCAGTGTGTATCTAAATGTAGCTTTCTATTTTCCATTTCTTTACCTCCCTGGTTCTGGTTATAATAACCCTGCTTTTGGTTATTTCCTTAGATTTTTCTTCCAAGTCATTAAATCTTTCTTCAGTTGTGTTTAATTTATAATTTATCCCTTTCTATGAATATTTCAATTTTAAGTTTATTTCAATAACTGTTTAAATTGCTAAAATTTCTATTTATTTCTCAAATATGCACATTTATGGTATTCTCTTCCCCTATTTACGAATTATCTTGTGTCTTTTATTCTCTTTTTTAAATATACTTTTAAAATACTTTAGATCATTAAAATTTTTTTATTACTATTATTTGTAGTTTATCTGGTAAAAATGCTGTCTTTGATTATTCTGAAGAGATTCTTTGTGCTTTGTGTCTGTGAGTCCAGCTTCAAGGGGAATTATCTTCCACTGGAGTCTGCATATCCTCAAAGTTATAGAGACATCCACGTGCAGCAATTTAGTCTTTGCTTCTGCTAGACTTATATGGGATTTACTGATTCCAGACCTGTTTGCATGTTGGTTTCTTAGCTGCTTTTTACCTTAGTTAGTGGCAAAAATTCAAGGTCTATGTACCTGTAAGGAATATGTTTCATGTTTTAATATATTTCATGTGACTTTATATTTCATGTGACTGTTTCTTTCCATTCTTTTCTTGAAAGGCTAAGGGTCTGAGAAGAGATTTGAACTAGGGAACTAGATTTTCATATCCCATTTCACTTATCATGGTAGCATATTCCTGAAAGCTTTATGTAGAGAGTACAGTACTAGCTCTCCACTATGACCAAAGTTTTTGGCTTCAACTCTCTATCTGTATGTGTGCATTAATACCCTATTAGGGCCATGTCTCTCTTGGTAGCCCCATTGTAGTCAATTTAAGATGGCCACAAATTCTTTATGAATTATATTAATAAGAGATGGAGTTTAGTTTCCCTTTTCTTGAATCCAAGCTGGCTTTGTGACCTGATTTGACCAACAGAATGTTGAAAATGACAGTGGGCCAGTTCCAGACCTACCCTTTTTTCTTTTGATATGGAGTCTTGCTCTGTCAAGTGGTGTGGTGCAGTGGTGCGATCTCGGCTCACTGACACCTCTGACTCCCTGATTCAAGAGATTCTCCTGCTTCAGTCTCCTGAGTAGCTGGGATTACAGGCACATGCCACCATGCCCAGCTAATTTTTGTCTTTTTTTGGTAGAGATGGGGTTTCACCATGTTGGCCAGGATAGTCTTGATCTCCTGACCTTGTGATCTGCCTGCCTTGGCCTCCCAAAGTGCTGGGATTACAGGTGTGATCCACTGCACCTGGCCTAGGCCTACTCCTTAAGCGTGTTTGTGCTTTCACTTGCTCTGTCTTGAATTAGCTGCCCCGTCTTAATGATGCTCTAGCTAGACTGCACAATCCCGTGGCAGACAACCATGGAGAGAGTAGGCTTGCATGATGAATGGCCATCTGCCTGCTCCAGTCCCTGCTCATCCCTCAGATGAATGTAGCCTCTGAGTGGATTCAGATATACTGGGTAGAGCAGAGACCCACCGCCACCCCCAGCTCAGCCCAGTAAACTCACAGAATTGTGACAAATAATAAATGATTTTTACTTTAGGCAGCTAAGTTTCAGGGTGGTTTGTTACACAGTAATACATAACCGTGAACCCCAAGGAAAGCCCACTCCTCACGTAGGCTTTGAATTCTCACAGCTTTCTCTTTTTGCCTTAATGTTTATTAAGATGTTTTACAGTATATTATTTATCTTATGTTTCTGTGTGAGTGCAGTGTGCTCCTATCAGGAGGCCAGTTGGTGTATGGTGTCCACACTTGCTCAATTCCCAATTTGGGGGAAATTCAAACACTCAGTGCACGTAGAAAGTCGTTTAAACACCGTGCCTGGGCTTACATGTCCCTCCACGAGGCAATGCCTGCCTGATGCTTGAACCTCACCACTTATATACCTCCACATTCTCACCTCCAGGCCCCAGCCATGCCAATACACCATGGTCTTTTGTGCTCTGCAGTCACCAGGCATCCTGCCGCATGACCAAGATGGTCTCTTCCCAGCACATAACATACTCATTCTTTTTCTTCTGTCAGCTTAGTTGCCATTTCTCAAATGAAGTGCTCCCAATGCTTCCTAGTGAATAGGTCCCAGCTTTAATTGTCTTCCTAAAGCACTTACCAGATTCCCTCATATCACCTTGCATTGTTAATTATTTCTGTTTATTTTTTTCTATCTTGCTTACCACACTGCAAGCTCCTCAACAGCAAGGATTTTGATTACCACTCTCTCCTCAGCACCTAGCAGGTGGAGAGTAGGTGCTTCATCGAGGATTGTTCCATGAATTGCAGCCACATAACAATTCACTGTCATCCAAGGCAGAAGGACAGAAGCAGCAGAGAGCTCATGACACAATTCTTCATGGGAGCTCATGAAAAATGAAGAAGCAGGCGGTCTGAAAAGCCTGTTAGAGAAAGCAGACTTAGGTTTGCACTTTGAATTTTGAAAAAATGGATGCAAATAATGGATGGAAGAGAAGAACATTTAAGGCACAAAGAATATGGCAGCATGTGGGCTCACGCCATAGCCAGGACAGTCGGTGAGAACGGAGGGAAGAAGATGTAAAAATGTCAATATGGGATGGCAGAAGAAGCCAGAAATGTGGATTTGGGCTAGAGAACCAACGGTCTCATCCAAGTGAAGTTTCACTTCTCAACACCTGTTTTGTATGGCTCTCAAATGAGAAATCCATCCCCGTCTAATCCCCAAAGTACAATATGCACATATACTCTTACCTATCATTTTATCATTGGTAGCATCTAACAGAGTGCAGATGTGCTATGTTTGATGGGGGTAAATACCACGGAGAAATACACACACACATGCACACCACAAACTCCATATATCTGCACAGACTCTAGCCCATATCTCATTATCCACATGGTCATTGATTGGGATTTCTACAGAGTAAGCTGTAGAAAAGACGGCAGAGTCTAACCAAATGATTAGGCGCAGAAATAACTGGGACAAGAGCTGTCAGTGGGGAAGCCAAATGTGTTGTTTAACCAGGCTCTGCCCACCCAGGAGCTACCTGATGGGCCCTATTTCCATCCCATATCCATGCTGCACAGCCAACTTCCTGCCTGCACTTAGGATCTCAACGGAGGCCAACTCTCCTCAGACCCAGGAATTTTTAAAAGCCCTTGAACCTAACGGTCCCTGGTGTCCTGCTGGGGCTGGCAGTCAAAGCTTGCTATCAGACCAAGAGGACTGACTACAAAGATTTAGGAGCCTAGCCTGACTTCCTAAGAAGAATTTGAATTGTGCTCTTTAATTCCGACAGCCTACCTGCTCAGTACTTGTATGCTGGTCTATCTTTCATACATGGGATTTTAGATGGGTTTCGACTTTAATTAACCTTCCAAAACGGAAGAACCTCTGTCAAAAAGTCAATTTTGGGAAAGAAATTCTATGCTACTTTTTCCCCTTGTCCCCAGTAGTCTCCTTTTTAATGTCTTTAAAAGATTGCTAGCCATTTATTAAGAACTATTCCGGACATTCAAAAAGTTACAAAACTAAATGTTATAAAAACCAGTGTATCCTATGCTCAGATTAGGAAATAATACATTACAGATCAAGTTGAAGGCTATGGTTTAACCATATCTGATTCCGTTTCTCTCCCTCACTGCCTGCCATAGGTCACCATTATTCTGAATTTGTTGTTTACATTTTACACGTATTTTATTGCATTTTGACTACACATATGCATGCACACACACACACACACACACACACACATTTTATGAGATGAATTGTGCCCGTTTCAAATTTATATGTTGAAGTACATCCCAGTACATCAGAATGTGATTGCATTTGGAGACAATGCATTTAAAGAGGTTATTAAGTTAAAATGAGACCTTTGGAATGGGCCCTAATCCAATCTGATCGATGTCTTTAGAAGAAAAGGAAATTTAGACACCAGGAAAGACATCAGGGATGCAGGCACAGAGGAGAAAAACCATGAGGACACAGCAAGAAGGTAGCCATCTGCAAGCCCAGGAGAGAGGCCTCAAGAAAAACCAAACGTTGATCTTGAACTTCAGCCTCCAGAACAATGAGAAAATACATCTCTGTTGTTTAAGCCATCCAGTCTGTGGTATTTTGTTTTGACAACCCTAGAAAACTAATACATCCCACAAACCAGACATGGCATTAGATATGGTATTATTTTCATATTTTTCGTAAGTGAAAATTTAATCAAAAGCAGGATTGTTGCATAGATGCTGCCAAAACAAATAAGTATTAATTAAAAGGAAGCGATAGAAACTTCACAGTGGGGACTCCCAGCAGACAGCATTTTAACCAGGTGCTCAAGGTTACTAAAAAGGAATAAGTCATATTGATACCACGTGCCCCCATAAGATGCCCTGTGAATGACCCATCATGGTGTAGTGTCCTTCTCAATACAGCACAGTCTCAAGTTAAGCACAGGAAAATATCAGGCAAAGCCAAATAGAGTAACATACTATAAAATACACGACCAGTGCTCTTCAAAAGTGTTCGTTTAGGCCATGGAAGATGAAGACTAGGGAGAGGCCATCAAATGTGAGGTGGGATCAGGGATTGGAACTTGGAAGGACAAACGACACTAGTGGGAAACTGGGGAAATACAAATACAACCTGTGGTTTAGCAAATGCTACTGTACTAAGGTTAATTTCTCACTTTGCTAATTGTGCAGTGATTATGTAAGACACTAACATTAGGGGAGGCTGGATGAGGAGCCCCCAGGACTACTTCTGTGCTGTTTCTGCCCAGCTTCTATAAGTCTGTCATGATCACAATATAAATGGTCAAACAGGCAAACAAACCCAATAATTTGGCACTTGCCACCTCATCGTTGAGATTTCAGAGGGCTGTGGACAGAGACAGCCCACAGACTTTGCAGTCAGAGGCTTTGCAGTTCTCTTTCTGGCTCCCTCACAGATGTGTGTGAGACCTGGGGGCATTTTCAGTTATAACACAGGAACTCCAATATTGGTCCCACAGGGTCATTCTATGAAATAAATAAGTGTGTTTTTATCATCCACCCACAGGGACTGGATGGCTCTTAAAATGTCCGTTTTGTTCCTCACCCATGTCCTCTGGAGCAGTCATGCTTCCCTTAAGGACAAGTATGTGTTCCGAGAAATGCATCGTTAGGTATATTAGTCATTGTGAGACCATCCCAAAGCATTTACACGCACCTAGAGGGTATGGCTTACTGCACACCTGGGCTGTATGGTGTAGCCTCTTATGTCCAGGTTACACACTTCTACATCATGTCAGTGTGCTGAATACTCCAGGCAACTGTAACACAATGGTGAGTATTTGTGCATCTAAACATATCTAAAGACAGAAAGGGTACAGTAAACATGTGGTATAACGTATATAAAATGAACTTACCATGCATGGAGTTTGCAGGATTGGACGCTGCTCTGGATGAGTCACTGAGTGAGAGCTGAGTGAACATGAAGGCCGAGGACATTACCGCACACTCCTGTAGACTGTACAAACACTCTACACTTAGGATACACTTAATTTATTTTAAATCGTTTCTTTATTCAATAAAAAATTCACTTTAGTATATTGTAACTTTTTCACTTTATAAACTTTTATGTTGTTTTAACTTCATGAGTCTTTTGTAATAACATTTAGCTCAGCACACCACCACATTGTACAGCTGTACAAAAACATTTTCTTTCTTTCCAACCTTATTCGATATGCTTTTTTCTATTTAAAAGTTTTATTTTAATTTTTTACTTCTAACTATTTGTGTAAAAAACTAAGACACAAGATTGTGCACAGTGGCTCACGCCTGTAATCTCAGCACTTTGGGAGGCAGAGGTGGATGGATCACATGAGGTAAGGAGTTCGAGACCTGACTGGCCAGCATGGCGAAACCCCGTCTCTACTAAAAATACAAAAATTAGCCAGGCGTGTAGTCCCAGCTATTTGGGAGACTGAGGCAGGAGAATTGGTTGAAACTGGGAAGTGGAGAGGTTGCAGTGAGCTGAGATTGCACCACTGCACTCCAGCCTGGGCAACAGAGCAAGACTCTGTCTCAAAAACAAGAAACAACAAACAGAAAACAAAAACATAAAAACTAAGACGCAAACACACACACAAGCCTAGGCCTGCACAGGGTCCAGATCATCCCTATCACTGTCTTCCAACTCCACATCTTGTCCCGCTGGAAGGCCTTTAGGAGCAGTAACACCCCTGGAGCTGTCATCTCCTGTGATAACAATGCCTTCTTTTGGATACTTCCGGAAGGACCTGCTTGGGCCTGTTTTAGAGTTAACTTTTCGCATATGTGTAAGTAGAAGTGTACGTTCCAGAATAACAATAAAAAGCACAGTAGGTTTGTTTACACCAGCATCACCACAAACACATGAATAATGCCAACTCCATTACAATCTTGTGGGACCGCTGTGGTCTATGTGGTCCCTTGTTAACCAAAACATCATTGGGTGGCGTGTGACTGTGTTTACACTCCAAAAAAAAAATGAAATAACCAACTAACTGAGCATACTCCACCGTTAAGACAAATGAAGATGACTACATAGAACAGACTTCGTTAGAACCCTGATAAAGCTTTAAGAAGGAAAAACGATGTCACTAACAGAAGCGATAGAGATGAAAGGACAACCTCCCTGTAGAAGGTGCAGAGCCTCTTCCCTGCGCTCCTGGCCAGCACTACTCTTCCGGGGGAGGATTCCCGGGACCTCCTCCCTGCCCTCAGGCTTCACGGGCTCAGCCTATGTGAGGCCCTGGCAGAAAAGCAAAGGGCACACGAGAGAGAAACCGGTGCATCTCCTGCCTGCTGCCTGCTGGCTCACGCCCTCGTGGGCAGCCCTCCCCGCAGCCATCTCTGGGCTCCAGACCCAGGCTCCCCTTTCCTCAGCGTTGCTGGACGGGTGCTTTGCCAGGCCTTGATCGCCTGCTCCCTCGGAAATGGTTCCTCGGAGCTTCCTCAGTACCCCTGAGCGTGCTGTTTCCTGCTGGAGCCTGCACAGCCAGCCACGGCCCAAGAGAAGTGTTGCTGAAAAGGTTAATTTACCTCTCATTAGTGCTTTGTTTTCAGCAATTTCCCCCAATTTCCGATGACTTTTTCTCCTCCTGGTGAACTTTACAAGTGAGTGGAATTCAAGACTAAAAATAAAAAGGAATCAATTAGAACTGTTTGGCATCAACCTCAAACCTATGCAATTTTATTACTTCTACATTTGTGGCAGTGAGGAAAGGGGGTGGGGCGACGGCTATGGAGATCTGGGGTTGGGGGTGAAGAGCCCTGAGCAGCAGGTCGTGCATTGTTTTGTGGCAGCCGTAAGGACTGCATGACTCCCTTGGGTAGGAGGCTTCGTGTCCCTGTGGCTCATGTCTTCAGGTAGCAACTTGAAAATAGTTGCGCATCTTGGCCAGGCGCGGTGGCTCACGCCTGTAATCCCAGCACTTTGGGAGGCCGAGGCGGGTGGATCACGAGGTCAGGAGTTCAAGACCATCCTGGCTAACACGGTGAAACCCCGTCTCTACTAAAAATACAAAAAATTAGCCGGGCGTGGTGGCGGCGCCTGTAGTCCCAGCTACTCGGGAGGCTGAGGCAGGAGAATGGCGGGAACCCGGGAGGCGGAGCTTGCAGTGAGCCGAGTTCGCGCCACTCACTCCAGCCTGGGCGGCAGAGCGAGACTCTGTCTCAAAAAGAAAAAAGAATGCCACCTAAAATGTCATTAAAATATGACACCTTGTTCCAGTGTTGCCATTAAAAAGGCATAGTCTACACAGAAGGTTGCATGTCACATACTAAACAATGCAATTAAATGTAGCAACTGCCAAATATCTCCGAATAAATCGTGGAATTTTCCGTGCTAGGAGAACTTAAGTCAACTCTCAGGCACCAGATATCCATGTCTGAAAAAGTTTCAATAACAATGAAATCTTCAGACTGCAGAGAGTGTGGACATATTTGTCTCAAAAATGAATGTGTTTTTCATTGTAGTTCTTGATCAATTTTGGTTTGGAATTGCTAAGAGGTCATTAATGGGCTATTATAGGCAAATTTTTTGTACCAGTACCATTTGTGTTTAAAAAGAATAAATACATTTTATGGAATGTTCATTTCTTCATCTTTTATCTTCTTGATTCATATGCATATATAAATACACCTTCAAAGTATATATTCAGTATATATGTATATATACATATACATGATTCAAAATATTGATTCACTATGGATTTAAAAAGTCAATCTCCTTAATCATGTTAGTTAAATCTTCTGCAAATGTATTATTATCTTCTTTGTGGGTTTCTTAGCTATATTGTATCTCTAGCAGTTTGCTTTCTGTATTTTGAAACTATATTGTTGAAAATATAAAGTTTGTATCTATTTTATATAAATATGCTTCTTTGTTCTTGGTGACACTCCCTGCGCTGGATAAATATTTGTTAGCATTTGAAGCATTCTTTCCCTAGACCCTAGTTTTCTGACATTTTGAAATTTTATTTTAGATATTTGTCTTTGACTTTCAGTTGCTGACTTGAATCCTTTCGTATTTATTATGGTTCTGACATATTAGGACTTATTTCTGACAAGTTTGTGTTTTCTGTTATCCATGCTTGTTATTTTCCTTTTTTCAATATTCTGTGATCTGATCAAGTTTATTTTTTCATTTTTTTCTTTCTGGAAAGAGAATGTTTGAATGTAATACCCTCTAGTTCTATTTCTTTCTATCTACTACTGTTAAATGTTTGCCATACGTATGTAAACTGGTATTTTTCTAAATCTATGTGTTTATTTTTAAATTTATTTTCAATACATCTACTATTATTTCCTAGTTCTCTAATAGTATTTTTTTTTGTCTTGTAGTGCCTATTCTGGTTTTATGTCCTCCAATTCTTTTTTCACAGGTATCTATTTCTCCAGTGATCTCAGATTTACTTTTTTTTTTTTTTTTTGATGATGTCTCACTCTGTCGCCAGGCTGGAGTGCAGTCGCGCAATCCCGGCTCATTGCAACCTCCAACTCCCTGGTTCAAGTGATTCTTTTGCCTCAGCCTCCCGAGTAGCTGGAATTACAGGCAGGCGCCACCACACCCAGCTAATTTTTGTATTTCTAGTAGAGACAGTGTTTCACCATGTTGGCCAGGATGGTCTCGATTTCCTGGCCTCATGATCTGCCCACCTCAGCCTCCCAAAGTGCTGGGATTACAGGCGTGAGCCACCGTGTCTGGCCAGATTTACTTATGTATAAGTATCGTTAAACTTTATCTTTTGTTTGAGTTCTTTCATTTGTTGTTTTCTCTAGTTAATGATGTTGGCTTTCCTCCTATTATTACTATGGGTTCAGTACTTAAGAGGGAAAGCTCAGTTTGTGTTCATTCTCATTTTAAGACCAGAAGTCTTTATTGGTAACTAAAAAAGCTGTTTAACTGTCAGCAATGTATAATTTTATTAAAAGGAAAGTTGAAAGTGTAAGTTCAAAAGAAATGTAGACAAAATCATCATGTTCGTTTTGACTCAAAATTGTTGACATCAGGTTGTTAAAGAAAACATGATCATGGGTTATAAAAAATTATTATTGATGTAATATACAGCTTCCTGTGTTAAAAAAATTCTTATGAATCTTATCACTGTAAAAGAGAAGAAAGTTGAGATTCATATGTTGATTGTGATGCTACAGAAGAAAGTGGCAAGAAGTGTTATGAATATGTTAGTTGAATATATGTGTACATGTATTATAAAGTATTCCTTTATTTGGACAAGCTATTTATTAAATCTATGTTGTCTCTTACAATAAATGGTTTTCTCTAATCAAGAAAGTGTGGTATCATCCCAATTTTACAGAGGCAGATACTGCAGCCCATGAAGTTAGTTAATTTGGTCCAAATCACAAAGGAAGAACCAGGATTTGAAATCAAGATGTTTCATTACAAAGTTCTTTTTCTTTTCTTCATTGAAAAGAGTGGAAGATCATTCGATCTTTGCATAGAAGTTAAGGTGCTTCATTTCTTTGCAGAGAGGAAAACATCGTGGCATATGAATTCTATTTTTCACTTCTCTTTCCTGATACTCCTAGTGTAACTTCACTATTCCTCCTAAACCTTCCACACTACTCCACTTTCTGCAATTGCAGCCCTTCTTAAGAAGCAAAACGAACACAACTGTGTGATTGTTGCTTATGTATTTGTTGCATTTGATGTTCTACCGTCTCACTGGGGCCAAGGTTGAGTTAACTGTTGTTTCTTCAGTGTTTAGCACCATGACTGATATATAATAGAACTTCAATAAATAGTTATGGGATGAATGAATACCACAATCAACAGAATGCAAAATACAAATATTAACAAAAGGAGGTTGAAATGAAACAAACAAAATAATGGGTGCCTTTTTTTTTCCTAGTTCCCAAAAATTTTTAAGATGAGATTCAATGTGTTGCAGGGGTAGGAGTTAGAGAAGGAAACATACATACATCACTAGAGTCAGTAGATTTGGGTTCTTATACCAGGTCTTCCACAAACTCTGTGGACTTAACATTTTTGTCCTTAAGTAAAAGGCAGATTTAAGTAGTTGGATTAGATGCCCTTTAGAGACTCTTCTAACTATCACAATAAATAATAGTCAATAATGAATCTGTTTTTATTGCTAAAATTAGAAATCTTTCTTTTACCCAAGCGTAGCTTCTAATAACTGATAGGTAGAAAACAGCTGCCAGAAAGACATTCAATTACAAATGTTGTGATCATCGTTAACATTAATAACACTGTAAATCAGAGTAAAACCACCATAGGAATAAGCTTGTCAATAGACTGCCAGGAGAAAATACCATCAAAAATATGTTTAAATGTGAAGTTAGCACAAGCTTGGTGAATCATTTGACCCTCCAGGACGGAGTCAGATGTGGAACTGAGTGAATTCACAATGATATAATGGTTCTCACACTGAAGGTACCCGCCCTGAAAAAGGAACAAGTTACTTTCCTTATTATTTTTTGACACAATCATGGAAAGGACTTTCTGAGGTCATTCAATCCATTTGCTGGCTTCCAGGTGCTATTTCAGAGGATTATTCCTTTCCTGTTAAAGTATTTGCAGGACTCTCTCCTTTTCTCTAACAAAATCGTTACTTTCCAGAACATAATATGCCTCTTAGGGGCTGACATACTATAGGAAAAATGCTTAAGTACTCAGATTTCAGACTTTTTTTTTAATGGCTGGAAAGATTAAAGGGAGAAAATGAAGTCACATATGAGAATAAAGAATACTCAAGGAAAGCTCAGACTGTCCCTATAGAGAAAAATTATCCGAAAGTGTGGACAGAATCCATTGTAGCTGTAGCAGTTTTACAACACTCAGGTTGGAATCTGGAATGTCTGTGTGTGTGTGTGTGTGTGTGTGTGTGTGTGTCACTTGCCTGCAAGGTAAAAGTTATTAAACAGGAAAATCCTGCTTAACCAGAAACGTAGCTAATTGGAAACCCCAAATCAACTGTTAGAGAAAGGCTCTCTAGTTTAGAAAGAGGAAGCGGGTGAGAAGGAAAACGCTATGCTTGCCTCATGGGTTGGTGTCGTAGGAAAGGCCCTTGCCCACCCCTTCCACAGACACAGGCCTGCACCCTGATGCTGCTCTTCCTCAGGACACCCTGAAATCTGTCGAGGTCCTCCGTTTCTGTACAAAGATTGAGCTATAATTTTCAGATCTAGCTTATGGGCAGGGACAGACAGACATAAACTTTGTAGAAAATGTTTTTGCCAAGTCGAAGATTATATGGTTTCCGGTGAGTTCTTGATTCACCGGAAAATTCAGCGTCCCAGACCCCTCTTCTTTCCCCAGTCCCTTTATTTTATCCCTGTATGTATTAAAAGTAAGCAGAAATGAAGGTCAAAGTAATGTCCATTGTGATAAGGAAATGATGTTTTAATTATGGAGCTATGTGAGATTCTGTCAGTATATTAAGAACTGATATTTGGTGTGTGGATTAAATGAGGAAAATATGTGAACTACGGATTCCTATTCAAATCTCAGATGGGTCTATACAGCAGAATCTGTGAGCCTCGGTTTACTTAATCATAGGGATAAGAATATGTCCAATCTATTCCTGAGAATTATTTGAGTCAAAATGATGTTATAGTAACATTCCTTCAACATAAATTGGTAAATGGCATATGGATGTTGAAAATTATTATTAGCAGAAAACTAGACTCTTAAATATCAAGGTGTGACAAGAGGCTTCATCCAAGCTCATCTGACTCCTCCACCATACATACCTGCAAAGAGGTTATTTTCAATGTCAGGCAGGGACATGCAGCAACCCCCACCTGCAAGCTCACAACTTGGAAGTCTGTGACCCAAAATGGAACAATGAAATGTAGACGTAGAAAGGGACGAAGACACTGTTCTCAAATTAAGATTCTCCAACTGTGCTCCACAACACTGCTACCCAAAATAAGGTGGGCAGACTGTAGCGTGGGCATGCCCTGCGTGCTCCTTAAAAATGCAGACTCTCTGATCCCACTGCAGACCTGCTGAGTCAGAATTTTGGGGGTGGAGCCCGGCAATCTGTGGGCCTTCCAGAAGGTTCCCTGCCCTGTATAAATCCAAGTGTTTTTTTTCCTTTTATTCCCTTTGGATAAATACCTAGTAGTGGGATTACTGGATCATATGGTAGTTCTATTTTTAGGTTTTTGAGAAACCTCCATACTATTTTCCATAATGGGTGTACTATTTTGCATTCCCATCAGCAGTGCATAACAGTTTCCTTTTCTCTGCACATTCACCAGCATTTGTTATTTTTTTGTCTGTTTGATAATGACCATTCTAACTCGAATGAAGTGATTTCTCATTGTGGTTTTGATTTGCATTTCCCGATAATTAGCGACGTGGAGCATTTTTTCGTACACTTGTTGGCCATTTGTATGTCATCTTTTGCGAAATGTCTGTCCAGCTCATTTGCCATTTTTTAATTGGATTGTTAGGGTTTTTTGCTGTTGAGTTGTTTGAGTTTCTTCCATATAATGGATATTAGTCTCTTGTCAGATGAATAGTTTGCAAATATTTTCTCTCATTCTACAGATTTCCTCTTTACTCTGTTGGCTATTTCCTTTGATGTGTAGAAGCTTTTCTGCACTCCCATGTTTACTGAAGCACTATTCACAATAGCCCAGACATGAAACCAACCTAAATGCCATTAACAGAGGAATAGATGGAGAAAATGTAGTCTACATGCACAGTGGAACATGATTAAGCCATAAAAAAGAAGAAATTCTGTCTTTTGAGGCAACATGGATTGAACTGGAAGTCATAATGTTAAGTGAAATAAGCCAGACACAGAAATGCAAATACCACACAATCTCATTTATATGTGAGAGCTTAAAAATGTTGACCCCATAGAAGTACAGAGTAGACTGTGTTTATTAAAGGCTGGAAAAGGTAAAGAAGGATGATGAGAGGTGAGTTAATGGATACAAAGTTACAGCTAGATTGGAAGAGTAAGTTCTAATGTTCTATTGGCTTGTAGGGTGACTATAGTTAATAACCTACTGTATATTGTCAAAAAGCTAGACTAGAGGATTTTTTTTCCTTAAGAGATGAGAGTCTCCCTGCGTCACCCAGGCTGGAATGCAGTGGTGTGATCTCAGCTCGCCATATCCTAGAACTCCATCCTAGAACTATTCATCTGACAAGAGGCTCAAGTGATCCTCCCGCTTCAGCCTCCAGAGTAGCTGGGACTACAGATATTTGCCACCACAACTGGCTGAAGAGAAAATTTTGAATGTTCACAACACAAATAAATAACAAAAGTCTCAGGTGATGCATATGCTAATTGCCCAGAGTTGAACATTACACACTGTATGTAGGTACAGAACTATCACTCAGTAGCCCAGAAATAGGTGCAGTTATTACTTGTCAACTAAAAGGAAAAGGAAAGAGAAAGAATACCCTTTGAGTTATAAAATAAATAAAAATAAAATCCCAAGGTTCCTGAGTGGTGGCGTCAGGACAGGCTGCTAGCAGGAGGGTGAGGGTCGTGCCCTGGTCTTGGGAGGGGCCTTCTTCCCCCTCCCACCTGAGGAAGAGCAGTTTCACTTTCTTTGGAACAAAGAGAAACCTCTAAAACGAGCTGGAAGCACAGAAATAGAAAAACAAGTCATCAGAGAGATTGTGTAACTTTCCCTAAATCAAACCATACTAATAGCAGAGATAAGAGCAGAGCCAGACCTTCTGATTTCCATTCTGGATACTTTTTAAAGAGTGAACGTCTCCAAAGTAAGCTCAAAAGGGAAACTAAAATACCTGTTTTGCAAGGCCCAGGAAGAGCACTGATGTACAAGACCTGAGTCTGGATTCAGGCTCTTCCAGCAACTGGCTGGGACTTTGGAGCCTGATAGCCCCAGGAGCCTAATTTTCCCTCCCAGTAAAGGGAGGATTATGTGAACAGCACACAGGTCAAGTGAAAGGTTGAGGGTGAACATTCTTTTATTCTTTATGGGATACATAAATGTGCATTTTTTTTTTAATCACGGCGGTGTTGTATCATGAAAAGTGTGTTAGTTGAGCCAGCAAAGCTGGATTTGAGTCCTGGCCCAGGAGTGCACAGTTTGTGCTCATCATATCTCCTTTCTGAGCCTCCGTTTTCTCTTTCACAAAAGAGCATAATGCATGCTCTGTTTCTTTCACTGACCACCAAATAAAAACATGTATACAAGAGTAAGATAATAAAGAAATATGTATATATAAAGAGTTCAGCCAACGGTGACGTCGCACTTAAGTTCAGTTGTTGCTATTTTATTAACAATTTTAGAAAATACAAAAATGGACAGGAAAGAAAAGGGGATCCAGTTCCGCACCACCGAAGACCCTAGTAAGAGAAGCAGATAATTAAACAGGATCCCAATGAGAAGACATAGCCTCCATCATTAAGCCAAGCAAGTGCTGAATGAAGCATGATCATTAGTTTGAGAGGGAGTGCTACTCAAGGCCAAGGCTGGCTGGAGTTAGCCTGACAGGTGTGGAATCAGCACTCATGCGAAGAAGACGTTCTCATCCAGAAAGCAGAGGACAGGGCTGGGTGAGAGGGATGCGGTGGGTTCTGCAACAGAAAGGCCTGTTTCAGGACACCTCCGCCTGAATGGATCACCCCTCAGAATCCCTGCTGGGCATCAACTGCATGGATCTCAGGAAAGGTGCAGGAGGTGGTGCCGGGAACGGGACTGCACAGCCTCACACCCTTTTCACGTTGCCACACAAAGAGGTGCCACCATGGTTTCTAAGCACATGCGGCCCTGGAAGGGATACTTGGGGGAGGTTCTTCCATTCTCCGAGAGTCAGGAGGAAACCATGGGTCCATTCTCAGGAAAAACATTGGATACAACATTGCTACATACAATTTCAAAGGGTGCACAGACTATGAGAGAATGTCCATTGGCCAAATGAGGCCTGATTAGAGCCGGGGATTGGTTTAAACATCCCCTCCTCTCCTCCGCTAACTCCAGCAAGCTGCAGCATGTTGGCTCATCTCTGTGAGTCTTTCTTGCTGGTTTTGTCCAATGTTCACCATTAAGTCTTGTTTCCTGAATACATGTGAAATTTCTAGAGTTCTTGTTATCTTCACATTTGTGTCAATTTGGAAAGTTAATATACAAATAAGAAAGAGTAAATAATATAAATTATTTCAATATGATAATGGTAACATAAATACTATAATGGATTGTCTACATGCAAAAAAACCCTCACAAATTTCTGACTATGTACACATTACCTAAAAATATGATTTCTTCCATGAAAAGTCATACCCTATGAGGAAAGAAAGAAAATTAAGTTACTTCTTTAGAATTCTTATTAGGCTTTTTATTTTGAGATGACTATAAATGTACATGCCATTATGAGGTAATACAAGGACATCACATGTATCCTCTACTAAGTTTCCTCCAATGGTAACTTTTGCAGAACTACAGTCAAGACCACATACATGATCCTACCACTGCTATTACAGTTCCACGACTACAAGAATCAATGGGGTCTTTTTAATGATGAGAAATACACAGTAGATTTAATTCCCAGTTACTATACAAAATGTATGGATAAAAATTCTTCAAAGCGAATTCTCCTAACCTTCCCTCCTCCCCTGACAAAGTAGTTGGTCAAACTAATACGTGAGTAATATTTAGTTACTTTCTTGCTGTTACCCAAATGGGACAGTAATAAAGTTTCCTCCCTTCCATTTTGTTGGAGAGATCTCGGTTGAAACGATCTCCGAAGATTTCCATATCAGCAATTCAGAAAGTTGCTTCTTTGATAAACAGTATAAGCCACTGTAAAAACACAGCAAAGTCTCTGTGAGTTGGTGACTCCATGGCGTTCAGCAGGCACAGACACAGGGGCCCTTGTTAGGTGTTTCATGATTCTACATGTAGGATGGAAAATTTTAAAGTTATTGTAATAGATTTTGTCATATCCGTAACCTCTCTACACTATATTGTCTTAAAAACACTGGCCCCATCTTAGCAAACAGAGAGAGAGAGACGATTTGCATGTGGACCCAAGCTTTTTAGGAGGTTGCAAATATACAGGTAGCTCGTGCTGCCATGCTGCTCAGGGGTCCTGGACTTACCCGTCACTGTAAGGTAGAGGCATGTGTCTACTTAGCCCACCAACATCTCTGGTCCTCACATCGCCCCCTGCGTGTGGGCTTTCAGAAGAGTCCTCTCCCAATAAAGAGCTGAGCACATGCTCCACCTCAGCCTCAGTCTCCTCAACCGGCAGCTCAACGGGGAGAAAATTTGTTTATGGCAATGACAGCAGCTCGTGTCACTTCTCCTAACTTCACACTTTTGAAGACAAAATTCTTACAATTATCCACCCAACCTGTGTCAAGGTCCGCAGCAACTCAGGGCCTGTGTTTGTTTCTGCCCAGGTTGTATCCCAGATTCCAGCTTTTTCCTGAAACTTATTTCTATCTACAGTGACACGTGCAAAGGAATTTTCTCTCTCCATGAGCTAATCATGTTCCCAACGTTCACTACAGATTTATCTCCCACAGATAAGCAATTTTTATACTGATTGGAATATGTAAGAATTTCAAAAAAAGAATTTCAAAAATGGCTTATTCTTGTTTCATGGAGCGCATATGGTGAGCTCATTTAGGGTCTAGGCATGGTAGAATCGTCTCTGTGGACACTCCACACTTAATACATCTAAACATTCTATTTTTAAAATGAGGAACTGTCATAGCTCAGGTCCCCTGTCCACTGTCCCTTTATTTCTGTTATCAAGACAAGTACTCAAGTTTCTTCCGCTGTTTGGATCTCTTCACCAGCGTTTTCCTGGGCACGTTCAAGTACAGATGCTCAGCAGGCAGACAGCCTCACTCAACTACTAAGTGACTGTTTTTTCTGGAACTAGACTTTTTGAGCAAGACCCAAATTTATGTATCAGACATAGCCAATATTAATTAAATGAAGAAACATTTATTAAGTACCAACTATGTTCTTGGAAAAGTAAAATGACAAATTCCTACATGTTGAGAACTATTGGCATCCCTTGGAAATAATCAATACTGAAAACGTTAAAATGAATCGTTTTACAGTTGCATAGCATGTTAGCATTTTAATGTGCTTTCCCAACTGTCATTTCATTTGGAAAGGGATATTTTCTTAGATTCTAGGGCAAAATAAATGGCACGTCCTACTGTCAAATTAGGACATAAATAGAAATCTTTAAACTTCAGATGAGTATATGTATACAGTATTACAGACAGACATTAAGCCCACACTGTGTGCTCTTGTCTCCTGAAGAATGGACTTGCTGTCTGTTAATTCCAGTTTCATTGTTTATGTCACTCTCTTCCACTCCAAGGCTGTCCTGTACCAGTGTCCGACTCACCAGCTGCTCAATGAGGAAGGAGATTTTGTGGGAGAGTCATGGGAATTGGATTCAGAAAAATCTAGAATGGGATCTCAGTTCTCCAAAGACCTTGCATCTCTAGTCTTAATTTTCCTAAAACATAAAATGAAGCTAAGAATAGCCATCACAGGGCTATTTCTAGAACTGCATTAGCTTATAGTTAGACTTACATACTACCTGCTACGTTTCAAGCACTCTATAAGTGCTAGCATCCCATGCCCTTGTGGAGTTCCAAAGTTTTATGGGGACCAAGTCCCTGACTAATTGATGGCAGTGGTGCACCATCCAGTACACTCCAGGCTCCAAGTGACAACAACAAACCTGAGCATAGCTGTGGCATCCAAAGTCTGGGGTCTTGACTCATACTACATCACTCCTAGGTGAAACAAAACAAATTAAAATAAAGGTTGTTTGAAACACACAACAAGCTCCTTGTGATGCACTCTGTCTTTTGTAGGGAAAGTATTGTGCAAGAGAAAATATTCCATAAAAATTCCCAACGATGGAATTATCCTGAAAGATGGAACCCAAACTCATCCTTCCTTAAAAATGGTTTGAGAAAAAACATATGCATAATACTGCATTGGATTTATGTGAAATACATCAGTAATAGCAAAAAGGGGTTATTGTTGTATCACAATTTTATCATATAGTAGTTGAAGTGGTACCATCATGTAAAATGGAACTTAAATGTGTCTGGGGTCATCCCAGGGTGTAGAAAGTAGATCAAGGGTCAAAAATTAGACAAAGGGAGGGATATGTTAGCTTGATGTAAAGACTGTCAATAGATGTATCCAATAATTGATGGCATTGATTTAAGAAGTAATGAAATTCCTGTTTACAGAGACCATAAAAGGAGGCAAAAGAAAACTTTTTATCAAGGATGCTGCAGAAGAGATTCATAAGAGCAGAGATATGATCCAGATTCTACAATTATTTGAAATAATTGCACAAGGCATTAGTTATCTACAAAGCTATAGTCACAAAAAGTGAGAATTTGCATGGATGAACTTTTTCCTATTGTTTTCATTGTGACAGTTATGGTTTTATTTGATTAATTATTCTAGAAATAGTATTCCAGTTCTCTGGCCTTAAGGGTAGAGGTCACAGTAGCTCAAGTGTGTGCCACTGTGAAGAGAGCTTGTGGCCTCCAGTGATCTCCAGTCCCCTTCTGACTTCCTGGTTGAGAGTAGGTGCCTACATTTCCTTCTCTGGGAAGATATGGAGGACACATTGGTTCAAACGAAGCTGACATGAAATAGGGAAAGAGAAACAGAACTTTTTTGTTTTCATTATCGCAATTACCGACTCAGTCATATTTACTCACATATTTTCTAAAGAAGAAAGTTTCCTGCAAAACTTTCTCTTTTTTTGCACATTTTCCACCTAAATGGTTATGTGTTAAATTGAGTTATAAAACAAATTCTAGCAGAGGCTTTTCTAAGAGAACAGGCATTGCTATTCCCAAGATAAACAAACAGAGCTGCGTGAAGGCCCTGTTGGAGGGAGGGATGCATGCTGGGATGTGTCCGGATCTGTGTCTCTTGACCCCACACACCTCCCTCCTTGACTTCCTCATGTCCCCCAGGCCCTGGTTGCCAAAAATCCTCCCACTCACAGAGAAGCAGTCCCCTCTCCCTCTCCTCCCTCCTCACTGCCCCTTCTACATTCAGGGCTTCTCATGCGAGCTCACCAGTGCCACCAAGGCCCGTGGCTCCATGGCCTCTGCTCTTGCTGACACCACCAGCTGTTTCCTTCTTCCAGAACTCCTTCCCCTGACTTTTCTGTAGCCTTACATTGACATTCCTTCTCTTATGATTTTCAATGCAGTATTTGAAGGTTCCCATCCACAGGCTTCCCTTTGCGTCCTACACCCTCATCTCACACATTTTTTACTTCAACATTTAAATACTTGTGTTTTTTTGCCATGCCAGGACCACCAATAACTTCACTCACCTGAGTCCCACTTGCTCACTCAACAGTGACCCCCCAACCCCTCAGACTCTCTGTGTGTGGAAAGGCCTCCCTCCTGTGTCCCCGTGCCAACCTGACAAATTCAACTTCCCACTCTGTCTTCCGCAGCATGAATCTTTCCCTGTTGTCTCTCCCCAAGGCAGCCTGAAGCATCTCATACGCTTTCCTGCCCAGTTTATTATGGACCTGCTCTGCTGGATGGCTCGTGAGCTCTCAAAGGACAGGAAATGCATTTTTCTCATCATAGCATCCTTTGCTCCAGCACAGTGCTTGGCACATTTAAGTCGCAGAAATATTTTAGGAAGAAGGAAGGACAAGTCTAGTCTTGAATTTAGAAGTCATGAGGATTTGGCTAGGAGCTTTTAGAAAAGCTCCTACCAAATTTGTTTTCAATCTCCATACAAAACCGCAAGGGAAAAGAGGAGGTAAAACTACTCGTTGAAAAACACAAAACTATACTAAACATTCTGCAAAGACACTTGTAAGCTGGATGAACTTTCTTCCAACTACAAGACCAATAGAATTGGAAAGAGGAGAGGAAAAAGAAATGTGTTACCCTTGTCTCATGAAATATATCAACCCTACCCATCTGAAAAAAGACATAAGCAAAAATATCCTTCTCCAGATTTTGCTTTCCAGGTCAGACGCTTAAATCAAGGAAAACATTTTTCAGTCATTTCTCAATTGAATATTAACACGATTTTTAAATTGTCCAAACACAGAGCCAAGAACACCCATGCATGCCATCAAGAGCATACGCTTTTCTCCCCGATGTTCACTCAGAGACTACACCAGAAGTCAAGAAGCAAGGAGAAGCCATAGTGGTGTGTGAGATCCTAAAAGCAGTAGTAGCAACATGCAAAGAGTTACTTTATATCTACATGTGATGACAGAAAACAAATGAATAAGAAAACACGACACACATTTTCAACATTGGTTCTTCATGAGTAGTGAGATTAATTTAGTCTTTATTCATAGTGCATTTTTAACAATTTTCTTCAATAAGCTTTGCATTACTTTAAAATTTGAGTAAATGCATTTTTAAATTTTTATCAGTAAACAGAAAGCCACTGAAAAGACAAAAGGATGATGTTAATATCCAGGCCTGAAACTTGAAAACCAAAATCTTTTAAGTAGCATCAGAACTTCAAAAAACACAAAATGCCCCAAAACCTCATTCCAGTTTATACCAAGTGTACCAAGTGTGCCCATAGCTGCCCGTTTTTCCAGGTAGATAAGATTTACAGTGAGGGCTTGGGCTGTAAGAAGTGGGGCAGAGAAGGAAAAATGTTGGGATTGCAACTAACTTTGCCACCAATTGCCACATGACTCCAAGCGAGCCACTGCAATGTAGAAAAAGGGGTGAAATTCTCAAATATTAATGGAAATTGTCAATATGATGGCGGATTCGAGCCCAGGGGGTCGTATAACGCCATGTTTCCCACTTTAAAAGTAAAATGATCAGAAAGATTAAATTATGAGAATGAAGAGAGTGATCAATGCCACTGATCATATTCCCATCCCTATTCCCTTTGGCAAGCCCAGAAAACTAAACCAAGCTCCTTTATTGATGTTCTGAAGCACATGGCCGCATGTCTTTTGCAATCAAATATAATCGCATGATTCTCTTTGCTTCCTGCATGATACTCTCACTCTGGCCCTCTTTGATGGAGGCATGGGCGGTTCCCCTTCACTGTCTTCTGGTCACTAAATGCTTTTGAGTAGATTTCATGGAGGTGAGGAAATAACTGCCACCATCACAAGAGGAAAGGGTTCCTGAGAAAGCTGTTCCCTGTCCCTCTGTTCCATTGTGAGTATATGTGGCCAGGACTGGAGGTTAGTCACGTCAGGGTGGATGGGATAAAAATCGTTTCTCCTGGGAATCAGAGCAGGATCAGAAGGTAGGAGATAACCTCATGCACCTCCTCCTCAACATTTCTTCATCGCTCTTAGTTACAAACATTTCCCTATTGATTAGCTCATGCCAGAGTCTTTGCAAGGAGAATGTCATAATGCTTTGAGCTGATTCAGGAACGTGAGAAATCAGAATATTAACAGCAGTGATGAAATAAAAAGTATGGATTCCAAAGTTTGAACTCACGCAAAGTAATGTAGCAGCAGAAAGTTTCAGAAGTAAAGATCATTTTTGTCAGGTTGATGAATTCAACTTAACTTTAAGTATGCAAGTCTCCCAAAACAGGCCTTTGTAGCAAGCCATGTGAGTTCCCCTAAATCAATATGTTTTCTCAGGGACTATGGTGCCCTCGTAAATCATCATTTGCATGACATATTTGTGCTAATAAATCTACCTTGAAGAGAGGGAGAGAAAGGAAACGGGTTAACAATAAACCACAGATCTAAGCCATAGGGAGAAAAACAAAAAATCCAGGTTTCTATGGACACACAAATTTGTGTGGTTGCAGTCAAAGTAAATGTATCTTCTCCCCTGGGTAGCTGTGGGCTCAGGTCAGCACTGAGCGAATCTGGTGGAATGCAACTTCCCTTTGGGATAAGCGGGCTGTGAGCCGTTCATGGGAGAGAAGACAAAAAGAAAGCTAAGCTGTGAGTGAGCCAACCGCACGTTCGTTTGTCTTGGATTCTTCTCAATTACTTTTCCTAAAAGGACAAAAATGGAGCAAGTTTATTGAGTGGTTTGGATAGAAAAGGAAGAAATAGATTACTCAACAAACTGAAATTTCCCTTTGAACCTCAAATGAAGGCTCAGCAACCAGAGGCATTCCTAACAAGTCTGCTTTAAGCTGAGAAACCAAATGGAATGATGAGTTAGTGACACAGGAAAAGCACATTCATAGTTCCTCGACTTTAGTTGCTGATTTATAGGGTCACTTTTATCCTTTCCTGCAAAATGTTTCACACCAAATGTAAGGGATCATTTAAGATAATAGTGAAAAAAGTATGGGCTATGGACCCAGGCAGACCTGGTTCCATCTTTTGTGCCCTTATGCCCATAATGGGGGCATTGACCTCTGACCAAGATAACAGGAATACTGATAACCCCTTTTCCAGACCATTGTGAGGATAAATTGGGATAACGTATGTGTGATGGTTAATTTAAGATATCAACTGGACTGCACTGAGGAATACCTGATAGCTGGTAAAGCATTATTCCTGGGTGTGTCTGTGAGGGAGTTTCCAGAAGAGACTGGCATTGGAATCAGTGAGCTGAGTAAGGAAGACCCACTCTCACCCAGTGTGGGTGGGCACCATCCCAACAGCTGAGGGCCCTGATAGAACAAAAAGCAGAGGAAAGGCAAACGCTCTCTCTCTTTCTCCCGGAGCTGGGATACTCCTTTTTCTCCTGCCCTTGGACATCAGACATCCAGGTTCTCCTGCCTTTGGACTCTGGGACTTGCACCAGAACACCCCCTCTCCCCAGGTTCTGAGGTCTTCAAACTTGGACAGAGCGAAGCTACCAGCTCCCCTGCTTTTCCAGCCTATAGATGTCCTATAGTAGGACTTCTCAGCCCCTATGTGAGCCACTTCCCCTAAAATATCCCCTTTGATCTATCTCTATCTATCTATCTATCTATCTATCTATCTATCTATCTATCTATCTATCATCTATCAGTCTATCTATCTACCTATCTGTCTGTCTATCTCTCTCTGCCTATCTATCATCTATCTCTCTCTCTCTCACTCTGTCTCTCTCTCTATCATATATCTACCTACCTCTCTATATATATATCTCTATCTATCTATCTATCTATCTATCTATCTATCTATCTATCTATCTATCCATCCATCCATCCATGTATCCATCCATCTATCCTATTGGTTTGTTTCTCTGGAAAACCCTGACTAATAAAACACGTTAACTGAAAAAATGCACAGACAAAAGACAGTGGATAGCTCAGAACCAGACATATATCATGTACTCAATGATGTTCACTTTTCTTTTCATTTTTAAATTTTAAAAATCGTAGAACCTGAAAAGGCTTGAGTAATCACTTACTTTGTCACTCCTGCAGTTTACAAATGATTGAAAGACATACTCTGAATTTAGAATTCAGGATCTGCACACACCAAACCTTTCTTTCTTAAAACAGGTTTTTGATGTCTTTGTTTCTGTTTGCCCAAACAAAACTGGCCTACAGCTAAACATTAACTTTAAAAAAAAAAAAGCATATAAAAATAAGAAAAATCACCATAACATCTGCATCCAGAGATAAACACTGTCTAAGTCTTGGTATGGGGAATGTAGGTTCATCCTACACCAGTTTACAATAGTGTACATGGGAAATAAATGGCCTTCTTCACATGCAATAAAGGAACCAAACAAAAGTCCTTTTTGCTTTTCAGATGATGGGTGTTCTGTCTTACATCTCATCCCCTCTTGACAAGGCATGTCTTAAAAATCATTACCTGTTTCCCACATGGGAAAGCAAAGGCGGCTGTTCCCACCATCTCCTCTCCCGCCAGACGCCAGAGAGCAAAGGCCACTGTTGGCTAAAAACTCCACTAGCAGACTCTGTGCTAAATTTGGAATTAATAAAGTTTTCAACTGAACTATTATTTTATTACAAGGTGGAAAATATGCATTGATACAATTGCCCAAATGTTTAAATTGCTTGGCCTTGTGAAAAGCCAAGTTTAAAATAAGAATCTCTGGCGAAAAAGAATCTCCTGATAAAAACCATGTGTTGAAAAGAAAACAAAAACAGACTGGGAGTCTATGTTTTCACTCTGGGTTTGTGGACTAATACTTTATCTTGATCTATTTTATGTATGAAGCCCCTATATTGCCATGTTTACCTAAAAAGAGTTTGGCCTGATTTTTGAAAAGTATAAGATTAGATCATGCAACTGCACATAATCATATATTTCATATGTGTATGTGTGTATTCACGGGAGCATGTGCAAATATTCAACATTCAAACATGTATGTGTATCGGTAGATATACAAATAAATAGATATGTATATATGTATGGCATGTGTGTGTGTATTGAAAGTGAGACAGACAGAAAGAGAGAGCCAGAGAGAGAGAGAGGAGAGAGAGAGAGAAAGCTATTGATATTTTATATACCTAAAGAAGACAGCATCAATAACTGGTCTCAGGCACTTCCAATAGCTCAAAGGGATCAAGGACAAAGGTGATTACCCAAAGAAGTTAGTACTTTGTACCATTTATCATCTGCCAGCCGCTGTGATAGCCCTATTCCATATTAAAATCCTAAGAGGCAGGCTGGGCGCGGTAGCTCACGCCTGTAATTCCAGCACTTTGGGAGGCTGAGGTGGGCGGATCACCTGAGGTCGGGAGTTCAAGACCAGCCTGACCAACACGGAGAAACCCCGTCTCCACTAAAAAAAAAATACAAAGTTAGCTGGGGTGGTGGTGCATGCCTGTATTCCCAGCTACTCAGAAGTCTGAGACAGGAGACTCTCTTGAACCCGGGAGACAGAGGTTGCGGTGAGCCAAGATCGCGTCATTGCACTCCAGCCTGGTCGACAAGAGAGAAACTCTGTCTCAAAAAAAAAAAAAAAAAAAAATTCCTAAGAGGCAGCTCTCTAGCTTTGTTTTATAAGTGGGGAAACAGGCTTAAAGAGAATTCAGTACAGTGGCACTCAACTGGAAATAAAACCCAGTTCCCCACAAATTCAGACATCCTTCTCTTTCTCCATCACCATTTTTTCTCCTTCACTGTTCTGCCTCTTGAGGGATGGCAGAATCAGGAGGGGAAAGAAGAGCTTTCAACCAGGTCAAGGAAAAAGCACAAGCTTTAGTCCAAAGCAAACTGGGCAGTGGAGAAAACTTACTGAATCTTGCAAGAAGGTTCTCTAGTAAGTCCATATCTATAGACACTTCACAGATTAATCTCTAATTTCCAGATTGTTGGGAAGAAAGCTGCTGTGACTCTTTCCTCCCCCTAAGCAGGAAGTGGTAACCTTGGCATGGGTATAACCCAGCCTACTCAACACCCAGGAAGCGCCGTTTAACACCCTCCACTCAATATGACAACGCTATTTTCAGTATCTATCATGTAAAGGTCGGTAATAATCATTTTTTGAGTCATTCTTTATTTTAAAACAATGATTTAAATAGAAGAATCAATTTTAATTTTAAACATACACAAATTGAGTGAAAGATTTTGTGTTGTAAACAATAATCTGCATTTACCAAACAGAAATATGACACTTTCCAGTTTGTACCCCATCTTACTATTTGAAATTTTAGACACAAATATGAACTCTCAATGCTCTCACTGAATGGCAGAAATGAAGGTACTCAAGTTCTGTTTTGTCCTCTTCCCAATCATGATGATAGCATCTAGGTTTAAATCTAAATCTATTGTTTAAACACAGGAATATACAGCACCCCAGATACGGGATAGACCAACTGCATCTGGAGTGAGCTCGCTCAATTCCAAACCGTCATGAACCTG
Source organism: Macaca mulatta (assembly GCF_049350105.2). NCBI lineage: Eukaryota > Metazoa > Chordata > Mammalia > Primates > Cercopithecidae > Macaca > Macaca mulatta. Next base: position 119,063,729 of record NC_133418.1, read on the forward strand.
CTTGGAATGAAAGTGTGTAGCCCATACGTGTGCGGCAGAGCCCAGAGGCCCAGAGGCTCAGGGCCCACCCAAGGATGACCACCAAAAGCTCTCAAACTTCCTCATTCCAACTTAGTTGGTCTTCTTTTTCCTGCCAGCCACAAAAATATAAAGAGGAAAATCGAATTCTTTGCAATTCTCAATGCTTAGCTGTTCTCCATGTTTGGGGAGAAATGGGTCTCTTAATGAGCTCTTTAGCTGCCATGCTGACTGGGGTAATACGAGGTGTCCAAGGCCTCACAGCCAGCATGTCTAGGAGACACCCTGGCTCCAAAACCCGTATGTTCAGCTCTGCAGAGCCCTGCAGGCTCCCACTGGGTCGCAGAGTAGAATACTTAGAATATGGTCACACCGTAAGGAGACTCGAATGTTGACTCGGTGTGGACCTCATGATAGAGCAGGTAGTGCAGGCAGCAGAGGGGGAAGAATGGGAACCCCTGTGGTTTCTGAAGGAAGATGAGGCTTAAGAAAGAAAGACTAAACCAACAATGAGACAGAGGTTAAAGTAAAGGGAAAATCACTATTGTGAGGAGGACCAAGTGATCTCTCACAAGGTTTTCTAGAAAAAAGTTATTATTTTACTTATAAAAGAAAGATGACTCTGGGCACGGTGGCTCACTTCTGTAATACCAGCACATTGGAAGGCCAAGGCAGGAGGACAACTTGAGCTCAGCAGTTTGAGACCAGCCTGGGCAACATGATAAGACTCTGTCTCTACAATAAATACAAATCGAATTCTTTGCAATTCTCAATGCTTAGCTGTTCTCTATGTCTGGGGGGAAACGGGTCTCTTAATGAGCTCTTTAGCTGCCATGCTGACTGGGGTGATGTGAGGTGTCTGAGGCCTCACAGCCGGCATGCCTAGGAGACACCCTAGACATTTGCTATTAGGAGACACCCTAGACATTTGCTATTAGGAGACACCCTAGACAATGCTGATTAGTTTTCATTTCTTCATTGTATTTGCCAAAAGGCTTCTTTGTTTAATGAGGGAAACAGGTTTGGGAAATAAAGATGCATGAACCAACAGAAAATAGTAGCATCTCAGATGTGGGGTTTTAGAAACATTATCTGTTCATCCAGCTCTTTGGCTTCGTACCTCCAGCAGCACCCTGCCAATACGTGTCCACTGGGAAGAATATTTTAAAAGACAGCAGGTAATTAAGATGTTGTTGGCATTGAGTAAAAGTTCTCCATGATGTGTCCTAGTACGGTGGGTCTGAAGGCATTCGCATGTGACATAAGGATCATCTACAACCCTCAAGTAAACTGAAATCAAGTTAAAATTGCAACCAAAAAAAAGCACTTTAAAGTGGAAAACAATCTTAAAAATGTAGCTTAATCCCTCATTTGACAGGTGAACGAACCGAGGCCTGATGAAGTCAGCTGGCTTGCCACAGAACTAGCCAGTGCTGGAGGAGAGAATAAAACCCAGGCACCCTCGCTCCTCAGTTCAGCCATTGTTCTAGTTCATTGAAGAAGAATAAAATCTGCTCATATTTTATTTTGCAGTTGTAAAACATAAACTGTGAAATATATTGATTTCACAGTTTTAACATAAATATACTAAATATATATTTAAAATGCACTTAAACTTGTTTAAGAAAAAACATGTCCTTTATGAGCATAGTTATACTCATAAAATCACTACATAGTATTCATACAATCCAGTAATATTAACACAATATTAAGCTAGTTCATTAATCAGTAAAAAGCAACTTTAAAATGGGAAAGCCAAAGCAGGACGGAGAAGCAATGTAAGATGTGGAATCATTTCATTCATTCATGTATTTTTTCATTCAACAAGCACAGACCTTCTCCCAGCTTTCTGTTTGTTGCCAATGAGGTGAAGACATGTTTTAGCCAGGGAGACATAGCACAAACCCACGCACCTCAGGCATAAGTGATTGCACCATAATAGCAATGTCTGCAAAGTGCTGAGACACAGAGAGGATTCCCCCTGGAATGCACCTGTGGTAAGGAAATATTTCTGCTGTTTTTTCAAAGGTTCAGACCTATGACTCAAATATTCAGCGGGCACCTCTTATTTGCCAGGTGCTAAACTTGGAGGTAAATAAAATACAGTCTCTGGCCTCGAAGACTTGACAGTCTAGTTGGGGAGGTGAGAACTGGAAGGTAACGTGGACACTGCACGTCTCCCCAGAAGAGGCTGTGTGCAGCTGTGCCTAGCAGAGAGTTCCAGAAATGCTTCCTAGGGAAACAGCGGCCCCAGCGTCTCCAAAAATATGGAGGAGTGAGCTAGGCCATGTCTACATTTCCTCCAGGAAGAGTGAAAGAGCAAAGGGAACTGTAAGGTTTTCCGAAACTGGGGCACAAAATAAAAGGCAAGGAGCATGAGCAACCAGGCTGGTGAGGCTGGCAGGGGCTGGTAACCAGCACTTCCTGAGGACAACCCGGACGCACGGAGGTTTCAAGTAGATACGTGAGATTTATACCTGATACCCTCACAGAGGTGAATGGATGGACTTGGGGGAATGACAAGACGGCTTTTAAGACACAAAGTTGGGGGGTAAGTTGACATTGAAAAAGTTGAAGCAAGATATGGCAAACCTATGAATCTATCAACAGAGATGGGGGGGAAAAAGGCAGAGATTTTAATTTAAAACATTGGTGGTGATTGGGAGCATATGAAGGAGACAGGATTTGAGAAGCCGTGTTGGATTTCTCATTTGATGGGTTAGAAGGGTGTTGGTGTCATCAATGGAGACGGTGAAAGCAAAAGTTGGTTTGGAGCTAAGATAAAAGGTTTAGTGATTAAATCAAGCTACCGGGCAATCTTTGCAATTTAAGGCAATAAAGAAAAAAGGTTTACAACCTAAATTTCTGTTCATTTACTATAAGTAATTATGATTATCAATAGAGTAAGGTTAATGATTAATTTCAACATCTGTTAAATGATTTACTGAGCATTCTCTATAAATACCCAGTCTCATTGGACAGTGACATTATGCCAGCTCAAGAAGTGTCTTCAAAAAAAATCATTGGCAATACATTGAATGAGAAGAGTCAAAATCCTGAATTTCAAATTCTTCTCAGTGCCACACATTTTAATACTGTAAATTTCAGAATAATCTACATAGTTGTAAACTGACCACACCTGGGTGATATGAGTCTTAGAAGCCCCTTTAAAAGTGTAGCCTCACTCTCAGTTTTCACAACCCGGGTTCTCTGGAACACAGGACCAGGATTTGGGGAAAGCAGGCCCCAACCACTCCCCCAGCCTTCCAGGAATCTCTAGGCTCCAAAGGAAACGTCGTTTTGAATGACTCCTGGGAGTCACCAAGGCTGGTCTCCTACAGGCTCCCAATCCCCCAGCTCTCCCACGGTGCCTGCATCTCCTACTGTGATGATTTGTGCAGATATTCTCTGATATTTTGCAGACAAACCATTCAGCCTGATTTTACCTGTAGCCTCTTATCCCACCTCAGCCAGGAGTCACGAGGGCAGGTAAGCTCAGTGACCAATGCTGACCTGAGCAAAACTGACCCTCTACTTAGATAAAGATTACTCGCTCGGCTTCCTGTTCACATGGAATGAGCTCTTTCCCACATGCACCATCCTTCTGCAACAACAAAACAAGCAAATTCTGAACCTGCTTGGCCCAGGCTGCAACTCCAGCAGATCTTTGCTCAGACACCTCTGCGAGGCATTCACTGACTACCACGGAAGGTTATAACCTCTCTCTCCTCAGCACTGTCTCTCTTTTCTCCTTACTTTATGCCTTTTAATTTCACACAATACCCACTAACATTTCTCTATACATTTAAATTATTTATGCTGGGGGTGGTGGCTCATGGCTGTAATCCCAGCACTTTGGGAAGTTGAGGTGGGCAGATCACCTGAGGTCAGGAGTTCGAGACCAGCTTGGCCAACATGGAAAAACCCCGTCTCTACTAAAAATACAAAATTAGCCAGGTGTGGTGGGTGCCTATAATCCCAGCTATTCAGGCAGCTAAGGCATGAGAAATGCTTGAACTCAAGAGACAGAGGTTGCAGTGAGCCGAGATTGTGCCACCGCGCTCCAGCCTGGGCAACAAGAGCAAAACTCCATCTCAAAAAAAAAAAAAATTATTTATTACTTTACTGTATGTTCCTCCTCTTAGGACTAAGCCCCACGAAGACAGGGATTTGTAAATGTTTTGCTCACTACAGTATCACCAGACCTGAGAAGCGTGCCTGGAACGACAAAAGCTCAATAGACATTTGTGAGGTGAATCTGCTAACTAGCAAAGATGGACTAGTGCCCCGCAGGTGAGCTCACAGCGGCCCTTTGAGTCCATTGTCTCATGGATCTCATAAGAACTCTGTTAGGTACGGAAGCTTAACCCCACCAACTTCATGAGAATGAGAAAGGCTCGTCAACTTAGCCCAGGTTCCACAGTGCTCGATAAGTATTTTGCAAAGCCACATCTTGAATTCAGCGCTTCCGAATCCTGTTCCAGATTCACTTGGTTACAACAATCCTGCCCTAAGTGACTTGGCACATGCATGCAGCTGATTAATGGATGTCACAGCTACGGGGCCTAACTGGGCACACTGGTGTGGGCTCCTCATTCCAGGGCACCCCACAAGAAGATTCAAAGCATCTCAACCCAAAGCCATTGCGGATAAAGGATATTTTCCAGAAAACGCTTTAGCAGGATACTTAGGAAACATGAAATAAAAGGAAGTATTATTTGAAATAAAGCATCGTTTTTGATAGCACCCCCGTTGTACATTTATCACCATCTTTAATAGCATTTATTACTAATACGTAGCACAAAATTTGTGGCTGGGGAAGCTCGTGCCATAGACATTGCTAAGATGCATTTCTGTTTATGTTTTAATTTCTCCCATAAACCATCAGTAACAGGATGCGCCTTCCATGTCTGACTCTGCCTCCTACCTGGGACAGCTTTCCCTGCCAGCTCTGGCCAAATCTCTCACAACCAGAGCCAGATCCAAGGGAATATGTGTGGCAGGTTATTAAAAATAAAATCTTAACATTATGTTAATTTTTACCTTTGCCAACTTCACATAAATTGCCTCTATCCTTTGGAGGAGGAAGGTTAAACCATTTTAGCAAGTAAAAGTAAGAGTCCTTAATATAAATTATTCAGCATTTTCATTTCTAGAGTGATTGATTGGGATGAAAAGGTTTTTATTTTCTGTCTGGGCTTTCTCATCCTAGAACATCTTCAAATACAAGATGTTACATCTCAATCAGATTCTTCTCCTAAAACCCGTTAATACATTTTCTTTAAAAGTCACGGATATAGGCTTTGTATGGTCTTTTTATAGTTTGCTGTAAAAGATTTTAGTTGTCTCTTCAATCTTTTTCCTGGTCTTTCCATTTCTAATTTCAAGGCTTAAAAGTTACTTTTGAGAGCCAAAAGAAAACACAGTTAAGTCGAGGATGAAAGAAAGGAAGAGATATGGTACTGTAAATATAAATGATTGCCAGATTCAGGCTGACAGAGCTGTGTTCTCTTGTATCCACATTTTACGGCCTTGCTGAATGGAGACAGGATCCTGTGGTACATGCTGCTTAAGCTTGTGTTTTTATGGAGCCCTTTCACTGAAGGCACATAAACTTCACATGCTTTCCCAGGAAGCGCCGTCCATGCCTTTCCCACACTGTGCTAATAAGTCGGGTGGAGTCCGCCTTGAAAGAGAGCAGTGATTGATTCTGTGTGTGTGATGAGAACCGTGAGACTGACTTTCATCAAGCTGCTCCAAGCCAATTATGACTCTTTCTGCAAGGTGTACTGATGGCAACCCACAAGGCAAGAAGGAACAAACAGCCATCACTGAGAGCGGCTTCCCATGGCAGCGACACCACCGCCAATGGAGCAGGTGCCCAGAGCAGACCCGGGCCCAAGCCCAGCAGCAAGAGAAGCCCAAACAGGTAATTCAGGGAAGCGGAGACCAGAAGATCCTGCATTTTTCCGAACACATTAAACAGGCTCTGTCTGCACGTGTTGCCAGGCTAGCACTGACGTTCACTCTGGTCCTGTGCACGGAGGCTGCTGCCTCCTTTGTCTTTGATCGCCAGGGCTCCAAGGTGGCAGGCACAAGGTTGATGCTTCAAGCTGCTGTTCAACAAATGCTTCATGGATAAGTGCCCAGCCCAGTGTACAGCTGTGCGGGAGGAGCTACAGTTGTTAAACAACTAATCAAAATAAGACAGAAAAAGAACCCAGTGGTGGCTTCTGAGCAGGGTGGGTCTTTGCCAAAGCTGAGAAGCTATAATTTCTGGTGTCTGTGTATATGGACAACCCTAGAACTTTGACAAGTTCATAGTGAGGTTGAAAACGATATTCTCATTTCCTAGGTAAGGAAATTGAGTCTGAGGTTGAAGGCTCTGAGTTCACACAGCTAGTTAATGGGGAAAAGCAGTAGCTGAGCCCAGACACTGACTCCATCTCAGTTAACCTCCCTACCCTGATTTTGGAAGGCAGTTAGCCCCACCCCCCCACACCCCAACACTGATTTTGGAAAGCATCTGTCTCTCCTGTGTTGTGGTCAATGATGTCTTAGATATCCTCACTCATGCCCCAAGCAATAGCCTGCACAGAGCAGGTACCCAGTAAATGCTTGACACATAAATCCATGGTTGGGTGGATGGATGAATGGGTAGATGAATAAATTATCAATATAAATGTAAATGAAATGGAGTCCTAAAACTTGTAAAATCTTATAATTCACTAAAAATAAATCACTCAACTAAAATAAGACTTTAGCTGAAATATTTTTGTCTCCTCCCTCACAGTTCACCTGAAAAAAACTAGGCAGCCAGAATCATATCTCCTTCGTATGTGGTGCCTAGCCCCAACCCTTCCCACACCAGCCAGTTAAACACACAGTGAAACAGAAACAAGGAGTGAGGAGCCATAAAAGTTAATGGGTGGTTTGATCATGGTGCCTCTGTAGCGGGGGATAGACTCTTAGAAGGCAGCAACCACTTCTGGTTTCTTTCTCTTCTTCTGTAGGGACATACGTGGGGAACAGAACGCTATGCACTCTGCAAGGCCTCCAATTAAAACCCTTCTCAGCCATATTTCAAGTGCACTCAAAAACTCATATAAATGAATGCGATTACTTGACATCAGTACATCTCCCTCTACGGTGTAGTGATTTCTACCTTTGAAAGTTCTCATGAATGTTTTCTCCTCTCCTCTACATCCCTTCTGCCAATGTCAAGCTGACATCTTCTCTGTATCGAATCTGGCAACAACTTGCACTGTGTTTGCTAGTTCTTCCTCTCTCTGCTTTGTCCATCACACACTTGATCCTGTCACTCTCCTACTTAAAATCCTTCTGTAGCTGCCCGTTGCCTACATGAGTACCAGGCACTTTAGAACACGCAGAGTATGAATTGAAAGGAAAGGCCCAGATTTTTCTTTCCTTATTTATTTTTTGAGACTGGAGTTTACAGGTTGAACTCTGAGCCAAACTGCCTGATTTCAAATCTCAGTTCTGCTGCCTAGAAGCTATGTGGCCTTGGAAAAATAATGTGAGCTCTCCTGCAGAGTGGGACAGTAAGAGTACTTCCGTCTTGGGCTGTTGTGAGGATGGAGTGGACCAATATGCACCTCAAGTGCTTAGAAGCATATGCCCAGCACGTATTCAGCCACGTATTAGCACTGTGGGGCAGCCACTGGAGTCAGAGCAGTTCTCACTAAAGAAAAGGTTACCTGCACCATGTCCCCATCTGCCAGGCTAACAGAAATGATCATCTCACTAATTATTGGGGCTTCTGGTCACAACCCAAGATTTTGTGAAGACTCTGGGGTTAAGCACCTCGCAGAGCAGTGGGCCCCAGGATGTGGGCTTTGTGAATGTGCTCCAGCGCCAGTCCTGCTTGCCCCCCTGGAGCCAGGTTGTCCTTTCCATTGCCCGTTTGCCTGGCTGCAGCCCCTGGGCTTGCCTGACACTGGACGACTCACCCTCCACCTCCAGGGTCTCGTTTTCCTCAATTTCTCTTCCTCAGTGTCAGTTCTCTCTGCAGTCCAGCCTCCTCCTTGGGAGGTGTGAGGGGACAAGATTCTGGACACACAGAGGCCCTCCCCTGGAGTTAAAATTCTATTTTGTCCAAAGCCTTTTTGATTCAAACACTTATTTGTCTTTATGAGAAACAGGTGCAAAGTAGGGGGAGAAGAAAAAAGTTGCTCTCATTGTGTTACATGATTCTACGACAACAAAACAGAATGCAAATTGGTACTTCAAGAAATGATCCTGTCCTTTGTAGAGATGTCTGGGTTAGACCCCTGCCACTTCCTCTAACACCCTCCCCCAAAGGCAGGCCTCCTGCCCTCCCTGAGCTCCATGGATCTGTGAGTCTCTCTTCCAGTCTTGTCTCCCTTTCTCTGGCCAGTGAACTCCTGGCCATGCTTCAAAACCTTTAGCAGATGCCCCATCCTCTGGAGAATACGCAAATTTCTTCCTACAGAATAATTTCCTTCCTTTACATAGATGTACCTCCAGGATTCCTGGTAGTTAAAGAAAAATAAAGTTTCATAGGTGGCATGAGACTCGCTGCCTAAACAAAACCAGTGAGGACCCGAGAGCAACATGCCTGCTAGCCCAAACTTCTCCAGCAGCTTTGCACTCAGCACTGACCAGAGTATGAGCCAGGTGTTTACGCCCCTTTGTTCCTCGTTTGTACCTGATGAAACCAAATCCGTGGCATCCTGATGCAACCAAAATTGTTAATAAATCCTCTTTTTTGGGAGAAATGTGAATTAAAACCACAATGAGATAGCGTCTTACACTAGTCAGAATAGCTCTTATTAAAATGTCAAAAAACAACAGATGTTGACAAGAATACAGAGAAAAGAGAACACTTTTGCATTGTTGGTGGGAACGTAAAATTAGTCCAACCTCTATAGAAAATAGTATGAAGGTTTCTCAGACAACTAAACCTAGAACTACCATTCGATCCAGCCATTCTGCTACAAAGTATCTACCCAAAAGAAATAAATCATATGGAAAAGACACCCATACTTGTATATTTAACACAGCACTCTTCACAATGGCAAAAACATGGAACCAACCTAAGTATCCATCAGAGCTGATTAGATGAAGCAAATGTGGTGTACATAGACCATGGAATACTATGCAGGCATAAAAAAGAATAAAATCATCATGTCTTTTGCAGCAACGTGGATGGAACTGGAGGCCACCATCTTAAGTGAAGCAACACAGGAACAGAAAGTCAAGCACCTCTTGTTCTTGCTTATAAGTGGGAGCTGAAGAATGTGTACACCTGGACCTCGAGAGTGAAATAAAAGATGCTGGAGACACAGAACAGGAGGGTGGAGGGGTGAGAAATCAGCGAATGGTACAACACACACTATTCCAGTGATGCTTACAGTGAAAGCCCGAACTTCACCACGATGCAATATATCCATGTACCACAACTGCACCTGTACCCCCGAAATCTATAAAAAGTGTTTTCAAAATGCTCTGTTTCGTTACTGCAAACAGCAATTCCACATATTCCATTTTCACAGGGCTGAAATTTGGAGTGTAAGAAATGTGACTTCTCAGCCGGGCTTTGTTGCTGACTCCCTAACTTCCCTGCCCGCCAAGGCCTCTGCCCTTCCTCTGTGGAGCAGCCAGGGGCTCTCTGTTGGATGCTCCTACGGGGCTTCCTGGAGGCAGCATAGAGGGTTAATGTCCCTTTCCTTCCCTCTAGCCAAACAGCACAGTCAGTCTGTCACCTTCCCCGGTTACTGTGCTGTTGCTGCTGTTCAGGGATAGGGTGGTTTTGTTATTTAACAGCCCTAATAAAGAAGACTCCGTCTGGGTATGATTCACAGGGGAATTTTTGTCCTGCAAGGAGGCCCTCGTGTTCCCTCCCCAAACAGCACATTGTTCTGGCCACACATGAGCTGCCTGGGCTTGAAAGGTACTGGGTAGCTTGGTAGCTTTTCTTCACCCTGGGGCTCTCATTCCAGTTACTGAGCTGCCAGATCACAAGAAAACAATAGCAGGCGACACAGAAGAATCTTCTTTCTTTTAATATTTGTTCCACATCGCGTGGGAAATAAGTTACATTTCCACGAATTGAGTAAGAACAGTGGCCTCCGTGTTTTGGTGCGTCACATGACGATGTAGCTGGTGCTCTGACTTTATTCCCACAGTGACTCCAGGAGTCAGGTAAGGGAAGCGTGTCTGTTCCTGTTTCAGAGAGGAGGAAACTGAGGCTCCAAGGGTCTAGTTCACCTGTTCAAGGAGACACACAGGACAATGAAATAGCTGGTGAGAAAAGTAGATTGTCTAATAGTTATTGGGTTTTACTTCAATTACACCATGCTGAAATAAAAATAACTGCCTTCCCTAAGTAAACGTATTTTATCAATGCTTCGTACAAACCAGGTACATTCTTTACCTTGTTCTATTTCTCAAAACATTCTAGAAATTTATATTAGAATCTGCATTTTATAGAGCAAACGTTAAATCTCAGAGAAGTAAAGCAGCATGTTGGAAGTCACAGAACCAGCAGGGGAGAGCATCTGGGCTTATGAATGAGCCCCCACTGGTTCTGCTGCCCCACGCAGCCCCTGCTGTGTACCGGGGAGGAACTGAGACCCAGACACAAAGGTTTCATGGCCCCTTGGACACCTGCTGGCCACGTGACCCAAGCAAGCTTCTTAACTTTGCTGAGTGTTTTCTCCTCTACTAAGGACAAAATAATGCCTCCCCCAACTGCCTTACAGGATTATTTTAAGGGCGAAATCCATTTATTCAACAAATGTTCCTTCAATAAATATGTATTGAGTGCCTACTGTGTGCCAGCCACCATTCTGAGCTCTAGGAGTACAGTGGTGGGCAAAATTGTCAAACACCCGTGCCCTCCTGGACGTTCTGTTCTAGTAGATCAAACAAAGGAATTACCACAAAAATTGTGTTGAGATGGACATTATTCCATTGCCAAAAGGTGACAGAAATAGCATGAGGGCCCGTGGATGGATTAATGATTTACCAAATGTGGTCTATTCATATTATTCAGCCATGAAAATGAAAGAAATTCTAATTACCTTGAAGACATTATGTTAAGTAGAATAAGTCAGTTACAAAAAGACAAATACTGTATAAATACACATATATGAGGTACCTAGAGTAGTCAAAGTCATAAGGACAGAAAGTAGAATAGTGGTTGCCAGAGTTTCAGTTGGGGATGTTGAAGAGTTCTAGAGACAAATGGTGATGACAGTTCCACAACAATGTATTGTACTTAGTGCTACTAAGTAGTACAATTAAAAATGATTAAGACATGTAAATTACATGTTGAGTATATTTTACTGTAATAAAAAAATGTTGTTGAAACTTTAAAGCAAGTGAACGTACTAAGGTACTAACACTATCTTCACTACTGGAAATCTCTTTCCCTGTCATATCTCCCAAGTTCAGCCCTTCCTCAAGGTCCAGTTGAGATGCTACCACCTTTGTAAACCTTTCCTGATCTTCCCAGCAAATGTAATCCCTTCTTAACTTGAGTTACTGAATGCCGTATTCCTGGACCTGTTACATCCTTCTTGAGGGCAAAACCCAAGTCTGTTATGTGTCCTAACCCTGTAGCACCTAGCATGAGACTTTGCTCATAGAAGTTCCCTGATGTTTGAAGGATGAGTGAACAACTGAACAAACAGAAGTTAATTGCTATGTCTTTGATATTATTGTAGCCTCAAGAGTCCCAACAAGATTGTCAGTCTCAGTGAAGCCTTTCCACAAAACCAAGACCTGAGCTCAAGGTAGCTGCTATTTAAAACCAGACCTAAGAGTCAAAGACAATTATCCATTGAGGAAGTACTTCAAAATGGCACTAGGCAAGTTTTACTTCATTGAAGTATCACAACCACTTTATGAAGTGTGTAATGTTATTTCCATTCTCCACTGGGTAAAGGCTTGAGGATGTCACACAGCTTGCCCAAAGTTCAAGTACAAGCAAATGGAAAAGCCAGGGTTGGAATCCAGTGACCCCACTGTATGCTTACCTACTCTCCCATACTGCCAATAAAATAATGTCTATCCGACCTCGTCCCCAGTGACTTTCTTCAAATGGTAAGTTAATGTTGAGCAGAAGAACCTGTGAGCATGTTCCAGAACATTTGACTCAAAGGTTAGCAGTAGCTCTTGTGAAAGGCATGCTGGCATCTCCGCTGTGTGTGTGGGTGTGGGGAGTAGATGGGGAGAACTGCTTCTCCATTCAATTAATTTTAGGTTCCCATTTCGTCACTTTGTGAAAATGACTGCTATTTTTATCAAATTTTCTGCAATTTAAAAAAAATGATCTTAAAATGTCAAGGAGTTAAAAAAAAAAAAAAAACCTTTCTCAAAATGGCCTTTCCTTGTGGCACAAATTTCTAAATCTTAAGTGTACAGAATGTTGGGTGATAAGCCTGGCAGCCAACACTGGGAGCCTAAGCTAACATTTCATTTATAGAGCAATTTCAAACTCTGTTTGGGGGACAGGGTTGCCCCAGGCAAAAAGTGACAAATGGGTTGGGAAATTAAGAGAGTGAAAGAAGTCCCTGAGCCAGAGATGGGCAGCACTGTCCGACAAGGAGCTGGGGCGAGTGCCAACCGCCGGCTGAAAGCCAAAGGCTCTGCATTATGAATGTGGCAGCTCAGCAGGACTGATGTGCCCTGCCCTGACTCCACCTTCCAAGCGTGGGACTATTCTCAGAAAACGTCCAGGACCTGGGACAGGCCACTGCGGGGGTTTTCATTATAGAAGCCTACGGCTGAACTCAGCAAAGAAGAAAACTTCAGCCTCTCACCCAAACGAGTTACTGTGACTTCTCTTGGAGAGCAGGAAGGAGGCCGTAAGAAGACCTTTCTCCTGCCAGGAGTTCAGCTCTAGCACATTTTCCTTCTCTGAGACCAGACCAATGCTGTGATTCTATTGGAAAACCTTCAGTAAATGTAGTACCTGGACATTGTCAGTGTTTGAGACCTTTGGTCCTAGCCTCTCACCACTGAATGCTTTCAGATTCCTCGGAAATGAATTCACCCAGCAAATATTAACTGAGTAATATTCTGTGTCAGTCTCTGTTCTAGGATCTGGGGTTAGGGAATTCAAGAGAGCACATGGAAATATATACAGACATGAGTTTACAAACTCATGGAGAGAAGAGAATAAGCAAAGAAAAGATATAGTAAATGAGAGTTGGAAAGCACTGCTGAAAAGAAGGCAGGCAAAGGGAGCAAGGGATGGGCTGGCAAGTGTTTTAGCTTCATACGGTGGGTGGGGTCTCCCTCAGCAGGAAATATTTGATCAGACTGGAAGGAAAGGGGTAGGGCAACAGGGCACCTGAGGAATGAGTCCTAAGCAGAAGGGACAGAGAAGTAAAGGCCCTGAGGTATCCTGTGGCCAAAAGGTACAAAGAGCACACAGCAAAAAGGCCAGAGAATCCAGGGCAGATGGAGAAAGGGTGGCATCTTAAGATGTGATGTGAGAGATGCAAGGAGCACAGAGAGACTAGGGACTTCAGGGCATTGCATGGCTCAGATGCAACAGGGCATAGAGAGACTGGGGATTTCAGAGCATTGCATGGCTCAGATGTAACAGAGTACAGGGAGATCGGGGCTGCAGGACATCACATGGCTCAGATGCAAAAAGGTACAGAGAGATCGGGGCTACAGGGCATCACATGGCACAGATGCAACAGGGCACAGAGAAAGCGGGGATGCAGGGCATTATACAGCTCAAGCTTTAGGGAGAGGAAAGGATTGAAAAAGCAGAATGACTTAATCTGACTTGTGTTCTCACAGATCACATCAGCTACCTGATGTGTGGGGATGGGCCTATTCCTGAGGCTTCTGGGATAATTCAGGCAGGAGATCATTGATCATTGTGACTTGGACCAATAATGATGACTTCAACCAGAATGACAGTGATTGAAATTTCAAAATATATATTGGAAGTACAGCCAATAGGACTTGCCCACATATTGTATGAGAAAATGAGGATTCAAAAGTTATTGTTTGGCTTGACTCACTCGATAGATGGAGTTGTCACCAGTGAAATGGGGAAGACCACAGAAGATGAAGGCCCATGGGTGGGACACCAGAGATTTAGCTTTGCTCATGCTAAGTAGATGTTTCTTAGAAATTCAAGGGAGAATATCTACTAGGCCAATGAACATACAAAACTGGATTTGGGGGGTGAGACTGGGGCTGGAGATGGAAATTTGGGTGTTGTCAGCAGATTGAAGGTATTTAAACAAGTGGAGACAGATGAGGTCACCAGGAGAACAAGCCAAGAAGTAGAAGAGAAGATGTTCGAAGTTGAACTTTGGGTCACTCCAGTACTGAATGGTTGAGAAGATGAGAGAAGCCAACACAGGACGCTAAGAAAAGCAACCACTGACTTAGAGGCAAAACCAGAGGAACATGGTGCCCAGAAAGCCAGGTGAAGAGCTTTCCTGGGGGCAGGAGGAGCCGACTGGGCCAGGCAGTGCTGCTGAAGCTCAGGATGTAGCTGGTGAGCCGACTCTTAGACTCAGCAGTGAGAGGCCACTGTGACTTTGGAAGAGCTTCAGGCAGTTGTAGGATGATGCTCTGATGGCAGCAGGTTTAAAAGGAAACTGGAGAGATGAACTAGAGAAGGTAAATCAAGACAACTCTTTTCGTTTTAAAGGTAAAACTAAATGGGATTGTAGTTCAAGGGAAAACACGGTAAATCATGTTATTTCTATGATTTTCTTATTGTTATTGTTGTTTATTTGTTGAAGACAGCAGAAGGAACAGGATGTTTATGGGTTGATGAGAATGCCCCAATGGAGCTGAAAAAGTTTATGATCAGAAAATGAGAGAAGTGTTTGCAGTGATGTCCTGGGATGGGTACCAAGGGATGGGTGGGTCCAGAGGAGGGGTGCATCTGAGACAGGTAAAAGGTGCGCCCTTTTTCATCTGCAAGAACGGGATCCACACCCTGGCAGGGAAGAGAGATGGGCCATGGGAGCTGGTGAATGGTGAAAGGTTTTCATAGCTCTGTCACTTTTCCCGGCCAACTAGGAAATGGAATCGTTTGATGCTGATATGGAGGTTAGAGGGAGATGTTCAAATCTGCGGGAGGGGGATGAAATAGTTGTCTAGCAGAGGAGAGTGAATGGCCCTGGCAAATGCTGAGTCACTATCAGTGCCCATTTGAGGTTAAAGGTAATACATTAAAAGTGGGTCCAATTCCAATGACCATACTGCTTTGCTCCAGCACATTCCACTGCCAGGTGATGGGGTGTCTAAGAAAAGCCTTGAAACCTTTAACGTTAATAATAAAAACCAGGATATACTCAGATGAAGAAGGGTAAGCTTTTCAAAAACATTTATCTGGATGTAGGGCTTAACTGTTGATGTGAACTTGAGTGTGAGTTCATTTTAGAAATAAGTGAGTTGCTGATGCGTGTGGCCATCTCATGATAGCTGGCTCATCAATGACACTGAAAAACATCCGTGGAAAGTATAGCTGCTAGGATGGACAAAATATCAAACCAAGTGTATGGCGACTGTGTTTTTGATTCCACATCTGGCCATCTAGGGCAGTGCTGTCTCCAGCAAATCATCCCACCTCTGATTTTCAGGGCTTTATCTAAAAATGAGAAATTTGAAGGTGACCCTGTCCTGGCATCAGCACCGAGAGTCTCTGGGAAATCCTTCAGCCCAGGACATGCTGAGACAGTCATTCTGTCTTCTCCAAGAGTATTGAAGCAGAGCAGAGAGAGGAACTGGAGATGGAACTGGGGATCCCCAAACCAAGAAGCTGTTCTTAGGGTCTACTGGGCCAAGCCTGGCTGCCCTTCCAAGAATAGCTGAACGAGAAAAGCAGAGGAAAGCACTGTGGTTCCAGGCACTGTCACATATGGTGGAGGTGATATGGGGTTCAATGAAATGCAAGAAACAATCGAGTGAGTTTTTCCCAAAGTGACTGTGGCCCATTTAAATTCCAGTCCTTCAAGATTATAACCTTCTGCTTTTCAGTATTTTATGAAAAGGTGGCAGCTTGTTTCTTAATTCTCTTATTTGGCAAAAGGTGGAGTTGTCAATTTTGTGTCTGTCCTCCAGCTTCTTTGGCACATTTTTTCTGCTCTGAAATCCACAAGGCTGAGAACCTGTGCCTTAGAGCCCACGATAAGCTTTGGAATTCACACAGCTCACCTGTCTGCCTGCCCCAAACACAATTCCCCCTCCCTTCCAATCCCTGAACCACCTGAGGTGCGCTTCCCCGAGGAGTTGCGGCTGCCCAGGCATTCTGACAGCCCCTGCAATCTGTCCTCCTGACACACTTAGCTTTTGAACTTTAAATAGGCTAGGTCAGGTCACTTTCCATAAAAAATACTCATTTCTTTGAACTTCTCTCACAGATGCAACAAGAGCACATTCACTGGCATTCAGAAGATGCCTTCAAAGCTGGCCCTTTGTATTGGGTCTTTTTTTTTTTTAGGTATGTTATAAAAGTTGGTTAAGTTAATCAAAAAAATATGTTAATTTTCTGCATTTAAATAACTTTAAGGCTAGCCTTAGGTGAGGTGGGCTCAGAATTCAATTGAAACCCTTTCTGGAAAACAAAATCCTTTCTCCTGATCAATCTTCAAGGAAAGGGGAGAAGAAAGGAGAAAAGCAAAAGAAAACCCACAAGCCCTGGAGTGTTTACTAGATGGGGAGGAGGGGGACTGAACCTTCCGTTTGATCTGCAGATTGAAAGTGTAAGTGAGGGTATGTTCAGTCTTATTGTACACATGAAGGTCAGGAAGTGCAGGGTACTTGCTCAAAATCACACAGCCAGCAAATGGCTGAGATTTGAAACCAACAAAGCAAAGCCACACACATCCAAAGGGGCTTTCCTATGATCCATTAGACACATTTATCTGACAGCGTCTCCTTCCCCTAGCATGTGGGTTTATTTTGGTTATTTGTTTTCCTCTTGAAGCAAATAGGGTTGCCAAGAACATTGAGGGTGGCAAAGACTTCAAACCATTGAAGGTAGCAAAGGCATTTTTCTCTTTAAATTGTCCTTTGGATTTTGGTGTCTCCAGAATCCCACAAGACGATGTTTCAGGCCCAACCAGTACTTACCGAATGCGCATTCACATCTAGCATTCTGGTGAGAGCATAGTGAGGCTGCCCTGGGAGGAGTTCGAAAGAGCTTTTAGATAAGTTATTTTGCAGGGATTGTCTCTAACTGACTCTAGAACAGCGTTCAAAATGCAGAAACTCTCTCTGATGAAAGGCTCGTGTAGAGGTCATCCAACTCCCCAGCATACAAAGCAAATTAGCCTGAAAATACCATAATGTAAGCACCGAGGTTATGCTTTATTCCTTCCCTTAGCCGTCACTTTACTCCGCCTCTATTACAGACTGGTTTCTGAGCCCATCAAGTCGTCCAGGCAGCTCTCTGGGTCCGAAACAACCCCCTTGCTGACAACAAACAGCCCAGCCAATGTTCTGTAATGGCCTATGATGTGTTAAGGCCCAGCACTCTGCCAAGTCCCTCCCAGCATTTCCTGTTTTAATCCTCACTCTAACCTTAGAGTAGGAACAAATGTGATCTGAATATCATGGATGTGAAAACTTAGGCTTGGAAAGGTCTGTGGAAGTGCCCAGGATAGGAGGATAGCACATGCAGAAGTGGCTTCAGGCCAAGGTGCTCCTGCCCATGAAGCCCACAGCTCTGTAACCCCAGAATCCAGGCTGCTCCTCCACCTTGAAACTATGCAATGCAAACTGCATGGTCCCTCTCAGGCTTCCCTTCCCAGTGCCTCTGATGGCCACAGTCCTCCTTGGTGATTTGGTATCTCGGGTGAATCTCCTTCAGTGGCTCTCCTCACCCTGGGGCCACCATGAGAGACCCCTGGGGTAACTTCTCCCTCCGTGGCTGAGGCTTCTCTTCTCTCCAGCTCAGATTTCCTCACAGGTTTCAGAGGAGCACCTCTGCCTCTCACAAGCCCACACAGTTTCTTTTGCATCTTCCTCTTCAAGCATCATGTTTTCTTCCTCCCTTCCCTTCCCTTCCCTTCCCTTTTCTTTCTCTCCCTTCCTTCCTTCCTTCCTTCCTTCCTTCCTTCCTTCCTTCCTTCCTTCCTTCCTTCCTTCCTTCCTTCCTTCCTTCCTTCCTTCCTTCCTTCCTTCCTTCCTTCCTTCCTTCCTTCCTTCCTTCCTTCCTTTCTTTCTTTCTTTCTTTCTTTCTTTCTTTCTTTCTTTCTTTCTTTCTTTCTTTCTTTCTTTCTTTCTTTCTTTCTTTCTTTCCTTCTTTCCCCAAAACATCCATCTTCTTGGGCTCTGGCAGCAGTGATAATCCTGTCTCAGGAAATCTCCCATGGTGTCTAGGACAGAGGCTGAGAGTGGAGGCCAGAGATTTATGAGAAGAGAGGACTAGGAGTAGAGGGCAATCCTAACCCAGGTCACAAACCAGGACGCGCCTGTCTCACCTGCCTGCACGCTCTACTACTAGGGTGGCAGGGCAGGGACTGGACAGGCACCTGGGCTGCAGGTGAGGCCTAGGCCTCGCCCTGTCTTCACCAAGAAGTCTTGGTACCAGAAATCTGATTTGTAACAGCAGCCAGGTGATGCTGATGCAGGTAGGGGGCACACTGCACTTTCTGGAAGCACTCAGGCCTTGGCCACAAGAATCCTGCAAGCAACAAATCAGAATGCCCCAATGCACTGGCAATACAGTCCTATAGCCTGTTACCTTTCAATCCCCTCCTCTTACAAATCTCTGGCCTCCACCCTCAGCTTCTCTCCTGGAGACTGTGGGAGATTTCCTGAGAAAGCCTGATCGCTTCTGCCTGAGCCAAGATGAAGCTTTGAGAAAAAATATAACCTGACAGTTGAAGAGGATGCAAAAGAGACCAAGAGATCCAGTATATTGAACAGGTACCCAGGGCACGGAGCTGCTTAGGCAGGTCTCATGTGGAAGACATGGTGTGGGATGAGAGAGGATTCTGGGAGGCTGTTTTAGGAGGCTTACACTGGGAGTCAGGTCACGGAGGCCCAATTGTCTCATCTGCATCCTGCACTTAACAACACCCCCATTCCAAGTTGGCCATGAGCACAGAGAAACCCCTTAGCATGAGACCTGGCACATATTATAAAAGGAACTCCATAAACTTCCATCAAATGAAGCAAAAATATCAAGAGCTTCATGAAAGGTACCATGACAAATACAACTTAAAGTTATTTATTATTAGTTTTATTCTGAATAATGTGCCGTTACATTCGAGTATATGTTTATTTCTATTTGACAACTAAAATAGAGAAGTCTGCTAGAGAAACAAGACAACGCTTTCTGTTATACTGACAATGATAGGAGAGTGATAGAGGTGAAACGCAATATTTTGCCAAAATTGATCACATTTGAGAAGGCAGGAAAATTCACATAAATTCACATAAAGAATGGGCTTCTTTGGGTGTGGGCACATACCAAGGGTCTAACCTCCAAGGGAGTTTTGCCCTGTCAGAGAGGAAGGAGAAAAATTCCTCATCTTGTTTTGGCTTGTGCAACCAGGCTGTGTTGGGATCTGGGAAAGAAAGCCTGTATTTATGCTCCACCTTCACTTGATTTCCTGTAACTGACAAGCCAACCTAAAACGAGGAGCTCTGTCTAGCAAAGTTCCCCACCTTGCAGCTACTGCTTAGCAAAGACTAGAAAGCATTACCTGGCAGATGGATTCCAAATGCAATCTGCAGGGTCCCTCTCAGGCTTCCCTGGAGCAGGGAGGGGAGGAACCCCGGTGGTTTCATAATACTTCCCGGATGTGGGCCGGTAGCCCTCCCATGTCAACAGAGGTGGTGTGAGATGAAGCCAGATGAACCACAGATAAACTGCAATTGGGATCGTTCTCTCCTGAGAAATTAAAAAAACGTATGCGTGTTAGAGCTATCTCGGTGATGATGTATGCTTTCAAGTGACAGCCCAGTGAATGAGAGTCTCCCTGAGTGAAAGGTTCTGTGTTTTAGAGGTCCGGAGGGGAAGGAGAAACATTTTTGTTTCTTTGTCTACTCTTAGGCCTCGAGTATACTTGGCCACAGAATCATCTACTCCACCAAAAAATAGATTTGCAGCATGTTGCTTCTCCATGTCCTTAAAGCTTCATCTGTCTTCCTTCGTGGGTTCTCCAGAGAAATGAGTCCTTTAATCACTTTTCCATCCATTTAAGCAGACATTTATTTTTTCCCTCATTTGTTCATTTACATAACACATATCCTTGGAGCCAGGTTTGTGTGAGATGCACAAAATACACTGATGAGCAAGGGAAGCATCGGGTCAGTGCCTCTCAGTCCTTATTTTGTTAAAGGAGATGGACAATTGAGTGAGTGATGTAATTCAACCTGAGAAGTGAAGAGACAAAAAATCAAGTGCAGTGTTCTATAGAAAGCCCGAACAAGAGCACCAAGCCCAGTGGAATGCAGGCAGGGTGTGTGGCATGGATGGAAGCATTTTGGAGAAATGGACAAGTAAGATAAGACTTGAGGGGCAAGTTTGCAGTAGATGCTAGCCAGTCTGTAGACAAAGAGAATGGCAAATACCTATCCTCAGCTTCTGAGTAACTAGAACAAGTTCACCATGTGGCAGCAAGCCTGACCTACAGAGACAAAGCCGGGAAGCTGAATGGGAGCCACACAGAAAAGGCCTGAAGGCTCCTATAAATCTAATGAAGGAGTCTGGACTGAGGGTCGTGGGGAGTTTTTAAGGGTCTGAAGCTGGAGCATGGCTTGGTCAGATTTGCATTTGAAAGGTCACTGTACAGCACAGGCAATGTAGGTAGCAAAGCAAGAGGTGGTCTCAAAGGTCTGGAGAGAGGATCTGCCTGCAACCTGAACAAGAGGGGTGGCACAAAGATGTCGAGAAATAAAGGAAAGCAGGAGTGGGAGCCGGGAGGAGAGCCTTCACACATGCCAGAGGCTCTGCTGTCTGCGGAAGCAGAGGATGGGAGGAGGCTGGGTTGGAGAGCTTCCAACAGCAGCATTTCTCAGCCAGTCTCGGCCAGGCTGCAGGGTGTCCTGGAGCAAAAAGAAGCCCATCAGAGGAATACCACGGGGCATGGACATTGCTGGGAGCAACCAGGGATTGCTGGCAGCTACTCGGCTCCCAGCAGCAGTCACCTCCTGCGGGGGAGTGAGATGGGAGTGGTGAGCTCGCTTCCATGGCAGTCTTCATGACACCTAGGTCTCATCCCTGCCTTGGGCACCAGGGGAGGAGTGGTGCCATTTAGGGAGACAGAGGATAATAAAGAAAAGGCAGGTTTTTCAGGGGACAGAGAAGTTGCTAATGTGTTCAAATGGGGCTGTGTTGAGTTTGGGGATGCCTTTGAGAGGAGAAGGTGAGCAGGCAAGTAGAACCATGCACGTGGAACCCAGGAAGAGAGGTCCGGGCTGGGAGGATGTTGTGGGGAAACGTGCTAGGAGTAAAGCGGGATTGTGAGGGAGAAGAAAAGCCAGGGGCAGAATGGTAAGGAGATCTCCATGTAAAGACTGAGCAGAAAACAAAAAAGCAATAAAGTGATCTGAGAAGAAGGCCCTAGATAAGCAGGCCATAGTCAAAAGGAAGAGTCGAAACACCCGGCCAAATGTTCACAGCAGCCAAGAACAATAAGGATTTTGAAGTACCCTTTGGATTTGGACATGCAGAGAAAGCTCCAACACTTTGGCAAGAGCGTCTCAGGGCGGGGATAGACGTGAGATGTCAGGTGGGGAAGGAAGAGCAGAGTGTGTAAACACGTCTGGGAAGCCGACGAGAAAGAATGTGGTGACTAGAGGGGAATGTGTTCTGGGGACTTTGAGGTTTCAGTTTTTTTCTTTCATGTTTGCTGACACTTGAGATATATGCTTAATGGCAAGAAGGGACCAGTATGCAGGGAAAGGTTGAAGATTTTAGAAAAAGAAGATAAAAGTGAGTCTAGAAAGGTGTCAGGAAGGGTGGAGCTTGGACCCAGATAGAAGAATTAGCCCCAGCCGGGAGGACAGACGCTGTTTCTACTGCAAGAGCAAAGGAAGCCCTAAGGGAAAATAAGTTTTCCATCTTTGGGAAAATAGGTGGATAGAAATTGCACCTTATGCTTTCCAAGTACTGTGACATAGCCAAAAAGATCTGTTGACAATGGGGAGACAGGTGGCCAGCTCTAAAGGTGGACAGAATTAGGGATGTTTTCGCAAGGTTACCATGGACACAGAAGTGAGAGCCATCCAGGGACTCTTGGGAGATGTCCAGCACCGGTGAGGACCAGCCACCAGTCTGCACTGGAGATAGAGTCCTGCTCCCGGGATCTGGAATTCTGCAAACACTTCCTTTTGATAATAGATGATGATTTAAGAAAAGTCAAACTCTCCATAGTACCATAAAATCATGTGTTCAAACTTGCTACTTGATCCAATCTCCTACCCTTATTTCTAATGAATAGAAATGCATTTACATGCTTGAGAAATTGTAGCATGAGGTTTTGAAACTGGCTAAACTACCTCGCAAGTCTTGTAAGGAAACATCAGGGAGATGTTGGAAGCCCCTTAATAATACATATTGAAAAGTCCTGTCCCTGAATCACCTCAGCTGCTAAGACACCAACTGGGTAACTCTCTTTATGTACTGTACATTGCAAGTCTTCGGCATTCATTCGTTTTGCATTAATTAATCGACCTAACACATATTTATCACATCTAGGCATTGAGGTGACAGGAGTGGGAGAGAAGTGGGGAGGCAAGAATACAAAGTCACAACTCAACACTTAACCTAAAGGAGAAGCACCTGGGCCACTGTTGAAGATAACTAAGCGACAAGGTCACCAGTAGCAGCCACCACCCGTTGGTGCTGAGACCTAGAGAGGATTCTCTGGCACGTGGAGACTCTGAAAGTCTCAGTTTGCAAACGCCGATTTGTACCAGCCCCCGTATTATGCTCTAGCATGTGCTTCTGGGAGAGGAAAGGTACAGTTGCTTGAGAAGCCATACTCCAAAATAAGGGTTGGACGCTTGTATCAGCAGAAAGATTTTCAACTGCCAAGGCCTCTGAGCCACACTCTGAGGGCATGAGACTTAGAGAGAACTTCCATGGGAGAATATACTATAGACTAAGAGATATGCATTTAAAAGAATACAGCCAAAAACATTCTTCATATTTACATTTGTGAACCACAGGGATGGGCATGGTGGCTCACACATGTAATCCCAGCACTTTGGGACGATGAGGCAGGTGGGTCACTAGAGGCCAGGAGTTCAAGACCAGCGTGGCCAACATGGTGAATCCCTGTCTCCACTAAAAAATACAAAAATTAGCTGGGTGTGGTGGTGCACATCTGTAATCCCAGCTACTCAGGAGGCTGAGGCATGAGAATCACTTGAATCCAGGAGGCAGAGGTTGCAGTGAGCCAAGATCACACCACTGCACTCCACCCTGGGCAACAGAGTGAGAGTTTCTCATAAAAAAGATTTTAAAAACTAATAAATTTGTAAACAATTCCATGTGATGTATCAGGCTCTGAACACTCATAATTGATCCTTTACTCTGATGTAACATGCTCTTAAACACAGATTTTCTGAGTTTTTAAAAATTTAACACAAATTCTTAATATTTGTCCTTAAATATTGAATACTAAATTATGTTGGAATATTACTCAAGAACACCTCAGTGTCAAAAATGTTTTAAAATGTGATAGTAATGCATATTTGAAAGGTAGCTAGCACTAACATTCAGCATTCTGCCTTCAAGGAGCGTGAAAGCTGCATGTTTTAAGGGAAAGGTGGAGCCTCACCACTGCAAATGGCCATTCCCTCTAATGTGGTTGTAATATTTACCTTCCCACCCCTACTCATTTTTTTTCATCCCCAAAGGCATCCAAGTGCATAGTCAGTGTAACAGGTGAGGTTTAGACGTTAACTTTTTATTTTCAAAGTTCAGGAAGTATTAGGAAGATTGGAGAAATGAATGGAAAGACAAGAAAAGCAAGACTATGGATTTATATGGCACATCCCACAGAAAGTCAGTTGCTACGCTTTGATAATTGCATGTGGCACTAAACAGGCCCTTCTATACTCACTTCCATTTCCTCCTCTGCCACGCCCTGTGATTTGGGGATGTTATTCCCTGTTTGACAGATAAGAAGAGCAGACTCACTCGGCCAGACCGAGCAGCACCTTGCTGCAGAACGTACATTTGTTTGACGGCATCGATCACGATTCTTCTGCAACAGCGTGCTGTCTCTTTTATCTCAGACTATTGATTTCTCCAAATACGCTTGCCGATTATGAATAGCTCTCCTTCTTTCTTCAGCGATGACCTGAACACATTCATTCTCAACCTTTAATACTCGGTTTAATCATGGCCTTCCCTGGAAGCCTTCCTGGGTTGCTCCTGCCCTCCCAGGCTGATTGAATCTCTCCCAGCTGCTTTGCATCCACCTCGGTTGCGGCTTTATCCACACTGTGGTGAAATTAATTAGTTTCTGTGTCCATCTATCTTCTACTTCATGCTGCTTGCAAGTCTTTTGTGGACATTTGCAGACTGAAAGATTGATGAAAACAATGAATGAATGAATATATTTATTTTGAAATAAAATGCACATAATTCAATAAGTATAAAAATTTGAGAAAAATTTCTTTACAAGTGAATTACTAGAGGCCACTGCAGAAACAGCTTGCCTAATTATGGTTGCAAAGCACCATGAGAAAGGACTCTTGGGGTGTGATTTATTTATAAATGGATCCTCAAGCAAATTCTGAAGTACCGTGGCCTCTTCAATATTAAGCCCGTGCTTACGATTATCACTTTAGGGGCCTGCCTGGTTTTATAATGTAAAACTGAGAAAGCAATGAGCCGGGTTCTCATCCCTAAATCCAGCTGATAATTTTATCCAGACGTTGCTCTCCCCTCTTGTCCAGATTCCGTATTGTTTGATGAATGTTTGGTGAATGTTGCCTAATTGTGTAATGCAAGTGAATGCTGTGAGTAGAAGTGGGTCATTAGCTTGAGTCAATCTTAAAACCCCCAAAGTATCTAAAGAAGGCAAAAAAAAAAAAAAAAAAAAAGGCATGCCCATATTTAAGACAACATTTCAAAGTCTGCATTTCCTGTAAAAGTCAAAATTGGCAATCGGGATAACAAAATACCCCTTCTACCAACTTTGTATTAAACTGATGAGGTCATCTCTAAGGAAGTACCAGGCAAATTTATTTTATTTTATTTTATTTTATTTTATTTTTGAGATGGAGTCTCGCTCTGTTGCCCAGGCTGGAGTGAGTGGCGCGATCTTGGCTCACTGCAAGCTCCGCCTCCCGGGTTTACGCCATTCTCCTGCCTCAACCTCCTGAGTAGCTGGGACCACAGGCGCCGCCACCACGCCCGGCTAGTTTTTTTTTTTGTATTTTTATGGTATCGATCTCCTGACCTCGTGATCCGCCCGCCTCCGCCTCCCAAAGTGCTGTGATGACAGGTGTGAGCCACCGCGCCCGGCCAGTACCAGGTAAATTTTTAGCTAATCTTAGTTTGATAACAGTGATCCAATATTGAGCCTTTAGAAGTCTGAGTAATGGGCCCTGGATTCTTCTGTGCGAGGCTAATGGGCACTTATGCGCTAATGTTTCTGTAGCACTTACTGTACGCTGTGCATGCGCCGTGGAACCATAAAAGCCTGCTGCTAGGTTTTCCTGCTCCTGGAAATAAATGTTCCTTTTAGGGAAAACTGTTATATTTTTAATGTCTAGCACCACACAGTTATACCTTATAAGTGCGTAATAATGGCTAGTCATTCTAACATGAATATTTCTTCAACAAAAATTGTTATAGGAGCTGGGAGTTTCTCTCTTTTAAAAAAAAATCACAATATTGTTTCTCAGTTTCTACAAAAAGTGAACAGATGCCTGGCTTGTTTTTGCAAAGTTGCCACTTTCTCATGCACAAAAGGAAAAAAAAAAGAAAAGCAAATTTACATTTCCTAGAAGTTCACCACAGACACAAGGCAATCATGCAGAGTAAGGGAGATAGCTTTTTAAGTAGCCTTGTTAAACACACACACACACACACACGCACGCACACGCACACGCACATGTGACCATGCCAGAAATTCAAAGGATCCATACTAAGCAGTCTACATTTTGCCCTAAAATCTACGAAGAAAATGAGTCCTCTGGTTGTCGCAGGGAAGCCTTTGGAGAACTCCGACTTACTTTAATTCCTCTCTCTCCAGTAAGCCTCAGGAGGTATTTGAGGCACAGGCCTGGATTTTCATGAAGAAAGTGGAGGGTCTGCTCTGACTATCGCCATATCCAGGAAGGGAGCACATTGACCTGATAATAATATTTCAGCTGTTCCAACTTCCGAGGACAACCGCCTCTCTTTTCCCGGCATCAATATCTAAACTATCCACCCCAGTTACGAAATACTCCAGGACTTTCACTGAACGGAGAGTCTCTTGTTTTATGGCACTCCTCAATTGCCAGTAGAGAAGACATGGAAAAACAAACAAAACAAACAAACAAACAAAAAGGGTTAAAAAAAAATCTGACACTAAACAGAAAGGAGGAGAAGAATCCACTGCCGTAAGACAAGTGCCTCTAGGTTTTCAGTCCAATGGGCTCCCAGGGGCTTCCTTTCCCAGTCACTTGGTGGGAGCACTGAGGAGCTTGGTGAATGTCCCCTGTGGGTACTAAGTGCTCAGTTTCCTCATCTGCCCTTTCTCGTTCACCTACAAGCTAGTGTTGGCAGTAATCGGGGGTGTATTTACAACTGGGCCAAGTGACTGCAATGAAATGAACATCCAAGTAAGGACTATTGCAGAGTCTGATAAATGCCACTGCATCAACATGCATCCCGGTGTCCTTCCTGAGGAAAAACCACGCTAGCAGCACAGTGATGGAGCCACCCAGGACTGCTGGGGGTGCAGGCCATCAGGACAAAGCACACTTCCAAGGCAGGTGCCACAGATCCCCAGTGAAACCTGGGCTGGATCACCTCCAGCCAGACCCTGGCTAACAGGGAACAGTGAGTCCCACAGCCTGGGACCCGCAGAAGACACCAGGCCACACTGGACTTTGTAAGGGTCAAGTGGCAGCAGGGTCCTTCTCCCACCCAACACCCCCATGGCTGGCAGAAAGAACAGACCCAGCTGGGTCCCCAAGCCAATGGCAGGGCACTGTGCGGACCCAAGGGCAGGCCAGGTGCCTCAAGCTGGGAGTGGGAAGATCCAGATAAAGCCACTTGGATTATTACACAAGCAGCATTGATGTGGAAGGGCTTGTTTTCTGGGCTTACAGCACTCACGACCTGCCCTACACCTGCCCGCCACATTCTTGAACATTACAAGTCCCTGCACCTGCCCTCCACATTCGTGGCTGCTCTAAGAGCTTGAAGAGGGTTCTCCATCCTTGCCGGATGAGATATCCGGCTTTCCCTTTCATCTTCTCTAGTCCCTGCTTACAAACCCAGGCAGGCCCCCCATTGCCTCCTAGACTCATCCGACGCAGAATGTGCTGTCACTTCTGGCCACCTTTCCGGACTTAGCTGCTGCTCTCCCTTGTCTGAGCGCTGCTGAGCCAGCGACGTTCACAAAGCCTGTCTGACCTCTCATGCACCTGCACAGGGGTCAAGGAAGCCCCTCTGTAAGTGGAGAAGGCCCTTCCCTCCCATCCTGCTGGATGTCTTCCCTGGACAGAATCCAAGACTCCCTGTATCGGTTTGCTAGGATTCCACATCACAGTCACATAGACTAGGGGCTTAAACAACAGAAACGTGTTGTCTAGCAGTTCTGGAGGCTGGAAGTCCGAGACAGAGGTGTTGGCAGTGTTGATTCCTTCTGAGGCTGTGAGGGGGACTCTGTTTCCAGCCTCTCTTCCGCCTTCTGGTGGTTTGCTGGCAACCTTTGGTGGTCTTCGATGTGTGGAAGGACCACCCTGGTCTCTGCTGTCACCTTCACATGGCGTCCTCCCTGTGTCTGTGTCCAGATTTCCTCTTTCCGTAAAGACACCAGTCATATTGGTTTAGGGGCTAAATCTTAACGACTTCATCTTAACTTGATCACTTCAAAGCCCCTGTTTTCAGATAAGGCCACATTTACTGAGAGTAAGAATTTATTACTCTTTTAAGGGGGACATATTGCAGCCCATAAATTCTACCTTTTATTCTTTTTTTTTAACTACATTTTAAGTTCTGGGATACATGTGCAGAACGTACAGGTTTGTTACATAGGTATACATGTGTCATGGTGGTTTGTTGCACCCATCAACCCATCATCTACATTAGGCATTTCTCCTAATGCTATCCCTCCCCTAGCCCCCCACCCCCTAACAGACCCCAGTGTGTGATGTTCCCCTCCATGTGTCCATGTGTTCTCATTGTTCAACTCCCACTTATAAGTGAGATCATGTGGTGTTTGGTTTTCTGTTCCTGTGTTAGTTTGCTGAGAATTATGTTTCCAACTTCATCCATGCCCTTGCAAAGGACACGAAGTCATCCTTTTTTGTGGCTGCATAGTATTCCACAATATATATGTGCCACATTTTCTTTATCCAGTCTATCATTGATGGGCATTTGGGTTGGTTCCAAGTCTTTGCTATTGTGAATAGTAGTACAATAAACATATGTGTGCATGTATCTTCATAGTAGAATGATTTATAATCCTTTGGGTATATACCCAGTAATGGGATGGCTGGGTCAAATGGTATTTCTGGTTCTAGATCCTTGAGGAATCGCCGCACTGTCTTCCACAATGGTTGAACTAATTTACACTCCCACCAACAGTGTAAAAGCGTTCCTATTTCTCCACATCCTCTCCAGCAATTGTTGTTTCCTGATTTTTTAATGATTGCCATTCTAACAAGGTTAAATATGGTATCTCATTGTGGTTTTGATTTGCATTTCTCTAATGACCAGTGATGATTAGCTTTTTTTCATGTTTGTTGGTCACATAAATGTCTTCTTTTGAGAAGTGTCTGTTCATATCCTTTGTCCACTTTTTGATGGGGTTGTTTGTTTTTTTTCTTGTGAATTTGTCTAAGTTCCTTGTAGATTCTGGATAATAGCCCTTTGTTAGATGGAAAGACTGCAAAACTTTTCTCCCATTCTGTAGGTTGCCTGTTCACACTGATGATAGTTTCTTTTGCTCTGCAGAAGCTCTTTAGTTTAATTAGATCCCATTTGTCAATTTTGGCTTTTGTTGCAATTGCTTTCAGTACTTTAGTCATGAAGACTTTGCCCATGACTAGATCCTGAATGGTATTGCCTAGGTTTTCTTCTAGTGTTTTTATGGTTTTAGGTCTTATGTTTAACTCTTTAATCCATCTTGAGTTAATTTTTGTATAAGGTGTAAGGAAGGGGTCCAGTTTCCATTTTCTGCATATGGCTAGCCAGCTTTCCCAACATCATTTATTAAATAGGGAATCCTTTCTGCATTGTTCGTTTTGGTCAGGTTTGTCCAACATTAGATGGTTGTAGATGTGTGGCATTATTTCTGAGGCATCTGTTCTGTTCCATTGGTCTACATATCTGTTTTGTTACAAGTATCATGCTCTTTGGGTTACTGTAGCCTAGTAGTATAGTTTGAAGTCAGTTTACCTTTTATTATTTCAGGCACTATCACTCATCCTACCCGGGCATCCCCACGTCCTCCCTCCTCGTGACTCAGATTGTCATGTTTAATCTGCTACTTCCAGGCTCACAGAACATGGAGTTGTTTCATTTTGTGATTCCTGCCCCACTTCTCCATGCACTCTCTGAGGGCTGGTACAGCCAAGACACGTGTTCCCTACACAGGGGCTACAGGTAGGCATGCAAAAGAAAAAATAATTGTTGGCTGGGCGCGGTGGCTCAAGCCTGTAATCCCAGCACTTTGGGAGGCCGAGACGGGTGGATCATGAGGTCAGGAGATCGAGACCATCCTGGCTAACACGGTGAAACCCCGTCTCTACTAAAAAATACAAAAAAAACTAGCCGGGCGAGGTGGCGGGCGCCTGTAGTCCCAGCTACTCCGGAGGCTGAGGCAGGAGAATGGCGTGGACCCAGGAGGCGGAGCTTGCAGTGAGCTGAGATCCGGCCACTGCACTCCAGCCTGGGAGACAGAGCGAGACTCCGTCTCAAAAAAAAAAAAAAAAAAAAAATTGTTAAATCCACCTATTGTTTTCAGTTCTTCTGATCTTCAACTCAATGTTATCTCCCTTATGGGATTGTAAACGCCTTCAGGGAGGGGTCCTCATCCTTGGCTTTTCTCCCATTTCCCACAGTACTGAGCTAGACATGGGCACTGGAGGAAGCCAGGAAAACAAGATTTTTCCCATAAACAGACCCAAGAGGATGCTGGATCTACCTTTACGCTCATTCTGCCAAAGTTTACCAAGGAAACAGGGTGCATTATTTCAGGACCATGACTGCTTCTTTCATAGAAATGAGGCAGAGAAGCCTCAGCGACTCACCTGATTTCTCCTAAACTTTACTGGCCTCTGAGAATAGAATTTTCCTTTCTGGGACTTTTCAGGAAGCACCCTGCATCCAAGAGCACAGAGTAGGTATTTTTCTAACGATATTTGGCTTGCTAATCCTTTGACCCTTCAAGCGAATCTTCAGTAAACATTTTTTAGCATTTAAACAAAAGTAGCCAGTGTCACTAAGTAATTTTAGGCCAACTATCCAAGACAGAGCATTTGACTCTGGGAGAAAAAGGCTTTTCCTGGCTTTAATGAGTAAGTTGTCTGTTTTCAACAACCTTTCATCTCAAGTTTCAAGGTGTGCTTGAGATTGAAACGACAAACATCCTGTACTTTGTCCTATGGCTACATCTTCTAATGGAGACAGACACAACACAACATAAGCAGATGCTTTCTTTATCTGGCCCAGGGAGATTTCACAAATGGGCACTTCCTGCTGTTGCCATGCATGTGGAATTGTTAGTTAGAAGTAATCACTCCTGGCTGGGGACAGTGGCTCATGCTTGTAATTCCAGCACTTTGGGAGGCCTAGGTTGATGGATTACCTGAGGTTGGGAGTTCGAGACCAGCGTGACCAATATGGAGAAATATCATCTCTACTTAAAAAAAAAGAAAAAAAATTACAAAATTCACCAGGCGAGGTGGTGCATGCCTGTAATCCCAGCTACTTGGGAGGCTGAGGCAGAGGCAGAGGAATTGCTTGAACCCAGGAGGTGGAGGTTGCGGTGAGCCGAGATTATGCCATTGCACTCCAGCCTGGGCAACAAGAGCGAAACTCCATCTCAAAAAAAAGAAAAGAAAGTAAAAAGAAATTATTACCCCTGGTCCCTGGTCACCACGGCTGTGGCTTTCACATCCAATGTGCATCCTTCCTCGGACTTACACCTCCTAGGAGAGGAGGAAACAGGGAACCAGGAAATGGAAACATGGTTCCATAATTGTTATTTTTAAATTAAAATGATATTGCTATATCATTCAGACCATAACATTCACCCTTTTAAAGTATACAAGTCAGTGATTCTCAGTATATTTCAGTAAATATAGTGCACAAGAACAGTTTTAGAACACTTTAGAACATTTTAATTCCCCAAAAGAAGCCCTGAACCCATTAGCAGTCCCTCCCTGTCTCTGTCCCTGGCAACTGCTAATCTACTTTCTGTTTCTGTGGATAAAGAAGAAAATTAGCTTGAAAGATCAGCTTGTATATTTAATGCTATGCTCAGTAAACAAGGACAAAATACAAAAACCCGGCACTAATTCAGTTTAATTTTCTAGGAAACTCATTCTGTGTTATTTTAAAAAAATGTGATTTTCATTAGGACTGATGAATTTAAAGTCCTGATACTGATGGACAGGCCATTGGGCAGAAGTGAAAGAAAACTTTGAAACCTTCTGCTTAGCCCTTGGGGTGTGATCTGGCCCCACACAACTGGGAGCTGTTACCACTCAGTTCATCTGTAACAGACTAGAGGATGGTCCTTAGGAAAGATCATCAATGGAGCACTGTCAAATCAACAGCAGATTCTGTTTGTTAGGTGGTGTTGGGTTCACAAGGCTCTCTCTTCCATCAGCTTTCCTAAGGGAGCTGCATCCTGACTGATTAATCTTTCCAGTGATAACAGAGTTTGGGTGGGCCAGCCCCTTAAGAGGTGAGCTAGAGGGCAGGACCCGAATTTCCAGTTTCTTTGAGCATTCACTGCCCTGCATTGTGCTGACTTAGGTAAGTAACACATAAATATTTTCAAACGATGGCCTTGGCATGTAAAAATCACAGTTCAAAATGACTTGGGGATACTGCAGCCACTCACATACCCATTGTTTTATTCAATACATATTGATGATTGTCATGAAATTACACTGGCAACAGATGCTCAGGAGAGAAACATACCAAATAGACATGGATCCCATCCACAATTACTTCACAGTTACTTCTGAATATCTGTAGAGTGGGGGAGAGAGAAGGCACTCTTAACCGCCAGCAATATTACACATCAAAAGTGAGACAGGCCAGATACTCAGTCCTGGGAGGAACGATAGAATAAGACTAAAAAGAAATTATTTCCACCAACCTGAGCAGCTATATGAATATCTGCCCTTCACCAGACACATGTGTGAGCATGCATGACACTCATGTACACACATTCTCTCTCACACACTCATATGCACTCACAGACTCACTCAGACACAGTCAAGAATTACCTCATTATTACTGAGCACTTGCTACTCATCAAATCTCTACAAATAACTTTCTGTTTCTATTTTCCTAATGTCTGCAATAGCCTTAAAAGGTAGGAATATCATTATCCCATTTTTCCCAAGGAAACTGAGAAGCTCCAACCATTGTCTAGCTAGGAAAAGGACGGGGTGAACCCAGAGTTGTCTGATTTTAAATCCATGTTCTCGTCCTATAAGCGAAGTGGGCTTTCTGACTCATGGAAAAAGAATCAGCAGAGCAAGCTTTCAGAACAAGCAGTGTTCTGCTGTGTGAAGATGAGAAGGGCATCTATCCAGGTGGAAGGAAGAGAGAGCCCTAGGGGATGAGAGGATGGGGAAGGGGAGTGAACCTGTTAAGCCCTATGCTGCAGAACTGGAATTTCAGCTCAAATCTGCAGACACAAAAGCCACCGTGCTTAACTCCCTCGATGCCTCTCATAAGTAGCAGAAACTATATACACTTTGCATTTATTACAAGGGTTTGTAGCATTCGGGGCACATGAAAGGTTTCGAAAGCCAAGCAAACCCCTAGCAGGGGCACAAACAGAACATCCCTGTGGTAACCGTGAGTTTATCTTCTTGCTTAATGAACACAATTCAGGCCTTGCCCTGTCCAGCCCGCACTCCAGGCCCAGGAACCACAGGGAGGAAGAACAGAAGAGCCGTGGGCTCCATCGGAGAGCCAGGTATGAGGCTTCTGAGGAGGCCTCCAGGACAGGCAGTCACTCAGCCTGCAGAGAACAAGTTGAAGGAAAGTGTAATGAGTCTTCAAGAAAAGAAAGCTCATGTGCTCAGAAGATTACAGTTGGATCAACTAATTCCTGAAGACTTAGTAAATCGTAGCACGCTGAAACAACTCAACCTCTGGAGGCAGCAGTGAATGACTTCCAGCCCATGTTCTTAGGCCTGGATGATTAAGAGCAAGAACGCTGGACCCAGAAGACCTGGGTTTCAATCCCATCTGCAGAAAGTGGAGAACACGACTAGAGCTGTGAGGATTAGGAACATGGATCCATGGGAGATGAGGAGAGCAGAGCAGGCACACATGGAGCCTGGCCACAATCAGTTCTTCTCTTCCTGGGACCGTGGCTCAGTTCTTCTCTTCCTGGGACCTCCCAGAGCACCAAGCTTAGAAGCCGAAGCCTGTGCTCCCCATGGGCTGCTCAGATAATGGGGGTTCTCACAATAGGACGTGACTCTCCAAAGGGCATGTGAAAGCTTATTTGTAAATGTCCAAAAACAGGGTAAGTTTTCAACAGTTGGTAAGTTTTAGTCTATAACATGGCCCAGGGATAGGTTAATAGATTCTGCAGACACCTTCCAAATCACTAATTCTCTTAAGTGCCATTTCAAATGAGCTGAAAGCAAATTGTACTGCTGGTTATAGTCTAATATTGGGAGGAAAGAGTGCTTAGATGCACCAATTACACCATTTTCCCTAAAAAAAATCAATCATCTCATTATTCTCTGTCCATCCATCATCCATTCATTGATTTAATAAATAATGCTGAGGACAATATTCACATCTCCTACACAGCATAGATTATAAAAAGGATAATTATGATGGCATTTTGAGACCACAAGCAATTTTATAAGGGACATTTTATATAATTATTAATGTAAAGAGACTTAAAAAAGTCATTTACAAAAGAATAAAATTATAACGTATAGTTTATTTTTTCCTAAGATGGTGAACTTGAATCTAGTCAAGCTTTTAGTTAAGTCAATTTCAGTTTATAGGTGTTACAGTTTGTAGGATATACGGGGGACAAAGGAACAAGGTAAGCAACACTGACCTGGAACATTCTATGGGACTGCTGGCCTGCTGTCTTCCACAAATCAGTGGCCTGAGAAGAACCGTTCTAGATGAAAGGAGATGAAGGGACATGACCAAGTTTGACTCATGATTCTGGAGGGGAGGCTGCTTTCACAGACTGTGCAGAATATTACAGTGACAAATGGGTCCCTGAGGGATGCTGCTATGAAAGTTTAGATTACTTCCTTTTTAAACTATGTGCATGCACTTAAATAAAATAAAAAGTAAATTTTAAATTGCGAGTGAAGCAGTGTCTGTGGTGGTATATGCTAAGAATTCAGAGGAGAAAGAGTTAATGGCAGATAAAACTATCAGAGAAGGCAAAATAGAGCACAAAAGGCATAAACTGGGCCTGCAGAAAGGAGAATTGGTTGTACCTGAGGAAGACCTCTTAGTGTGCTGTGGGTCTTTCCTGGGTGAGAGGTGTAATTTAACTTGAATGCAGCTCAATCAATATTTACCGAACCACGTATTTTGTGCACAATGTTGGGTGTGTGTGAAATATTCAGTATGATGCCTGCCCAATGAGAACATCTAAATGTTGATAGACACTCATTATCAACTCTGCAATTTCCCTTTAATAAAAACATTTTTACAAGAGAAACTTACCACCTCCTCTTCCAAGAAATGAAGCCAAATGGTTACTAGCCTAATGATTCCTAGCACATATTCTGGTTCCAGAATGCCTGGTTTTGAATCTCTCCTCTTTACCCACTGGCTTAGTAATCTTGGATGAGCTACTTAAAGTTTCTGTGCCTCAGTTTATTCATGCCATGGTAACAGCAGTGCTCACATCATAGGGCTGCAGTGAGTATGACATGACTTACTCTATGAAAAGTACTTAGAACAGTGCCTGGCACATGGAAAGTTCTAAAGCAACTGTGAATGCCACGAATTTAAAATAATAAAAAGGGTAGAGGGTGGGAGGAAGGAGAGGATCAGGAAGAATAACTAAAGGGTACTAGGCTTAATACCTGGGTAATAAGATAATCTGTACAAACCTCCATGACACAAGTTTACCTACATACAAACTTGCACAAGTATCCCTGAACTTTAAATAAATGTTAAATTAAAAATAAAATAAAATAATGAAAAATAACTAGTACTATCTAACTTCAAATTCACTTAAATACTATAAGGGGGATAAACAATGTATTTACAATGGTTAACTCTGGATTGCAGAATTACCTGTGAATTTCATTTTTTCTGTAAACTTGTTGATATTTTCTTAATGTACTGAAGTTAATAAGCAACACTTCTACAAGGAGAACAGGGTAATTCAAATTATATTAGACCTTTAGCTATAAGGAATCTGTTATTTGTTAATATAATATTTAAAGGTTTAGAACAATTAGCATACATTTGTCTATATGAATCACAAAACACCCTGCCATTATTCCCATTATGACAGTGAAAATAATGAGTGAGGGGCTGGACGGGTTAAATTTATTTTCCAAGGCCCTCAGAGACGGTATTGGAGTTGGTCTTTGGAGTGGCCAAAGCTTTTTCCCTTTGCTTCTAATTTGCTATGAAAGATATAGAAAATCAATGTACAGACCTTCTCAGTGATATTCAAAGCCCCTTTAGATATTTGTAGTATGCTAATATGTCCATGAGCGCTCAGAATTCTCAAGTCTCGCACAGGAGCGGTCAGTGTTTGGGAAGGAGGCAGCCCTAGCTCCCTGCCCATGCCCTCTGCTTTCTTATGCATGCTTCCCCTCTAATTCTGAAAACCATGACAAAGCCAGGAGGGCTTAGGCGGTGCAGGGGTCCTCTGGGCCAATTCAAATGCCTGCGACCCAGTTTTCAGTTGTAGGACGCCTGCAAAATGTGGAGAAAATGCCCAAGGCTGGGTGGCAACGGCTTTAAGCTGAGCTCCGCCAGATCCTACATGTAAGATCTGTAGTCACTCTTTTCTTTCTCCTTCATGAGGTCCTTCCCACCTCGAAAGCCACGCTATTGTCTAAGCGTGGGTCTCTTTGAGGAGAAAAGTAAGAGGAGGACTTGTGTCATGACTGGTAGCTGATCCATTAGGGGCTGTGACACACACCTTCCCTTCCTGTGAAACCGGAGCCAGGGTCTCCATGGATCCCACAGGGCCAGCAGAGCTCTGCAGGGAGGAGGGCGGGGTGTCCGGGTCCCTCCCCCAGACGTTCGCAGGTCGCTCTGCTGCCCCCAGTTTCCCTTGCAGTTTCGCTAACTTGATATTCCCTTTCGCCTCCTAAATTGTTGTTTTACATGTCTACATTCCCTAACTGACTTGATTGTTCCCTGAGACTCAAGTGGGAATTCTCTGGATGCTGACGGAGGGAAAACGAAAGGATTGAGGACTCCTAGGGGAAAGAGACTTAAGTCAGTACCACATAGAAGACATTGTTTAAAAGGGGATGGAGGTAAAAATATGACCAAGAATTTGTTTGTTTCCTTAAATCACTGGAATACTCTATTACTCATTACTAGATGGACAAGTCACATTGACGGCTTTACTCTTTTAGGATGGAAAATATGTGTACTCTCTCTAACACTGTAGGATCACACAAAAATGGAGGCCAGGAGTAAGATTCTTTACACATATATTGATACCTTTTCCTTCAGTAGTACTCCTTTTAAAAATTGTTCACACCTAGCAGGGCGCAGCGACTAAAGCCTGCAATTCCAGCATTTTGGGAGGCTGAGTCAGGAGGATCACTTGAGCCCAGGAGTTTGAGACCAACCTGGGCAATGTAGTAAAACCCCATCTCTACAAAAAGATTTTTAAAAGTTAGCCAGGCATGGTGGTGCGGGCCTGTAGTTCCAGCTATTAGGGAGGCTGAGCGGGGAGGATTGCTTGAGCCAGGAAGGTCAGCTGCAGTGAGCTGTGTTTGCACCAGTACGCCCCAGCCTGGGCAACAGAGCGAGACCCTGTCTCAAAAACACCCATCGTGTACACCTATATTATCTTGTTCAGGTGCCACAGAATGTCCTGAGGTTAGAGTAGTGAGAAGCCTAACACTGGGAAATCCTTACTCTGTGCCAGACATCAGGCTTAGCTCTTTGTATTTTTTATCTTCTCTAATCCTCACAAGAACCTGCTGGGAGACAGACTGTTCTTCACTTTTCACAGATGAGGAAACCGAGGCAGAGGGAGGCTTAGTAACTTGCCCAAGGGCCAAGTAGTGTCAGCAGGATTCCAACCTGGACTTCTCTTTCTAGGCCTAGAGCCTTAGCTCTTAATCACTCCACCACAAACAACTGCACATAGGGAGATTGAGGCCCAGAATAGCTTAAATGATTAGCCAAGGACCACAGAGCAGGACCCAGGCCTTCCAAACTTCAAGGTAATGCATTTCCCACAGGCACACACGCTTGTACATACACACCTGCGCACACACACAATCCATCCCTTCTCTGACTTACCGGATCCACTACACCACTTTATAAAATAGTTGCTGCAGTTTGTTATTCACTTTTTGGGCTGGAATCTCCACGGCTGCACGCAGTGTAGATGGGCGGACTGGAGACGGCTAACACAGAAGGTGCGATGCACCAACTTCAGGCAGCAAACATTCGCTGAGTGCCAATCGTCTAGTAGGCCTAACGTGAGGTGCTAGGGACACCGAGATTAATGAGACAGGGCCACAGCCTCCAAAAAAATAGTTTAAACAGAAGGGACATGAACCCTGTAATCAGTGTAAGCAGTTGTACAAACACATAAACACAAGTGATGAATGCAGTTGCAGAGGCCCAAAGTCCAAGGGTTAAGACTGCCAGAAGGTAGCCAGGTTGCCCATAGATGGTCAGCAGCAAGGCTGCCTGCTGTTCTCTTGATTTAGGGTCGAGCTGTCTCTGAAGGAATCCCCTTGTGGTTAGGTGGCTTGCAGAAAACCTTCTGTGGAGCACTGAGTACCAAGAGCCTTTAGGCGTGGGCCACCCATCTTGCCCACATACCAGTACACTCCAGGCAGAGCAGCCCGGAGCTCCGATTAACTCCCGGGCAGCACAGCTTTCTGCACCCAGGCCTGGCAGCTTAAAAATCAGCACTCAGACCAGCCAGACAGCACACTTCCCCATCACAAACAGCTCCTAAATCTGATTCTAAGACGTTATTCTCAGCTTTGACCGAATTGGATGATCTCATTCATAGATTTATATTTAAGGACGTCTTCTAAATGGCTAATGAACAGCTGTGTTGGCCAAATCGGAATGGAGAGGGCTTGGGCCAAAGAGAACTGGGCACAACGTCATTTACTGAGTGTCCTCAAGCTACTCACTTAGCTGTTCTGTTCCTTGGTTCTCTTACTGGAATATCAGAATATTCCCATTGTAATGGCAAAAGTGCATGGTGGGGTGACATGAGACCATGTACATAAAGAATCTTACAGTATGACTAGCCTCTAATGCTATTGAAGCTAAGTTTTAACAAAATATGTCAGATATTTTATCATAAATATGTATGTCTAATATATCTCATACCGAGTTATATGTCATCTCTCTAATAAACAGATATCTAATAAATATAATAATATATATAATTGTAGTATCCATTAGACTTAAGAAATATGTATTTTAAAATGAATGTTGCCCTGAATGTTATCTAACAAAGTCACCTTTAATATATCTATATTTCTTGTTAAGTTGTCCAAATGCTAGGTAAATTCTGTGAGAAGAGACCACGTGGGGAGGGTGGAATTAAAGAGGTGATATTTTACAAAAGTAATTCTATTCAATATACTCATGAATATAAAACACCTTGACTATTTGGCTTCAAATATGGCATGTGGACCAGGGATTTAAAACATTTATCATAGAAATTTTCAAACATACACAAAAATAGAGTCCAGTGAAACCATGTTTCCATCATCCAGCTTCAACAATCAATAATTCCCAGCCATTCTGGTCTCAGTAATAGCTCAGCACCTGGATCATTTTGAAGCAAACCCCAGATGTCACATCATGTCAGTGATTTTTAAATTGTCCTGTGTATTTATTTACACCAATACAGAAGAACTTCTCAGCCAATGATTTTTAATGATTAATTTCTGTTACATTTCCTTTGTAAAGTACAGATTTGATACCACCAAATTTCCTATCATACTACAGAGATGGATCACTGCTCTTCAGTGAATATCCGTTCTGTGCCAGTGCTAGCCTACACCGAATATTTTCAAGGAAAATAAGTCTCAGGTGAAGTATTTTGACCAATCTTAAGTAGTAGCTAAATGGCTAAATAGAGATTGGATCTTAGGCCTATAGGAATCCCAAGATTTTGCAGTTGTCACATAGGAAAAACTCCTACTTAGATTACACATTTCCTGGGACATGTCTACATGTTTGTGTGGACAATATTTTCAAGGATTAATCCATGCAGTGGTATAATATCTTTTAACCTCGCCGACTTTTCCATTAAAATTATACATTGACTTTTACTGTCTTCAGAGTAGAGTTGTTATTAAAGAAATGTCAAAATAGAAACACAAGTAGTTTATTTTCGGCTTCTCATAATGCCTAGATTTGCAGAAATACTTGCAGATTGAGTGTGCAACCACCTCCAGGAGCCCAAGCCACTCACTCCTGATCCCCATCCCTGCCGCCCCTCCAAGCCCCACCCCTCTGCCCCACAGCCCAGCCCCATCAACCAGGCCGAAGCTAGCAAGGGGCCAAGGTTCTCTCATGACCACCAGCCAGCTATGAGCACTGTGAAGGAGAAGTGATGCTGGGCGGGGTTGATCTCATCTCCAGCATTCTGAAAGCATCCTCAGTTTATCAAAAATGAAGTCAACTGTTTTTCCTTTCAAAGGCACTGAGAACAAGGCATGATCTGGATGAGATGAGGGCTCCCACACTCCAGTGACTGCCAGCAGTGTGATGGATGGGTGCCTCCAGTCCACAGTGCAATGAACACTTCAGAAAACACCCTCCCGGTCTTAGGTCGATTCCTGGGGAATTTGTATCCCTTACCACTAAATCCAATTCGTCACTGCGATATATATAAAACCCTGAGCAAAATAAATATCTATTTGACCACACCGACCCTAATTTCCAATATTAAGTGCTACCAAAAGGCAAAACAAGAGCTTAATAGAGAAATTGTGTTCAGCGATAGAAAACAAAGAAAATGATGATGTTTGCATAAAACCAACTTGCCTATAGAATCTTACCTGCTTATTAGTATTACATAATGCATTTGTGTTTTTTTGTTTGTTTTTTTTTTTTTGAGACAGAGTTTCACTCTTGTTGCCAAGGCTGGAGTGCAATGGCATGATCTCAGCCCACTGCAACCTCTGCCTCCCAGGTTCAAGCAATTCTCCTGCCTCTGCCTCCCGAGTAGCTGAGACTACAGGCATGCGCCACCACAGCTGGCTAATTTTGTATTTTTAGTAGAGATGGGGTTTCTCCATGTTGGTCAGGCTGCTCTCAAACTCCTGACCTCGGGTGATCCGCCCACCTCAGCCTCCCAAAGTGCTGGGATTACAGGTGTGAGCCACTGCGCCCGGCCATAATGCATTTGTTAATTGCAATTTTTCACTTTATAGAATAGACATTACCTAAATAATGTATTAATCCTGAATGCTTTTCTGTAAATATATGCAGCTTTTCACTTTCTGCCCATAAAGTCGTACTTCCTCGACAACTGCGGCTGTAGGGGGCCACGTAACAGGTTTGAGCCCATGGCTGTGAGAAGACATGACATAATTTCTGAGCCAGTAGCCTTGTTGCCGATTCCAGACTTTCTACCACTCTTTCCCTCTGCCTCTTCAAAGAGTAGTCTGGGCCTTAGAGAGATGTGTGGAATCGTGTCCCCGACTGATGACAGACGGGAGATGTGAGCAAGAAATCAACCTTTGTTGTTTTCGGCCACTGAGAATTCAGGGGTGGTGTTTGTTTCTTGGAGTTTGCTTCTCCGTCATCAAGAACGACCTAGTGCTTCCTAACTGGTTCAGGTAACTTTCCCGTGTGGAAGACACTTAGAAAGCCCCAGCTTCATGGACCTTTTTCTTGCAAACTCTGTGCTGCAAATTAAAAAACTAACATCCAAAAGAAACTGACAGCTTTTTGTTTCACTTGATATTTTATAAAAAAAAGTTTAAAGTACATTTACTTTAGAATACTTTAGAATACCTTTTTCTTTTTAAGGGGGGCTGTCATGATTTTCACAAGGGAAGAAGAAACTCTGGCATGTTGATACAGGTAAGAAGGTAAATATTGTATCATAAGGCATGCTGCTCCTGTGATCGCTTCTTCACTTCATGAAATAATTTATTTATGGTGCAGCTCCTGCTTCTCCTGTGGATGTTGTCAAGTTTTTTCACGTACTCCCTGTGCCAGGCTGCTGAGGTGAAGGCAGCCACACGATCCCCCACCCAGCCACCTCCACTTCCCTGCACTGTGCCTTCCATCTCCGCTGTGTATACAAATCGCTCCCTCAGACACTCCAGCTGTCAATGCCCATAGACATCGTCTTGGGGGAAACTGCACTGGGAGTGGCAGAAAGGGTATATTTCTGACACCGGTTTGAGTTGTCGCTCAGTCTCTATGTCTTAAATCAGTTTCTGGATATGACAAGCCCAACTGTTTGATATCATTTGCGCATGACTCATCACTGCCTAGCAGACTTTTTAAACTTTTCCAAGCCGAGAAGCTGTTCTCAGGAAAATATCCATGCTGTGCTTGATGAGGCAGCACTTGTACAGCAGCCTTCTTTCCTGAGGTTCTGGGGTGAGCTCCCCCTAAGCGACTTAGGCTCTCAGTAGTTCCTTTTTGGTTGTCTAAAAATGTGACAAAGTCTCCAACCCACTAGTGCTTTGTATCTCAGTGTTCCACACTTATGGATGGATATCCTAAATACGTGCTGTCATTTCTGTCGGATTTTGCAGAAAAAGGAGGTGTGCAGTTGGAGATACTCAATTGGGAGCGTGCCTTTATGTCTGCAAATGAACTGTGAGCTGGTAAACATGCTGTATGCATTCTCTTCGGCTGCTGTAATAAGTACTCCAAAAGGCGTGGCTTAACCAACAGAAATGTATTGTTTTGAAGATCTGGAGGCTGGGAATTTGAGATCAAGGTGTTGGCAGGATTGACTCCTTCTGAGACTGTGACAGAGACTCTGTTCCAGGCTTCACTCCTGGCTTACAACCTTTGGGGTTCCCTGGCTTGTAGATAGATGCTTCAAGCCCATCTCTGCCTCATCTTCACATGGTGCTCCTCCTGGGTAGTGCCTCTATGTCTAAATGTCTCCTTTTATTATATAAGGACACCAGCCATATTGGGTTAGGGCCCATCTTACTCCTGTATGACCTCATGTTAAACAGTCACATCTGTAATGACCCTATTTCCAGATAAGGTCATGTTCTAAGGTACTTTGGGTTAGGATTTCAACATGAATTTGATCAGTTTGGAGCTATTGTTCAGACGTGATTTAAATGTCACATTTAGCAGTTTATGCATAGAACTGTAGGTATGTATATACAAGTTGTTGTTTTTTTCTTCTGGCGTAGTTGAGTCTGAAGATTTCCATGTCAGTGAATTTTCAGCAACTTGAGATTCCCCCTTTAGTATTAAGTTCTTTAAATGTAAGTGAAATCATTTTAGATAGAGAGCTTTTTAAATACACGAAGCATTTTCTTGTTTTCATAATCAGGGTACATAGCTATGCATATTTCTCTCTAGCTAGATTATGAACTCTGGAAGATTGATGATGCTAAATTCTTCATCTTTCCATTCCCACTGTCTGACATAAGGTTTCCCATGTACTAAGGGCTCAATAAAGGTGTTTGGAATTAAAATAAATGGAATGCTGAATATGAACATAAACTCATGCTAACAACTTGGGGTGATCGTATAAGCATCAACTATCATGTGTGTAGTGAAATCCCTTCAGATGGCCCTGAGAAGTGAGAGACAGTTCGGGCTTACACCCAAGTATCCTAAAATGACTATCTTTGCTTTGTGCTCATGTCCATGTTTGTTTTTCTAGCTCCTTGCTCAACCTCCTCTTTCACTGTTCTTTTTCTCCCCCAGCAGCCACATCCCATGTCCTGTCTTGCTACGTCCATGTGGCAGCATCGCCCTTGCTGCTGCTCATCTGTGCCATGTGCACCCCCACCCCAGGACCTTTGCACCTGCTCTTCTTCTTCCTGGTTCTGGCAACTATCTCCATGGCTTGGACCCATCCTTCACTCCTGCTCTGCCCA
The DNA here is from genome assembly GCF_049350105.2 of Macaca mulatta. Taxonomy (NCBI): domain Eukaryota; kingdom Metazoa; phylum Chordata; class Mammalia; order Primates; family Cercopithecidae; genus Macaca; species Macaca mulatta. The sequence continues at coordinate 119,107,376 of NC_133418.1, forward strand.
CATGACATCTGGGCAAAGGGACCTTCTCTGCTCATTCTATGTGAGTTTATCCTTCCCACACAAACCTTCTCTCTACCCCATCCAAACTTACAGTTTTTACACCAGTAGATACACATTTCCTTGTTCACTGAGTGTCTCTTTAGCTAGTTCCATAAGAAGGGTTTTGTCCCTTGTGCTTACTGTTGCTTCCCCAGCATCTTGTGACGATCTTGTCACAAAGAGGTGCACAGTAAAAATGTGCTGCCTGAAGGACACGGGGAGGATGGGGAGGCTTCTTCTAAGATCAGAGTAAATATGTCTTTTGGGAGACATGGAGGAGGTCTCCTACAGGTCGTGTTAATGAGGTTGTGAGGGACAGACTGCTTTATCGGTTTCAAGTAGCCAGCGGCTTGTGCAAGTGAGGAAGGCAGGAAAGCAGCATCCTCTTCCAAGGTCTAGGTTGTGCTTCCCCAGTTGAGGTCTCAGAAGGAACTTCCCGAGAAGGGCCACGTTGGTGGGAGCACTTGTCAATACAAACCCGCCTTCCAGCTTGCTTGCTGCTTGTAAGCGCTTCGCTCCCTGGAAACACTGAAAACACATGCTTTCCACTAAAAGGTGTCCAGCCAATTATTTCTTGTGTCTGCAAGGGTCAAATTCACGGTTTGTGACTCCTCACACACTGATGTGCCCTGACAAAGCAGCGTGAAGTCCTTGGCGGCAGTGGCCCGAGCTGGCTCCCAGGAGGGAGCTCTGGTGGCCCTCCTGCCCCAGCGGCTCTGCTCCTGGAAATCACAGACCCAGAGACGGTGGTCTTCCTCAGCACCTGCTTTTTAAAGTCTTTCGCAAAGACTCGGAGTCACGTAGGGTCTTATCAGGGGGCTATCGGGCAGAACTAGGGTTTGAAACAAGTTTGTACAAACTTGGGGTCCAGCCTCAAGGATCGCGTCCCAGACCCCTGGGTGGAGTCTCGCCCTCCCGTGGTGTGCTTGGGTCACACCAGTGCTCTCCTCTGGCGTTCTTATAAATGCAATGCTCACACCTGTAATCTCAGCACTGGAGGCAAGTGGATCACCTGAGGTCAGGAGTTCAAGACCAGCATGGCCAACATGGCGAGCCCCTGTCTCTACTGAAAATACAAAAATTAGCCTAGTGTAGTGACACGTGCCTGTAGTTCCAGCTACTCGGGAGGCTGAGGCAGGAGAATCACGTGAACCCGGGAGACGGAGATTGCAGTGAATCGAGATCATGCTGCTGCACTCCAACCTGGGTGAAAGAGCAAGACTCCATCTCAAAAAAAAAAAAAGAAAAAAAAAGAAGAAGAAGAAGAAAAACATAATGTGTACATTATTTTTGGAGCCACAGAGTGAACATTTGTCTTCCTCAAATTAACTATAAACTGTATTCATCTTGTTTTATTTCTGTATTCCTCCTGATTGTGTTAACAGGCAAAAAAATGATTTGATCAATTTACGTTGAACTAAATGCCTGTGGTTCAAGCACAAAAGTATAAGATCTAGCAAAAGTAGGCTGACTGCAGCGGCTCACACCTGTAATCCCAGCACTTTGGAAGGCCAAGGTTAGTGGATCACCTTAAGTCAGGAGTTTGAGACCAGCTTGGCCAACACGATGAAACCCCATCTCTACTAAAAATACAAAGATTAGCTGGACATGGTGGCAGGCACCTGCAATCCCAGCTATTTGGGAGGTTGAGGCAGGACAATTGTTTAAACCAGGGAGATGGAGGTTGCAGTGAGCCAAGATCACGCCATTGCGCTCCAGCATGGGCAACAGAGGAAGACTCTCTCAAAAAAAAAAAAAAAAAAAAAAAACGCTGAAGCAAGTCCTGCTGTCATTGGCCGGGAATACAGGGGGAATACAGGTACTTTCTAGGGCTGGTAGGTACAGATTTCTATGCTTAACAACACAAAGACATTGTGGCTGAATTCCATTTAAAAATGCCCATCTGCAAAAGCTATGTTACATGCCTAGTAGCAGGGGAAAGATTAATTACATGATAGTGTAAACATATTACATTAATCTTTTGAGATTATTTTTGAGACGGAGTCTCGCTCTGTCGCCCAGGATGGGGTGCAGTGGTGCCATCTTGGCTCACTGCAAGCTCTGCCTCCCGGGTTCACGCCATTCTCCTACCTCAGCCTCCCGCGTAGCTGGGACTACAGGCACCCGCCACCACGCCTTGCTAATTTTTTTGTATTTTTAGTAGAGACAGGATTTCACTGTGTTAGCCAGGATGGTCTTGATCTCCTGACCTCATGATCCTCCCGCCTCGGCCTTCCAAAATGCTGGGATTACAGGCAAGAGCCACTGTGCCTGGTCCTTGAGATTATTTTTGAAGAAAAAATAGTAATATCAAAAGCCTACTGTATAACTGTGAGTGACTAAAGGCAAGGGATGCCAAAGCATATTTAGCATGCTACAAATTTTTAAAAATACTACTTATATAGGTGTGTGTGTTTGTGTGTGTTTAGAGAAAGAACAAGAACTATAATCAATCTTTAACCGTGATTGATAGAGGATGTAATTGTGTGAACATTTTATTTTCTGTATTATTATTTCCCATATCCTGAAATACTCTATAATATATGGATATAAAAAATACCAACATAAATTTTCTTTAGTTATATTTTCTTCCTTCAAAGGTACCTCAAAAAATACAAGAGTTTCATAAGAGATTTCTTGTGTTAAACTTGACTAGACCATCCAGAAAGCAGAGCTTCCAAGTTTTTTACAGATACAAAATAAAACTGATCCAGAAGCCTAGGAAATATATATATACACACACATAATATATATATTTTACATATATATAAAATATACATATGGTATGTATAACATATAAAATATATAATGATAGCATAAATTATATATAAATAATTCTATGTAAATATGTATTATGATAGCATAAATTATATATGTGTGATCACGTGAATGTGTGAGTTCATATATGTGCACATACACACAGGCACAAACATACAACATTTGTCTATTTGTTTTTTATTTCTCCCAGCATTAAAATCCTCTTGCATTAAAATCCTCTTCCTATCTTCAGGAAATTCCCTACCTTGTAAGTATTAGGTGGGGGTAGTGTTGAAAGAGGGGAAAAGCCTGACTATCACTATTAGAAGCTGAAAAAAAGACCAGGTTCCCAGCCAATCGGTTGCACTTATTCTGAATGTGGATCAGACCTGTGGAAGAATTCCATGATGGTGGGTGGTGCAGTGACACATTCCCAAGGTAGTGACAGCTGCAAGGACTAGGTAAGGGTCTGTATCTAGTCCTGACACAGAGGGTTCCAGCTGCGGCACTGGTGACTGTCACAGTAGCCAGGCTAGCCCATAGAATTGCTTTTGTGGCAAGATTTTCTGGAGTGGTGCTGGCTGTATCTGGACTCCTCCTTGTTTTCATACCAGGGTCTGCAGGCTTCCTAAAGTTTCTATTGTTCGATAACTTTATTTTCTGGCTTTTTGTTTGTTTGTTTGTTTTGTTTTGTTTTGTTTTGTTTTGTTTGAGATGGAGTGTCGTTGTTGCCCAGGCTGGAATGCAAGGGTGTGATCTCAGTTCAGTGTAACCTCTGCCACTTGGGTTCCAGTGATTCTGCTGCCTCAACCTCCCAAGTAGCTGGGATTACAGGCACCTGCCACCACATCTGGCTAATTTTTTAATATTTTTACTAGAGACGGGGTTTCACCATGTTGGCCAGGCTGGTCTCGAACTCCTGACCTCAAGTGATCCACACGTCTCAAATAAGTTTTGTTTTCCATTCGTTAACCAGAATTGATTCCTACTTCTTGCCACTAGAGAGACGAGGTGAGTGTGCTTCATGACAGCATTCAGTTCAGTACCAAATGTGACCTGGAAACTCACATGAACTTATAGTTCAGAAAATATTGCGGACACCCCATGCACGAGCAGTACTGGCTTAGATGCTAGAGAGATATACAGCTCTCCAATTAGGAAGCCTGAGTCCATTAGTGAACTCCACTAATAGGTCAGGAAAAGTAATAGCTAATAAATATTTTATTAGCATTTGTTGAATCTTGCTAATGGGAAAGCCAAATATTTCAAAAGTAGCAAGAGTCACATTCAGTATCCAGCCATTACTCAATGCTGTGTCTGCTGTTTCCTATGACTTCTTTGTGGAATAATTAGGGAAGTTCCAATAGAATTATGTGCATAACCATTAGTATTTTTACTTTCCTATTGTAAGCCATCGTATTGTCTTACTTTATTATTTACCTACATCGTGTATTCAATACTAGTTTTCTATCTATTGTACAGTAAATTTATAGCTACATTAATATATTAATAGTTATCTATCTAGGAAATAAAATAAATGGGTTTTTTGCATATTTTTAAAAAAATTAACCACTAAAATCCATTACATATAATATTAGAAGCCTTTACAAACTAAAAGAAAAATCACCATGACCACCAACAAAACCCCAAAGCTAATAGAACTACAATCCATCACTGCAATAGGGCTATAATTGTTTTCTTTTCTTAGCCTATTTGAAACCTTACCTTTCAAGGGAAAAAATATATATATATAAAATATATTTTAATATATATGATACTATATATATAAATCTTAAACTACTATTAAAAAAAGCTGCCAAACTTTTTTTCTGTTTGGGGTTTTCAAGGGTAGACCAGTTGGAAATGGGGGAGCTGTCATCTAGGTATTTAGTGCTTGAAAATAGAAATGGGGGTCCAATCTGGATTTCCCAATATTTCTCTAAAAGTTCTTGGTTATTCCTTCCTGGAAAATGAAGTGCTCAAGTAGACAGCTGTCAGCATCATACACACATTCTGGAAGGCAGGCATCTTTTAGCAGTTAGGTAAATCTTGCAATAGCAGCTTCTCTCCGAAGAAAAACAAACCTTAAAATCTCTTTTTTGGTGGGATTTACTTTCATGAACATGAAAGGCAGAATATGGTATTTCTCAGCTCATCCATTCATGCCATAAATACTTAAGAACTTACTCCCCAAATCACAGCCATAGAAAGTTTTAAAGAAGGAAGTAATATCGTAACAGGCAGATTATCATTTAGGGCATGTGCAGTGCTGGTGCGGTCTAGCAGATGAAACACATGCTGTAGAACTGAGAGGATGTAGGTTTGGGTATTGGTTCTGCCATCTAATTATCTGTACTGCCGTAGGCAAGTCAGGCTATGCAACGTGTTCATAAAAGTAAGTAATACAGTTTTACGAAGGTAGGAAATAGCTACAGAGATAATATATACATATATATGCATATGTTTGGTACATCGTATTTGTATATGTATATGTTTGGTACATTGAAGATATTTATTATGTTGTAGCTTTTATTGTTATTGGCATAACTGACCCAAATAACTCAGGTCCGAGCTTGAGACTATTGTCTAATTGGAAGATTCTGTTTTAACAATCGATGACATTTCTATCCCCATCCAGTCCTTAAGGTTGGATAGAATTACCTGAATTTTAAAATCGTACACATTAAAAGCAATGCTACCCCATTGCTCTTACCTGCTACCCTGGATTTCTTTAGGAAAAGATGGTTTGATTATATTAAGTGGTCTCCAAAACTCACTCTTGCCGTAATTAATAAGTAACTACTATTATAGATTCTTGGAAGAAATAAAGAATCTTAGTTTACAATTTACATGGCAGAATAAGGCATGATTCTGATATGAAACACCTGGTGGTAAATACCACTATCCATGGTAAATGACGGTATACAATTATACTAAATTACTGATGGGTTAAATAGCTAATAAGGCTCTAAGAAAAAATACGGATTACCACAGGTTGAGTGATTAGGATTTATTGGAATTCTCTCAATAGCAAGCCCAACTCAAACTGACTGAACCAAGGACTGGGACATACAGGCTTACCCAAGAAGTTTAGAAGTAGGTGGCTTCAGGTTCCTTTGCCCCGGAGGCCTAAAGATGTCAACACTCATCTGGTTTTTCTTCTTTGCCATTTAGGGCATTAGATTCACTTCAGTCTGGCTTTCCCTCTGATGGCCAAATGGATGCAGCCACTCCAGGCTTCAAAAATTCCCAGTTTACCATCCGGAAGGGGTGAGCAAGCTTCCCTCCTTGGCCTGAATCAGGCTGCCTGCCTAGCTCTGACCAATGCTGTAGACAGTCGATGGTGTTATACTAATAATTCTGGCAAAGGCCAAATACCACAGCCTCGAAAGGTGTGTGGAAGGAGGTTGGAGAGATCAGTGGTTGGAATTACTTAGTTGAGGGGAGTACATGTTCAGCTTGTGATCACAATATCCACCACAGATAGCTTCACGAAAAATATGGGATTTAGAATCTTCTACAGTCCAACTCTCCATACTATAGAATCACATAATTAATTATCTCCAAAGTCATGGAATAGCATTAGTTCATGTTAGGGAGAAAGCTGGATTCTGAGTAAGTGTGCAGAAGCCAGACTGCCTGGGTCCAATCCCCAGCTCTGCCACTGACTAGCTGTGGGATATTGTCTGATCTGTGTCCCCACCCAAATCTCACGTTGAATTATAATCCTCAGTGTTGGAGGTGAGGCCAGGTGGGAGGTGACTGGCTCATGGAGGCAAATTTCCCCATTGATACTGTTCTTGTGATAGTAAGTGAGTGCTCGGGAGATCTGGTCATTTTAAAGGCGTGTGCCCCCTCCTCTCTCTCTCGTCCTCTTGCTTTGGCCATGTGAAGACACCTGAAGCTCCCTGCGGCCTCCCCAGAAGCTGATGCTGCCATGCTTCCTGTACAAGCTGCAGAATCATGAGTCAATTAAACCGCTCTTCTTTACAAATTACCCAGTCTCAGGTATTTAGTAATAGCAGTGAGAGAATGGACTTACACAATGTGGGACCTCCAGCAAATTAATGAGTCCTTCTCTTCGAAATTGGAAGATAACAAGCCCTTCTTCGCTGGATTGCAGCATAGACTAAACAAGCTATTTAATGTGAACACACAAAGCGTGGTGCCTGACACCCAGTCAGTGCCATCGTGATTGTTTCCTTGTCAGGCTTATTTCTACAACAGCATCCTACCTGCCCAGGCCCTGAAGAGATGCGTAAAGAAAAAGGGACAAAAAAGAAGCCAGGAGTTATATTGTAAGGGGCAATAAATAGAGACAGATGTCACAGAATGAGTGCTTTCCCAAAATTAAAGTAAAAACAAGTTGACTTTGGGGAAATTATTTGGTACCAGGTAGTTGAAGCTTGAATGTCAGGTTAGGGAGCATCATATATAGTACTCTTTAAGTGGCCACAGCAGGTCCAAAAAGATTTGGAAATATTTATATCACATCACCTCCTCTTTTAGGCAGAATTCCAAATTTTCCAGGGATAGATCCCTTTCACATTTATATCCTTCTTTTTTTAATTTAGACTTTACTTGGGGCTGGTTTCTTTTTTTTTTTTTTTGCATGTTTGCTTGTTTTGAAGAGGAAGATTCAGCAAAGTGTCTCTCTCTCTCTCTCTCTCTCTCTCTCTCTCTCTCTCTCTCTCTCCCCCTCCCCCCTTTATGATAGGATCTTGGTTCTCACTCTGTCACCCAGGCTGGAGTGCAGTGGCATGATGGGGGCTCACTGCAGCCTCAACCTCCTGGCCTCAAACAATCCTTCTGCTTCAGCTTCCTGAGTAGCTGGGATTACAGGCACAGGCCACCAACCTCAGCTAATTTTTAAATTATTTGTAGAGATGAGGTCTCGTTATGTTGCCCAGGCTGGTCCTGAACTCCTGGGCTCAAGCAATTCTCCTATCTCAGCCTCCAAAAGTGTGCCTGAACTGTATCTTTCTTTTAATAACAGATATCTCACCTCCCGTGATGGTTTATTTTATGCATCACCTTGGCTGGTCAAACATTATTCTGGATGTGTCTGTGATGGTGTTGGAGATGAAACCCACATTTAAACAGGTGGACTTTGAGTAAATCTGATTGGACTGGCTCCCCTAAGGAAGAGGAGATCCTGTGAGCAGCCTGTATTTGAACTTCATCTGCAAGCTCAGCTCCTCCCAGTCCCACAGCAAATGGTGTTCAGACTCAAACGGCTGCTCTTTCTCCTGTATCCACCCTGGCATTCTTGCCCATCCAGTTTTGGACTTGCTTACCAAGTCTGCACAACCACGTGAACCAATTCCTTAAAATCAATATCTTTCTACATGCATGCACATCCCATGGGTTCTGTTTTTTCGGAGAACCCTGATGAGTACACCTTCTAATGGAGCTGCCCTAAGGAGTAATTGTGTCAGTGGAATTTGATTGGGGGAATGATGGCTCCTATCAGCAAGAAGATACTTCTGTGGCCTCCTGTACTTCTTTGTGGTGTCCTGTGTGTTACCCTCCCAAGCTACTGTCTGCACCAGCTGAGCGACATCTGCCATCCAAGTATCCATGTGGGACCACCCCTGGGAATGGAGCCATACAGAAAGGGCCTTGATGACGTCACTCATTTGGGTTCCTGTGTGACAGGGTTAACTCTGTTCTCTGTGCCTGGCCAATTCCTTGCATGTTTTTCCATTTTACATAATGTCTCATTGACCTTGGCCTTCAACATGCATGACCTGGGCTTTGGTTCTTCTGAAGCCACCTTCTGTTCTTGTTTGAGTGTACTCCAAGTCAATGGGTGACAGTCTCATATGGGAAGTGCACTTGTGTTTTTCATTCTTCTTTTTGTCTGAAGTGTATAAACACCACTGTCACTGACAAATTGTATCTCATTAGCATGATAAATCATTTTGATGAACAATATCACCTCCTCCTGTTCTTCCTATCTCTTCGATGTGCCTGTATTGACATTCCAATTCTGAGAAGCCTTCCATCAACGATCTCCTGAAGAAATAATTCCCCAGAATTAATATAATTACAGAGGGACTAGTTTTTTTTTGTTTTTAATCTGCTCCCTACAACTGTGTGGCAAATGTCCTTTTCATTGTCTTCTTTGTCATCTCTTGTAGAAGCATCTTCAGCTTCTGCTTCACTTTGCATGTTAAAGCATGAAACACGTTGTCTGTCCCAAAATGAATGGCTCCATTTCTCCTCTTTCCTTTAGTCGTTAGTTCTAGGGCTTCATATCATGCTTCACCAGTTTTAATAGAGTTAATGTAAGTCAGGAGGTCTCAAAAAGCTTTACAAATGTTAATTAATTAAGTGACAGAACAGCCTTATGAGACAAGGATGATGATCCCTATTTCACAGATGGGTAAAATTTCAAACACACAAAGCTTGAGTGACATAAATAGTTGGCCATTATTAAGAAACCGCAATCATGTTTATGGCTGTACCTTACGGTGTCAGCGCCTGGCGTGTGTTGCGTGATTGCCCCACTTTGCAGATGAGAAAATGGACTGAGAGGTCCATTTCTGTATCAGAGGTTTATTCAATCTTCAGGATTGCTCAGATTATTCACGGGCCTCTGGGGTTTCCCATTTTTCTTTATTTTCTCAACTTTTCCCCCACTACAGCACTGTTAGTCAGTGAGCCAGCAATGGAAAAATCCAGGTGTGCATTTAATATGACTTGGTTTACCCCAACTCTCAGACCACATCTGTAAAACATAGGTCTCAGGTCTGATCACAGGGGCCAGTTAAAAGAAGAGACTTAAAAAACAGGATCCAACTCTACGCACAAGTGTCCTGTGTCAGAACAAGACCAAGGCTGCAGCCAGCCCATGTGTCCTGGCTATCTGCATTGTGCCTTGCTAACCTCCCACTCTGTATAGCTCCAGGGCCACATTCACTGTCTCCAACTCCTTGCCAGTTGCTGGCTGGAGAGCCTACCTCTGTCCTTTTCCTTCCATGTACCTTCAAGACTCAGGCATTTTTCCTGCCTCCCTAGCCGGGGCTGCCTGCCTGGGCTGGGGCCTTGTTCACCTCAGTCCCAGCTCTCAGTGTGCAGGTGAGCATTGCAGATGTGCCTCTCAGACTCGGCTCTCACCCATCTGGCTACTACAAGCCCCTGGAGACAGGAACCATCTTTCATCTGTGTGTGCTCAACAACACCCAAAGCTTCACGCACAACAAAATTTTATAGAAAGAGGCATGACCAAAGCTATAGAGGGGGTGAGGCAGATTGTGGTATTAATAGAAAACTTCCTTTTTGGCTCAAAGAAACTGATTTTTGACAAAATAATTGTGTGTGTGTCATTCCTTCACTGACTTAAGAGCCATGAGTGGCAGCCACTGGTCTGTGGCTGAACAGCTTTTGAGTTAGTTGAATGCACTGATTAAAGATATAGACTCCAGGCTTTTTTCAAACACATGGAATCTGTATTCTGGGAAGTAGACCCAGAAATCTGTACTTTTGATTGTGTGATTTTGATGTTTGTTTGGTACGTTTAGAAACCAGATTTATGTTTTATGAAACATTACAGTATCTTATTAATGCTGTAATATTGGCATGCTTTCTCGGTTAAAGAAGTTTGTCAACTGAAATAACGATAAAAAAGAAACATTTTTTTTCCATCACATCAAACTTGAGTTTGAAAATTTGCTGTTCTGGAAGACAACTGCTTCTCTTCTCCCCATTGTAAAGTTCACAATAGCTCTGTCCCAGAGCAGAGTAACCAGTGCCTTCAAAACCACTGACCATCCCCAAAACAACAAGATAAGGGGGCCAATGGCCATTCAGTTTGACCCACTGGGTATTTTAAATGTTTTGAACGTGAATATCCTTAGTTGAAACTTGCCTTCCCCTGTTTCCACAGACCCCAGTCTCACTGTCTTGCCCTATCTGTTCATTCGCTCTCCCTCCCAGATGTGGAAGCAGAGTTTATACTGGTGCCTCCAAGCCGGCACTCTGAGTACAAATAAACAGCAACTATTGCATTATTTATTGGACCTAAAAGAAACCTCCAATATGATCTAGTTTAGCCACCAATTTATGCATGAGAAAACAGAGGACCAGAAAGGTAAATCAAGTTACCTAATACTGCACAGCTGACCTGGCAGCTCGCCAGAATTGAAAGGCATTCTTTGGATTCTTCATCCACTGTCCCTTCCAGTATAGCACAGAATCTGTTCTCTATTCTGGAACAGAGGCTTAGAATCTAGTCTCATCTGGTGATTCTATCCATTAAGTCTTTTACGCAGGTATCCCTAATGTATGTATTATTTTAAAAATCATGTCCATGTACAACTGTGAATGTAGTCATTAAATGTTAACGAAGTATAATCTCTTCATTTTTTTTGTAAGCTAGAAAAGAAGTACAAATAAAGCACTCCAATTTGTGTTTTTCTTCATCCCTGTACATGATCCTGCACAGTTTCTGAGGATGGTAGCAATTGCTTTTAAAGACCACTGCACTAGAAAACAATTTCTCAATGCATCGTGGTGTGGGCAGTCTTCTATGAGGCCTTTCACAAGCCATTTCTAACTAATGATTGAAGCAGACCACAGTTTGGAGATGATTGACTGACTTTAGCAATCACAGTCTATTTAAAATCACTTCTAACTCTTCCTCTCACTGTTTCGCCTGTGTGTTTCTTGGTGGGTGGGAGGCTGAACACCCTTTAACCCTTAGCCTATCTTATCTACTGAACAGTCCAAAGTGACCCACCATTCTTGATACAATGTTAATAGAGCAATTGCGAATTATCGAAGTAATTGCGAGAAGCTGTTGCAGTATTCTTTCCACTGGATTTGTCCAAATTCGTATCTATTACACATGTGGATGACATCCCTCGAGTGTGTCAGAGCCGAAAACGATGGCTACACTCTGCCCTAGCCGGGATCTCCCGCCCCTCAAGAAACTATTAAATCCCATTTTCTGCTCTGAAGAGGAAGGAAATACAGAGCAGAGGTCACGGCTGCCATCTCTTTTCGTTGCAGTTTCTTTTCCAGAACGGAACTGGTGCCAGCGCCGACACAGTGCGCATTCCCCACGGGGCCTTTTCTTCCCCTTGAGGGTTCGCGGCTCGGAGTCCTGACGCACGTTTTCGCGGATCCCGGCGGGAAGGAAAGCCAGTCGGCTCCTCCCGGCTCCTTCATCTGAAGCACCTGCCGGGGTCCCAGGCTCTGGAGAGCGGGGTCCACTAGGCAGAAGGAACCCCGTTCTCACAGGTTAGAGCCAGAGGGCGACGTCTCCACGGACTTAGATTTCCTCCCGTCCACACCCTCTCCTAGACCTAGAGGAGACCCAAGCACGGGGCAGATTAGCAAGGCTGCAGAGTCCCGTGGTCAAAAGCAGCGGAAAGAATTCCGGAAACCAAGTCATTCAGACCTCAGAGCTCAGGCTCCTCCAGGCACGAGAGGCCTTTGCCGCGTGAGAACACCCTTGACCGCCCATGAGCCTCCAAGACCTCCCGCGACCGCCAACGCCCTGGCACCGACAGGACGCACGGAGAGAGGAGGGCCCCGTCCACGGGAGCCGTGCGGGCGGGGAGCGGCGCTGCCCAGGGTAGTCCCAGGCACAACCGGCACGTTCAGTGCCCAGCGAGTGGCTCCTGGCTCCCTCCGGAGCGCCCTGCCCCACCTGCCCACCCTTCCAGGTCACACCCGCCCAGCTCGCCATCAGACTCACAGACACCAGTTCTTCCCTTACTCCAAACGCAACCAAATTCCATGTTTTACTCATGTTGAATTCATCCTCCCGTCATCACCTCCACCCAGTGTGCCCTACCCGGTGTGGCTGCCCCAGCTGCCGTCCCCAGGAAAGGCTGACCCTGCTCCTCCACCCCTGCCTCCCTGTTTCTCTACCCCAGCCCCCCAACTCCTCCACCCCAGTCTCCTCAATTCCTCCATCCCGGCCTCCCCAACTCCTCCACCCCGGTCTCCTCTATTCCACCCTAGCCTCCCTAGCTCCTCTACCTCGGCCTCCTCAGCTCCTCCACCCCAGTCTCCTCAATTCCTCCAACCCTGCCTGCCCTGCTCCTCCACCGTGGTCTCCTCAAGTCCTCCACACTGGACTCCCCAGCTCCTCTACTCCGGTCCCTCCAGCTCCACCCCTGCCTCCTCTGCTCCTCCACCCCTTCTTCCCCTGTTCCTCCACCCCTTTCTCCCCAACTCCTCCACTCTAGCCTCCCGAACTCCTCCACCCCGGCCTCCTAAACTCCTCCACCCTGGCCTCCCAACTCCTCCACCCCTGCCTCCCCAACTCCACCACTTCTCAGCTCCTCCACCTCTGCCTCCCCAACTCCACCGCTTCTCAGCTCCTCCACCCCTGCCTCCCCTGCTCCTCCACCCCATTTTCATGAATTTCTCCACCCTGGCCTCCCCTATTCCTCCACCCCAGCCTCCCTGCTCCTCCACCCCTGCCACCCCCACTCCTCCACCCGGGTCTTCTCAGCTTCTCCACCTGAGTCTTCCGAGCTTCTCCACCCCTGCCTCCCTTGTTCTTCCACCCTGGTACTCCTAGCTCCTCCACCCCAGCCTCCCAGCTCCTTTATCCCAGCCTCCCCAGCTCCTCCACTTAGGTCTCAACTCTTTCACCCTGGTCTCCCCGGCTCCTCCACCCCGGTTCCCCCAGCTCCACCCCTGTCTCCCCTGTTCCTCCACCCCTTCTTCCCCTGCTCCTCCACCTTAGTCTCCACAACTCCTCCACCCGGCCTCCCCAGTTCCTCCACCCCGGTCTCTTCAACTCCTCCACCCTGGCCGATTCAACTCCTTCACCCCGGCCTCCTAGCTCCTCCTCCCCAGCCTCCCCAACTCCACCCCTTCTCACGTCCTCCACCCAAGCCTCCCCAGTTCCTCCACCCCAGCCTCCCCTGCTCCTCCACCCCTGCCTCCCTTGCTCCTCCATCCAAGTCCCCCCAGCTCTTCCACCCCAGTCTCCCCTGCTCCTCCACCCCTGCCTTCCCTGCTCCTCCACCCCTGCCTCCCCTGCTCCTCCATCCAAGTCCCCCCAACTCCTCCACCCCAGCCTCCCCAGTTCCTCCACCCCAGCCTCCCCTGCTCCTTCACCCCTGCCTCCCTTGCTCCTCCATCCAAGTCCCCCCAGCTCTTCCACCCCAGTCTCCCCTGCTCCTCCACCCCTGCCTTCCCTGCTCCTCCACCCCTGCCTCCCCTGCTCCTCCATCCAAGTCCCCCCAACTCCTCCACCCCAGCCTCCCCAGTTCCTCCACCCCAGCCTCCCCAGGTCCTCCACTCTAACCTTCCCTATTCGTCCACCCTGACGCTCCCCCCAGCTCCTCCAACCCGGACCCCCCAGCTCCTCCACCTCGGCCTCCCCTACTCCACTCCTTTTCAACTCCTCCACCCCGGCCTCCCCGGCTCCTCCACCCTTGCCCCCTCTGCTCCTCCACCCCATTCTCCTCAACTTCTCCACCCTGGCATCCCCTATTCCTTCACCCCTTTCTCCCCTGCTCCTCCACCCCTGCCTTCCTGCTCCTCCACCTCTGCCCCCCAGCTCCTCCACCCCAGCCTCCCAACTCCTTCACCCCAGCCTCCCCAGCTCCTCTACCTAGGTCTCAACTCTTCTACCCTGGCCTCCCCAGTTCCTCCACCCCTGCATCCCAGCTCATGCACCCCTTCTCAGCTCCTCCACCCCGGCCGCCCCAGCTCCTCCACCCCTGCATCCCAGCTCATGCACCCCTTCTCAGCTCCACCACCCCAGCCTCCCAGCTCCTCCAACCCAGCCTCCCAGCTCCTCCAACCCAGCCTCCCAGCTCCACCATCCCAGCCTCCCAGCTCCTCCATCCCAGCCACCCAGCTCCACCATCCCAGCCTCCCAGCTCCTCCATCCCAGCCACCCAGCTCCTCCACCCCAGCCACCCAGCTCCACCACCCCTTCTCAGCTCCTCCACCCCTTCTTAGCTCCTCCACCCCAGCCTCCCTGGATCCTCCACCCCGGCCTCCCTTCTTGGGGCTGGGCTGGCACTCCTCCTTCCCACCAGTTTTGTAGCCATCTCATCTGCTTCTGCTCCATCTTCTGGATTGTGCAGACTCGGACTGAACTGTAGGATCTCGGTCACATGGGGTGACTTCACTGGAGTATTCTGTTCCACCTCTTTAGTGCCCACAAAGCATAGGCTTCTTCCCTGTGTTATCTTCTACTAGCTCTTGGACCAAAAATACTTTCATTTAGAGACTACTCTCAAGTGAGAGGGTTTTGCAAAAGCAATTCTTCCTAAACTTCTTGTTCCATTTAAAATGTCCAGTAGAATACTTAAGCAAGATTTCATACTTCCCTGCCTCTGTAAATAGCCATAATGAACATGGTGCAAGAGTCTTCTGAGAAGTTAGTGTCAATATGATAAACACCGATCTTTGTAACATCATCTGACACAGTGTTGCACTCAGGGGTCATTTGAGTAGACTTGTTTATCTTTAAACTAAATTATCCCAGACTTTTTAGCTTTTTGTTTGCTTTTTATAGCCACCTTGCTAATCATTTTTTCTTTTTCTTTTTTTTCTGGCTGTTTCTTCAGGTTCTCAATTCACCACTCTAAATATATTACTTGTGATACTTCCTTCTTTTTTCGAGAAAGCGTGCTTATATTGGCCTTTCATTTCTTATTTATTTTGTACAAATTTAAGGGGTACCAGTGCAGTTTTGTTACATAGAAATATTGTGTAGTTGTAACGACTGGGCTTTTATTGTAACCATCATCCAAATAATGTACCTTGTGCCCAATAAGTAATTTCTCACCCCTCACCCCTCTCTTGCCCTCTCATCCTTCCTGGTGTTCAATGTCTATTGCTTGCAATATTCTATGAGTTGGAAAACCAAAATTTTTAAATGTTAGGAAAAAAATGGGAGTAAATAGTATCTGAGGGCCCCTTCATTTTGAAGATGCCATCTACCAAATCAAGTGAAGCTTAGTTTAATCTGGCAGGATTGGATTAGTGAGAAACTATGCACCCAGAAGAGTACATGCTGGCAATGGAATCAGGAAATGCTTGACATGTGAAGACGAAGAGTGATCTTGTATCATCATCAAGCTGAGAAGCCCTGCAAATGTATAGGCAATTCTCAAACAAATCTTAATGGACATATTTATATAAAATAAACATGAAATGTAAGTGGAAACCTGGTGTCCTATTTGTGATTGTAAAAATTCTTGACATCTCTTTCTTTTTCTCTTTACCTGTTTTAAAAATATTTTCATCAACTTTTATGAGTTTTACTAAAGTCTCTCCATGTATTAACATTTTCCAGTGTTTAAAACATCCTCCTCCCTCGTCAGCTATTTAAACTCTTTGTAGTTTTACTCAGTGGGGGAAGAGAAACACAAATCCACTCAAATAATCCCAGGAAAATAGAAGCTTTTTAGAGTTTTGGTTTGGCTACATTTAAATCCAAGTAACTGTAGCTTACTCAAACACAGTGCCGCAGTTGGCAGTGATTCAGTGGCTCAAGTTTGTCGTGGCTGCTCGAGGAATCTGAAATTGCTTTTTCCTCTTTCTCGATCACAAGATCACACCTGCAACTCAAGCCATTACACCTACACCCCAGATGGAAGGAAGCAGCAAATGCAGAAAGGTGCATACCCACTATGTATGCCTACCTGTGGAGGGGTTTTCCTGGAGGGCTCAGTGAAAAACTTTCACTAAAGCCTCATTGACCGGAACTATGTCACATGGTCATCTCTCTCTGCAAGGGAGCAAAGGGAATGTAATTTTTTGTCTGGCTTTGTTGCCATTCAAACAAAAAATTACGTTTTTGTTAGTAACAAGGAATAGCCAAATACCTCCCAGTCTGCCAGCAGCCTGGCCACAGACTTGCTGCAGGAAATCCCACAGAGCTGGGGCAGAGGGCTGCCAAAGCCCGCCTCTCCCAGATACCCCAGATTTCTCCTCTCAGGGCTCCTGTGGTTCTCCCTTATGATTTCTCTGCTTTCTAGGTTTTCCTCCTGTTTCCAACCTCCTCGTTTCAGCTTGTGGTGGTGGCTACCTCAGGCTTCAGAGCTCCTCTTGGCCTCCCAACTCCACTCTCACCAAGAACTAGACCTGTGTGTGTGTTTTTTAACTGCAAATCTGGGACTGAGAAGCCTGGTTATTAGTGCAGTTCAAATCTTAGGACAGACTGAGTGAGTCCCGGTTCTGAGCAAGCCTACAGTCCATGCGCTGCTCTCTGGTTAGTAGCCAAGGGGCACTGAGCGGAACATGGTCATTTAGTCCAGCTGGAAATGTGAGTTTGCAAAATCCTTCAGAACAGAATAAGGATGGCAGAAATGATTGGCACCTGTGGTATTTAAACACAAGCTAAATACACCTTGGTGATGATTTAACAGAAAGAAATCTTTAAAGGGTCAAAAATTTTCTCTCTCCTAACTTTTCCTCATGTACTGCCTTTGATGGTTAGATCCAGTTGTCTGTTTGATCATAGGTCACAGAATGTGTAGCTCTGCCGTTCAGTGCTATCAAAAGACTGAATATAAAGTGGCACGAAGAGCTGCTCGGCTAGGACCTCCTTCCACTCTCCATGTTCTCCAAACACCGAAAGAATGGCATTTTTAATGAAATAGGATGTGCTCTGACCAATGTGATAATCAGGATTCAATTTTGTCAAGTTCACCAAGCTATTCGTTTTATGAAAGAAATGACTTTTGTGGAGAACCGACATATTCTCTGATAAGGCTATTACTATCCGTATTTGGATCATGACATTGTATGAGAGGAGACTATATTTAGGACATTTATAGATGAGCTATCACTGAAGGAAAGATCCCATCAACTCTTCCCCTCACTCCTAGATTTACTGGGAGAAGATCAATGTTTCAACATTTTGTTTTCTTAAAAATTATAACAGTGACATTTTAACCAAAGGTGTCAATAAATTTATTACATTTTAGAAAAAAAATCTCTTTAAGAAAAACACCACATCACTGAAAGGTAAATTGTATAGCAAATAGTACAAGGAGTCCCAATGGGGGAATTTGACACATATTGAGGATCTATTAGTGTTCACTGCAAGGACCTTCTTTGCTAGATAAAAATTCTACAGGGTCTATGTTTTGTTTCCTTCAAAAGGTATAAAAAGAAAATCCTACCAAGATGAAAGACATTCAAAAATATTCTGAAATGAGGTCAAAACATTGAATAAATGATATAACTATTAGAAAAAGTTGCCATAGACAGGTCTGATATTTGTTCTTTGGTTTGTAGTGGAAATTGACATAACCAAGAACCTAAGAGTGGTTGTGTTAATTGCGCACTTTGAGATTTTTTTTAGAATACAACACAAACATTTCTACAAAACCAAATTTAATATGCAACACACACTCACCATGTAAACACATCTTTTAAAAAATCTGATAATTATTCCAAGGATCACTTACAGGCTTTCATAAAAGCATTTTATATCAAGAATCTCAATACAGAATGATTTCTATGTCAAAATACATTTACACTGTAAATTGTTTATAGGAAAAAAAGGACACCAAGGAATGGAGTTTGCTGGCATTGAATACAATAGCAGCAACTGCCCCTGATATTTTCCCTTCGTTTTCTACTTCAAACGTTTCTGACAAAACATGTTAATCTACCCCTCTACACTTTGTCTGTGGTTTTATTGGCTCTATCGGCCAGTTTAATATATCGAGATGTGATCACCATACGCATTCCCACTGTCAGCAGCTCTCCAACCTGCCCAGAAAACTCACTTTCCGTGGGCTTCCTCCTGCCGAGGCTGACAGCCGCGCTGGGTGCTGAGACATCAGGAATCTTCAAGCCTGTCCCTAACATCTGGTTTGAGACAACATTTTCAGAATTAAACAGCAGTTATCAAATGCAAAACTAGAAAAAAGTCACATAAAAACCACAAGTGAAGATTGATCACACAATTTTATTAGAGTCTTTTGAACAAATGTAATCCTCTGTGAAAAACTCTTGCAAAAGAGACATTGGAGTGTACTATTTTCAACCCTGAGCATTAACACTGCATACCAAGGGGGGGTGGGTCAAGAAGCTGGTTCGATTGAAGCACAAGCACAAGCCACTGATATTCTCTATGTGATCAGGTTTTTACAAAAAAATACATAGTTTTCAATAAATAATGCTTAATTTTACAACTTTGATACAGCAATGTCATACACCGTTTCAACACACTACACTCTGCATGCTAGATAGTCTACGAGAAGACGAAACTTTGCCATGCATTTTCTTTCCCCCCTAGTGCTATCAAACACTTCATCCTCCAGCGCACTGCCTCAGGTAGCTTTACCTTCTCTCTGTTTCACAGCAACAGGTCGTGCGCTGGCATGCAAACTCTAAAAAAGGTCCCCCCCACAAACCACTCAGACTTCTACACAAAAGGGTTTTTCAGCTTTTCTGCTCCCAAACCTGGAGTGGCTAAGAAAGTAAGTTTCATGTGGCCTTGGAAAATACACACTTGTTAACAGTGTCATGCTGAAAACTGCTCTAAAACATCAGGTGGTTCTGTCCTGGTGGCCGTCACGAAGCATTATGGGATGCCATAACCACTAGGAGTCCCAAACCGGAAAAAATAGGCCTCCGTTTTAAAACAGTCAATTCAAAAAAAGGTGTCACAGAACAAATGCAAAAGACTCTTAAACCCACAACATATGTACAAGAGTAAAAGTAGACAAAATGGGAAATTAATGAGAATGGCGTATAACGGTTCTCCCCATGTGATTCAAGGGAGGAGGCATACTGTTTTTGAACAAAAGCTGGATGAAGAAAAATGTGACAGAGGGCCCTTTGTCAATATCTATTTGATCAAAATTCTTTATATGATAAATTACTTCCAATTGTTCTGCTTTTTTTTCTGGAAGGGGAAATGTAATGTGTCTAAGAAAGTAAGACAAGTATTGTATTAAAGAAATCTCTTCGAGGAGCCTAGAGGAAATCCTATTTTTTATGCCTTTTTAAAGTTTTTGTCATATTGCTTTATTTAGTCATTTTCACAGCAGAGAAAATCGAGTCTATGTGACTACATAAAAGAAGTTTGATCAAACAGTGAGACGGGAGCCTCCACATATGCACATCCAGGTTGCTTAAATTCACCAATTGCTCGTTGGAAACCACATCTCAACTCGATCATATTGCTTTTAGTGGTTTGTTTCTCTGTAGAGAAGTTCTCTGTTTGCAACTGCAGGCAACTAGAAGTTCCCAAATCATTTAAAACAGTCCTATCTGTGCACTGGCAGAGGTGCTAGATCTTGTACGAATATCTCTACCCAATAGAGTTATTACTTTTATACACGGAACATTATGAACTTGTGTCTCCCTTTGTAAGCCGTTTTATACTTTCTGCACTTTTGTGCTTTTATTGAGTATAAAAATAGGTCTCCTTTAAAATTCTGTTTATTTTAAGTTCACTAAAAAACTACTTGTTTGTGAAATTCTCTTATAAACTCACTGCATCCACATGGAACAGATAAAACTAATTAGGCAGCTAATGGATATAGGTAGTGTTAAATAAATACAATGAAAAAAATGAAGATACGGTAGGAATCAAGGGGAAAAAAAAGCCAGCAGTAAGTAAAATGGAAGAGAGCTCAGTTTCATGAATTTCGTTTCATCTTTATTGTGGTTAAAAACGTAGGCTCCACAAGAAGGGGCAAAAAACAAAACTGAACAAAAAAAATCCTGAGTTGTTATCAAAGAGCAGAATTTTCCAGATCATCAAATAAAAGGGGATGTTGTAGAATAAATCAAATAGAATGAACAGTGAGAAAGAACCAATAATAAAAATAAGCCAAATCTCAGAAAAGTATGTCAAGAGTTACATGGAGACGGTAACTTTGGGAACTTGTAAATTCCTGTGTTAGGATAGGTAAGGCTCATTCTCGTTATCCTCACAGGCTTAGGCTATACAAAGGGTATTTGAAACTGACATTCCTAATGGAAATTTTATAAAATTTGGCCCTTAGAATAACTGAGAAATATCCTGAAAAAATCTTCCCTGAAACTGTAATAAAGAAAGTTTCTTATCTACTGATAAAATTGACAACTCAGTAAACTATTTTCGCTGGTCTTCCTACATAAGAAAAAAGCACAAATATATTTGCCTCAGAAATCTGTTAAAAGCAGGGAACCACACAGTAAAAGAGTATAAAGATTCTATAAATGGGAGAGTCCAAGAAAACCTCTCTCAAAGTGTCCACAAGGATACATATGCCCATTAGAAGAAAAGTAAGAATATACACATTATTAACCATATCAGAGAATAAGAAAGTTAAGATTGATATAATATATTTATATTGAATGACTACTTTAAAATAGAGCAACTTATTTGCCTTATTTCTCAAATTCCTTGGGCAAAAGTCACTTAAATTCTGAAGTAAAAAACAAATGTAAATTTCTTGTACTGTACTAGTATCAGATGATTATGATTTCAACTCCCAGAGAAGAG
Source organism: Macaca mulatta (assembly GCF_049350105.2). Lineage (NCBI taxonomy): Eukaryota > Metazoa > Chordata > Mammalia > Primates > Cercopithecidae > Macaca > Macaca mulatta. The sequence continues at coordinate 119,128,614 of NC_133418.1, forward strand.
AAAAATAAGTGTTGTCTTTTGAGTCTTTTTCTTTCACGAAAAAAACAACTAAATCACCCTGACTGCTACATTTATGCATATTTAAATCACTTCCCCTTGATTAACATTAAAAAGAAACATCTCTGCCCAAAAGAGTTGTAATGATTTCTTTCTCTAGCTAAAGGATAATCATTCTACAAATAATTTGCCCAGTGTCTGTAGTCATTCATAACATACATAATATTTGCAAAGCACAGTTTAAGTACACTGCCTTTTATTAGCATTTTTTTTAAATAAAAGGGATGCATATCAGAGTGTAAGAACTGGAAATTACTTCCACAGTTTAAAGAATTAGTAAGAGAATGCTGGTTCAATTTCTTAAAGATGGAAAGCTTACCAAAATGCCATCAGAGTCTGTGAACTACTTATAATAAACAGCAGGATCCCCACTGGCTAGGCTGCCGTGCACACAGCGCCCACCCCCCACCCCCAGATTACCATTTTAAGATATTCTGTCAATGCCTAGTTAAAAATAAGACTTACTTAAGAGACCAACAAAAAAAAAATCAATTAAACTTTTATTGAAGACTATCCAGTGGCAAGAATACCTTGTATATTATATTATGTTTTAGACATTCAAAAAAGAATTCATTAAGATGATTTTCACAATGCACTCATCAAAACAGCCTTAAATATTGTTAAAAAGCGCATTGAAGCGCCTGTCCTGAGTTCTAACAGGTTTTAAATTTAGGTTGCCAACCAATTACTTTTATTTTTCTATCAAGTTAGGCCACATGGCTTTAAAAAAAAAATCTTGACTATCTCTTCCCATTCTGAGGCCAAATTATTACTTTACTAATTTACTTAAAGTTTCCACTTCACCACAGAAAATGTCCAAGATTCATCCATGATTAAAACATAAAATACATGCCAAGTTTTCAGGTTTTCAAAATACATAGATCAGCCTATCAATGGGTTTACGTTGTCAACAAGTTTCGGAACTGCAGCAGAGGGCTGCCACGTAAAATCACCAGCACGGAGCAAGTGTCAATTGTAAACCGCTGGTTTAATTATTCGTGGCTAAAATAAATGTACCACCAAAGGCTGCATTAGTCTACATGTTGAGGGGGTGAGGGGTAAGGTAAACAACTCCAGAAATCCAGTTCTATATTGAGAACCTGGTTAACGCCATCAGCCCCTTCTTTTCCCAAGTGTACTACTGAAATCTGATGGTTTATCGAAAGGAAAAAGCCACAGAAAAGAAACCTGTCCATCCGCAGCAAAAGCTTGCTGGCTTCGCATCCCAGGGGTGGGGGCTGGGGAGGAGGCTCGCCCAGAGCGGGAGGCTGGGGGCGGGTGAGAGGCCCGAGTTCGCAGTCGGGGGGCCGGGGGTGAGGAGGTGGTAAGATCTAGTAAGGCAAAAGCAAGCGGGAGGGGAGGAGGGAAGGGCGCTGGGGCCCCTTTGGCCTAGCAGCTGCAGTTACTGTGCGGACGCTTCCATTCGGTCTCGCCAAATCTCAGTAAAAATGGAAGGCCAAACCTCGGTCAATCATTTCAGTAGGTGAAAGAGTCGTGGTGATTTTGCAGCGAGTTTCAATTAGCCACTGCAAACCTCCCCCGCTGCAGGCGCCGCAGCTCAAGAGGCTGAACTCCGGGGCTGGCACGCTGGGCCCCGAGCAGCCTCCCAGCCTCCCTCCTCCCAGCCCCAGCGGAAAGAGGCGGCGGAGGCTCAGAAGGGGGGCGGGAGCCCGGGGCGCGCGTGCCCGGCCGCGATCGCCTGCCCTGGCCTGCCGCGAGGGCTTGGGGACACAGGCCGGTCAGGAAAAATGGTGGGGAGCGAGGGGGTGTGGACAGGCAAAAGGTGCTCAGCGAGCAGGGAGAGCCAGCGGGATGGGTCGCGCCCGCGCCGCCGCCCGAGCCCCCAAGAGGCTCCTGGAGAACAATCGAGATGGGGATCCACCTTTGTTGCGGCGGCCCCCGGGGAGCTGATTCCTGGGCAGCCCCTGAGCCGGCGCGCGGGGAGGGCGTGGTGAGGGCCCGGGGTGCGCGGGTGCGGCGGCCGCCTGCTTCCCGGGTTTGCTTTCTTCCTCTCACCCCGCAGCCCCGAGGCTTCCCTCCCCGGCCCGCGGGCCCGGGACGCCAGCGCTGGAGTCTCCACGCGCCTCCAGGGCCCGCGGCGGGGCGCGCCCAGGAGCACGCGGTGGCGAGGCAAGAAGAGCCAGGCACCGGGACGCGGAGCGGCAGGGCTCTCTGCCTTTTGCGTCCCGGGTGACCGCCCAGGCGCCCTCTGCCACCCCCTGCTCCCCGCGCCCTCACCAGTGGTTCGGCCCTCCCCGGCACCCCGGAGGCCGCGACTCGGATCGCACAGAGGCCATGCCATGTTCCTCGGGGTGCCCTTGGCCAGCCTGCCGCGTCCTCCCCCCACTCCCACCTCCCTCCCGCTCCCAGCCTGGGTCCCGCCGCGCCCCGCGCTCCCTGCCTCCCCGCACCGTCCTCCTTCCCTCCGACAGCTCCACGGCCCCGGGGGACAGAAGGAAACAGACACCGACCACTTCTCTTCCCCTTCCCCCTTCACCGCTAGAGGTCAAAAACTGCGCCGCGTTCTCCGCCAACAACCAGCTCTGAGCACACGCGAAGATGCAGCGTTAAAAATAAAGAACAGAAAAAATTCAAATCTGGAAACGGCTGTCCCCACCCTTTGAGAGGCGGGGATAGAAGTGCCCCGAGCGCTCGCTGCCCAGGGCGGCTGTCACCGCGAGGTTCAGCGGGGACGCGGCCCGCCGCAGAGAATACACAAGCCCCAGCTAACAGGACCCCGACCAAGCGAGCTGGCAATCCAGGCCCCTCCATCCGCCCCTCCCCGGCCAGCTCCGAGCCTCCGCGCTGCCCGCCCGCCAGGGTGGGTGGGGAGAAGAGGCAGGGAGTGGAGGAGGTGAGAAAGGAAATGGGGAGCTGGAGATGGAAAGGGAGGGCAGAGAGAAAGAACACCTTTCCCCTGTCTTTCACAGCCAGCGGAAGAGGTAAAAGAAATCAGCCTGCCAATTGAACACTTTTCAGCCTAACCCGCTAAATGTAGAATTATCTCCTGCCACCTCCCCCCATCCGCGCACACAACAGCCTCACCACCGAATGCTCTGCGACAACGGGACCTCCAGTTTGACTTCCATAGAGACTATTGGCGATGCGAGTTTCTATCAGTTCCAGCTGATTTATTAAAATTGTCAAGATACAGACTTCCAGCACAAAAAAAAAAAAAAAAAAAAAAACAGGCAATGATGTCGACAGTGCATTGAGTCTGCTTTGCCACCATTTGCTACAAAATATGCAGATGGTCTGTACTTTATTTAGATTATATTGCACAAAATGAGAAACTTTTTAAACTATGTGCCTTTTTTTTCTTTTTTGCTAAAAATCGAGAATCCAGTTTCAAACCTTCCATCTGGGGCCCCATCCACATCACAGCGTATGAGATACATAAAGTCCTACTATAGTACAGTACATATACAATCTTTAAACTAACAGCTCTGAGGTCTATATCACCATTTTCAATAAATCTTTACCTACAAATATTGAACAAATCTCTACTATAGCTGTACAAAAAAAAAGTTTGCTTTTTTTTTTAAACCACAAGGCCTTTAGATGCAAGGATTATTTTAAAATTTTAATCCTTTTTAAACCAGGACATAACGTACCAACATACTTGCATGCTAAAAAACAGAGGAAAAAAAAAAGAAATCAAAAGGGAAGAAGTGCCTGAAAGTCTTACTGAAAAAACACAGCAAGAATGTTCCCTTTTCACTGTACAAAAATACGCCTGAAAATATATTAATTTTTAAAAAAGACTGAGGTCTGTTATGTATCAAAAATGTTTCAATACCTTTTGTACTGAGGTCTAGGCTGTCTGGTATTCAATCAAGGAGGTATAAGGGAACAAGTTACAAAAAAAAAGTTGGCAAGTAGAAATCACATTTGTAAAACCATAAACAATTTGATCTGAAAAGTAAACTCTGATCTTAAGTCAGTTCACAGTTTTTTTTTTTTTGTAAGCGTTTGTACAGTCTGCATTTTTTCAAGCTCCCTGCAGTTTTGTTAAGAATCGGATGCATAGAAGACATCAGTTTTCTCCCTCCAAAAAAAAAAAAAAAAAAAAAAAAAAAAAAATTAAATTAACAAAAGTTGCAATGGTCCCTTTTTTTTTTTGTTAAAAAAAATCACCAGTTCCTTAAGTTCTCTTAAGAAAAAAAAAAAAAAAAAAATCTCCACCAACTCCCTAGAGTAACAGTTGTGCTGCCAAAAGGGTCCTCTGCAGACGTCTTCCAGACTTCAAAGACCGACAAGCTTCAAACAGCGCCTTCCGGAGCGGGTCCTACCTCCCCTCCCCCGCCCCGCCCCCTCTGCCTTTGTTGTAATCACGAATTTCAGGAAAAAGAAATAGTAATTACAAAAACACATTTTTTGGGAAAAAAATCACAACTCCAGACTAGGTATGCAACTACCTTGAGACACGATAAAGGAAGGGAGGGGGGACAAATAAAGGACAGGAAAAATGTTTAAAAACTACTCATTTCACTTTAACTCCACCAAAATTTTCATCATGTTTTCCAATTTCTTTGCGTCACGACATCTTATCAATATCATCAGCATCTTCTCTCCCCTCCACCCTACCACCGCCACCATCAACACCACCATCATCATCATCATTATCATCATCATCATCATCATCATCATCATCACCACTACAACTTCCTCCCAAGGAACCCAGCTCTGCACCCGCCGAGAGAAAGAGCGAGCAGCGGGCGCCCCTTTCAATACGTGAACACCAGGTCGGAGAAGTTCGCCTCCAGCCAGTCCCCCGCGATCATCTCGCTCAGCTCCGGCGTGCAGTAGTCGGGGAACTCGAAGTGGGAGCCTAGGCTGCCCTCGCTGAACGAATCCAAATCCTTATCCACCAGCGACAGGGACAGGTTCCCGGCCGCCGCGCCGCCCCCCAGCTGCTGCTCGCTGGCGCTGTGCGCGCTTTGGGAGAAATTCAAGCTCAGGTCGAACATCAGGTCGTCGGCGTCCTCGCCGCTGCTGCCGCTGCTGCTGCCGCTGCTGCTGGACGAGGAGGTGGACACGGAGCGCGAGGACCCGGGCGACAGCGCGGGCTGCGCGAGCGGCGGCGGGTGCTGCTTGGTGATGTTCTTGAAGCTGTAGTAGAGGCGGCTGCCGCCCCCGGCGCCCGAGGTCGCGCCGGCCCGCACCTCGTCGTAGAGGCTTGCGCCCTCGGGAGACTCCGCGGAGCTGCTCAGCGTGGGGCTGGCGGGCACTTTGGCGACGTTGTAGCGTCTCAGCAGCTGCGACGGCTGCTGCCCCGGCGGCTGCAGGAGCTGCTGGTGCGGCGGCTCCTCGTCCTCCTCGTCCGGCTCCTGCTTGATCTGCAGCTGCAGCTCGTCGTCGTCGTCGTCGTCGTCGTCGTCCTCATCCAGAAACACGCACTTGACCGTCTTGCCCGCGCCGCCGCCGCCCGCGCCGCTCACGCGCAGGCTGCCCAGCACGTAGTCGTCGCCCGCGCCCCCGTAGTCCCCGGCCTGGGCCGCCTTGCCCGCGCCAGCCTTGGCGCCGGCGGCCGCGGGGGCCTTGAGCTTGCCGCATTTCTTGCTGGAGCCCTTGGAGGTCTTGGCACCGCCCGCGCCGCCGCTCGCGCTCCCGCCGCCGCCGCCGGCCGCGCTCTTCTCCGGGCTCTGGCTGGCGCTGGGCTTGGCCGAGGGGTCCATTTTGGGCTTTTTCCGGGGCCGGTACTTGTAGTCGGGGTAGTCGGCCATGTGCTTGAGTCGCAGCCGCTCCGCCTCCCGGATGAACGGGATCTTCTCGCTGTCCTTCAGCATTTTCCAGCGCTTGCCCAGCCTCTTGGAGATCTCGGCGTTGTGCATGTCTGGAGACTGCTCCATGATCTTCCTGCGTTCGATCTTGGACCACACCATGAAAGCGTTCATCGGCCGCTTGATGTGGCCCGACGCCGTCTTGCACCAGTCTGGGTCGCTCTCGTCCAGGGCCACCGGGCTGCAAGCCATGAATTCGCCCTCCTCCGTGTCCAGCGCCTCCCGGGGCAGGTTGCTCTCCGCTTCCAAGCTCTCCGCCTGCTGCACCATGATCCGCTGCGGGGCTGGACGCTCCAACCCGGGCCACTGGGTCTCGTGCGGAGGTCCCCCTCCCCCTCCCACCCCTCCACCTTCCTGGGCAAGTTGCAAAGTCCTCGGCACCCTGCTTTCGCGGCTCCCCCCCTCCCCCCCGCCCCCCCTTCCAGGCTGCACACAGCGGCTGCGGTGGCTTCGGCGGCGACGGCCGCCGGCGCGCTGGGAGCTGCGGTCGCGACAGGAGAGGCGGTGGCGACGGCGGTCGAGGCAGCCCGGGACCCCTCTCTCCGGCTCGTGGCTCCCACCGCAAGAGCCGGACCCCGAGCTCTCCCAGGCGCGCGCGCTCCTTCTGCAAAAAGTTGAGGTCTCTCTCTCAACTAGTTATCACGGTGTCATATGGGTGACATCACTCCCCCGGCTAGCCAATGGCTGGGGGCCGGCTCCGCCCATCTCCCTTTATTAACTCGGAGGCCCCGCCCCTCCACCCCGCCCTCCGGGCTGCTTTTGCAAAGATGGGGGTGGGGGGGAGAGGAGGCATGTCTAGAAATATGTTATTTTTAAAAAATCCGCGTGTGTGCACAGATGCGCCTCTCCCCGGGATGCTCGGAAGCGGCGCGCGGCACCACGGGGAGCGTGCGGCCAGGGGCGAACCGGGCTGGTCCGGGCGCCGGCGCGAACCGAGGACTGGGTCCCGGGAGAGGCCCCGCGCGCCTTTGTGCCCAGTCCCCGGGAGGCCCGACGGCGACAGCGGACGGCGCGCGCTCACTCCCCGTGTGCACACACTCGGGAACGCGCCCAGCCTGAGACTGCGGCCTCTGCCCGGCTCGGAGTCCGCCGCGCCCGGCCTGCCCCGGGGTGGGCGCAGCTGCTCCCCGGCGAGTCCCCCGCGGGGCTCGGCCGCTCCCCGGCGTCCCGGCCCCGAGCCCGCCCGGTAGCCCCGCGGCGGCCCTGGCCGACGGAAGGTGGCGCTTGAAGACAACAACCTTCCCGGCACGTGGGTTCTGCTCTCCTTTTCCCTTTCTCCCTTTTTGTAAGGCAAAGAAATCAATTTAAAGCTCGAGAGGCGGTGAGCTCCCTCCCCCGTTTGCATTTTTCTGTTTTGTCCTTTTTCTCCGTCTGTTTTCCCTCCTCGGTGGTGTTTGGGGACGCGGCTGTGCGGGTTGGGTTGCGCCGCGCCCCCGCGAGCCCCGCCCCGGGCGGGGGCCGGAGTAACGGTCTGCGGGGCCCTCGGGTTCAAGCTGGCCACTCCCAGGGCTGGCTCCGGAGCGGGGTCTGGGTCCCGCAGGCTCCGGCACGCCCGCGCCCCGCCCGGCGTCCCCGCGAGGGGCCCGGCGCCCTCCTTCCCTTCTCCCTCTGCTCCCCGCTCCTCCTCTCCCCGCCCCCTCCTCCCCTCCTCTCCCCGCCCCTCCGCCGCTCCTTTCTCCTTCCCAGGCCTCCTCTTCCTCTTTGTCCTTCCCCCATCCTCGGTCGCCAGCGCTTCTCCGGCAGCCTCGTCCTGAAATCGTGCGATTGTGAGCTAGAAGCCGTCTGGGTCACTCACAAACCAAAGAGAAAAATAAGGTGCACTCGAGTTTCCAGTCTAAATATCTCCCCTGGAGGTGGAAAGGTGCGCTGGCGGCCGGGGAGCCGCGACCGGGGGCGCGCTGGGCCCCACAGAGCAGCCGCGGACCCCGGCGATCGCGCCGTGTTCGTCTCCTTTGTGTTTCTTTATTGAGTCCCTGCTACCTCTACGGATATTCGGGGGGCAATTAAAGAAAACCGCCGCTTCCTAGGTATTGTCTGTCGCCATCCTCGCCTTCTCCACACCCCCCAGCGCTGGGTATCTGGGAACTTTGAGCAGTTCTTAAGACACTGCCCGGATCCCTTCACCAGATAAATCAGCCGTGTAGGACTGGGAAAACTATCCAAATTTTCTTCCTTTCAGGTGCCCTCCTGCAAGTAATACTACATTCCTTAAGTATTGGATCTTCTCTGAGGACCCTAATATCATAAAATAATACCATGTTTTCATTATTTGAAAAAATTACCGCCATCGCGATAACTCATTCCCGCCCCCGTCCCCCACTTCCCCTACTCTTTATCCTAAAGAAAGACACTGCATTCAATACTTGGAATATTCAGACCAATTTAAATCTTGGTAATGCTGGCAATTTATTCTTTTCAGGGCCATAGGAATCAAAAGAATTTACAGTCATTCATACTGGGTGACTTAAAGTCTGGAGATGTCTAAAATCCAAGGCAGTGTGTGAAAATTCATCTTCACTCCCGCACGGCGAGCACTAGGTCTTGTTTTTCTCTTACCTCACACGTTTTTCAGCTATTGGGAACACCACGGGAGGGAGGGTGGGGTGGAGCACAAGGTGAATCTACACCCACCTCCCCACAACTGCGGGGCAAATCCACACTCTAAAAGGGATTGAAATGTTTCAGCTCAGCTTCATTATTTGCTTGCAAAGTGTGAGGGCACCTACCATTTTGGCCTCGGAAAGAGAATGCATTCGAAAATCTTTGGCAAATTCCATATTTATTTGCTATCTTTATGCTATAGCAAAAATCATGCTTAGCTTTAAAATGAGAATGATCTGAATAGAGTGGGAGTGAAAATAAAAGATTTTATTCTCATAGTGCTGCGATCTTTTTAGAGGAAATAAAAGTTAAAATCTGCTCTTTCGAACAAGAAACGTAATTTCTGTTCAAGGCAACATGAGCCATTTGTTGAAGAAGATAAAGCAAAGATTGGGGTTGCTAAAGCAGGCACTGAAGGCGGCACAGGCGGGTACTACAGCTGAATCCCCCTGTGATATAGGAGAGGCCAGGCAATTTTCACAAAAGATTAACTAGATTGCTATTTTGTAGCATGGACTCACCCCACATATTTAATGTTGTTAGACTTAGTCGAGCGAGGAATGAAAAAAATAATAATCTGTATACTTTATTTTTTGCTCCCTAAGGGAAAATTTTTAAGTAAATATAACATTTTAAAAAAATATGGGAACACGTCTGAGAGTATACATGCTTCTTACAGGAATAATATTCTGAAAACAGGTGTTTGCCACGTTAACAGTAACCAACTATTTAGAGGAATTTTAGGCTACCAAATAGAAAATATGGCCTTTAATAATGCACCTCTTGAAAATCAAATTTAGTAAAGTGGAAATATGTCTACTGCTTTTTAAACCACTGAATGTATATCATAACTAGGATCATTTGTTATCTTTTTAGAGCCAATATTCACTTCATTGTTGTGTGTCTATCTGTCTATGTACTTATTTATAAGCAAGAAATGTAGTTTGTTTATTAACCATAAACATGTTGGATACATAATGTTCAGAGTCTTAAGAGTCACATCTGATTAGAGTCACAAATGACACTATTTTTACTGAGATTTTTATCTTTTCATAATTCCATCTTTATAAAGAAAACTTCACGTAAAAGGACTATAACATAAAGAGATATTTCATGATATCTCTTAAAATTATAACACAGCCAGAGTAAGAATTGTCCCTTTTTCTTAGGTAAGAAGCATTTTTCTAAGCAAATAATATGCTAAAAATATCACTGGGTAAATATTTGACTTATTTGATTGATTGAACACCATTTTTAGAAGCATTCCAACCACATGCATTCCCCATCTCTGAAATGAAGTTATAAGGTAGGATCCTTTCCTTTTTTCTCCCTTTACCTATTCTCCTGAAACGAGTTCACTCCTTATTGTTAGCTATATCTATTTATCTCAGCTTCAGCCCTAAATCCTGAATTTGGATCTGGGTATCTTCTGTCTACTGGACATTCCTTCTTAAGTGTTCCTTAGACCTGGTAATTAGTATAGATAGAACAATCCTACCTTGAATACACACACACACACACACACACACACACACACACAATGAACCAGTGGATATTGTTACCCTGTTTGGTTCATCAGAACATGCTTCAGTAGCTAAAATAATGTTGTTAATCTTTTCACTCATTTATTCTCTGAATTACCCACTAGAGAGTGTGATCCATTAAAGCCAGAGCAGTTGGGCAGTACAGCACAGGGCAGCAGCTTTGAAATTTATTTTGATCATGACCTATTTTATAAAACACCTTTTTACATCATGACCCAGTGCTCATGCTATACACATATAAAGCAGAAACCAAAGTGTCACAAATCAATATCTCTCTTTTATGTGCAATTCGCACTGTTTTTTATTCTATTCTATGCCATTCCATTTCTTTAAATGCTAGTTAAAACCCACTGAATTGCACTATTAATGAGGCACCACTGAAGTTTGAGAAACACTGGCTTAGGTGTTCAGAGTTATGGCTCTGAAGCATTCTGCCTCGGATTGAAAATTCTGGTTCCAATCTCTTTTCTTTTTCCCCTGGTGGCTCTCATCATGTAGCGCTTGACTTTTAGTTATCAATGCCCAGAGAATTCCACAAACGTACTGCCTCCAAAATTCATGTCTTTTCAAACTATTCATATGAGATGTATATTCTGTTTTTTAAATAGACTTTATTTTCTAGAGCAGTTTGAGGTTCACAGCAAACATGCATGGAAAGTACAGAGCCTTCCACATAGTCTCTATCCCCACACATACACAACCACCCCCACTGTCAATATGCCCCACTACAGTGGTACGTTTTTTATGATCAGTGCATCCACATTGACACATCATAATCATCCAATGTGCATAGTTCACATTAGGCTCACTCTTGGTGTTGTACATTCTGTGGATTTGGATAAGTGTATAATGGCAGGTATCCATCATTATAGTGTCATGCAGATTATTTTCATGGCCCTAATTGTCTGTGCTCCACCCAGCGATTCATCCTTCACCCCTCCCAGCCCTTGGCAACAACTGATTATTTTACCATGGCAATAGTTTTGCCTTTTCCAGAATGTCAAATATATGGAACCATACAGTATGTAGCTTTTTCAGATTGGCTTCCTTAACTTAACAATATGCACTTTATGTTCTTCCATGTCTTTTTATGGCTTCATAGCTAATTTCTTTCTGGCAATAAATAACATTCCATTGTCTGAACATACCACAGTTTATCCATCCTCCTACAGAAGGACATCATGGCTGCTTCCATGTTTTGGCAATGATGAATAAAATCTGTTACAAGCATCCTTGTGCAGGTTTGTGTGTAGATGTAAGTGTTCAACTTGCTTGGGTAAATACCAAAGAGTTAGACTGCTCTATCGTGTGGTAAGAGGTTGTATAATTTCATAACAAACTTTCAAACTGTCTTCCAAAGTGACTATGCCATTTTGCATTCCCAACAGCGATGAATGGGAGTTTCTACTGTTCTACATCTATTCCAGAATTTGGTGTCATCACTATTTTAGATTTTAGCCATTCTACTCGGTGTGAAGTGCTATCACATTTTAGTTGTAATTTACATTTCCCTAGTGGCATATGAGATGGACTATCTTTTCAGATGTTTACTTGCCCTCTGTATATCTTCTTTAGTAATATGTCTCTTCAGGTTTTCCACCCATCTTTTAGTCAGGTTTTTCATGTGCTTATTGTGAAGCTTTAAGATTTCTTTGTATATTTTGGGTAACAGTCCTTTCTCAGACGTGTCTTTTGCAAATAACTTCCCCTAGTCTGTGGCTTGTTTTCTCATTCTCTTGATAGTGTCTTTTACACAAGTTATTTAACTTTTCCTGTGACTTCATTTTCCAGTCTGTAAAATAGGATAACAGTAACCATTCCATCATGTGCGTGCACTCTCTCTCTCTCTTTCTCTCTCTCATGCATGCAGAGACATAGTCCAGGTCCTGCTTGATTTGTTAGAATTGCTATAATGATTAAATACATATGAAGTGCTTAGAACAGTGCTACGCACAATAGGATGTTTACAAATGGAGTTTTCTATTATTTTAATATTTCTTCTTCTGTGCCTGAAAGAGTTCCTGGCCTACTGTTACTATTGTGTAAATTATTACTCTATGAAGGGAGTTTCATATTTGCTCACATACCCCAGTAAGCTCAGTCAATTCTCCCACTCGAGTTACTCCTAAGTTTACTTCCTCCTGCATGTTTTGACCATCAGTGTGTGTTTCAGCTTTCCTCTATGCTCTACACACTTTTTAGTTATGGACACCAAACTGATCTCCCTGTTTCCACTCTGCAGACAGACTATTCATTCCAACATGCAACAGGGACCATGGGACTTGCCAACGTCAAGTTTGCTCGGGATGCCCTTCACCATTAGGACAAAATCCTCTTCCCTTTGCAATGCAAACAAGCATGACTCTTCTTTTTCTGCATCTGTAGTTTCATCTTTGTCACAATTAAGGAAAACACAGAGGATCAATAGGGCAGGACAGCACAGGGCAGGGGCTTCCAGACTTATTTTGACTATGACTTGACACATGAAATGGATTTTTATATCATGACCCAGCACACAAATGAACACACACACACACACACACACAGACATACACACACAGAATATACACATGCAACATTGGAGCTAACTCCAAGAGGGATGTCTGTGGTTTCAGATCACACTGTTTCACAAGTTCACACTGTTCCTGTTCACCAGGCATTGGCTAGAACTTCCTATCTTTTACAGTTTAAATAAACCTTATTTTTATTAAAATATATTTATTCAACCATTTTTCAGTGGGAGGAATATGCTCTTAAAAAAGACATTTAACTAGACAATGCGGAGAATTTTTAAATGAAGTTAAATAATTTCCCCCCAAACAGTTACTTTTCTTGTTGAGCAAGCTGCACCATCACCCAGTGTGGCCTGCTCTCTCAGCTGCTGTGGTTCTTTCTCAGCTCCAAAATAGACAGCGGGGGGCTTCAGGGGCTGGGGTGGGGAGATGGCTCCTGCCCTCTCCCATCTAAATCAAAGACAGGCAGAGCCTACACCAGTGCTGGAGTGCAAGTCCTAGAGTTGCAGTCTACACATGAAGGGAGAGGAGCCAGTGTCTCCTGGAGACATTGTTCCCTCTGTATCAGCATCTTTGTCTTATACACCAAAGAAGACGTGTATGGTTCCAAATGTGTGATTGTAAGTGTGTATGTGTGTGTGTTTGGAAGTGTAATATAAAAAAGAATGGATACTCAATTTTGAAAGCACAGTTTTAAAATTTGCCAAATCGGACTTCTTCAAAACATGGCTATTATCCTGATTTGTTTGTCTTAATCACTTCTTAGCTAGAGAAAACATCCATGTGAATAGCTATGAATGTGTCATTGTTTTCATTGATACAGACAAGAGGGGACAGGGAGAGCTGGTAACTCAGGCAAACATGGGTTGGGTAGATTTCTGGCCCTTGATTAGTGCAAGTGCGGGAGGATGGTGGCTGTGGATAGGCCTCACTGGGAACAGGGAATCACTGGCTTTGTCAGGTGCAGCGTCTCCCCTCCACCTTGACAGGGTGAGGGAAAGCCCTAGCCAAGACTCTTTCTCAATCACCAAGCTGTGTGGCCAGGTTGCTTTACCCACTCCCCGCGACCCATGAGTCCTGTAATCAACTAAATTTTGCCATAATTGACTCTTGAACTTAGGTATCTGCTGTTGTTTTTCTTTCTGGCCCTCGAGGCATCAATAGCTCTTTCTGTCTCTGCCTGTCAAGTTTGAAAACACTTGCATTACTTGTGTTATTCCAAATAATGTAAGGTATAGGCAGAGATGTGTGAAGCACAGGTAATTATTAAATTCTAAGTAATCGTAGCATCAACAAGAAATAGAGTGACCTTTCCTTGGAGAGGACATTCACTAAAAATTCCACCAACCTGTGGTCATCATTAGAGTAGCTATTAGCTGCCGTGCAAAATCGAAGGGCATTTACAGACAAGTGGGAGGTGGGGAGGATGGATGGCAAGAGGACCCAGGCTTCTACTAAGAGGTGAGTAGTGCCTTAGAGAGACACGCCTGTGAGAGAAGTGGGGTCTGAGCCAGGAAGACTCTGTCTCCTGCCCCCATCCTAACATAAATCAGCCATGTGATCTTAGGAACAGGGGCTGATCTCCTTGGCCCTTAAAATCCTCACCTATAGCATGAACATTTTGGACTAGGTGACTTCCGAGGTCAGTTCTGCACTTAACCTTATGTCATTTTACCAGGATGAAAAATGTCACTGCTATAGAATCATAAACTAGGGAAAATTATTTTGGCTTCATTCTCTTAAGTCTGTGGGTTCATTATATTTTAAAGTATAGTTATTTCATTGTGACTTTGGTACTTCGTGGTATTTATTGTTTTCTCATCCTCCATTTAAAGGCAGCACATATTTCCTGTAGAAACGTGGAATATAAGAAAAGCACATAAACCAATCCAAGTTGCCTACAGATATCCACAGTCTACTTCAGACCCAGTAATGCTCTTTTAACCTGGGTTAGTATCAGATTCCTCATTATTTTTTTCTCCCACAGCAACAGATAGTCCATGTTATAATAAAAATTAACATGATTTTCCTTTGGTCCCGAGCACCGTTTGGATCTGTGCTTGGGTGTGTCAATGGTGCGTTTGACAGGCTGGAAGAAGTGCGATGTGATCAGGACACAGCTCTGTGATTGTCTTCCCACCAGCCTAGAGATCCGCCCTCAGGTCTAGCTTTGGCTGACTGTGAGTTAGAGGCAAGGTGGCAGTTCTGATGTTTCATACTCCTGCCTCCCCATCCCGCCTTCTGGCTGCTGAGGGATGGGAAGGGCTTGGAAGAGAAAGGGGCAAAGGTCTTTCTTCACATAGCTGATGCTGTGTGCTTCTCACTTGGCTGCTAAATGCCCCTTGACATGTCAGGATTCCAGCTGCTGGGTCCCCTTGGTGGGTCATTATAAGAATGAACTCATCGCAGCAGGGCCGCCTTCTCTGTTGTGGGGAACTGCATCTCTGGATGACCCCTTGAGGTTCCATTTTGGGTGCCCTTCCCAGGTATAAACGCCCTTGATATCATCACTTGCAACATGGCCTGCTCTGACAGGGTCATTCCAAGGTGACTGTGTTCCACCTCCTTCCACCACATGCCTCTGCTTCAGGGACATATCCAGAGGGTTTGAACCACCTGACTGTGGGAGAGGCCACTGCTCTCTCTCCTTCCAGGGCAGCTCTAGCCAGGCCCCAGCATTGCGTATTCAGGTGAGAGTTTTACTCCAGTCTCTGTGCACCCCAGTCTCCTCCGCACTCCCCACAAAGTTGAAAACCCACAGCTCGGCGCTGACGAGTCTTGACTCCCACACAAAGTCCCCAAGAGTGGGTGAGGGGACAATGAAAGGGTCAGAGGACCGGAGGGCAGAGAATCTAGCCAGAGAAGATTCTTCTGAAGTCTGGAATTGAAGGGAATTTTCCCTGATAGGTTTTGGACTTGTTTGGGATTTGTGACTTTTTTTTTTTTTCTCTTCTGATCTCCCCCTTATGGAATGGAAATGTCTATTCTATGCCTGTTCCATCATTGTATTTTAGAGGTAGATATGTTGTCTGCTTTCATGGATCCACAGCCGAAAGAGAATTTTGCTAAAGGGTGAATCAAAGCCTGAGTTGCACCCATATTTGATGAGATATTTAGATGAGGTTTTGGACTTAGGCTTGACGCTGAACTGCATTCGGGTTTTGGAGATGTTGGGATATGGTAAATCTATTTTTCATATGAGAAGGACAGGAATATTTAAGTGTCAGAGAATGGGCTGCTATGAGTTGAATTATATTTCTCAAAATAAATACTTTGAAGTGTAACTAACCCCTGAGTACCTCAGAGTGGGACCTTATTTGGAGATAGGTCCTTTGCAGGTGATCAAGTTAAAACCAGGCCAGTGGGGTAGGTCCAAACCCAATATAAAAATTGAAAATGGGCCTGGTGCAGTGGTGCACACCTGTAATCCCAGCACTTTGGGAGGCTGAGGTAGGAGGATCACTCGAGCTCAGGAGTTAGAGACCAGCCTGGGCAGCATTGTGAAAACCCATTTCTACTAAAAATACACACACACACACACTCACACACACACAAATTAGTTAAATGTGGTGACATGGGCTTGTCATCTCCGCTATTCAGGGAGCTGAAATGGGAGGATTGCTGGAACCCAGGAGATAGGGGTTGCAGTTAGCTGAGATCACACCACTGCACTCCAGCCTGGGCAACAGAGCAAGACACTGTCGCAATTAAAAAAAAAAAAGTGGAAATGTAGACACAGAGAACCATGCGTGGAAAGATGATAAAGAGATAGAAGATGGCCATTAATAAGCCCAGGAGAGACCTGGTGGGGATCCTCCCTCACAGCCCAGGAGGAACCCACCCTGGCAACACTGCAATCTCATACTCCAGAACCGCAAAAGAATACATTTATTTTGCTTAAACCACCCAGTGTGTGTTAATTTATTACTGCAGCCCTAGCAAACTAATACAGAAAAGAAGCCCCCAAACCATAGACCCCTCTTGTTTTTACATACTTTTTAATGTTTTTTGATTTTTTAATTTTGGTGGGTACATCGTAGGTGTATAATTTATGAGGTACATAAGATGTTTTGATACAGGCACACAATGCATAATAATCACATCAGGGTAAATAGAGTGTCCATCACCTAGGGAAAGATCATTTCTTTGGGCTAAGAATATTCCAATTCCACTCTTTTAGTTATTTTAAAATGTACAATAAGTTATTGTTGGCTGTAGTCACCCTATTGTGCTATCAAACACTGGCTCTTATTACTTCTATCTAACTATATTTTTGCGCTCATTAACCATCTCCACTGTTCCCTACCCCTGCTACCCTTCTCAGCCTCTGGTAACCTTCTATTCTCTAGCTCCATGAGTTCAATTGTTTTAATTTTTAGTTCCCACAAATGAGTGAGAACATGTGGAATTGGTCTTTTTGTGCTGGTTGTGCTGGGCTTATTTCACTTAACATAATGTTCTCCAGTTCCACCCATGTTGCTGCAAAGGACATGATTCCTTTCTTTTTTGTGGCTGCATAGTATTCCATGGTGTATATGTACCACATTTTCTTTACCCATTTATCTGTTGATGGACACTTAAGTTGATTTCAAATATAGGCTCTTATGAATAGTCCCTGTTTTACAGGCATTAAGTCAATGATAGATGTGGATGAGGGAAGGTCCAGGGAGCACATACATAGCAGGATTTCATTACTGTGCATAGTGGTCACAGCTTCAAAATGCATAGGCACACTGCATTGTCCCTCTTGGCTTTGGGTCTCAGGCAACATTCTGTGAGAAATTGAAGAGTACAATTTAACAACTTATTCAAGTCGAAGGCAATAACCTCATTAACTTAAGTAAGGCGGGGCTGTAACGTGTGGGTAGAGGGGATAATGTCTCACTCTCTTCTCTTTGTGCTACAGTAAGGGAAAGATCAGCGAGGTACAGTGCTTTGAGAGTGCACACATACAACATTCTTAAAGTTACATCTTCTGACCAAGCCTCCTATTTCAGGCAGAGTTGTTGCTTCATCACTTCAACCCCTGTAGCACTGTATGCATGCCTTTATTATAGCATTTATCGTATTTATACCCCATGTTCCCCAGGGACCAAATCTATTCACTTTGACATGTGTAGGCCTTATGGAAGATCCTACAGAAGCATTAGGGGGACTGAAGAATATCATAAAGCACATTCCCAACCAGTGCAAGTGATTCTTCCAGGTAATTTATAAATACTTGCTATAAAAAAGAACAAAACCGAAGGCATCGTGCCGCCTGACTTCAAACTATACTACGGGGCTACAATAACTAAAACAGCATGGGGCTGGTACAAAAACATACACATAGACCAATGGAACAAAATAGAGAACCCACAAATAAGGCTGCAAACCTACAACCATCTGATTTTCAACAAACCTGACAAAAACAGGTCACGGGGAAAGGGTTCCCTATTCAAATAATGGTGTTGGCATAACTGGCTAGCTATATGCAGAAGATTGAAGCTGGACCACTTCCTTACACCCTATACAAAAATTAACTCAAGATGAATTAAAGACTCAAATGAAAAACCCAAAACTGTAAAAACCCTGGAGGACAACCTAAGCAATGCCATCCTGAACATAGGTACAGGCAAAGATTTCGTGACAAAGTCGACAAAAGCAATTGCAACAAAAGAAAAAATTGACAAACAGGATCTAATTAAATGAAAGAACTTTACACAGCAAAAGAATCTATCAACAGAGTAAACAGACAACCTACAGATTGGGAGAAAAATCTCAGAAACTATGTATCCAACAAGGTCTAGTATCCAGCATCTATAGGAAACTTAAACAAATTTACAGGAAAAAAAAAAAAAACCCCGTTAAAAAGTGGGCAAAGGACACAAACAGACATGTTTCAAAAGAAGACATACATGCAACCAACAGTAATATGAAAAAAAGCTCAACATCACTGATCATTAGAGAAATGCAAATCAAAACTGCAATGAAATACTATCTCACACCAATCAGAATGGCTATTACTAAAGAGTCAAAACAAAAAAATAACATATGCGGACAAGGTTGCAGAGAAAAATTCGTGCTAATAAATTGTTGGTGGGAGTGTAAATTAGTTCAGCCATTGTGGAAGACAGTGTGGCGATTCCTCGAAGACCTAATGACAGAAATACTGTTTGACCCATCAATCCCATTACTGTGTATATATCCAAAGCAATATAAATCATTCTATTATAAAGATACATGAGTGTGTATATTCACTGCAGCACTGTTCTGAATGCAAAGGCATCAATGATAGACTGGATAAAGATAATGTGGTACATACACACCATGGAACACTATACAGTCATAAAAATGTGAAGGACATGGATGGAGCTGGAGGCCATCATCTTTAGCAAGCAAATGCAGGAATAAAAAGCCAAAGACTGCATGCTGTCACTCATAAGTGGGAGCTGAATGAGGAGAACACATGAACTCACAGAGGGGAGCAACACACAGTGGGGCCTATTAGAGGATGTGGGATGGGAGGAGGGAATCAGGAAAAGTAATTAATAAGTACTAGGTTTAATACCTGGGTGATAAAATAATGTGTACAACAAACCCCATGACAGTTTACCTATGTAACAAACCTGCACATGCAGTCCTGAACTTAAAATAAAAGTTCCAAAAAACAAGACTTGCTTTAGTGCTAAGATGGTGTGACACAGTGAAATTCCTCTAGCCCATTCCCTGGTGTATTTTGCAGGCAGGAAAAGCTGACAAACACAAGACAATGTGTATTTTAGTTCACCGACATTGCTGTCACCATTACTGTGGGTGTTATATGTAGAATTATAAAATGATATTAGGGCTGAAAGGAAGCCTTTGCTATTGACTGTGAGTATTCCTAAAGGTAAAGGCGTGCTTCGTTCATCTGCATCTACCCTGAGGTTAGCTAAGTGCTGGGTACTGTGCAGATATTCACTAGTGCTTGGCTAAATGAACAAATGAAGTCATGAAGACATGAAGAAGGAAACTCAAGGTTAAAGTCACTTTGAACGAATGGGAAGAAAAGGAAAAAAGAATAGTTAAGAAAAAGAAAGGAACATAGGCTCTCCTCCTTCTCTGTCTCACAATTCTGTTCCTACCTTATATGGTGACCGCACCCACTACCCAGGCCACTGTACTGGATATCTCTATACTACTCTTCACCTAGAATTTAGTTGTTATTTTCCCACATAATGCAGTGTGATGCTTTCAATATCATATCAACATTTTAGTGAATCAACATTCACTCTTTCAGGCTTTTTTTCCCTCTTGCATGGGTCTATAGGGGTTGGCCCAGAAGAAAGTCTAGTGTAACACAAAATGTATTGTACTTAGATGCAGTAGTTTACTCCAGTCATAGTGTATTTTCCAACAACTGAGCTTCAGCACTTGAATCTCTTTCCCTTAGAATGAGTTTTCCAAGGAGGTTTCTCCATCACTTAGGAAACAAGATTCCTGGGAGTCCCTAAAACCATAAGAATATATACAAATGTATGTATTGAAACATGTAATTATAGAATTCGAAAGAATTTCTGGAACCTTGATAGTGGCCAGTTTGAGGACATCTCACAGCAAGTATGACTCTGTGATAGGCAGATGCATCCCAGATGAGTCTGTGAATAGGCTCGAGAGGGAGGTAGGGCAGGCTGACATCCTCCACCCTCCACCTCAATATGCTCCCCAGAGCCAGGGAATGAACAGATGTCTGATCTACTGCAGGGTGGCATTCCTTACCTTGGAGAGGCAATAGTTCCAATTTCTTCTCAGTTTTTAAGTATCTTTTAGGATTCTCCAAAGCCAGGTACATGTTTTTCCTTCATTTCTCTCATTCTAGCTCTTGGAGGAGTTGTATCATTTGTTCATGCATATTTGATGTTCTTCCCACAGTTTATCCCTGCCTGTCCTAATACCATGTCGCATACTTCTATTTCACCTCTTGTAACCAGAGGGCAAGGGGATAGCTAATAGTAACCTGGGTAAATAAATGAGAACAGGAGTAAAACACTAGTGCGTCTATTTTTGGTTCTAACTGTGAAGAATAGGATCTGAAGTATAAAAGGAAAGATATTTATAGTATTTCCTGGTCATACATTTACTTGCACAACTACCTCAGCTGAAGCTTGTTGACTCTGTTAATGCTGATTGCCACAACTCTGTAGAATAATATTATGCCCCATACAAAAACGGTTAGAGAGCTGTTCTCTACTACGTATTGGAGACCAAGCTTATGATAAGTAGAAACACTCCTGCTCCACGGATACAAGTCTACATTTGATCATACTTTCCCGAAACGCAAGTATGAGAACGACGCAAACTGCCCTCATACAAAGAGCTAAGCTGCCTCAAATCCAAAGACAATGTATGGTAACTAGGTTGCTTATTTAAAAAGGAAACAGACCACATAATCTTCTTACAATATTCTTTATTAACCAGTAGGACAAAATTAGAGAACATAAACACTGTTTTGGGGGGTTTGATACTAACCAAATTGTAGGTACTTATTTTCACACACCCTGCACTCTGAAACATGTGGGTATTACATATGGGTAATATTACAGAGTATTTAGTACACTGAATTTTCCTTCAGGAGTTTATGGCTCAGAACCTTCATTTATCATTGAGAAAATGGCTCCATACCTCCTACTTACATTTAAAGAGACTGTGAGGTTGAAAATAGGATACAAAAATATTTTATGAAGCTTCTGTGTGATTATAAACCATGTTTACAAAAATGGACCAAGACACTTTGCTAATTGTGGTAGAACCCAGGAAAGGAAGCACTTTAGCTATCTCTTCTAGAGACATGAATATTTTGTTTTTATTATGTAGAGATCTTTGAATTTTCTGGAAGCAAGAGGTGGAAAGGAAGGAGAAAAAAATTCAATGCTACTACCACTTTGGAAATGTTTTCTGGATAGGCTACAGGCCTAGTTGAAAATCAGACACGAAATTCCAACAGCATGGAATTCCAGTAGCAATAACTGCAAAGAGTGGGGCCCCTCGCTATGCAGGGAGTGGCAGGGGTCAAGGCAAGGCCAGCAGGGAACAGTCTTGGCATGACTAACTATGCTGGACTGCCACGCTACACATGATGCCTACACCATGCCCGTTTTACTCTCTGTCTTGTTTATGTTATTTGTAAAGTTCTGCAATTTCAGCTATATGGAGAGTTGACAGAAAATACAGGATCATCAATAAATGATACAGTAAATACAGAATATCTCACAGATGATGAATTT
Source organism: Macaca mulatta (assembly GCF_049350105.2). NCBI lineage: Eukaryota > Metazoa > Chordata > Mammalia > Primates > Cercopithecidae > Macaca > Macaca mulatta. Next base: position 119,150,357 of record NC_133418.1, read on the forward strand.
TGTCCTTCAGCATCTGTGGTCACTTCCACTTTTAACTAAAGTTGGTATTGGAAGAAAGGCAATGTGACTCCAAACTTCACAGTATTTCCATCTCAAACATGATGCTCTCCTTCACCTGCATGCCAGCTGAGGGAGTTCTGTCGCATTGCTGTCTCCAGGGACTCAGTCAGTATATTTGATGTCATACTTGTTTCTGTCCATAAAACATGTGATGATGAGAAGACCGCAGTGCAGATCCAAAATTAGATGCTCACTGCAGGCTTGGACTTCCTGCTGGGTATTGTGCACGTGGAGGACTCCTGCTCATGCCACTAGGACAAAATGACAGCTTTTGCTTAAGAAATATAGTTCCTACTGATTTTTGTAATTCCATTAAGAATCAGTCTTGTTTGGAATGGGTTCAATCCTTGCTAATGTCATTCCAATTGGATTTGTTCAAAAATCTAGGATATTTTGATTATTTACAGCATATTCCACATTAAATAAGAAAAGAGAACCATTTATCTGTATATTATTTCGGATCACTATGTGTCTTGGTATTTTCTGACAGGGAGTATCAATATCCTTTAACCATTCATTCACTTATTTATTTGTTAAATAAATGCTTATTAAATGTGTGTTCTGTCCCAGCCACCATGTTTAGATAATTAATGAAAAAACATGGTTTCTACTTCAGTTCAACCTATATGCAGTGGCACATATTATGTGACAGACATTGGTTTCAGTGCTGGGGACATAGAGGGGAAAACTCAGAATTCTTGCCTCACAGAACTCATAATTCTGTTGGGTGAAACACACACACATGTAGAACATGTTAAATATGAATATAGATATTAAAAAGAAACACTATAGGATATTTTAGATAATAACTTCATTTAAGAATTACTTTACAGTACTTTCTGCTATGGCTGGGCAAAGAGATATGCTTATTTTGAAAGGAAATGTACTTGATAGTTTTTACTTTCCCACCTTTTTGTTTTCTTTAAAAAAAATGGTTTTGTAGAGATGGAGTCTCACTATGTTGCCCAGGCTGACCTCAAACTCCTGAGCTCAAGCCATCCTCCAGCCTCAGCCTCCCGAGTAGCTGGGCTACAGGCATGCACCGCTGCACCTGCACAGCCCCCTTTTCTTCCTTGAAGAAAAAAAAAACAAACCTCAGCTCGACTCCAGACACTATTTGTCCTTAATGTCTTTTCTTACAGCCTGTGTCCAAGAATCATGAAGTGAGAAAAGTGCACCCAAAACAAAGTCACATCCAATCGTGTCATTGCTTTTTATGACAGTTGACTTAGGAAGGTGATATAATTGCTTTGAGACTCTTTAGCTATAAAATTGGAGGGATAAAATCTTCCTTGTCTTTCTCTAGATTTGCATAAAGACCTAGGTGAAAACTGCTTATAAGAGTATTGTAAAGTACAGCAGAATATAGAAAATGCAAGGAATTACTATTTGTTCCTTAATTTTCAGAAGACCTTCATTTATGCTTAAATATATAGGATCAGCATGCATGTGTCTGCATGTTTTTAAATGGGCAACAAGAGGGTTTAAGATCCAGGTTGGGAAATGTTTGTGTACAGATTCCATACCTATACATATGCTTTTAAAAATCACGATGAATTCTCAGAGCAACTTAATGAATTTGAGTCTATCAGCACTGCCCCACACCCCCCAGACTCCTTTTTTTGAGAGAGAGTGTCACTCTGTCACTTAGACTGGAGTGCAGTGGCACGGACACACCCCACTTGCAGCCTCAACCTCCTGGACTCAAGCAATCCTACTGCCTCAGCCTCCTATGTAGCTGGGACCACAAGTGTATGCCACTGTGCCAAGCTAATTTTTATACATATATATAATATATATAATATGTAAATATATATATTATGTATCTATGTATATATATTTGTAGAGATAGGCTCTTGCCATGTTATGCAGGCTGGTTTTGAACTCCTGGGCTCAAGGAATCCTGCCCAGGCCAGCTTTTGCAAAAGTAAGACAATTAGTTTGTTTCATTTTGATACAGTGGCAGGCGTGGTGGGGAGATTTTTTGCTCTTTCTTGATGTTTTTAACAGTAATGTCTAAGTCGAATTCAGTAGAGTTATCCCAAATTAAAGATTTCCTGAGGTAGGACAGATTGGAGTAGGATTAGGTGGGAGAGAGGTCTGGGAAAGTGAATACATTTTGCAGATCATTTAAATTACTAGGTAGACACTGTGTCCAGGACTGTTACACTTATTTTCCCATGTTTGGTGTAGCTACATTCCAAGTTTGGCAGTGGTTTGCTTTTTTGCAGTGTCATTAATCTGTCCTATTCCCACAGCCATATACTACATGCATTTCCAGAGGAATCTCAATGTTTTCACCAGCTCTCTAATCCAAATCAATAAAACTAAACCTCCTTTTCTGGCATTTGAGTAATGTTTTCTTTAAATAGAAAGGTTAAAGAATTAATACTTACTAGTGTGTTGGTGTTCATGTAACAGTAAATCCCAGGTAATTATTTCCTAGGAATGAGACTCATGCAGTCCTTCAACTAGGGCTGCATGACCCAACAGCTCATGGAAAATGAGAGTAGCTGTTGAGGTTAAATCTCAAAGGAGATCTCCATGGGATACATAACTGGCATTTAATGTTTGGGCAATACTTGAGAAAGAAAGAAAGGAATAAAAAAGGAAGAAAAGAAGGAAGGGAGGAAGGGAGGAAGGAAGGAAAGAAGGAAAGAAGGAAGGAAGGAAGAAGAGAAAGGAAGAAGAGAAAGAAAGAGATTTGAATTTCAGTCTTAGCTAGTTGCCCCTATGCCTTTCACACAAGAAAGAAAGAAAAGGAGAGACAGAGAAACAGAAAAGGAATGGAAAGAAGAACTTTAGTAACAAATTTTTGAAAGGAAGGAAGGAAGAAAGAAAGAAAGAGGAAAGAAAGAAAAAGAAAGACAAAGAAAAAAGGAAGAAGAAAGAAAGAGAAAGACAGAAAAGAAAAAGAAAGAAAGGAAAGAAAGGAAAGAAAGAAAAAGAAAAGAAAGAAAGAAAGAAAGAAAGAAAGAAAGAAAGAAAGAAAGAAAAACAAGAAAGAAAACAAGAAAGAGAAAGAAGGGAGGAAAGGAAGGAAGGATCTACTACTGTAACTTACTACTCAAGTATAGATCTTTATGCTAATCCACATATCATTCAGGATGACTCATTTTGGAGCGAATGGGCTTTAAAAATCACAGAGATTTCAGTGGCTGAACTGAATACACACAAAAACCATCCAAGGGGGAACTCTCACTGAAATGAGAAAAACTTAGCTTTCTAACAGCTCTTTCAAAAAACACACACACTACAGTCATTTTATCTTCTGTACAGAAAAGCCGACTCTTTTTCAGTTCAACTGTAACCTGTGTGTGTGTAGATGCAGGCCAAAGTGCGCTCTCTCAAGACGCAAGACCAGGAGTCCCTGCTGGCCGCCTTCGTCTCCGCCTCGGGCAGCCGGTCCTGCGCAGGACGCAGCACTGTCCAGGCAGTGGTGATCCCTCTGTCCCCCACTCCCGGCCTCTGTTTTTGGCTCAGCTGCTCTTTAAGAGAGCAGCGCTCCCCCTTCTCGGAAAGGGCTCACCCGGCTCCCAGCCACCTGCCTGGACCACAGTTTTCTGGAGACCCCCTTTATTAAGCTGCTGCCGCCGCCGTCTGGCTTTCCTTCTGCCAGCTGCCTCCTTCCCCAGACCTCCTCGGACGCCCAGTGCAGCAGCCTCGCCACCTGCAGTGCCATCCTCCGCCTGCGCGGCCGTGGAGGGGCAGGTGTCCCGGGCCGGCGCGGCGGCTGCAGGTGCCGCGGAGCCAGGTGGGGCGGGGCGGGGCGTGGGCGCTGGAGACGCAGGAGGAGCCCCCGGGAGGGACCGCGCCTGGCGGAGGTGGCTCCCGGCCAGGGCTCCCACGGCCCTGACCTAGCCGAGGGCTCCTTCCAGGGCAGCGGAGGGCGGGGATACCCCACCCGGCTACAGGGGCAGCTGATCAAGCTGTGGCTGCCCCGTGTCCTGAAGGCGCTTCTGTCCAATCTGTTTGCCGCCAGTCTCTTCCTCACTCAGGCTTCGCCCTTGCTATTCAAATAGGATTCGGCCCCCCGCAGCGTTGACACCATCTGGCAGCTTCCCAGAAATGCAGAGGGCCTGGCCTCGCTCTCACCCGCTGAATCAGGAGGTGCGTCCCACCGCTCCCCGGGGGCTCCTGTGCGTGTTCACTACTGAGGAGCAACCCAAGCTGCCCTTCCTGAAACCAAAGATCTCCCGGGAGACATTGCCCTGCTCCAACACCTCTCCTAGATTCCCACTGTCCCCAGAATTGAGGACACAATTCAACCCAGGCCCCCGAAGAACTGGGCCTTCCTTTCCAGGCTGCTTCCAGAGCTGCTCTCCCAGGTGAGCCCCGAGCCTGCCGGCGGGAGCTCCACCTAAACACTGGTGGCTAAAGGAAAAGATACGTTTCCGTATCATCAAAATGGAATTAATAATAGATGAAAATAAAAAAGCGAGAAATTCTGGGCAAAGAAAAAGTAAGGTTAGAAGAAGACCATAAAACAATCTAACTTAAGTGTGGTCCCTAAAACGTGTTCTCTGAGGCCTAGGATTAGCAGGAGGCCAAACGTGTGGCTCAGAATTAGCCAGGAGCCAGAGAAGGAAAGGGGGGCACTACCTGCTCCTCGATTGCCCGGCAACCAGAATATCAAATAAACCAGCACTCCTGCAGAAGAGTGATTCTTGCTACTGACACGGGAGAATTGTTTTCCCTGGGAAATCTGTTAATGACAAAACACTTTTGCTAAGAGCAGCTGCCATGCTATCTCGAAAAAATAAATCCAAGGTCAAGCGTGTCTGTTTCTCCTAATATTCCAGTGTGGTGAGTCCATGGGATAATTCTCTTGCACAACAGAGAAACGAAATCCAAGAGGTCAAGGCAGTGGCATGTAGGGTGCTGCTCCCCAGTGGTCTGGTTTGAACCAAGTCTGAGGAACAAAAGTTATAGGCAGTCCTCAGTGGAGAGTGTACCTTGCACTATTTTTACATAAGCAGAGTTTAGGTCGAACTCTCTAGAAAGGAACAGAAATGCAGAGTTTCTATATTGGTGATTCTGGGCAAATCTGCTGGGTCAGTGGAGAACAGAGAAAATTAGCCTCATTACTCATTACATCACCTTTCAGACCTCACTTGCCCATCCAGTCTTCCCTTTTTGTTACAATCAGGACTATTTAGACGTTTGTTTTAGACCACTGCGTCTCTACTGAGAAGTCCAATATTCTTAAGATCGACTGCGCCTGTCTATATTTTGTCACAGGTGAGAATCATCATGGAAGATGAGTGATTCCTTAAAACTGGACGAGAAATTTCTTTTATGACAATTTAAACTCTTTTCAACTTCCCTGACTTTATAGAAAAGAAAAACTTCCATTAAAAAACACAAACAAACAAACAAACAAACAAAAAAACAGTCCAGGGGCAGCGGCTCACACCTATCAACTTAGCACCTTGGGAAGCTGAGGTGAGCATATTGCTTGAGCCCAGAAGTCTGAGATTAACCTGAGTGACATGGTGAAATCCTGTTTCTACCAAAAAAAAAAAAAAAAAAAGAAAAGAAAGAAAAGAAAAGAATTATCCCTGTGTGGTGGTGTGAATGCTTGTGGTCGCAGCTACTTAAGAGGCTAAGGTGGAAAGATTGCTTGAACTCGTGAGATTGAGGCTGCAGTCAGCTGGGATTGTGATTGCGCCACTGCACTCCAGCCTGGGGAACAAAGTGAGACCCTGTCATAAAAGGAAGGTATGAAGGAAGGAAAGAAGGAAGGAAGGAAGGAAGGAAGGAAGGAAGGAAGGAAGGAAGGAAGGAAGGGAGGGAGGGAGGGAGGGAGGGAGGAGGGAGGGACGGAGGGAGGGAGGGAGGGAGGCAGGCAGGGAGGGAGGGAGGAGAAAGAAAGAGAGAAAGAGAAAGACTGCAATTCCTTTAGCAGATGAACCTGTTGATTTCTTTATGGTAGCAGGTGTCAATGGACATGGAGATCTTCCTAAACTGTACTACCTTGGGACAAGAGTAAAGAGAAAGGAAAAGGAAGAAGTTCTTAAGCCCAATACACACGAGGCTTTTTTCATTTACCTCCCTTAGTCCTCATGGCAACCTAATAGAGTCAGGATTAGAAATTCTACTTTTAAGATAAGGAAACTAAGGCTCGGAGGAGTTGAGTCAGTTTACTAATGTCACACAGCTAACATGTGGTAGAGCCTGACTCAATTTCAAATTTTCCTGGCTCTAGAGCCCATATGAAAACTCATTTTAACAAAGGTTTATTGAATATCTACCAAGTTCAGGATGCTGTCTAGTAGATGAGGGAACAGCAGCATTTTCAATAAGTTTGGTTCCCATCTGCAAGGATTTCACAATCTAGGAGAGTCAGGGATACAGATGGCTAAGTGTATCTGTCCTGTGGTGAGAGTGTTTGCATAGGAAGGTTCATAACCACCTACTGGGGAAGACAAGGAAGGCAATGATTAGTGCTGACTAGGAAGCCAAGAAAAGCTTCAAAAAACAAATGATATTTGATCCTGAGTTTGAATGATGAGTAGGATTTCAACAGATGGGGAAGGTGGGAAGAGTATTATTTTCAATTTAAGGAGGCCCCTGGGTGCTCTTTATTCAGTACTAGGTAAGAATCATCTGTACTTAATATTTTACAAAATCAAAGGAGTCGTGTTGTCAAATATCAGTAAATATTTAAATTTGTCTCCTGGTCTAGAGTAAATTCTTAGACAGTAATGACTTTGCCCTGGTTTTCCTGCTTTGGTTCCTGGTGCAATTACCCTCTTATCCCTCGATCATTTCACATTTATGGAATGTGGTTTTTGACTACCACAATGGATGAAATATAAATGTTAATAAAACTAAAAATTAGCAGGACCTGAACAATCCTCTTATTACATACATTTTAGATATTGCATATTTAGTGTATTTTGTTGATAATTATAGCACAGTGAATGTAAGTACACGTTTTTCTGTTCTTAATGATTGAGTGCATTTTAATATCCTAAGAGTCTGGAATTTTAACCATCAATCACACTGTCGACAATTTTAGTGTGAATGCAGTTGTACTATAGCACGGAGAACATAGATGATTTTCTTGTCTTAGATTGGTTTGCTTTTTTTTTTTTTTTTCTTACCAAGTCCTAGCATGCACCTGCTTATTTATGGCCCTTCTGTTCTATTAAAGTTCAGGTGCAGTCACTTCTCTCCCTGGTAATTTGAAGGTCTTAGTAACAAGGATCTTCATTAACTGAGATTATGAGAGAGCAAACAATGAAGAGGGGATAATTGTAGCATGTTATGAGATTCTGTTAAGATTCTGATGTGTGGTCTTCTTCTATACTCTTGGCTGTAAATGTGTGTGGTCAACATTAGGCTAAGCTAAAATCACAGCATTCTGTGGGCAGGGAGCTCGTGGCCCACCATCATGCTGGAGATTTGCCTTGGACTTAAAACCAAGGCCCCCGTTCCCATAGAAACATAGGCCTAGATAGCCAGTGAGGCTGGGATGCTGAAATACACACAGGACTCGTAGGGGAGCTGAATATTGAATGAAGATAAACACAAATGGGATATTTACAACACATTTTTCCACTCATTGGATACTCTGATGGCATCTGGAAGCGTTACCTTAAGATGAAATCAAGGCCGGAGGCAGTTGCTCACGCCTGTAATCCCAGCCCTTTGGGAGGCTGAGGCCGGCGGATCACAAGGTCAGGAGATGGAGACCATCCTGGCTAACACGGCGAAACTCGTCTCTACTAAAAATACAAAAAAATTAGCCGGGCGTGGTGGCGGCGCCTGTAGTCCCAGCTACTCGGGAGGCTGAGGCAGGAGAATGGCGTGAACCCGGGAGGTAGAGGTTGCAGTGAGCCGAGATCCCGCCCCTGCACTCCAGCCTGGTCTACAAAGAGAGACTCGTCTCAAAAAACAAAACAAAACAAAAATGATGAAATCAGCTATATTCACATGTAAATAGGGACTACCACTTCGTGTGACCTTCAGAGCAAGAGAAGGATGGGTCTATTTCTCATCCTTCCCTCCGTCCCTCCCTTCCTGCCTTTTCCCCTCCCCTTTTCCCTCCTTTCCTTCTTCCTTTCCTCCTTCCTTCACCTCTCTCTCTTCTTTCCTCCCTCTCTCCCTCCCTCACGCTCTCTCTCTCTTTCCTTTCAGAGTCATCCTCATGTCAGGTTTTTCACTGGATTCCTCACTGGCTTTTCTACCGAACCACTGGGGGTGTTTGTGTCTGCCCAGAAAGTGGCTGTTACGCCTTTGCCACTTCCCCACAACCCAGAGTAGCCCTGTGGCAAGTCAAAATTTCCACCAGCATGTCAGGAGCCTAATGCCATTTAATGATATTCAGGCCATGTAGAAAAGAGCAGCTGCCCTGCAGGTGGCATTCCAGAAATGCTCCCCGGCACCCAGCAGGAAGCTGGATAAGTTTAATTCGGTGAAGCAAATTTAATCATTTGCCTCTTTGTAAATGGGGACACAGGAAGAAACAAAAAAGATTTTCTTGGTGGTGTTCTTACAAAACGGCTACTCGTAATAGCACACGTGTTTAAATTCCTCTTTCATGGGATTTGCAGGACTGTATGATTTTCCAGTAGCTGTCAAGGACACAAACAGGTATCATCCCGGGGAGGTGCAAAACCTCCAGTCCACAGCTCTGATATCAACCCTTGCATGGAGCTCTGCAAGCACGGCACATGCATATTAAAGGAAGTAAGATGGATTCAGATGCTTTTGTCCAAGGCCAAAGAAATCCTTCCGCCTTCTGCATTTTTCTTCCTCTACTAATTAGCAGCAGCTTCAATTCATTACATGCAAATGCATTTATAGATTTTCAATGTATGTCTGCTTTTCGTTTTAGCAAACCATCTGTAAATTAAATCTACCACAGGAAAAAAATCTGCCAACCTAGGAAACCCTTTAATACTGATTACTACGTGAGGGTAGAAGATTTGGAGTAATCTTTTATCATTGCTACCAAAATTTACCACGGGTTTTATAACAACGTCATTGCGTAGCTTATGCTGACTGCTGTCAGTTCTTGAGGGTTCTGTGTGCTCCCCGGATAGCTCCAGATCTGTGTCAAGGCTCTCTTCATAAAGAAACATTTAAGTTTAAAGAATATCAAAGTTGCTGGATAAAATTGTCTACATGTTAACATGCAATCTTGCAGAAAGAGGTCACCGTCATTTTAGATTGTTTCTATTGCATTTACTTGACTTCTCTTTTTTGGTGAGTAAACTGGAGTTAAATTTCACATACCTGAGGTTATCTGATAAACTGGATTTAATGAAAATAACTTACTTTCCTTCCAAGTGAAAGGGTGACCATCTGTGCCAGGCCTCAGTATGCTTATTCTAGTTAATTCTTGAATTTTAGAAGCAAGCAAATATATCTGAATGGGAACCTCTTTCTTTCTTTCTCCCTCCCTCCCTTCCTTCCTTCCTTCCTTCATTCCTTCCTTCCTTCCTTCCTTCCTTCCTTCCTTCCTTCCTTTCTTTTCTTTCTTTCTTTCTCTCTCTCTCTTCCTTCCTTCCTTCCTCCCTCCCTCCCTTCCCTCCCTTCTTCCCTCCCTCCCTCCCTCCCTCCTTTCCTCCCTTCCCTTCCCTTCCTTTCCTTTCCTTCCTCCCTCCTTCCCTCTCTCCCACTCTTTTTCTTTCTTTCTTTCTTTCTTTCTTTCTTTCTTTCTTTCTTTCTTTCTTTCTTTCTTTCTTTCTTTCTTTCTTTCTTCTCTCTCTTTTTCTCTTTCTTCCTCTCTCTTTCTCTCTTTCTTTCTTTCCTTCTTTCTCTTGAAATGAACTCTCACTTTGTCACCCAAACTGGATGCAGTGGTACAATCTCAGCTCACTGCAACCTCCACTTCCCAGGTTTAAGTGATTCCCCTGCCTCAGCCTCCCAAGTAGCTAGGACTACAGGAACACGCCACCATGTCCAGCCAATTTTTGTATTTTTAGTGGAGACGGGGTTTCTCCATTTTGGTCAGGCTGGTCTCCAACTCCTGACCTCAAGTGATCTTCCTTCTTGGCCTCTTAAAGAGCTGGTATTACAGGCATGAGTCACCATGCCTCAGCTGAATGGGAACTAATTTCTTTATTCTGCATCACCCCCATTATCATCATTATGACCACTACCACCATTATTGTCATTTAGAATTAACCTTTGGGAGCATGACACTGGACTGCATAGCAGGAAGGATGTGCATACTTCTGCTCCATGGGAAGGCCCAGGACCCATCGGTTTCCAGGAGCGAGTGGCGCTAGCATCACTACAAGTGTGGGGGAATCTCTCCTCCGTAGTCCAGGGCTGATGGTTGAAGGGTCTCTTGCAGATGTGGTTCACAGAGCTTTAGGGTGGGGACAAGAGGAGACCCTTGTACCCCAGGGATCTACCTGGACACCTTTTGATGCTTCTTGGCTGAATGGGATCCTAACTGCAGACAGACAGTAACCCTGGTCTGAGAAGGTGCAAGGCTAGAGGCTGATGAGGGCGTGAGGAGGGAGGTGAGTCACTGAGGCCAGCAGGCAGGACTGAGCAGGGGGAGGGTCTAGAGAGGAAACAGAACATGAGGATAGTGAGTGTTGCTCTGGCTGTGACCAAGAGCAGCAGCAGGGGCTCCAGCTCTGTCTCCACGTCACAGTGGCTCATTGCATGGCTTCGACTTGGCTAGGCCATGGTTCCCAGATGTTTGGTCAAACACCAGACTAAATGTGGATGGGAAGGCATTTTCAGATGTAATTAACATTTAAATCAGTGGACTCTGGGTAAAGCAGATGAGCCTCCCATCAGTTGAAAGCATTGAAAGGAAAAGAGACTGAGGTCCCTGGAGAAGAGGGGACTCTGCCTTCAGGTGCCCTTGATGACATCAGCTCTTCCCTGGATCTCCAGGCTGCCCTGTACTTTTCAGACTGGCTGTCCCCAGTCATGTGAGCCAATTCCTTTAAAAATAAGTTCCCCTACCACATCTGTCTCTATTATCCCACTGGTTCTGTTTCTCTAAGAATCCTAAGTGATGCTGGAGTTCCTGCACAGAGAGAGGCCCCGACTCCTGTAAGCCTCTGCCCACAAGTGTCCTCAGAGGAGTGGGTGGAGCACGTGGAGGGGGTCTGGGTCCACACAGGGACCTTTTCAGGGCAGAGCTCACTGCCCAGCTGCGTCACAGTGAGGACACAGCCACCTGCAGCGGGTTATGTGGGCAGCTGGTCAGGGAAAGGCCTGGGGCTGGCTCCATCGATCGGAGTCTGCAAAGCCAAGCACTTTTCAGGATGACATCCTCTTCCAAAACTCTAATTCTATCTGAAATTGTTTCCACTGCTGCTTTCCTTTTTTGAGCTGTTTAAAGGAATAGGGAGGATACTTCTCAAAATCTTTTACACAAGGAATTTTTTTAATGACATCTCTTTTTGGGGGGTGGGGTGGTGAGATGGAAAAAGGACTTGAAACTTTAATTTTTTGGAGTTCCTTAAAACTTACCCATCAGGTGTAATAGCTTTTTGTCTCACTCCATAACAGAGATGCTCCAAGAAATACAAATTTCTTCTTGCTTTTCCGTAATTCAAGGTAATTTTTTTTTTTTTTGAGTTTCCATTTAGCTAAGCTGGCATAAACTTAATCTCAGATATTTAGGATCCTCTTTCTCCCTATGGCTGGACTAGAAGTCTATGGACAAATGTTGTAAGACATTGGGGGAAGATGTATCCAGTCCGGAAGTCACTCAAGCTGACAAGTCATGTCTGCTGAGACCGTCATGATTACACTCAGTCCTGCTGTCAGCCACCCGAGATTGCCTCTGTGTTTTCCCTTATGCCCCCAGGGATGGTCACTCTCTCCCATACCAGGTGCCACACAAGTGGGATCTTCCCGCCTCTCTGTGCAACACCAAAGCACAAACATCTTGTCAGCGCTATCCGAAGCCCCGTCTCCCGCGATCCAGTTTCGAGTTAATCCTTGTCCTGGCTTTGGTGCATCTGTGGGGTTTCTGCTAGAAATCGGGGCACAGGATCCTCCATCATCCATAACTCTGCTCCCACCTTTTCTCTTCCCTTTCTAAACCTTAGAGAATCTTCCTAACAGTGGGGATGTGGCATGATCAGGAGAAAAGAGAAAGCCACTCTTGTCACACCCCGTTGCCTGAACATTTTGTCTCCTGTCTCCCGTGTTTCTCCAAGGCATTAGGACCTCAGAACTCAAAGCCAGGAGGGGCCTGGTAGGCTGTGTCTTTTTTGGACCCTGATATCTCTCTTCTAGGAGGCGAGGAGTGGGACATTTCACCCACCAAATAGCATGAAAAGCAGGGGTGGGAGTAGTGACTATAAAACACAACGACCCTCATAGGTGCAGCAAACCACCATGGCACATGTATCCCTATGTAACAAACCTGCACACTCTGCACATATATCCAAGAACTCAAAGTAAAATAAAATAAAATAAAACACAGCGACCAGAAAAAGATAAATCTCTGCGAGTATTTTGAATGGCTCCTTCCACCACACAGATGTGAGAATCCCACATTCCAATGGTGATCAGGGGTCCTAATGTTTTGAGGCTTCTCTTTTTTAGATTGCGTTCAACTGATTGATATGACCTGACAGTTTTATTCTATGCTTGGAGGAGCCACTTCTTAACTCCCTCTCATTTTCTCTGCCTTCTGCCCTTACTTCTCTGGGTCTAGCACAATGCTTGATCATAGTGCAAGTGCACAGAACTATTAGTTAAATAAGTGAATGAATGATTTTAGATTTATTTAAAACTCATAAAACACCACCATCAGCAAAAATCCTGTCCCTTGAAGCATCTCCTATGTACGTCTCTTTGTTTGGGTTTTTACTGATACAAAGCATAGACTTCAATTGTTCTGACACATTACCACGGGCATCTGCCTTATAAAGATGCTGGCGAACAGATGCTAGTGAGCCTCCCACAAATGGTCGTCTGCAAGCAGTGTGTATAAATCAGGCTGCTCAGTCTGGAATCCGTTCAGTACATGCATAGTACACTATTGAAGATTTGCTGATTAAATCACCCAAGCCGAAAACAGTTACAGTAATTCCAGACTCCAATTGGATTCCAATGTCAAGGCAAATCATTTGTGAGCACTGAGCTCATTTAAGCCTGGGAAGTAAACATCACAGGAGAGCTGTTTGCTTTCCATACCACTTTATTGCTCAACCCTTGCATTCATCATTGTGTCTAGCAAATAGCACATCAAAATGCCATTAAATAATGTTGTTGAATAGGTTTTCTTCTTCTGCACAATTGACTGTAATATGGCCTAATAGATTGTGTTAATACTTCAAGGGAAATTTATAGTCTCTGAAGAATGGTCTGCAAATCCTTTTTCTTTTTCTGTTCTTTCAGAAGAGGTGGTTGCTTTAGAGGGATGTAAAATATTATTTTTAAATGTGGAAACAAATGAAAGTTCAAGCCTGACTAGGTAGCTCACTGTAAACCTGAAAGATGATTGCGGTGATGATGAGGTCTCTAGAGAGGACATTGACTTCATGGGAAAAACAATGGGTTTAGTATCAAGGAAACTGAGCTCCCATCTTGCTTCTCCTTCCAGGCACCTTCGGAGTGTTGGACAATCCAGTTAACTAATATTTCTGCGTTTTCCGTAAGTATAACATGAGAAGTTTGCTCTCTAGTTTCTGTGACATTATGAGCAAAACATGCTAGCTTTGTGATATTTTTCATATTTATATGTTCACTGGCTCCTAAATCAAATAATATCATTTGAGATAATGTTGAAAGGCATTGGGTCCTTAGGTTTTGTGGAGATATTAGGAAGGTTTTGAAATCATAGTTGGGTTTACTTTCTTGAATTGTCTTCTGCTAGCAGCATAATCCTGGGCAAGTTTCTTAATTTCTTTGGCTCAGTTTCTCAACCTGTCAAGTGGTGGTAATGCTACCGAATTCGAAATGTTGTCATAAGAGTCGGAGATAACATACGCAAACCACCTAACAGTCTTTGGTATTTGGTAGGTTTTTTATAAACAGTCTTTGGTATTTGGTATTTTTAGCAATTAAATCAAACTGCAGTAAAAGAGACAGGAGGGACATTATCAAAGTCACCAAAGTTTTTGTAACTAAGGAACTGTCAAAAGGAAGAGAGCATCTCAGAAAAGGTTTCTCATGGTTTTGCTTGAGCCTGATTCTTCTAGCAGGTGTATATTTCGGGAATCATTAATGATGAGGATGGACAGAATCTATTATTGGCATCAGTTACAAGAAAAGATCGCATATTTGAGTTTCTTGGACTACCAGCTTCACATACTCATTTCTAAAATTAATAGACTTATTTTTAGAGCAGCTTTAAGTTTATAGAACTTATAGAAAAATGGAATAGGTAGTACAGAGAGTTCCCATATCCTTCTCAAGACATGGTTTCTCCTTGCATTGGTGTGGCACATTTGTTGCAATTGATAAACCAATATCAACACATTATTATTAATGTAACCCAGTTTCTGGTAGGATTCACTCTGTGTTGTACAGCACTTTCTGTGGGTTTTGACAAATGCAAAATGTCATGTATGCACCATTACAATATGATACAATAGTTTCACTGTACTAAAAATCCCTTACGCTCTACCTTCTCATCACTCCTGGGTATTTACCCAAATGAGTTGAATTATTTTGTTCATACAAAAACCTGTGCATGCATGTTTATAGGAGCTTTATTTATAATTGCCCCAAATTGAAAACAACCATGATGCCCTCCAATAGGTGAACTGATAGACAAACTGTGGTACATCCACACCATGGAATAGTATTCAGTGATAAAAATAAATGAACTAGCAAACCACCAAAAGACATGGGAAACCTTAAATGCATTGTACTAAGCGAAAGAAACCAGTCTGAAAAGGCTACCCACTGTCTGATTCCAACTATGTGATATTCTGGAAGAGGCTAGAGACACTAAAAAGATGTGTGGTTACCAGGGAGTAGGGGAGAAGGAGGGATGAAGAGGTGGAGCGCAGAAGGTTTGTGGGGCAGTAAGTCATCTCAATGGTACTATAACGGTGGACATTATCTATTTGTCAAAATCCATGGAATGTAATACAGAAAGAGTTAACCCTCATGTGAACTACAGATTTCAGTTCTTACAGGAATACCTTGTTCTAGTGTGCCTCACTTTATTGTGCATTGCAGATACTATATATTTTTTTCTTTTTACAAATTGGAGGTTTGTGGCAACCCTGTTTTGAGCAAATCTATCCTCACCAGTTTTCTAAAAGCATGGACTCACTTGTCTCTGTGTCACATTTTGGTAATTCTTGCAATATTTCAAGCTTTTTTATTAGTATCATGTCTGTCATATCACATCTGTGATCAATGATCTTTGATGTTATTATTGTTATTGTTCTGGGGCACAACAAACTGTGCCTGTATCATTCAGCAATGTAATTGATACATCTGTACATTGTGAGTGGTCCACTTACAGGCTGCTCCCCCATTTCCCTCCCTTCCCTTGGGCCTCTCTATTTGTTGAAACACAACGATATTAAAATCAGGTCAATTGATATTCTATAGTTGCCTCTAGGTCTTCAAGTGAAAGGCAGAGTTGCATGTGTCTCACTTTAAATCAAAAGCTAGAAATGATTAGCTTAGTAAGGAAGGCATGTTGAAAACCAAGAGAGAGCAAAGGCTAGGCCTCTTGTGAAAAACGGCCAAGTTTTGAATAAAAAGAAAAAGTTTTTTTGTTGTTGTTGTTTTGCTTTTGTTTTTGAGATGGAGTATTGCTATGTTGTCCAGGCTGGCCTCAAATTCCTGGGCTCAAGGGATCCTCCCTCCTCAGCCTCCCAAGTAGCCTGGACTATAGGCATGTGCTTTGGCACCTGGCTGCAAAGGAAAAAAATTCTTGGGGGAAATTAAAAATGCTACTCCAGTGAACACAGGAAAGATAAGAAAGTGAAACAGCCTCATTGCTGACATGAAGCAAGTTCTAGTGGCCTGGATGGAAGATCAAACAAGCCTCAGCCTTCGTATTATAGTTTGGGTGTGTGTCCTGCCCCAGTCTCATGCTGAAGATGCAGTCTCACGTTGAATATTATAATCCCCAGTATTGGAGGTGGGGCCTGGTAGGAGGTGACTGGATCATGGGAGCAGGTTTCTCATGAATGGTTCAGCACCACCCCCTTGGTGCTCTCCTTGTGATAGCAACTTCTTATAAGATCTGGTTGTTTAAAAGTATATGGCGCCGGGCACGCTGGCTCAAGCCTGTGATCCCAGCACTTTGGGAGGCCAAGGCGGGTGGATCACGAGGTCAGGAGATCGAGACCATCCTGGCTAACCCGGTGAAACCCCATCTCTACTAAAAAAATACAAAAAAACTAGCCGGGCGAGGTGGCGGGCGCCTGTAGTCCCAGCTGCTTGGGAGGCTGAGGCAGGAGAATGGCGTGAACCCAGGAGGCGTAGCTTGCGGTGAGCTGAGATCCGGCCACTGCACTCCAGCCTGGGCGACAGAGCGAGACTCCGTCTCAAAAAAAAAAAAAAAGTATGTGACACCTCCCATGCCACGCTCTTGCTTCTGCTCTGTGTGATCAGCCTATTCCCCATTCACCTTCTGCCATAATGATAAGCTTCCTGAGACCTCCCTAGAAGCAGGTGCCAGTGCTGTGCTTCCTGTACAGCCTGCAGAACCACGAGCCAATTAAATCTCTTTTCTTTGTACATTTCCCATCATCAGGTATTTCTTTATAGTAATGGCCTAATACATGTCCCTTAAACCAAAGCCTAATCCAGAGCAAGGCCCTAACTTTCTTCAATTCTATGAAGGCTGAGAGAGGTGAGGAAGCCACAGAAGAAATGTTTGAAGCTAGCAGAGGTTGGTTCATGAGGTTTAAGGAATGAATCTGTTTCCAGGACATAAAAGTGCAAGGTGAAACAGCAAGTGCTAGCGTAGAAGCTGTGGCAAGTTATCCAGGAGACCTACTTAAGATAATTGGTGAAGGTGGCTACATAAATCACTGATTTTTGGTGTCGATGAAACAGCCTCCTTTTGGAAGAAGATAACATCTAAGACTTTAGTAGCTAGAGAGGAGAAGTCAATACCTGGCTTCAAGTCTTCAAAGGACAGGCTGACTCTTTTGTTAGAGGCTAATGCATCTGGTGACTATAAGTTGTAACCGAGGCTCATTTAACATTCTGAAAACCCTAGGGTTCCTTAAGAATTATGCTAAATCAACCCTCTTGTCCTCTGGAAATAGAACAAAAGGCTTATATATCAGCACATCTCTTTACAGCATGGTTTAGTGAATATTATAAGCCCACTGTTGAGACCTGCTGCTCTGGGATATAGATTCCTTTCAAGACATTACTGCTCACTGGTAGTGCACCTGGTCACTTAAGGTCTACAACATAGATGTGCAAGGTCCCTGATGTTGTTTTCCTGCCTGCTAACACAACATTTACTCTGTGGCCCAGGTAACAAGACATAATTTTGGCATCGAAGTCTTACTATTTAAGGAACACATTTTGTCAGGCTATAGCTGCTGTGCATAGGGATTCCTCTGATGGACCTGGGTAAAGTCAGTTGAAAACCTTCTGGAAAGGATTCCTCATTCCAATTGCCATTAAAAATGTTGGTAATTCATAAGAGTAAGTTAAAATATCCACACTAACAGAAATTTGGAAGAAGTTAATTCTAACCTTTGTGGATGACTTTGAACCCAGATATAAATCCAGGAATTTACAGCCAACTCATCTCGGATGAACCCACCAAAAACACACAGTGGGAAAGCACGGTCTTCACCAAACGGTGCTGGGAAAACTGGATCACTATACGCAGGAGAATGAAACCCTATCTCTCACCATATACAAAAATAAAATCAAAATGTATTTAACCCTTACTTCTAGGAGCCTAAACTGTGAAACTAGTAGAATAAAACTTTGGGGAAATGCTCCAGAACATTGGTCTGGGCAAAGATTTTCTATGTAAGACCTCAAATGTACAGACAACCAAAGCAAAACTAGACAAATGGGATTACATGAAGCTGAAAAACTTTTGCAGAACAAAGAAAATGATAAACAAGGTGAAGAGGCAACCCTCAGAATGGGAGAAAGTATTTGCAAATTACCCATCTGACAAGGGATTAATAACCAGAATATATTTAATATAAAAACTCAAAACTCAATAGGAAAATCAGATTAAAAAATGGGGGAAAATCTGAATAGAATTTTTCCAAAGAAGACATACGAATATTCAAAGGGTATATGAAGTAATGTTCAACATCACTAGTTATCAGAGAAATGCAAATCAAAACCACAATGAGATATGATCTCAGCCCAATTAGAATAGCTTTTATCAAAAAAGACAGGCAATAACAGACACTGGTGAGAATGCAGAGAAAGGGGATCGCTTGAGCACTGTTGGTGAAAATGTAAATGAGTAAAACCACTATGGAGAACAGTATGGAGGTTCGTCCAAAAACTAAAAAAAAAAAAAAACAAAACTACCATATGACCCAGCATTTCTGTTACTGAATATATATTCAAAAGAAAGGAAATCAATATGTGGCAGAGACGCCTGCACTCCCATGTTTATTGCAGTACTATTCACAACAGCCAAAATATGAAATCAAATTAAGTGCCCATCAGTGGACAAATGAATAGAGAAAATGTAGTAAATATGCACAATGGAATATTATTCAGCCATAAAAAGAATAAAATTTTATAATTTGTAGCAAGTTGGATGGAACAGGAGGTCATGTTAAGTGAGATAAGCTAGACATGAAAGGACAAATACTTCATGTTCTCACTCATATGTAGAAGCTAAAATGGTAGATTTCATGAAGACAGAGAGTAGATTGGTGGTTATCAGAGACCAGGAAGGGTAGAGGGGAAGGAGGAAGAAGATCAGCTGATTAATGGGAAAAATGTATAGTTTGAGAGAAGAAGTAAGACCTAGCATTAGATAGATCAGTAGGATAAGTAGAGTTTACAGTAATCAAACATACATTTCAAAATACAAGAGAATAATTTGAACATATCTAGCATAAAGAAAGGACAAATATTTAAGGTGATGGATATAACAGGTACACTGATTTGATCTTTGCAAATTATATCAATGTTCAAATTATCGCATGCACCCCCAAACTATGTACAACTATTATGCTTCAATAAAAAATTTAAAAAGCGGTGTAAGGAAAATAGGAAGTCAACATGCTATTTCCATTGAGAGATGATCAAGACCTGTGCCAGGAATGGGACACCAGATGCAAGACTGAAGTGCACAGACTTTTGAGAAAACTGGTGTGCAGGGGAAGGACATGAGTGACCATAGGAGGACCCAAGGTTTTGATTACTGACAACCGAGAAGATTGTAGTGTGACTTATAAAAATGGGGAGGAAAGAGGTGATTTTCTTTTAACTTTTAGGAAGGATTTAGCAAGACATGACTGGTATGAATTTTGGATCAAAATAAGAAATAGACACATAATTGGCCCCTAATATCATTAACTCCAGGACTTATAGAGTGCTTTAAATTGTAGGGCTATATTTACAGAAAAGGTGTATGTGTATGAAAAATGCATGTTTTGTGGCAAACAAGCTATATATCATATAGTGGTTTATAATAAAATTAGGATAAATGATTTGTATAAGGGAGCAGGAGCAGCTTAAAAGCAATGTTCATAATAACCGTCTGCCTGTTTGGCTACACGTCAAAAAAAAAAAGAAACTTCCAGCGTTTCATGGTTGTAGAAATGTAGAATTTGGAGGGTTTTTGTTTGGAGTGGAAAAGCAGACTATGGTAAAATTTCCAGGTCTAGCAGAAGGCTATCAGTTGCATGTTTAATTGTTAACAATAATAGAGGCTGGTCATAGTGGCTCACGCCTGTAATCCCAGCACTTCGGGAGGCCAAGATGGGTGAATCGCTTGAGCCCAGGAGTTCAAGACCACCCTGGGCAACATGGCAAAACACTATCCCAACAAAAATTACAAAAACTATCCAATTGTGGTGGTGCATACCTGAGGTTCCAGCTACTCCAGAGGCTGAGGTGGGAAGATCCCTTGAACACAGGAAGTGGAGGTTGCAGTGAGCCAAGATTATGCCACTGCACTCTAGCCTGGGCCACAGAGCAAGACTCTGTCTCTAAAAAAGAGGGTGAGGAAATGCACTCATTAATTAGAAAGAAACCCTCAGGGTGTACTGAAGGTCGATTTAGGCTGTTCTTTTTTTGTTGTTTGCTTTTTGCAACCTCAACCTCAGTATGCTTATTCTAGTTAATTCTTGAATTTCTAGTAAGGAAATATAGCTGAATGGGAACTAATTTCTTTCTTTTTTTTCTTTCTTTCATCATTTCTTCTTTCTTTTCTCTCTCTCTCTCTCTTTTTAGATGGAATATTGCTCTGTCAGCTAGGCTGAAGTACAGTGGCACGATCTTGACTCACTGCAATCTCTGCCTCTCGAGTGTAAGTGATTCTCCTGCCTCAGCCTTTTGAGTAGCTGGGCCTACAGGCATGTACGTATGTGTCCATGTGTCTTCATAATAAAATGATTTCCATTCCTTTGGGTGTATATGCAGTAATGGGATTGCTGGGTCCATTTGTAGTTCTGTCTTTAGGTCTTTGAGGAATTGACACATTGTCTTCCACAATGGTTGAATTAATTTGCATTCCTACCGCCATGCCTGGGTAATGTTTGTGTTTTTAGTAGAGACAGGGTTTCACCATGTTGGCCAAGGCTGGTCTTGAACTCTTGACCTCAAGTGATCTGCCCGCTTTGGTCTCGAAAGTGCTGAGATTACAGGCATGAGTCACCAGTCTTTAAAGCAGAAATAACTGTGTCCTTCTCCTCTGCCCTTGCAACAGGGAGGCTTTTGTTTTCTCCTCTCTCTTCTCCACTACAACTGTTTTCGAGAGAAGAGCTGCTGGCAGTATTTGCACTGGCAGTATTTGCGCCTCTTGCATTCAGCGACTGTGGTTACTGCCCTTGAGCCCTGTCCCCTACTGTGCATGGAAGGCATTGTTCCTGTTTCAGAAACATGGAGCCCTGAAGAATCTGTGCAGGAAGGAGAGTGGGTGGTGTGGATGGTGCATGAACTCTTCTTAGTATTCCCCTAATTATAATAAATGCAACTACCAGTAGCCAAGAAAGAGATTTTTGTTATTTTTGTCTGAGGAAGAAATGCTTCCCACCCTATTGTAGCTACCGTATAGCTCTGACTCCCTGGGATATATACAGGATTTAAGAAAACTATCATTGAAATAATTGATAATATTTTAGTTCATATAATTTTTAAATTGTTATTAACTTTTTAATGTAGTGTTACTTAAATTCGGGGTACATCTGCAGATTTGTTACATAGGTAAATTTGTGTCATGGGGGTTTGTTGTACAGATTATTTCATCACCCAGGTATTAAGCCAATTACTTAGTAGTTGTTTTGTGTGATTCTCTCCCTCCTCCCACCCTCCATCCTCCGACAGACCCCAGTGTGTGTTGTTTCCCCCCAGGTCTCCATGTGTTCTCATCATTTAGCTCCCAGTTATAAGTGAGAACATGTGGTGTTTGGTTTTCGGTTCCTGTGTTAGTTTGCTGAGGATGATGGCCTCCAGCTTCATCCATGTCCCTGCAAAGGACATGATCTTCTTCTTTTTAATGGCTGCATACTATTCCATGGTGTGTATGTGCCACATTTTCTTTATCCAGGCTATCATTGATGGGCATTTAGGTTGATTCCATGTCTTTGTCATTGTGAATAGTGCTGTAATGAACATACACGTGCATGTGTCTTCGTAATAAAATGATTTCTATTCCTTTGGGTATATACCCAATAATGGAATTGCTGGGTACAGTGGTAGTTCTGTCTTTAGGTCTTTGAGGAATTGCCACATTGTCTTCCACAATCGTTGAACTAATTAACACTCCTACCAACAGTATATAAGCATTCGTTTTTCTCCACAACCTTGCCAGCATCTGTGATTTTTTTGACTTTTTAGTAATAGCCATTCTGACTGGTGTAAGATGGCATATCTCACTGTGGTTTTGACTTGCAGGTCTCTAACGATCAGTGATATTGAGCTTTTTGTCATATGATTGCTGGCCGCATGTATGTCTTTTTTTGAAAAGTGTCTTTTAATGTCCTTTGCTCACTTTTTAATGAAGTTGTTTGATTTCTTGTAAATTTGTTTAAGTTCTTTACGGATGCTGGATAATAGATTTTTGTTGGATACATGGTTTATAAATATTTTCTCCCATTCTGTAGGTTGTCTGTTTCTCTGTTGATAGCTTCTTTTGCTGTGCAGGAGCTCTTTAGTTTAATTAGGTCCCATTTGTCAAATTTTTCCTTTGTCGCGATTGCTTTTGGTGTCATCATGATGAAATATTTACTCGTGCCTGTGTCCTGAATGGTATTGCCTAGATTGTCTTCTAGTTTATTCATAGTTCTGGGTTTTACATTTAAGTCTTTAATTCATCTTGAATTAGTTTTTGTATATGATGTAAGGAAGGGGTTCAGTTTTTTTGTTTTGTTTGTTTGTTTGTTTGTTTTTGAGACACAGTCTCGCTCTGTTGCCCAGGCTGGAGTGCAGTGGCATGATCTCGGCTCACTGCAAGCTCCATGTCCCAGGTTCATGACATTCTCCTGCCTCAGCCTCCCGAGTAGCTGGGACTACAGGTACTTGCCACCACGCCTGGCTAATTTTTTGTATTTTTAGTAGAGACAGGGTTTTACCATGGTAGCCAGGATGGTCTCGATCTCCTGACCTCATGATCCACTGACCTCAGCCTCCCAAAGTGCTGGGATTACAGGCTTGAACTACCACGCCCAGCCTGAAGGGGTTCAGTTTTAATCTGTATATGGGTAGCCAGTTATCTCAGCACCAAAAAAATATAATTTAAATATAAACAAGAAATATAAATCGGAAAAATGCATTTATATATGCTATTAAGTAAGAAATAATACTGGGAGTAATTATTTTTATTTTTTCTTTTACTCACACTACCCAAAAGCATATACATATGTGTACTCGAATATGTAATATGAGCTATATGCATATGATTTCTTATATAGTATGAAATACTATGAGAATTAACTGAAGTAAAATTTATAAAGAAAGGAAATCTGTAGAAAGATTTTAGCACAAATATTTAAATAGTATTGCTTCACAAAATTTCAGATCCAGCTATCTATAAAAATTCATATACACATCAAATGTATTATAGACAAAAGAAAGGTAAAGAATTGCTTGCTTTTTCCACAAGACTATAAGGTTCAATGCAATTATGTTAAACATTAAAGGGGAAAATGAGGACCTAAAACATTGCATTTAAAGTAAAAATATATAGTTTCTGAATAAGGGTTTGAGGCGCTTCCTAAAAAGCAAAATACGAAGCTTAGTGCACTGATTTTACGATATTTTAAAGGGTAGTTAGAGATTTCTGTTGTTTTAACTTTATTAGTAGTAGTAGTAGTAGTATTTTGAGATGGAGTCTCACTCTGTCGCCCAGGCTGGAGTGCAGTGGCGCGATGTCGGTTCATTGGAAGCTCCGCCTCCCGGGTTCACGCCATTCTCCCGCCTCAGCCTCCCGAGTAGCTGGGACTACAGGCGCCCGCCACCGCGCCCGGCTAATTTTTTCAATTTTTAGTAGAGACGGGGTTTCACGTTTTAGTCAGGATGGTCTCCGTCTCCTGATCTCGTGATCCACCGCCTCGGCCTCCCAAAGTGCTGGGATTACAGGTATGAGCCACCATGCCTGGCCTGACTTTATTATCTCAATTTATTTTCTCTATTTTGGCATGCCATGTATGCGACTTCCGTGAGACATTGCTGTTAGTATCTAATATTGTAACAAGGGCTCTTTGGAGCATCAGGCAGGAAATAAGGAGATGAAGGAACGATCCAGTCTGAAGGGTGCAGGGCAGAGGAAGAACTGCAAAGAAGCTCAGTGTTGGTCAGGGCGATGGGAAGAGTTTGGAGGTGGGTAGAGGCACAGGAGGCAAGCAGAGTCTTGCAGAAGCAGTTCGGGGTGGGATTCAATGACAGGGGTTATCGAGGGGGTTTCCATGGTGTGACTTGCCCTGTGTGTAGCCTCACGGCTCCCTGACCTAAGATTGGCATTGATCATGCAGAGGTACTTGGTTATGCATCGTGACAATCTTCCCATAGTATAATTTGGCTTAATCACGTTCTTCTCCTAATGATGTCAGTTTTGCATATGGATGAGACATGGCTTCCTTTGAGGGATGGAAATCTGTAATTATTGCCAGTAATATTCAATACATTTTACTTACGCATGCTCTAATTTAATTTCCCCATCTTTAGAGTGAGCATGGTTTTGGAGACAGAGGGACATCCTCCTGATTCCTCTCTATGTGATTTTGGACTCATCGAAAGTTTAGCTTCTTTGTCAGGAAAACAGGGAGTTGGCGTGGGACATATGTGCCACACAGAGGAGCCCATGGCCTGTGGAGTCACTGAGACTGGGAGCTCCATGTCCCACTGGAGAACTCAGCCTCTTCTTAGTGTGGCCTGACCAGTTTCTTCTGTCAACAGAGTTACTCCATTCAATTTGAATAGACATTAATTTTTAATTTTGTCTTTACATTCATGTGAAAAGTATTTGAAACCTGAAAATGTCATGGATATGGATAGTTTCTCTTTCTTAATGGGCATTTTGAGCTCCTGATGTTTTTTGGGTGCAAGATATCTTGAAAGAGGTTCTTTAAATGCATGCGATGTGGAGCTTGTGCATTTTTGAAACCCAATACACAAGTAATAAGAAATAACTCATATTTCAAATTCCTGTCACAGCGCAAACGTGGCCTTCGTGCTGATGGAGAGGCTGCAAATGAATGATATCTGGGTTCCTAAATACCATGGAACTCACACACTCGTCCTCCCACAGAGAGTAAGATATAGCCCGGCACTGCCCAGGCCAGAAATAGCTTGAGAGTCTAAATTCCTTCATGGCATTTAGAAACAACAGTTGTAGGGAGAAAGGTCTATACTCATGGCAATTTTGCCTAATGATATTTTTTTCTGTGCTGGTCATATGATTTTAAAGTTTTTTTTTTAATTAAATAAGCAATGGAATTTTGAACAGAAAAATATGAAATTAAAACAACAAAAAATACCCATAATCACACTAGACTGTGATAACCAAACTGAGTATTTTGGTTTCATAAGTTTTTAATCTTTTTCCTTATGTATATAAAAATGTTTAAAAACCAAAGAAAATTATATCACAATCGGTATATCAACTTAGTATTAGTCTTACTCATTTAATATGCCAAAGGTAACCTACTTATCCTTTGACTACAAGAGTTTTCTGAATGTCTGTATAATATTACATCAGATGAATGCAATATAATTTATTTTAAATATTTTCTTATTGCATATTTAGATTGTTTCTAATTTTTGAGTATGACCAACAATTCTTTGACCAGTATTCCTATAGCTAAATGCTTATGTTGTATGTCTGATTATTTCCTTAGTACAAATTTCTAACAGTAGAGTGTCAGTCAAAGGGTATGTACAATGTAAACATTTAGATGTGTATTGTCAAATTATCCTCCACTAAGTTCCTAAAATATGCATCTTTACTGTCTTGGTGTAACTACTCAAGTCCTGTACCCTTGAAAACATAGATTATTATTTTTATTTCAGAATATCTTTATCAGTTTAAAAGATAAACTATGCTATCCTCTTGTTGTTAATAAAGGTGCATTTCTTTGATTACTTCCCCTCTTACAGAAGAGTAAATGAAGATTCAGTAAGTTTGACTGACTTATGCATGGGTGCATAGATAACACATGCAGAAAGCAATCACTTCAGTATTCAATATTTGAGGTCCTCTCTGGGCCAGTACAGTGCGAGACACTAGAAATTCAAAACCACAGATAATGGCCTCCCGGGCCTGTAGGTTGTCCTTGTTAGGAGGCAGGGGCGAAGCCCAACCAGTGCCCACAATGATGTCATAGCCCCAGGTGAGTGTGGGAGGGGAAGCTGTAGAAATATTTTCCAGCCAAAGAAATCAGTGAAGTAAAGATAGGCAGGAGGCAGGCAAAAAGGAGGCAGAACCGACAGGTTGCAGGGGCAGGAGAGGCCATGGAGGAGGAGTCAGGCTTGGCAACACAGGTGTAGGTGGCACCTGTCATAGGCACAGGCGTGGAGATCTGAGGGCTTAGAGGGGAGAAGACCGTGCACTGCCAATGTCAGTTGTGTGGAAGCAAACCTGAGCTACATCTAAGAGTCCTGAGATCAGGGGAGGAGGAGTGAGGAGGAGACAACCGAGGTCCTGGGTGGAAAGCAGAAATACTTCCTGAGTCAAAGAAACAGCCCCAAGCCTCCAGACCTGCCAGGGCTCAAGCAGGCAGCTCCAGATGCCAAGACCTATAATCTAGCAGCTCAGGTTGATTTTGCCAGAGTAGTGTGAAGAGGCCCTGATTTTCCCCTTTGATGTATACCCATACAAAAGGCAGAAGAGTTATTTGAAAAGCAAGAGATTCACAGTTACAAACACATGGGAAGCACAAGAAAAAGTGGTAGAAGGGATCTGGGCCCTTCAATGTTGACAGCCTTCTCTAGGATCCCTGGGTATGACAGAATGAGGAGGATCCTTGGAGGGTATAAAAAGGTTCGAAGGACAACAAGCCAAACAAAACACCACCCTCAGGACTACAGAGAAGTTATTTCAGGAGATGCATTAATTCCATGTTTTTGTTCCATAGGTTGCTGTTTTGTAACTTTTTTTTCTTAGGTGAAAGAATTATGTGTCCTCCCCCACTGTCTAAAGAAAGATATGCCTGTCATGAAGCATGCCCTTACTTACTTTGAAGGGGACAACCCTTTTCTAGCTTCAATATTTATTTCCTCTTTTGATGGGGAAACTTCTAGGGAAGTAGAAAGACAGCTTAAAGCCTTGGGGGAGACATTTTCCATGCTTGCTAAAAAAATGCATTAAAATATTTAGTACATGTCCTGGATGTAACCCAGCCCTCCAGAGCTATTTTTTCTCACTGTATTAGTCCATTTTCATACTGCAATAAAGAACTGCCTGAGACAGGGTAATTTATAAGAGAAACGGTTTCAATTGACTCACAGTTCAACATGGCTGGGGAGGCCTCAGGAAACTTACAATCATGGTGGAAGGGGAAGGGGAAGCAAGGCACGTTCTTCACAAGGCGGCAGGAAGGAGAAGTGCTAAGCAAAGGGGAAGGAGCTCCTTATAAAACCATCAGATCTTGTGAGAACTCACTCACTATCATGAGAACAGCATGGGGGAAACTAGTCCCATGATTCAACTACCTCCACCTGGTCTCTCCTTTGACAAATAGGGATTATAGGGATTATAGGGATTACAATTCAAGATGAGATTCGGGTGGGGACACAAAGCCTAACCACATCAGGGGGAGGGGGCTCACAACTGAACATTTCAGATAATTTTAAGATGTGCTGGTATCCACAAACGAGGGGCAATGTGGACTCAGCAGACAATGTCATGGGCCTTCTGTTTCAAAAACGATTCATAAAGACTTTTATGCTTTTATATGTGCCATATGGGAGTGGGGCATTCTCATCTTGTTCCTTGTTTAACCCTCAGCATCTACCTTTCATAGCAATAACTGATGATCATGAAATGTTTGTTAATTGAATGGCTGAAGTTTAGACAGACGCTGCTTCTGTCCATGAAAGGCATCCTGCTTGCTCTTTGCCCTGTGTCCAGTGAAAACTCTCATTTCTCTGTGCAACTTCAACAGGTTTCACATCACAAGGAGCACAAGGCACTGGCTTTCATTTCCACCCTGAAGCTCAGCAGCCCCGTTTGCAGCCCATCAACTGCCTGCTCCAGAATAGAGGAGGGAAGGGCTGGGTTCAGAGTTTGCTTTTTTCCCCTCAGTACTATGAATGGAAAATTTCAAAGGATCCTGTGAAGGGATCCAGATTGATACCTTGGGGTCCAGTGTACGTAGGTCTGTTTGTGTGAACTCACCCTTTAAAGACAGAAAAAAAGGAAAACATATATATTTATAGCTTCCTAGAGAGAGCCTTGGTGCTAGTTTTGATGGCTTGCTAGGAACACAAGTGAAGCCAAGGTGGGTAATGTGGTTGGGAGCACTGATTTTGGGAGGAGGGTGGTCCTGGTGTCATTTAGGAAGGGACAACAGATGCTCCTGTGGACCACCACTGATTCTCTCAAGCTGATGACATCTGGTGGTAGTGACAATGTGATGGGAACCCAAAGAGGGGGAGGGTCTGTAGAAATTTCACGTGGTTGAATCAACTTCAGCTTTTGGTAACTGGTGGACCGCCAAGCAGCACAAGCAGGGCAGAACACCATAAGTCCGTGAACCGGGCAGTGAGTTGAATGACATGAACTTGAGTCAGGGAGGAGAAAACTAGGGGCAGGGCACATCTTTGATTAGTGAGCAGCCAACAGGGTGGACCCCCAGAGGGCTTAAGGCCCTTCTCTGAAGAACTAGATGGTTATCCCTGGGTCCTGTTATTGAGGCTAGTTTCTCTTAAGTTTCAACCCCAGTCAGATCACCGTATCTAAATCATGGAGACTGTACCACCGGTTGTGTTAAGAGGTGATGTTTGAATATTTAGATGAAGATAATCAAAGTATTACAAAAATGACAAAGGACTCAATGGAGTAAACAAGTTAATTTACACACCAGAGTCAAAATTTCACAAATATTATTGCATAGAGTGAAGATAAATTTTTAAAATTTAAATTAATTTAACAAAATAAACATAGTACTTAAATGTGGCTTTTTTTGTACAGATTATTTTCTTATTCAATATTCTTCCTTTCCTAGTTTATAAGTACTTTGCTGCTATTCTTTTATTCTCTGAAAATTGCGAAATGCATACTTAACTTTTCAAATACAAGTTTTTCCAAAATTTGTATACATTTCCTGAAAACAAGTACCTTTGAAGATGGCGACTCCATTTCTGCTCCCTCTAATTCACGAGTTATTCTTGACTTGCTTTGTGGAATTGGTTAGTTTCATTTTTTTCTTAATGGCAAAAAGTATTTGTCATGATTTTTGCATGTTTCCTACCTTCTTGATCCTCATCTTTTTCTCTGATTTAATTATATCTTTTCTGAAGTTATGCTACAGATAAACTCTCTTTTTTTGTTTGCCCAAGAATGTCTCCATTTCATCCTACCCTTAAAAAGTGGGTCCTAGGCCGGGCGCGGTGGCTCAAGCCTGTAATCCCAGCACTTTGGGAGGCCGAGACGGGCGGATCACGAGGTCAGGAGATCGAGACTATCCTGGCTAACACGGTGAAACCCCGTCTCTACTAAAAAATACAAAAAACTAGCCGGGCGAGGTGGCGGGCGCCTGTAGTCCCAGCTACTCGGGAGGCTGAGGCAGGAGAATGGCGTGAACCCGGGAGGCGGAGCTTGCAGTGAGCCGAGATCGCGCCACTGCACTCCAGCCTGGGTGACAGAGCCAGACTCCGTCTCAAAAAAAAAAAAAAAAAAAAAAAAAAAAAAAAAAAAAAAGTGGGTCCTAGAACTTCTAGGTTGGCAATTATTTTTTAATAGCACTTTGGAGATCTCATTCTTCTGCCATCCGTCTTTCATCATTTCTGTTGAGAACCTAGTGGTCAATGTCATTCTGCCACCTTGAAAGTAAGATGTTTTATTCACTACCTTGTGGATTTATGCATGTGTGTGGTTGTTTCTTTGGTTTTACCTTTATTTTTGGTTCATCCAACTCATCCTGACACGTTCAAGTGTAGTTTTATGTTTGTTTAACCTCTGTAGATTTAGGAACTTCCCACTGGCTTTCCCTTGATGTAGGGAATCAGTCATTATCTTAAAATATTACTTACAAATATTGTCTCTGTTCTATATTCTTTCTCCTCTTTGGTTAGGAATCCAAGTAAAAATATGGTAAAATGTCTCACTGCCTATGTATTTTGCTGTGATGCATTCTGCATAATTTCTTCTGACTGATCTTTGGATTCACTAATACTTACTTTAGCTATTTCAAAACAGTGAACAGCTATAGCATTTAAAAATTTATTTTTTGCATCTTTCTTTAGAAATGTTCTTTGTTTCCTTTTTCACACATTCCAGTCATTTAAAAAATATTTATTTTGTTTTAGATCCAAGGGTACATGTGAATGTTCGTTACATGGGTATATTGCATACTGGTGAGGACTGGGCTTCTGGTTCACCCATTACCCAAATAATGAATATGGTACCTAATAGGTAGTTTTTCAACCCTCACATCCTCTCCCCTTTGGGAAACCTCAGTGTCTATTATTTCCATTTTTATGCACATGGGTACCAATTATTTATCTCCCACTTGTAGGTGAGAACTTGCAGTATTTTATTTTCTGTTTCTGAGTTAATTCACTTAGAATAATGGTCTCCACCTCCATCCATATTGCCTCAATGAACATGATTTCATTCTTTTTTATAGTGGTGTAGTATTACATGGTGTTTATACATATCACATTTTCTTTATCCAATCAATTATTGATGGACACATAGGTTGGACTTAGGTTGGTTCCATGACTTTGCTATTGTCGTGATATTATCATATAATGATTTGTTTTCCTTTGGGTAAGTGTCCAGTTATGAATATTTCTGGGCAAATGGTAGTTCTGTTTTCAGTTCTTTGAGAAATCGTCATACTGTTTTCCATAGAGGTTGAACTAATTTATGTTCCCGCCAAAAGTCTATAAGCGTTCTCTCTGCTCTGCACACTCTGCATCCAAGTCAACATCTATTTGGTTTTTTTTTTTTTGACTTTTTAATAACAGCCATTCTGACTGATATAAGATGATATCTCATTGTGGTTTTAATGGGCATTTCTCTAATGATTAGTGATTCTGAGCATTTTTTCATGTGTTCATTGGCTGCTTGAATTTTTTTTTAAATGTCTGTTCATGTCCTTTGCCGAGTTTTTAATGGGGTTGTTTGTTTTCTTCTTCTTGAATTATTTGAGGTCCTTGTAGATTCTTGATATTAGTTCTTTGTTGGAGGCATATTTTGCAATTCTTTTTTTTTTTTCAAGCATGGTGAGAAATATTTTATTCAGGATCAGAGCAGTAGTTACAGCGACCACTGAAATGTTGTCTGACAGTGGGGAAGAGAGATTCCATGCTGGTCATTTTTAACAGCTTTCCTTTGCTGAGATTGTTTCAAGTTTACTCTAGCTGTGTATATTATGAGAAGAGTTGTTTTACAAAATTTTTCTCTGATTATTTTTAAATCTAGGCTCATTGTAGAACTCTTTCTTTCTCCACTATTTCTTCTAGTTCTCTGTAATGGTGAGATATATACATAAGTATCAGCTGTATACGTATACATATAGGTGATACATACATATAATGTGACTGCATTATTTTCTTTGGAATATTATTGTGAGAATTCTTTCAGGATGAGGAAGAACTGCACATTTGTTTCCATCAGTATTGTGAACTGTTTTCAACTAAATTTATAACTTGAGCTTTTGAGATTGTAATTTATAAAACAGCAGCATTTTCCCCATGCTTTGTTCAGCACCAGTGAACACTTCCTTGTTGACACATGGAAACAGGAGTGGGGTAGTGTGGGTTTACTTTTGGTTTATGCTTATTGTGAAATTATAGCTCTTTGGAGGTCTTATTTTATAGGAGGAAAGTCTTCTATTATAACATTCATGTTGGTGGGGACTTGAGATTTTCCTTCTTCCATATCACTCCATAGAGCCTAAAAAACTGAAGCTCAAATTCACTGCTTTCATGTACTCTCCAAGGTCCAAAGAGAATTCAACATTTAGCTTACTTTTCTGGGATCAAGACATCACTTAGATTTTGGTCTTATAATTCCTTACCATCTTGTATCCTCTTTGTTGCTTAAAAATCTTCTTTTTCTTCTGTCTTATCCAGAATTTCTAGTTGTTTTTATCAAGAATGTGGGTTTGAACAACTGAGCATATTATTTTATTGGAAAAGTGCAATTGCTTTTTACTACTAATTCCTAATTATCCACAGGATCTAGAAAAATGGATTTAACTCTTTGGCCAGTTAAAACACAAATTTTTTCCAAAAATGGGTTATCTGTTCTTATAAAGCTATAGTATATTAAAAGAGATTTACGACATAAATAACAGTAAACAAAGTATCCTCTACTATGGCTCGAAAATTATTTAGAATCTTGCAATTGTCCTGGGTCCCTCTAATGCCAGTGATCACCAATCAGTTTGACAAATAGAGATCTTACACGTGATTGGGTTAAATATTTGATGCATCTTAAATGTATTTTAAAATGTGCCCCTAACTCTTTACTTTACTTGACTGTATTTCAGAGCATCAGTTTAAGGGAAGACACAAGATCATGGGTTTAAGTGAGGCTTCATCATGCCAAGACAACATGATCAGGTAAGTACTTGCCCATCTACATGTCAACATTCTCACCTGTAACGTAGTACAAACAGGACTTCATCAGAGTCCCTCGCAACATTTTGTGGAGCATCAAATAAAATAAAGACCATGAATGTGCTTTGTAAACCTTGAGTTTCTATACTGGTGCAAATATATTATAAGAACTGGTAAGATATAGAATGACCAAGGGAAATAGAATCCTATTTTTATGTTTCAATTTTATGGATTGCTGGAAAATTGAAGTGTATCGGAGTCTTCCTGTAGTCGCTCACTAGAATGCCTTTGGTTGGGTTTACTGGTATTGCACAAAAACAGCTGTTGGCAACAACAAGGCTTAGGCGCCCAACAACACCTTTTATTTTCACATGACTGAGCCTCTGGTTTCAATATGCAGTCTGTGTTTTTCCCAGAAGTTCTTTTGTGTTATGTAAAATTACTCTGTTGAACAGATTTTATTTGTTTTTTTTTTTTGCCCCCGTTTGTTTTTATTTATTTTTGTTTGTTTGTTTTTTGTTTTTTTGTTGTTTTTTTTTTCACTGTGAGTCAGTGATGCCAATGCTTGTGTATTTAGGATGGGGGTCTCAGGCTCTGTACTTCCAGGAGAAGCCCCCAGGAAAGTCTTAGCTGGCTCCTGAGGGGGCACATTTGCTGTGCTCACTGCACTTTACCTGGTGCCATGAAGCATAAAGAGCACAAACTTGGGCACCAAGCATCTACATTAAAGTCCTACTCCTTTATGTTAGTAAATATGGGATATTGGGAAGTTGCTGCACATTTTTGTTGCCCATTTTCTTCACTGAACAACAGAAACAGAAAAATTTCTTCTTAATAGGGATTAAGAGAGACTCAAATAGAACACTGTATATGATGTTCTTTTGTAAATTGTAAAACAAAGTACAAAGTTTCAAATATATTTATTATATGTATATATCTAGCTCTTTATCTATTCCATTTTGTTCAAAAAATTTATGTGTTCCAAAAAATTATGGAGGTGATACACATGTAAGTAGAGGATTTGTCAAATATAAATATCATGGTGTACAAATAAGGCTAAGCAGCTTTTATCAACACATTATCTCCAGCACACACACACACACACACACACACACACACACACACACACACACACATAGTGCCTGGGCCCGAATAGGAACCTCATGAAAATATTTCTTAAATCAGTGAAAGATTATTTAATAATTAAGAAAAACTGGCAGGGTGAGGTGGCTCATGCCTGTAATCCCAGCAGCACTTTGGGAGGCCGAGGCAGACACATCACGAGGTCAGGAGATCGAGACCATCCTGGTTAACGTGGTGAAACCCCATCTCTACTAAAAATACCAAAAAAAAAAAAAAAAAAGCAACTAGTCAGGCATGGTGGTGGGCGCCTGTAGTGCCAGCTACTTGGGAGGCTGAGGCAGGAGAATGGCGTGAACTTGGGAGGCAGAGTCTGCAGTGAGCAGAGATTGCACCACTGCACTCCAACCTGGGCAACAGGGTGAGACTCCATCTCAAAAAAAAAAAAAAAAAAAGAAAAAAAACATGACAAAGACAAGGATGAGTTTAGAAGGTGATATCTGTGCTGTGTATACTGAGAAATTGCTTGGGGTGACTCATTTGATTCTGAATATCTGCATTAGCCAGTGCAGGCTGGCATAGCAAAATGCCACAGACTGGATGGCATCAACAGTAGAATTTCATTTTGTTATAGTTTTGGGGGCAGGGAAGTCCAAGATCATAGGGTTGGAAGGCTTTGGTGTTTGTTGCGGGCCTCTTACTGGCTTGGGCTGCTTTTCCCTCATGTGGCCTTTGTACAAGTGAGGTCAAGGGGAGACACATCTCTTTCTTTCCTTATAAAGTCACCAGTCCTAGTAGACTGAGGTCCCACCCTATGACCTAATTTGACCTTAAGTGCCTACTAAAGACCCTGCCTGTCTTCAAAAACAGTCACATCAGGGATCAGAACTTTTATACATAAGATTTTTGCAGGGACACAATTCAGTCCAAAGCAATATCTTATCAAGATAATGATATGGTTTGGCTATGTCTCCACACAAATCTCGTCTTGAACAGTAGTTCCCGTAATCTCCACCTGACATGGGAGGGACCCGGTGGAAGGTGATTTTATCATGGCAGTAGTTACCTCCATGCTGTTCTCGTAATAGTGAGTTTTCATGAGATCTGATGGCTTTATAAGGGGCATTTCCCTCCTTTTTCCCACCTCTCTTTTCTGCCGCCACGTGAAGAAGGACATATTTTCTTCTCTTTCTGCCATGATTGTAAGTTTCCTGAGGCCTCACAGCCATGCCGAGGTGAGTCAATTAAACCTTTTTCCTTTATAAATTTCCCAGTATTGGATATGTCTTTAAGAGCAGCTTGAGAAGAGACAAATAGAGATAATATGATTGGTTAGACAATTTGAGAATCTTTATAATATTTTTCAAAAGAAACACAAATATTGTATTTTTTGTCAATAATTATTTGGTGAGCAAGGAATTTAATTTCTTTGAGTATGTTTTTTCTACTTGTGAAATAGGAATTATAATCCATGCATTGACTTAATGTTATTACAACACTCAAAGAATGTATTGTGCACTAGTCCTCAGTAAACTGTAGCAAAACCCTTGGGTTACACATGTGAGTTGTCGTCATTCAATGTCACCCTTGCCATGGGAGAGGAAGGAAGCATGTACGACTGGCACTGTGATCCACACATGGGTCCCCTGGAGATGTGGAGCAGGTGATGGATCTTCAGTCTCCATTAGAACCTTATTATTGGACATTTAGAAAAAGGCAGAAAAAGCAGCTCCAGAACTGCTGGATCATAATTGTGCTTCTGTTTTGTATGTATCTCTATTGACTTCAAGTTACTGCCCACTCGGATCTATAGTTCCAAGCCCCTCCCCATTCACCCACAGAATAATGAGACTGTGATTTAAACTAGAAAGCCAGTAGCTTTTCTTCTTTATTGTCTTTGAGTGATAGCCACAAAGGGAAGAGTTCAAGAAATATGTCGTTGTTGGCATAAAGAGAGCAGAGAAAAACCTTCATTTGTTTATTTTTTTCCTTTCTTCTATTTTCTATTTTAAAGTTGCATGTGGTCTCCTCCTAAAAGGAGTTTACTGGTAGCATATTAAACATGTCTAAGACACTTCTGAATATTTGAATATAAATTATTTACATAACTTGTTAATTTATTTTTTTAGATAAAAGATATGGTGGGTCAATTGGGTAAATAGCTAGCACACTGCAGACAACCTTGGCCTTTTTTCCTACCTGAATGCCTTGTGGCAATGAAAGAGCTGTGAAAAGGAGCAAAGAAGAAAAAGCAATTTATAGTCAAATTTTGAGAATTTTTAAAATGGGGAGGAAGAGGAAAACAATTTGACAGAGAAAGGTGGAAGCAGAGGAAAGTAAGAAGAAAATAAATAAAAGGATCATATTAGATGTTAAAATCAGAAAGAAATATACAAAAACCTAAAGATGACATTGAGATCAATGAAAACAAATATACTAGGGTCATATTTTTGCCTCTCATCTCTAATCTAACACAGTCCCTGTCAAATCGTTACAGTATCATCACTTCTGTCTTCTTTATTCAGAATTATCAAAGTCTGAACTGACTTCCCTGAACAGGAAGAACTAGTTGATTAATTTCTTTTAGCAGCAAGGTAGTGGAAACTTCAGAATCATATAAACTTAGGCTGAAAATTCTGCTCCTTTAATCTCCCGCCCTGTGACTTCAGGTAAGCTTGTTGATCTTTTGAACTTCAGTTTCTTCTTCTGTAAATTGGAGATATTAGGACCTGCCTTCTATATTAAATACACAAATAAACCATAGAGATGCCTCTGAGATTAGCGGAAGCTCCTTTGGACATTGAAAATGGCAATGTTTGGGATAACTTTCACTGTTTATGTGTTGGCTGAAGGTAAAAATATCAGTTGCCAATATCTTTCCCTGAAACAAGAGGAAATTTACTCTTAAATATGAATACTTTATGCATCGAGGGGAGGTGAAGTCCTGGTCATGGTCATGGACTTGTTGCACCATGGAGGTCTCCTGCCTCTACATCAGTTTCTGTGGGTCCAGCATTCCAACTCCAGATTGCAGCGAGCAAAAGATGACACCGAGGCTGGTGCTCTAGTGAAAATTTGCGTGTGTCTCTAGATTCCTTGGCTTCCAGTAGTATCCTTAGTTGTGAAGTTTTGTGTTTTGTAAAAGCTAGAAGGTCAATAATCAAAATGGAATTTGATTACTTATTCATGATTTGGTGGTGCAAACATGTAAAACATTTTCTGTTTCTATTTCCGGCAAACAGAAGGGATGGTAAAACTAGATGCAATATTGGATGAACATTAGCGGCCCGGGATTGGCCTCAGTCATCAAAACTCTGATTAAGAACTCTGGGTGTGATGGATAACTTTTGCGTCAAATTCACTTAGACATGAGGTGCCCAAAGTAAACATGGGTCCTGGCTGTACCTGTGAGGCTGTTTCTGTAGGAGATTAGCATTTGAATCAGCAGACTGAGCAAAGCAGGTGGCCCTCCACCGTGTGAGTGGGCGTCATCCGATTCATTGAGACCAGAATAGAACAGAAAGCAGAGAGAGGGTGACTCCACCCTCTGCCTCACTGCTTAAGCTGACACATCAGCCCCCTGTGCTGTTCTTGGCTGGGTCTTTCACCACCGACCCTTTGGTTTTCGCAGCTACATCACTGCCTTTCCTGGGTCTCCAGCTGCAGATGGCAGATCACGAGACTTTCAGCCCCCATAATCATGAGAGCCAATTTCTTATAATAAACTCCCTCTCCCTCTCTCTCTCTATATATATACACACACACGTATTATATATGTGTGTATATATATATATACACACACACACGCACCCACACACATACTATTGATTCTGTTTCTATAAAGAACCCTGATTAATACAAAGGGCAATTTCAAGGATTTGATTATATATATAAAATATTAAATCCCTTATGCATATAGCATCATATGTGTGTGTGTGTGTGTGTGTGTGTGTGTGTGTGTGTGTGTCTCCTTTCACTGAGTTACCTCCTGATTTTTATGACTTTAGGATGAGAACCAGGGCTATTTTTCTAATAACACAGATACCTTTCCTGAGAAAAATCATCCTAGGCATCCACAATGGCAAAGATCACATATGTGTACACATGTATGTATACATGTTTGTGTGGTCACATATGTGTGCATGCATGTATACATGTCTGCATGACCACATATGTGTATGCATGTGTATTAGAGTTCTCTAGAGGGACAGAACTAATAGAATAGATGTACATATAAAAGGGAGTTTACTCAGGAGAATCAATTCACATGATTACAAGATAAAGTCCCACGATAGGCCATCTGCACACTGAGGAGCAACAAAGCCAGTAGGATCAGTCCAAGTCCCAAAACCTCAGAAGCTGGGAAGTCAACAATGCAGTCTTTAGTCTGTGGTCAAAGGCCCAAGAGCCCCTGGAAAGTCGCTGGTGGAAGTCCAAGTGTCCAAAAGCTGAAGAACTTGGAGTCTGATGTTTGATACCAGGATGCTTCCAGCACAGGAAAAAGATGAAGGCCGGAAGACTCAGCAAGTCTGTTCTTCCATCTTCTTCTGCCTGCTTTGTCCTAGCCATGCTGGAGGATGATTAGATGGTGCCCACCCAGACAGAGGGTGGGTCTGCCTCCCCCAGCCCACGGACTTAAATGTTAATCTCCCTTGGCAACACCCTCACAGACACACACAGGATCAATACTTTGCATCCTTCAATCCAATCAAGTTGACACTCAATATTAACTATCCCAGCATGTGTGTGTGTGTATATATATATATATATATATATATTTGTATAAAAACACAGCAAGATATCAGAATAAGCTTTGTACACTAGGACTATTTGCAAAGTTATTGTGTGAATATAAAGAACTAATATATATCTTAAAATTTTCTGTAGAGATAGTTGTATACACAGGCTGTAAA
The DNA here is from genome assembly GCF_049350105.2 of Macaca mulatta. Classification (NCBI taxonomy): domain Eukaryota; kingdom Metazoa; phylum Chordata; class Mammalia; order Primates; family Cercopithecidae; genus Macaca; species Macaca mulatta. Next base: position 119,188,720 of record NC_133418.1, read on the forward strand.
AGTCAGCATTTTTTCCTCATATTATTCCAGAACACATAAAAAAGCAACAAGGAAAATGGGGAGAGGGGGAAGAACCAAATATATCCTCAGTGAAGCTAGAAACAGTTAGAATCCGAAGATTTCAAAATGTATGTAGAGATGACTAAATCTAGTTGGAATCAGGCACAAGCCACACTGGAGTAAATGAAGTATGGAGGTGGTGAGGCCAATGGCCTATAATCTCAGAAAACACCAACAAAAAGGTACTACCTGAAAATGTGGGAAATTCACCTCCATGTTCAAAACCTATACCCCCTTTTTTCTAACCACAGGAGTAGGAACAAGTGTACATAGGCTACCAGAAAGTCCCCTCCTGGACCCAATTGTGTTCAAGGGAGGAACAAGGGAGATTCAACCACACAGAGAATCACCAGAGGAGCCATAGTTGCAGGAAGCAGTGTGTCCCTGTGACCGCCAAGTAGGCAAGAGCTATTGTGGTGTGAGACCCAGAAGGTTGTCTTGATTCTGTCTCTGAAACTCTGTAGTTTCTATAAAGAGCTTATCGAGGAAAACCCAAACCATTTAGTAATATATTACAAAAATTAAAGGAAATAGATACCCATTTATACAAAAATTATCTAAAGAAATATTTGAAAAGCAAAACTCAAGTATTAGAGAGACAATGAGAATTATGGAAGACTGACAAATGAACTGAACACATACATAACTGGAACATCCAAAAAAGAAACCAAAAGAGACAGAACCAATACTGCAAAATTATAATTCAAAACACTTCTGTGCAATGCATGAAGACTTGAATCTACCTTTCAAAAGGGCACATCAGAAGCAAGGCATATACATTCATGATAGGCAAAGAGTGAACCACATCTTTAAAAAAGTATTAGACTTAAAAAATAAAATATCTACTGGGCAGCCAGAAAAACAGAGTAAGTCACTCATGGGAGAAATGAAGAAAGCGGTTCTGATCCTCCTGGCTCCCCCAGCAGTAGTGACGCTGGATGGTAATGAGGGAAGACCAGCAAGATTCTCAATGCTCCCAAGGATTTTTATGTGCAGCCAAGGTAGTCTCACTATGTAGGCGTGATATATTACAATTTGTTGCAGTTTTTATCAAGCAGGAATTCAGGAAATAATATTTTCATTAGTGTTTTTGAGAGAACAAAAACATGGCTATGTGTAGAAAAAGGGCAACACATTTGGTTACAGAAGGAAGGAAAACGATAACAACCGATTAAAGGAAGATGCCTTGGCAGAATACAGCAAAAAGAAAGTTGTGAGTATTGAATGCATTTTGCTGTAGACTGAAACCAAATGTGGATGAGGGTTACGAATAGGCTGGAAATGTCATTTGCCCCAATAATGTAGAAATAATACATTTTACAATGTCAAAGATGAAGAAAGATAGTGAAGGTAAGAAAGCTTCATTAATTACCTCACTTGTGACTATGATGTGAAGGATAAATTTTAAAGGTGGCAAATCTAGCAAAAGAAATAAAAGCCTACTTAGCAGTGCAATGGTAAAGTAAGGAGGATAACTTTTACTATCCTCCTTACTTACAAAGGGCACCTGCCACTGTATGGTGATGGGGTGGTATCAACTCAGTCATACCCCTACTTGGAACCTAGGTTGTAATGTTAGTTCCACCAGTACTCTTCGGATCAAGCAGCATGATAAAGGGAGGGAAGACGTTAATCAGCACAAGCATACAATCGCTGATATGGTTTCTCTCTCTGCTGTTGGTCTATGTTCTATGTTGATAGCTCCTCTTTTTTATTGTTTTCAAATCACCTATCGATGCTCCCTTTACCTTCTCCCAACACCTTGCCCTATCAGAAATTTTAAACTGGTAGTATGACCAAAATTTTCATTCCAATAGAATGCAAATCCTTTACAGCTACAGTTTCCACTAACCATTATCTTCGGACACTACTGAATTAAGGAACCCTAGTAAATTGCCCATGTGTTAGATGTAATCTTCTTTGCTCCCATTGTGTACAAACACTCCAACATCCTTTGGGCACTGTAAAATGCCAGTTCAGAACAGGAATTCTCTATCTGGTAACATGAAAAGCCCAATACGATTATAGAACAGTCTCAGATTCTCATTGAATAAAACCAGGACTATGTTTCTTGATGCAAAATTCTTCCCTTGGCCTTAGGACTTCACAACACACTGAGTATAAGGAAGTAAGAATGAAAAATACAGATCCCATCAGTGAGCGACTGAGGGAGGTCATACCCAATTTCACCCTTTTGTTTTCTGACCATGTGTTCTGGTATTCTGGCTTTGTGGAAAAGGTAGAGTGAACTTACAATTCAGTTATGCAAGTCAGGTCACTTTGGACAGTGAAAGGGGTTGTTGTTAATAATTACGTTAGAAATTATTATTATGATGTCCTGGGAAAACTGGGGCACATGGTCACACAAGAGACAGAGTCATACATTGGTCATTGCTCCAAAGCCATTCTGCATGCTGGAGAGGAGTGCTTCAGGCCTGCAGGGTGCTGTCTCTCAGCCCGCACTGTGCTAGAACCTCCCAGAAGCCACCTGCCCTTCTGTAAAGTCAGTGGGTATCTGCAAGACAGGCTACCAGCAGCAAAGGTGGGCAAAGAGGGCACTGGCCAATGCCCGAACTGGGGGATGTCTTAATGTGTTTACTCTGCGTTCACGGAACGTGGACATGGAGGCTATGTAATCTACTGGAAAAAAATATGTATATATTTCTCACGGTTGTGGAGGCTGAGGGGTCTGAGTTCAAGGTGCCAGCAGATTTGGTGTCTGGAGAGAGGTGCTTTCTGCTTCCAAGATGGCAACTCTGGCTGTGTCCTCACATTGCAGGAGTGTAAAAGCAAACAGGATCTAACTAGTCCCCCAGAGTGCCGTTATAAGGGTATATAATCACCTCCTCAAGGCCTCACATCTTAATCCTGTCACACTGAGGATGAAGTTTCAACATGAATTTTAGAGGGACACTAATACTGAAACCACAGCAGGAGGCAGGGAGTGTTTTCATGGAGAGAATACTGTTGCCGTTACTGCACTAAGGCAGAAAAGGAGTGGGAGAGAATTACCCCCAATGCTCTGTCCTCTGGGCATCCCATCACCTTACACCTCTGGGCATCCCATCACCTTACACCGATCTTCCTCAGCCAAACCCGCATGGAAGTCCAAGACCAGGAAAACCCGAGTCATGCTATTTATAGAGGTATTGGCAGTTTTGAGGTGCATAGAGAGGAGTCCGAGTCATGCTATTTATAGAGATATTGGCGGTTTTGGGGTGCATAGAGAGGGGTAGAGATTAAAGGGGGTTGAAAGGTAAGTGAAGGTAAGCCATCACTGATATCTGTGAGATACTGTGCAGCAGGGGTTGGGGGGGAACTGGCTGGTTTTGGTCAGTGCTGTCTGTGAACACAGCCTTGGGAATGGAGAGACAGAGCTTGCCGGCTCTTCTCTGGGGAGAATCAGGGCAGGTTATTTGCTCCATGTGTAGTGGGCAGACTACTATGTGGTTTTAGAATTTGGAAACTTTAGTAACTTTGCAAAAACTATCCTCCGTCATATTTTAACATTAAAGAACACTATCATTTTAAACATGTGTTTTATGAACACATCTCCTTCCTCATGGTACTTGCCTTTTCTATACGTATCTGAAGCTCAGTTAAGCTTTTCTTAATAAAAGAATGGATGCACAAAAGAGGATTTTTTTCTGCTTGTTCCAATATCTCTTGAGATTATTAACATGTTTGACTTCTTAGTCACGATAAGTCAGTTATGACCCCTCCTCTCCTTTTTCTCTTAAACTTTCCCAAGACCACCATCCAAACTCAAGCCTTCACTGCAACTGATCAAATCCAGTGCAAAAGCTTTGTGGTCTTATACTTAGCATCTGCCTTCAATCTGCTTGCTTCAGTGCCTCTTCCCACATTGCTACCCAAGTATCTTCCTAAAACATCACATGAGTTGGGTTATTTTTCTGCTCAAAAAGCACTCATGGGATCCTTTTTTGCATATATAATAGAATACAGTTCTTAGCCTAGCATTAAACATGTTCCATAATCTGAGTCTAGTATGCTTTTTCTGGTTGTACTTCATTCTTAAGTTATCTATGTAATACAGATATGAATTTGAACATGCTCAACCTCTCTTGCCTCAGTTATTTCATTTGTCCAATTCCTTTCATCTAGCATGCAGTCACCAGGATTTGCCTGTGCTGTAAACCCCACTGTAGCTCAAGGCTCCATTCAGAGTCACCCTCCTCCATCAAGCCTGTTCTTGACGGTTACATTTAATCCTTCCTGATAGATTATGTCCTTATCTTCATGGTGGACCTTCTGTTCTGGGTGGTATTATTCACCCTGTGGTTCCTGGGCTGTCCTGGCCAAGTCTTGCCCCATAATGTTAGCCATCTGACAGGCTTAAAGTTTACAAAGCATACACTGTCCTTTGTTTTTTGAGACGGAGTCTTGCTCTGTCGCCAGGCTGGAGTGCAGTGGTGCGATCTCGGCTCACTGCAACCTCCACTTCCCAGGTTCAAGTGATTATCTTGCCTCAGCCTCCTGAGTAGCTGGGACTACAGGTGTGCACCACCACGCCCAGCTAATTTTTGTACTTTTAGTAGAGACGGGGTTTCACCATGTTGGCCAGAATGGTCTTGATCGCTTGACCTGATGGTCCACCTCCCTCGCCCTCCCAAAGTGCTGAGATTACAGGCATGAGCCACCGCGCCCAGCCAAAGCATACATTTTCTCTATCTTTACTTGTGATGTGCTACAATCATAGATATTAACATCTTTCCCATTTAGCAAGATTAGGAAACTGAAGACAGCATATTTAATGACAAAGCTCAGTAGTATACCCTCAGAAAGGAATTAACTCCCAGACACATGGATGTATCATGCACCACCATTGTCTCTGTTCTACAGCTGTCAAAGTGTAGAAGTAAACTGGGTGCACATGCTTCATTCTTCACCAGTCCACCAAGGATCCCCTGAATCCATCTGATCACATAAGCGATGGTAGTCAAGGGACCCGAAATGGGTCCATCTAGAAAAGCAACTAATAAATTTAACTTTCTACATAGTTAGAAAACAAAAATCAGCTCACTTGGATCAAGTACCTGGCAAGGTTTGTATATGATTTAGAGTCTTTGCACTTTATGGACAAAATGAATAGTATAAAAAATGTGTTTATAAATGATAAATCTAGCAATCCAAATAAAATACCATCTACTTTTTGACATATTTGATAAATAACTAGAGTGCCATTTCTTTAATCAGTTAAAAGTTTGTTATATGCAAGAATTTTGAAAGTTTTCTGCATGTAAAGGGCAAGCTTTCTAAGTTTGTGACCGATCACAAGGATCCAAACTATTTTGTATTTGTTTCAGATAAGTGTAAATATATAGAAATTCATGTTAAAATATGTAACACATCATATTTTTGCATGTTTTATTTATTAAGCTTGTTATTACATGTTTTCATATTATGAAGAACACATTTCCCCCAATAGGAAGTGGCTTTTGTCTTTTGCTCTTTGATAAGATCTTTCAAAGAGACTTTAATTTTCATCATTAAGTTTAATTAAATTTTGTAAAGTAGCTGGTTCAATATCACACAGCTTTGAGCATGAGTAATCAAATCGTATATGTTTCCTGAATACTATCATCAACTTCAAATCTTGAGTGAGAATATGCACTTAGAGTGAGTTGGCATTGATGACAGTGGATATAACCTATGTTTCAAAATGCTTTCCTGATGATAATATAGATTTTTGGCTGACTCCTTGCATTGTTTTAAACTTTGTTATGTGGTTGACAAGAGTATATACAACTAATTGAAGAAATGTAGCTCTGATATTTTATTGTTCTTGAATTATCATATTATCTAAATTTGGTACTTCTTTGTAGGAAACTTTTTAACCCACTTAACCTTTTGTGAAGTCAGTTTAGTTAAAATTAGACAATTTCATCCTTGAATTCACTTGCCATGGTTAAGATGACTGTGCCACTTAACAATAGCTGCAAGAGAACCTGTGAGTGGGGCTGTGGGAACTCCTTTGCCCTCTGCAGAGCCCACATTTCTCAGGAAACCAATGACCTCATTTCCTGTGTAAATCTCGGACATGCAGCCTGAGTGGAGAGTCCAGAGTCAGGCTACGTGTTCAATATTAGTAACACTTAGATATTTGCCTACTTTTTGAGAGAATAGAAATAGATACAGAAATTCTCACAATTTATTTCCAGAACCAAGTTGACTATTTTATAAATCCCATTTTGAATACTTTTGATCTTGTAGATAAGGTAAGTCCATATTGCTTCTTGGACCATACTGAGGGTTTGATTCTCTTGGGGTTCCTGAGGAAAACAGGCTCCATGGCCCAGTAACTACTGATGAACTCAAATTCTTTCCGTCGTTGGAGCGTGGTCAACATCAGCAGTTGATGAAACTGAAAGTCAGCGTTTCACATGTAGCTTGTCCTGGAACTAAACTGAGAAGAGGTCTTTGGAACTGGTGTCACACAGGGAGAAGTATCCCAGTGTGAGGTCAGAGCATGCACATTTCTCAGTGATGTGACTACACACTGTGAACTGTGAGACTGACCCTTTCTCCATAGCGAGGAAAAAGACCTTGTTGAAAAATGCCAGAATACTATCTTGGAACCCGAGTGTATTAGCATGACTCAAATATCAAAGGCTGTTTTTTTTTTCTCCCCAAAATGGCTTAGAAAACAAAAAAGTATGGAACTGATTGTCTCTTATACAAAGGCAAGTTAGAGTTTGTAACCTGTGTAAATGCTGTAATTAAAACCTTGTTTTTACATGGATTCATTATGTTAAATTCTTCACTAATTACTGACATTTTCTTTAATGTGTACATGTGGGGAACATAAGAATATGATTATCTCGAGTTAAAAGTGTAAGCAGTAATGAGCATATTATGGGTTTCCCTTTGTCCTTGGTCACTCTAAGCTTCTTGACAATAAGGCTTGACTTTTATAGATTTGATGCTCTATGCAATTTTCTGTAAGCAAATAAATGCATGTAAAGTAAAAATGACAACATTCATATACACATGTTGAGTGGTACAGCTTCTCTTTACATTAGCTACCCCAGTTACAACTTCTTCCCTTGTGTAGGTACAAGTCGGTGATTAAAGTGCAGAACAACTTCCCCAACACAGGAATCCGGCTTCAGAAAATATCTGTGCTGGAGAACTTGCAGTGGAGGAATGGAAGCCTTGAGAAAGGGAGGGCTGGGAAACAAGAGCTGGGACTCACCCTGAAGACACTCATAAATATCAATTTTAATATCTATTACAATACAACAATAAGGGCAAGCTAAAAAAGGCTATACAAGGCATTTTGCATATCTTCATGTCCTGGGTTCTCTGAAGCCCTTTTCCTGTTAATATCTTTTGCCAGAAGAATCTTCTCAGGATCTCCTCTCCTGTCTGTTCCAACCAGATGCTCGTACATTCATTTTGGTTCCTCATGGGTCATATACCCACTGAGAGACACGTTCCTTTGGTTTTCTTTCTTCCGAGAAGGTTTCTCCACAAGATTCCTGGTTGAGTTGATGGAGTGAAGGTCTGTCTGTCCCCCAGTTTTTTTTATTTGGAGACAGAGCCTCACTCTTTCCCACAGGCTAGAGTGCAGTGGTGCCATCTTGGCTCACTGCAACCTCCGGCTCTTGGGTTCAAGCAATTCTCATGCCTCAGCCTCCCTAGTAGGTGGGATTACAGGCATGCACCACCATGCCTGGCTAATTTTTATATTTTTAGTAGAGACGGGGTTTCACCATGACCAGACTGGTCTTGAACTCCTGACCTCAGGTGATCCGCTTGCCTTGGGTTCCCAAAGTGCTGGGATTACAGGCATGAGCCACCACGCCCAGCCTGTCTGCCACCTTTGATGGACAGTGTTACTACAGGGACAGAGGAAGATTCCCAAAGACCTGCAGTCATCCTGTCTAATGCATGTCCAGGCTCCCCTCTGAGACAGCATTGCCCGGCTCTCAGCACTCCCCTCCATTGCCCAAAGCCCTTTTGCAGGACCTCTGCCTGTTCTCCCCGGTTTGTGCCTTGTTTTGTTGTATTTTATTTCCTGTTTCTAACCCAGTCATCTCTTTTTCTAATTATTCCCAACCTATATAACTCACATACACTGGAGGAAATATCTTCATGGAATTAAAACCACATGGAGCAATGTTTCACATAAGCAGAATTCAGGAAGGACTTCAGTAATCCCACCCCAAACACACAGGCAAAGGGAGTGCAGATTTCTTCAGCAACATGGTGGCAGCAAGGCCATGAAAAAATCCGGGCCAGACGAGTGTGCAAACACAACTGCCTCTTCCTTTCCACTGGAGTTTTGGGTAACTGCTCTGACAATACTGTGATTTGCTGAAGCCACAGATAATCAGTTTCAAAACAAGATTTCTACCCCTGGCTCACTACATCACAAATAACTGTGTCTTGTATTCTTCTGATGTTAAACAAAGATGGCCCTCAATGTAATTGTTAGAGTGCCTCCTCCCCACTTCTGTCAGTTGTTGCTTCTCTGCCTGCCATGAGTTTAGTGTCTTAGGGCTGCCTGGCCCCAGTGCCAGCACAGCAGGGCCTCTCCATCTTAGCCACCCTTTCTCCCGACATGGTCAGGAGACCTGTGATAGGCGGTGCTCATCAACTGCCTTCTTCTTTACTTGAAAATGTCCCAAACATTAGATGAAACTCATATTATTTAGTAGTCAGGATTTCAATTGAACAGAAATAATTCATTCCAGCTTATGAATGATGGCTAGGCACTTGACAAATAGATTCCAATAAGGTATTTTCACTTTCAAGGCGTATTTACACGTCAAAAATTATTACTTTTCCATTAGACATATTTTGGGATAAAAGGGGGACTCTTCTTGCCGCTTCTAAAATTACTTCACATTTGAGATCATGACTGGCATGTATATAGTGTTTTCCAATGGACAAAATATCTTTTATGCATATAATCTCATTTTGTCTTGTAAAACCTTATAATACATGTATTTTTATTATCTCAGTTTTCCAGATGAAGACATTGAAGATTGGAGCATTCAAGAATTTTTCCAAAGCAGGGAAGAGCCTGAACATGAAGCTATATGGTCTTACTTCAGGTTTTATGCATCTAATATAGCATTGGCCAGTAACTATAGAGCTGTTCTTACTTTTTATATTATAAGATGAATTGGTAGAATGCATTTTATTTAGTGGAAAGAATATGGACTTTATTGACAAACTAATAAGGACTCAAATTCTGCTACTCTACCTGCTAATGTTTCCTTGGACAAGTCAAACAATCTCTCCAAGTCTCGGTTTCCCAGCCTGTGAAATGATAAGAATAATCTTTGTACAATTCCTATAGTGGTGTCTGGCACCATTGGCACTAAATACATGTTATGACTTTTTTTTTAAAGACTTGTTATTTGTAGGGGAATAGGGCATAAATGTTGACAGAAATAGTGCTATGAATCAAGACATGAAGCAAGTAATTCCTTCATTTCTTGTTTTATGGCTAACCCGTGAAGAATATTTCTCACCTAACAACAAGGCCATAGGCCAGGGATACGTTTGGAAAACTAAAGGCAAATATGTCAGATTTTCATGCAGGAATCTTTCTAAAGGAGGAACCAGATTATTATAAAAGATATGCTTTTCTCTTTTTCTGGGCTTTACCATCATTCCTTTAACGTTAAGGAGGAAATGTCAAGAGTGGTGGTGAAGTTTTTTGTTCACACAAGGTTTCAATGGTGCCTTTAAAACACAATTGGTCCAGGCGTAGTGGTTCATGCCTGTAATCCTGGAACTTTGGGAGGCCAAGGCGGGCAGATCACTTGAGGTTGGGAGTCAGAGACCAGCCTGGCCAACATGGCGAAATCCCGTCTCTACTGAAAATACAAAAATAAGCCAGGCATGGTGACTTGTGTCTGTAATCCTAGCTACTTGGGAGGCTGAGACACAAGAATCGCTTGAACCCAGGAGGCAGAGGTTGCAGTGAGCTGAGACCGTGCCACTACACTCCAGCCTGGGAGACAGAGTGAGACCCTGTCGCAAAAAAAAACAAAAAACAAAAAACAAACAAAAACTGCAATTGTTGAAACACTCTTTTTCATCAATCATTATATATTGGGCCAGGATTACCAAAAAATGGAAAAAGTATAATTTCTGCTTCTGAGGAACTCACAGTCTAGTGGGAGACACCATTTATTCATCCGTTCTTTCATCAAACACCCATTGAGAATGTAATGCACCCTGGACAAAGGAGCAGTCATTTGACTATGACACAAGATAATAGTCAAAGTCTTTGCCCTCACGGAGTTCACAGCCTAGCCATGGAGATTAAAAATAAAAAGATATAATAGAATAAAGAGTAATAGATTTTAAAACACTGGAAACCCAGCATGTGGTAAAACTGAAAAAGAGGGATACCTAACCTAGTATGACAGGTGAGGCAGAGGTTAGGGTGAGAAAGAATGGTATAGGAAGGATTTCTGGAAAATTTCAAGATAAATCTTAAGGATAAGTCAAAATTATACAAGTAAAAAGGAGAATAGTGCCTGCTACATTGCAATTGTTTGGCAAACATCTGCAATGATTACTAACTGTCTATCAGTTTTTGGCTCTGCTTCAATTCTCACAGTCCAAGCTCACTGCAGTTAAATCTTCAGTCTCCAGCACTGCACTTGGGAAAATGTCAAGGAGTTAAATGTACATGTAATTGGAGTGCCACAAGAAGACAACTGAGAGAGAGGGGCAGAACAGCTCATGAGGGGAAAATCCACTACATACAAAGAAAGAATACTGCAGACTCCTCATTGAAATCTATGTCCGAAAAAAATGGCCTGGAACTATAAAGAGCTGTTCTTTAAGGTACTTAAAAACATTTTTTGCCAACCTGGAAGTCTTTAACCAGCAAAAACGTCTTCCGAAAACAAACAGCCTTTTCAGAACAAATACTGAGCTAATTCATGTTTAGTACACTTGCACATAAGTGTTAAATAAAATTTCTTTAGTAAAAGAATTATAATACCAGAAGGAAAATTTGATCTGTAAAAGAAAAGATATTAAGAGCCCCAAAAATATACAAAAATTATGTAAAAATTTTTTATTGTTTTATCTCCTTAAAAGATAATTGATTGTTTAAAGCAAAAACAATAAAATGTTATAGGATTTGTGGCACATGTTAAATGTATGCATTTGAAGTAAAATGTAAGATAACAGTAGTGCAAAGACAGAAGAGAAAAACTGACTTCTGCTGCTGTACATTTTTTATACTCTACATAGAACTGTGATAAGTTAAAGACGTGTATTCTAAACTCCCGGTGAAATAAAAATTTAAAAATAAAAAAATTAAGAAGTAAGATGGAGCAAGTAGAAAACAAATAGAAAGATAGTGGATTTGATTTTAGTTTTATCAATAATTATACAAATTTAAATAATCTAAACCCCCAGAATTTTTAAAAATGGGAGATTAAAAAACAATAAATATTATGTAGTCTTTGTTATCATCATTATTTTATAAAGGGACAGGGCATAGATTTGGACAGAAATAGTAAGTTTTACAATAAGAAATATTACCAGAATTGCATAACATTTCATGATGTTAAAAGGGTCAATTCAACAAGAGGACACAACAATACTAAATATTGCCTAACCATAGAGCTTTAAAATATATAAAGAAAAAATATACAACAGAAAAAAGAAATGGGTAAATCCCGTTACTGTTGGAGATTGTAGATTCTAACCCATTTTTTTCAGTAACTAATAGAATGAGATAAGAAACCAGTCAAAGGGTAGAAGACAAACAATACTCTTAATCAGATTTACCTCGTTGACTTTTCTAAAACAGTCCACCAAACAGCAATATAAAAGACATTGTTATCAACTGCACATTTAAAACATTCACTAAAACTGATGATAATCTGGGCTATAAAAACAAGTCTCAATACATTGAAAAGGACAGAAATCATACACAGTATGATCTCTAAGCACAACTAAATGAAACTAGAAATAAATTATTTCCAAATGTTCTGAAATGAAACGACATACTTCTAAAAATTCCTGAGTCAAGGAGGAAGTCACAGATGAACTTAGAAAGTATTTCAAAGAGAACAAAGATGAAAACAAAAGCAGAATATATCACAATTTGTAGGATGCACATAAAGTAGCCATTTGGGGAAATGTAATAATGCTTATATTACAAAGGGAAAATTTCTGAAATTTATATATTTCAAATCATTCATGATATGTCAAGTCTTCTCATCTTGTTTTTCTTAAGGACTGTTTTGGCCTTTATTATATAGTTTATAAGTTCCACAAAATATATTGGGAATTTACTGGAATTTTGTCAAACCTGTTTAATTTTGTCAAACTCAAAGATAATATAAATATGTTTGAGGAGAATTAACATTATTAAAAAAGCAAGACATTTAGCCTATGAACATAGTACATATCACCCCTCATTTTGATGTTATTATTGTACAAAAGTTTTATATTATTGTACATAAAGACTTTGTACACTTTTTAAATTTATTCTTAAATTTTATACTTTTCGTGAAATATGAAGTTAATTTTTTAAATTATTATTTTTAACATTATTGCTGGTGTAAAGAAATACAATTCCATTGGACAATGAATTTTGTATCTAGTAACTCATTGAATTTTTTTATTAATTTAAGTAATTCATGTATAAATTTTTGGATTTTCTATTTAAATAATCATATTGAAACTACTGCATTTTAATAGTTTCTCATTATTATGTTTACATATTTACTCATCTTATCCCTAAACTCAAAGACAATATATTATACTCTTTAGTATAAGTACATTATATATTTAGTGTAGTACAGGTACATTATAAAGTATAATGTTTACTAAAGCCTTTCTGTAAAATCTTTCTCAGGCTAAGAACATTTACTTTTTTTACTAGAATATAATATTAATAAAACATATTCCAGAAAAGCGTAAAATTTACCAAACATTTAGGTTTTTAATTTAAGCAGCATGGAGAGAAATGACGCTCGCATGGTTGAAACACAGAGGCTGGAAGCACAGATGTTCTTAGAGCTACTATATTGTTTGAATCAACAGTGACGTATATAAGCAAAATTCCACAAAACCACAGATTTAACTGCCATTATTATTCAGAAATATCTGGTGTTACTTCTGGTGTAACAAATGGACTACTGTTAGGATAAAGAATATCCATATGAAAAAGTGTTTTACATAAAGTAGAAATTTAAATAGTAACATAATCTGGGTGCAATCCAACAATAACAGTTAGAGTTTTGCTTTCCTAAAATACTATATGCTAACTCTATTCTAAGGGATTTAGATATAGCTTTCATTGTTTTCAAGAGAAACATTTGTTTACTTGTTCAAAGTTTAGTATCTGAAATGGCAATGTATCTTACATTAGATAAGCATAACTTAATTTCAACATTATTTAATATGAATGCATTAAAAGTGTATGTCATTATCAATGGTATTTTAGATTTAGTGGAATTTTGTATAATTTCATGAAACACTAGACACTATGGAATCACTATAGCGTAAGGTCTGCAAAAGCAGGAAATTTTATTTTAGTCACTCTTATAGGAGTCACTTGATAAATATTTGTTGAATAAAAATGAATGAGTTGTCCAATGAAATAAATAAAGGCACAGCATTCTAGCCTCATTCAGGGGGCAGTAGTTCATCCTCTGGCCTCATATCACTTGAGCAATGATGTGGACATCACTTGGAAATGCTCAACTTAATCAGGTATGTTCATAATGAGGGCTTCTCATTTTTCTGTGAAAATACTACAATATACTGTCTTTAGGGAGGAATCAAACAATGTAACAAAATATAGAAAAATAGTTAAGCATGATTCAAATTAAAAGCCCTGGAATTTATAAAAATAAGCTTTATTTATTCGGGAAAAAATAACATTGTGCAACTCTCTATTCCCCGGTGATTCCTAGTAAATAAGACAATAAACCCTTTAAGATGAACTTTGTCAGAAGCAAAGGATCACTATTTCCCGAAGAGCTGCAAAATACCATAGGCCAGCAATAATACAGGTGATAACTGAGGTCATAAAAGCCATTTAGACAAGTTGAGTTGACAATGATCTAAGAAGGGCCAGGCCACTCTCCTGTGCCCCCTCCCCAAACTGCTGCCAATTGCTTTGCTTTGACTACCTCCTTCCCATGCACCCATCCCGTACCCACAGCCCTGCTTGGAACTCTCCTAAGTTCCAGACTCAGGTACTCATCTGCATCCTAGTGCCCTCTACCTGGAGACGTCCATACTTTTAGTTCAGTGTGCTCACAAGTGAAGTCATAAAGAGCCAAGAGTGCAGGATTAGGGTCAGGCAGCCCCACTTCTTAGTTATGTTTAGATTTCTTAGTTCACTTGACCCTCTACGTTTTCAGATTTCATTTCTATAAAATAACAATGGGCTTCATAGAATTGCTTTTAGAGTATTATAAAATAACGTAGGTAATACCTCTAACAAATATTCAAACACATATTGAACATATAACCAATGTCTGGTACCGGCTTTGCCCTCCTTTCACAAGCTTAATGGCAATGCAGTTAAGTCAAGGACCTGGATCAGAATTACAGCATGATGGACACGCTCCATGTGTGCGCACACCCGTTCCTGGATAGCTTTTCAAGGGTCTTCTCTTTTCTGCCACCTGACAAGTTATCCAACTTCCCTACTTGGAAGTGGCTTCTTGCCATGAGATAAACCCTTTCTAATCTGTCCTCCCATGAGCAATGCACCCAGGGCATCCTTCCTCTTACTCCATCTCAACCTTGAGCCTGCAGAATGGAACTCAAGTTTCCTGGAGCAGTCACGGTTCCTGCACTGTCTCCTCTTCTGCCTTGAGGGCTGCCAAGCCTGCGTCCACCGTGCGCATGAACTCTGCCATCAGTAGGTTTCATGCGTGTCCCCCATGCTCCTACCTGGGCTCACATGAATGTGCTCTTCTCTCTTTCTGAAATGCCCTTTTCCTTTGAGCGATTGTGGAAATCCTGCTCATCTTTTACAGCTAATCTCAGATGCACCCTCCTTCTGGAAGCCTCCTCTAACTGGCTTGGCTACACATGGCCCAGACTTGGTTTGAGATCATTAAAACAGCAGGAAAAAATGAATGGTGTGAAGGGAACACACAGACAGCATGTGGCATGGTTGGAAGCTGTGGTCTGATCTATGGCGTGTCCTGAGACCACGGCTGTTCTTTGATTTTTGCTACAGCCCTGAGAACCCAGTGGACCTGCTCAGACGTCCTGCTGCTCTTCCGATCAAGCCCTTTGTTTCTCTGTCTGTCTTGTTTTCTGCTTTTCACTTTCTTGTTCTCACCTGTCTGATTTGTAAATAATAAAATAATCAAAGTTAGACAATTCCAGCTACTTAAGATAACTGTGTTTCCAGGGAATCTGTTTTATGTGTAGAGAGGAAAAAATAAGTAGTCACAATCCTGGATTTTCTATGTGAATAAGTTTGCTTAGAGAGCAGCAGCTGTTAAAATATAAATGTGATATTTGAGTTCAAACGGGAGCAGAAATTATACTTAGTGTGGGCCAAAGAAAGGCATTTCAACGACAGGGCTCTTTCATCTGGAGTGGCGTGCCTAATTCTGATTTAGAGAAAAGCAGGTCTGATATTTTGCGGTGGAAAAGGAGGCCTGGGGCTGGGCATCAGAAAATCAGCTTTCAAACACTTCCTCCAGGTTGTAGCTGAGCAACTTGAAGCTCTTTAGTGAAATGAAAAAATAGTAGGCGTCTTGTCCAGCTCAGAAGCATATTGTCGCAGAGTACACACAGATGGCTGAAGGCAGAAAATACCACACCAGTTCAGTTCCCCCCAGTGAAAGCTATCTTGCCTTGGTGGAAAGAAGTCACAAAACGTGAAGGTTTATCATGAACAGGCAAAAGAAGTTCACTTGTTTTCACGATTTAAAACATTTGGCTTAAACTCTGTCTCTCTCCATTTTAAATGTAAATTAGAATAGGGAAACAGGAGGAAATATGCAAGATTCTGGAACACCTGAAGTTTCCATGTTTTTCTTTTTTTTTTAGTTCCTGGCTCTTTAGAATTAACCAACACATTCCCTAGGTATAGTTATAAAAAATGGCTGGGGTAAGAATAACGAGTTTGTGGTATTTTTAAAATTGCATGCACAGTCACTTGGAGAACCTTGAATGATGTTACGAGACTGAGCTTCCCATACTCACTGGGACACACACAGTTGCTCTTGTTTGTAAGAGAGGACGCTTCTGAAGTGTCATTTCCTCTGCTGCTAGTATCGGCCTGCCTTCCCCTCGACCCCTGCCGTGTGGCCACCGCTGTATCACATGTCCACGCCCGTCCCTGGCTGGGGCCCTGGAAGCCAGGGCGTACCGAGTGGGACAGCTGGCAGGGGCTCGGGCTGGTGTGGTCACTGACAAAGAATCCTCCTCCGGCCTGTCAGTCTGTCAGTGGCAGCTCTGCAGCTGTTGGCCCGCATACCTGGCATACCTCCATCTCCAGGCAACTGCTGGGTGTGGGCGGGAATCCCAGCAGCACCCACTGGCTTCGGCTGCCTCCCACAATGCCAGCCCCCAGGTAGCCAAGAGGAGTCGTCCAGGTGTCAGGGAGAGCAGCTGAGAGAAGCATGGAGGGCGGTGGTTGTGGGAGAGAGGAGGAAGTTAGGAGGGTCGCCCACACACTTTAGGAAAGCTTGGTGCAAAGATAAAGAGGCTGTGTTTCAAAAACAGCCCTGCTCCACCATCCTGAACCTAGTCCCGATCATTCCTTGAAGAAGTAGTTTCCCAAGTGGGTCTTGCCTAAACAATGTATGTGGACATGGGAAAAGCATGGACTTGGCAGCAGTTTCAGAAGGTTCCCTGCTGCTGGTGACTTTGGAAAAGTCCCTTAACCAGTGTGATCTTCCATGTCCTCCTCCAGAGCAGGGGACTGTGTACCTTCCCGGAGGCCTGGAAGGATTTTGTTAGGTTTTCCCGATAAACTCACTCAGTGGATGAAAGGGGGGACGTTTGTAAAGTTGTCATATTTATGTTGAATGTAAGATCATTGAACTCTCACTGCTATGCAAAAATCAACGTTAACGAGCGCCATGTGCAACAAAAGAGATTTGTTTTCATGAGTACACACCTAGACGGTGAAACTGTGCACACACCAGTTCACACTTTAAAAATGTCTCTTTTCTATTTTACATTTCTTTGAAGACCAACAAGAATGGTTTTTAGAAGTGTTTTTAACTATGGGAAAATACAGATAACATAAAATTTATCATTAACCACTTAAGATGTGCACAGGTCAGTGGCGTCATGCACGTTCACAGTGCTATGCAGCCATCACCACCATCCAACCACAGAACGCTTTCATCTTGTAAAATTCATACCCCGCACCCACCGAACCACAACTTCCCATTTCTCCTTCCCTCCAGCCCCTGGCAAGCACCATTCTATTTTCTCTGGCTACAAATTGGACTATTCCAGGTCCTTTATATTACTTTTAATGGCAAACACCGCAATAACTTTGCACCAACCTAAAATGAGTTGAATCATGTAGTATCTGTTTGTTTGTTTGTTTTTTGACTAGCTCACTTCACTTAGCATAATGTCCTTTGTTTATTATCAGCAATTACATTTTAAAATTTCTAATCTTAGAAAAAGAGGCATACTGTTGTCAACGAGCGGTCAGCAGTTTCAGAATATGTGACTAGATGACAGACACAATAGACTTAAAAAAGTAATACCATTCCATTGTGCCAAGAAAACTTGCAAAAGTGTTCTCTCTGTTGTAAGCATCCCAAATGTCTGAACGTATGTTACTTCCCCCACCACTCTTTTCTTTCATTTTTATCTTTACCTTTTTCTAGGTAAGGGCTGATTTTCCTGTGAGGTGAGAGGTAACATGGAGCTGTACATTTTAAAGTGACTTGCGTTCTCTAGGTTCAGCTCAGGAAGTTGCCTCTGCTGCAGGTTGTAGGTATCCGTGGTCAGCCCTTCATTCTATCTGCCCATTCCGCCTGTCTTTAGCACAGCTTGCCTCTCCCCTTCCTCACAACCCTGCCTAATTCTACTTGCTTTCTTTGACTCACTCATGAAGACTAAGCAGGTACTATGCCCAGTATTTTACTTATATCTAAATCTCATGCCTTTTTAGCAATATCAGTATTCCTGTTCTCACTTCAGAGATAAGGAAACTGAGGCTGGAAGATCTCATGTAACTGCCTATAGCCTAGCATCCATCTCAATGGGCATCAAGAACTAGATCAAGTATGTTTTGAGCCAAATCCCAGAGGCTGCCCTGCACAGGATGTGGCAGTCATCACTGCCTTAGTCATCTGATTTTTACTTTTTGTTTGTGTGTTTGTTTTTGAGAGAAGAGTCTTGCTCTGTCACCCAGGCTGGAGTGCAGTGGCACAATCACAGCCTCCTGCAACCCTTGCCTCCTGGTTCAAGTGATTCTCCTCCCTCAGCCTCCCAAGTAGCTGGGATTATAGGCATATGCCACCATGCCCAGCTAATTTTTGTATTTTTTTTTTTATTTTTTAGCAGAGACGGGATTTCACCATGCTGGTCTCGAACTCCTGACCTCAAGTTATCTGCCCACCTCGGCCTCCTAAAGTGTTGGAATTACAAGCGTGAACCACCACGCCCGGCCCTGACTTTTGCTTTCTATTGGGCTTACATATGTATTCTCCCACTTTCAGGAGAACTCAATGCTCCTGAAGAACACAGCCCATGACTCCTCATTTCTGTCTCCTGGCAAAGGTTAGCACAATATTTTGTGCAAAGGTTTTGCTTTCTTAATGATAAGTGAATGAAATATGGAAAAGGTTTAACATAAAAATATATTCAAGTTAGCATTTTGCCTGAAATTTATACTC
Source organism: Macaca mulatta (assembly GCF_049350105.2). Classification (NCBI taxonomy): domain Eukaryota; kingdom Metazoa; phylum Chordata; class Mammalia; order Primates; family Cercopithecidae; genus Macaca; species Macaca mulatta. The sequence goes on from NC_133418.1 coordinate 119,207,637, forward strand.
AATTACATCTAGGAAATTAGGTGTACATGATTAACATATATGTATATATCGTTTTCCTATTTGAGTAGTGACAAGATGGAGGAAAGGCAAGGAAAAGCTGGAGAATTTGAAATATGCACGAGATCATTTCTGATCCAGAAACAGGAGACATAAAGTAGAGGTCGAGATCACTGAACAGTGGGCTTTCTCGAGTCGGGTAGAGAAGTGGTCAGTCCTTCTAGAGCTGGATCCACCAGTGTGTGGCTCTCTACCCGAGGGTATCCACCTGTGCTCCATTCCCTCGTCTGTCCACTGGGGTGCACACAGCACCTCTCCTGCGAATTAAAAACCGTGGTGCCTGAGCAGCTTTCAGGGAGCCAGTGGCACTCGCTGCTCAGCGGACGTGAGCGAAAGGGGAGTGGAGGCCTCAGCACAGGGCCTGGTACTAACTCGAGAGATATTTGTTGTGCCCTATACCCAGCAGATACTGAGTAAATGGTCAATGTTGTCATTATTTTGACAGATATTTTTTAAAATCTGGATTATAATCCTTCAATTTGGATAAGACAGACAATATTGATGGGTTGAGGTACTTCGTCAAAGAATGTAAAGAAAGATAATGTGAAGAAGGACAATTTTTTTTATTAAAAAGGAAGCTTTATTCTTAGACTTGTTAATAAGTGTCTCTTACTGAATTATTTGCTTATTAGGCAAAGCAGCGACATCACTGAATCATTCTAAAATTCCTTCCCTTTTATGTCTTGAGGTTATGAACACATTGTAAGGCACCTGACGTGGCATCTGACAAGCTCTACAAGTCAAAGAATGAACCAGAAGAAATAATCATCTATTATTTTTTCCCCTGAACATCTCTACAGTCGAGACAGTCTTAGAATTTCTCTCTTCCATTCCAGGATATTAGACTGATGAAATTGAATTCCTTTTTTTTTTTTTTTTTTTTTTTTGAGACGAAGTCTCACTGTGTCCCCCAGGCTGGAGTGCAGTGGCAAGACCTCAGCTCATTGCAACCTCTGCCTCCCAGATTCACGCCACTCCTCTGCCTCAGCCTCCCGAGTAGCTGGGACTACAGGCGCCTGCCACCACGCCTGACTAATTTTTTTTGTATTTTTTAGTAGGGATGGGGTTTCACCATGTTAGCCAGGATGGTCTCGATCTCCTGACCTCGTGATCCGCCCGCCTCAGCCTCCCAAAGTGCTGGGATTACAGGTGTGAGCCACCGCGCCCTGCAGAAATTGAATTCCTTGCTTTTCACCAACTCGAATTTATTCTTCTCTCATGTAAGGCCATCTTACATAAATGAGACTCCTTTGTTCCCTTTCCCTTAATAACAGGCCTACATGGAGGTGAAGGAGGTGAACGCATCTGTTCTCATCTTGAAACATCCACGTGCTCTTTCATTTTTTTCTGACAAGGGAGAAGAGGTGACATGAAAACCCACTATAGGCCTTCTGAATGAGACTAGTGTTATTTAAGTGACTTGACTTGGGCGGGCGCAGTGGCTATGCCTGTAATCCCAGCGTTTTGGGATGCTAAAGCAGGTGGATCACCTGAGGTCAGGAGTTTGAGATCAGCCTGGCCAACAGGGTGAAACACCATCTCTACTAAAAATACAAAAATTAGCCAGGCGTGGTGGTGTGTGCCTGTAATCCCAGCTACTTGGGAGGCTGAAACAGGAGAATCACTTGAACCCAGGAGGTGTACGTTGCAGTGAGCCAAGATTGCACCATTGCAGTCCAGCCTGAGCAAAAAGTTGGAAACTGTCTCAAAATAAATAAATAAATAACTTGACTGGGAGGTCATTTTCTGCTGTGTGCCAATTTCCCAAATGCCTTCTAAGTTGTCATGTACAGACTGTCAATATATTATAAGCAATGAATTTCACAGCTAACAAAATTCTCATCAAGATAGTTTAAGGGACTTTCTCAAGGTCACACTCCTTGTTACTGTCAGAAAAAAACTGAAATGCAACTTTCCTTTCTGCTACACTGCAATGATCCTTGTTTCACCAAGGCTCAATAGATTCATTTAGGGACACCAACTGATCGCTCAGATTAGTCTCTTTTCAACTTTTTTGTCAAAACAAGAACCTATAATTACATATCGAAAGCACAAAAAGTGTTTTTTTTGGTGGGGCTGACGCTTTATCTTTTATTTTTATTTATTTTCAATAGGTTTTTGGGGAACAGGTGGTATTTGGTTACATGAATAAATTATTTAGTGATGATTTCTGATATTTTGGTGCACCCATCACCTGAGCAGTGTACATTGTACCCAACATGTACTCTTTTATTCCTCCCCTTCCCCCATCCTTTCCCCGGGTCCCCAAAGTCCATTGTATCATTCTTATGCCTTTGCATCCTCATAGCTTAACTCCCACTTATGAGTGAGAACATACGATACTTGATTTTCCATTCCTGAGTTACTTCACTTAGAATAATGGTCTCCAATTCCATCCAGGTTTCTGTGAATGCCTTTATTTTGTTTCATTTTAGGGATGAGTGGTATTCCATTGTGTGTGTGTGTGTGTGTGTGTGTGTGTGTGTGTGTGTATATACCATAATTTCCTCATGCCCTTATTGATTGATGGGCATTTGGGCTGGTTCCATATTTTTGCAATTGTGAATTGCAAAAGCACAATAAAGTTGGAGGGTCAGGACATGTCTCTGGCCACCCCACTATCCCTGACCATGTGTAGCTCTAGTACTAGGAGTTTCTGGTTTTGGCTCTGTGGTGAGTTTCCCTCTCATTCCAGTGATATTATTATACTTCTATTGCTTTGTTTCTGGACATGAAAGATGAGGATTTACTTTACCAACGCTACTTGGTCTTCCCTATCACCTGTCAATACTTTCATACATCATCATCATTTTCATTGGTTGCCTTTTGACTTTAGGACATATTTAGATTTCTTTTTGATGTCCTATCAATATTTGACAATATCTCTTGTCTCCCTACTTTAGAAAATGTTTATTGAATCTAGGCTTCCCCAACCCTCCTGCCAGTCTGGGTTCTATTGTCTCCCAGTTTCACATTTAAATTTTTGACATTTCTACTAGTGACACTTACTTCTGCCTATCTGCCAACTCTAAATTTTGAAAATCAATAAACAACATCAGCATTAAATGACCGTGTAAACACTGTTCAATGCCAGGTGAAGGACGATGCTAGGCTCACATTTTCTTTGCCACAGGCATACTCTCAAGACGCTCTAAGCCACCCAATAAATTGTTGTCCATTGGCATTGCATGAAATCATCCTATCAATTTTCTTCATAATGGAACCATTCATTTTATACAGAATTTTGTTTTCCTTTTTTTCTTGCAATGTTATTATTCTACCCTACACATTTTTCAAACTCTTGAACACACTTCTTATTTTAGTAAGTTACCTTTCTACCTCCAGACCTCCTTCTTGTCTTTTATTATCTTGCTGCTCCCAGGCAACATCCTGGCAGTCATCTGGGACTTCTCTTTAATTTCCTGAGCAGAGTCAACTATTTTTATCATCTCCTTGTACGTTTTGTTTTTACTCTTTGTTGGGCTTCTCTATTGTTTTACTGAAGTGTATTTTTTAATGCAACTCCCTAAAACATAAATGCTGCATGGAAGGTACATTTTCTAAGTCTTTGCATATCTGTAAATATTTTGGTTTTGTCCTCATATGTAATTGATACCTCAATGGTTATAAATTCTATGTTGAAAATCATTTTCCTACAATATTTTAGAGGCATTATATCTTTGTCCTTTATTATCAAATATTGTTAATAATAAATTTGATATCAGTCATTTCTGTCTGCAGGTGACTTGATTATTTCTTTCTGGAAAGTTTTAGAATATTTCTTTCTTTCTTTCTTTTTTTTTTTTTGAGACCGAGTCTCAGTCTCACTCTGTTGCTAGGCTGGAGTGCAATGGTGCTATCTTGGCTCATTGCAACCTCTGCCTCCTGGGTTCAAGTGATTCTCCTGCCTCAGCCTCCTGAGTAGCGGGGATTACAGGCATGCGCCACCACACCCAGCTAATTTTTGTATTTTTAGTAGAGATGAGCTTTCACCATGTTAGTCAGGCTGGTCTGTAACTCCTGACCTTGTGATTTGCCTGCCTTGACCTTCCAAAGTGCTGGGATTACAGGCGTGAGCCACCGTGCCCTGCCCAAGTTTTAGAATTTTTCTTTTTAATCCTTGTGCATCTTTGTTGCTATTAAATTCAGTGTGTTTAGCTTTTGGTGGAAATTTTCATTTGGAGATTCTGGTCATTCTTCAGCCTGGAGGAAGTTTATTCTGTTATTTTTGTCCTTCTACTATTTCTTCTGCTATTTCCTGCTCTCTGTTTTATTTTCTTTACTTTTTTCTAGGATCTTTATCAGTTTTATATCTATCTCTTACATTGATTTTGTCTGAGTTTTCTTTTGTATTTTTAATCTCATTTTAAGGTCTGGGAGATTTTTAAAAATTTTATTTTTGAAAACTTTTATTGTGAATTATACATTAGTCCTCATATATTTACTCTCCAAGAGCATTTTTGTGTGTATGTGGCTCCATGATATCATCCTCTCTCCTGTAGGCTACCTTTGCAAGCACAGAGCTGCTCTCACCATGCAGCCAAAGAGGAAATGAGGATATTGGTCCTATAACTGCAAGGAACTGAATTCTGCCAACCTCCTAAATGAACCTGGGCTACTGAGGTAGGATGAGTGTGTCCAGTGGTTGAGTCATTTGTGCACTATCGACTAATCTCTTATTTTCAGTCCTACTTCTAAATACCAACCTCTCTCCTACTTTCTAATTCTGAACCCAGAGTCTCCCTGAATTCCAATGGCTAGATTGCTTTCCTTCCTTTTAAAGCTTCTGAGCTGCTTTGCTTGTTTCAGCTTACTATCTTCTCCCATTTCCTTCCAGAAATTGGCAGAAACCTCTTAACTGTTGTTTACTGTAAACCCCACCCCTCCAATCCACTGTTTGAGGGATCCTAAGCTTTTATTTCAGTGGAGGTTTCTGAAAGGTGGAGAACAAATGTGTGTATTTATTCTCCAATTCTGAACTGGACCTGAAACAGTCTTTTAAAGGAGCTGATCTGGAACTGATAGCTTCTACGCTCATTCTTTCTTGTTATTTTTGTTAACATTTGCGCTAAGGCAATGCTCTTACACAAAAAGTGAATTGTTGTTCTGCGTAGTAAATATGAAGACAGACTGACAGACTTTGCCAAAGAATGGTAATGAGCTAAGACCTTAAATGGGCCTTGGAAAAAGGCTCGACATCTACATGTTATGTTAGGAGGTTGTTTGGGGTATTGAAGAGAGCATAGGCTTTGTCTAATACAGGGCTGTTCCACGGAGCCTTTAGTAAATCACTTAACCTCTCAAAGCCCACACTCAAGTGAATAAATATTCTTTTAAATATCACAAAATTCCTGAAAGAAAATACAACAAATTGCATGATATCAGCAAGTACTTAATGAATTTATTCTACAAGGATTCATATTCATACTCTGCTGGACACTGAATATCTAATGGGGAATAGGACGGGGCTTGCTCTCTCTAAGAAGGTGCATTCTTAGAGATACGTAAGTAAATTGTCAATTTTATAACAATGTCAATTGCCTGCCTCCACCCTACCTTCGCTGTCCCCAACATCTGTGGTGATGGCACAACCTGGGCCATAGGTAGACTCCTTTAACTGGGGTGAGGTTGAGAAAGACTCTGGTGGAGCAAGTGGGCATGGGAGGAGAAAAGAGTAAAGGGTGGAGATAAGCGGAGGGAACTGAGAGAGACCTTGAAATATCTAACTTACAGTATTTCAACAGAGAAACTGAGTTCATCATCAAATATAGAAGAGATCAAATACTCTGCATACAAAGCAAGAGTATTTAAAAGAGTAAACAATCCTTATGAGCGTTATAGAAAGACCACCACACCAGGAGAATCATTTTAGGGTCTAACATTTGCTCTGTTACTATTTAAGACTAGGGCTTTGAAAATGTTTCCTAGACATCAGGTCTGTTTCTACTATGAGACTTAAATGACACAGTTTTTTTTCCCTTAGGTCCAACATGTTATACTTCTTATGAAAGATTATAACATCTTTAAATTTTTAATGTTTTATTTTATTTAATTATTTTCTAATTTAAAAAAAATAGGCAGGGTGAGGTGGTTCATGCCTGTAATCCCAGCACTTAGGGAGGCCAAGGTGGGTGGATCACAGGGTCAGGAGGTCCAGACCATCCTGGCTAACATGGTGAAAGCCCATCTCCACTAAAAATACAAAAAAATTAACTGGGCATGATGGCATGCCCTTGTAGTCCCAGCTACTCTGGAGGCTGAGGTAGGAGAATTGCTTGAACCCAGGAGGCAGAGGTTGCAGTGAACCAAGATTGCACCACTGCACTCCAGCCTGGTGGCAGAGCAAGACTCGGCCTCAAAAAAAAAAAAAAATTTGGAGACAAGGTCTTGCTGTGTTGCCCAGGTTATAATGCAGCAGCAAATATCATAGTTCATTACAGCCCTGAACTTCTGGGCTAAAGTGATACTCCTGCCTCAGCCTCTGGAGTGGCTGGGATTACTGCTATGCTCTACTGTGCCCGCCCTGTTGACATGATCTTTTTTTTTTTTCATGAAGTGAGAAATGAGGTTAAAATCTTGGGTGAATATTCACTAGATGCATCAAGGCAGTAAAACATATAAAACTTCAAATTAAATTTAAAAAGAGGCCAAGAAAATGTTAAGGCACTTAATTTTAGAAAGACAAACACAAAAATGGATGGAAATCAAACAACTCTGAATAAATCGAGCCCAAATTTTGAAAGAGCTGCCAATTAATCAGTCCAGTAATGTTCAAATCCATGCATTTATAGAGTTGGGTTTATGAGAAAATAATTATAATCCATACAACATAATGGCTTTGTTTCAACCTCACCGATCAGATTCACATTTTATAAGCATAAATACACCAACACAAATGCAGCACAAATATCTGTTGTGATAATAAAAGATATTTATTAAAAATTGAGTCTAACATTTCTCATGAAATGGGAAGCTATTCAAGTGCATTGTATAAATTGACTCCATAGGGGTCTCGATAAAGTAGCAAATGAGTTTCTTAATGTTATGAGCTCTTTGAAAATAATCCATGAAGGAAAACTATATTGTTTGCCAGCAAAGCAATTGAATCAGGTTCCCATCATTGATAAAGGTAGAAGAACTAATTTGAGATTAGTCAGTTATTCTTTTCAGAATTGCGGTACAGCCACATGAGATATTTAATTTGTATATCAGAAGCCTTGTTTCCCAATGCAAGTTATCGGTCTCAGAACATTTTGAATGGGTAAACAATTGCTGGTTTGTTCTAGAAGAAGCTATTCTAGCAAAGCTGGAGGAATTCCAGCAGACTGACAGAACAACACAAATAAGTCCATGCCTGATGCACAGCAGGGGCTCAAGGCAAGTTTGTGGACTCGAAGCCCTGTTAGAATGGATGGAATTTGGTCTTATGAAGCAGATATAGGAACAGGAGCTTGCCTGTAAAAATTTGTCTCCCCCTCTTAATAAAGCATATCATCTCCGAGACGCAGGTCCTCCTTCTGTCTTTTAAGTATGAACTGCCTGGCTGAGACTCAGTAAAATTATAACTAGCATAATACTCATGCTTGGTGTATTTATGTTTCAAATCAGACACGCGATGCTGTGGGGATCCATGAACTTTGATGGCTGAATAGTCATGGCCCTTTCTGATGGCTCTGGGTACTTTGTTTCCCTCATTACCAACAAACAAATAAAGTTTATCCTCCCTACTCTGTCTCTCCTTTTTCTCTAAAAGAGTTCTGCCCAGCAACTTTTTACGCTGGATGTTTTGCCTGGAAATTTGCCTAGAAATTGAAGCTTGCAGCTGTTAACGATGTTTCCAAGCGAGTGAAACTGGGCTATGCCTCATCTCAGAGCTACCTCCATTTGTAATCCTAAATATGAACGATTCTACAAAAATATTTTTCTGTGACTCAAGGAGAAGTGGTACAAGGAAGAGTATTAGCCGAGGCAGGCAGAGTTGTACGGAGTGAATCCACAGCAGATCCAGCCCAGCAGTTTAGAATCCGATACGATGGCAAAACCAGAACAGATTAGGGGGAAAAAAGAGGAGAATCCAGTATTCCAAAGCATAAACAGGAGATTCCTTTCAAGAGACCACCTAGCCAGCTTTCTCCGCCAGCTGCCTAACAAGGTCACTGAGCCCAGTGGATAGCTAGATTCTGAGAAAGGGCTCAATAATTTCATTATCAGCCAGTACATCTGGACATTCATGGGAAAGCAGGATAATCGAATCACAGGGACGGTACCCACCATCTTCTGTGCTTCCCCGTGCCCGTCAACACAGTATTGCCAAACTCTGTCTTTAGATCAAGCCAGCTCTGCTGCCCAACTGCCAAGCCCAGCACAGATGTGTGCATGAGCTCCATGACTGATTTTTAAACTTTCAAACTCAATTTGGCCTTTGGTGGTAGATTCCTTGTTAGTTTCCTATTCCCCAAACTGGCTGCACCATTTTTCTTTTTTTTTTTTTTTTGAGACTTCTCTTGACATTAACTGAATCCCTGACCTTCACACTCTCAATGTAATCCTTAACTTATTTCACAGATCGTAGAAGTTACTAAAGGTGAATTCCTTCCCTCCCTTCAATTCTTTTCTTCCTCCACCTCAATATTTCGTAATAACTCACCACCTCTCTGCTTCCTTCCTGCTTATTTCAGGGCAAACCGATGCCATTCCTGTGTGTTATTTGACTCCATTTCTTATCCCCCCCCCCCCCCCGCCGCACCTTTGGAATCTTCCTCCGTGCAGTATCCAACTGGGATATTCCTATGTTTGGTATTCATGGATATTCAGTTGTTTTCTCCTCACTGTCTTCTCCTCATCCCATATACATTCGCCTCCCCATGTGTTACAAATCACTTTAGAGACATCATACATTTGTACAGATATTTTGGTAGTGTTCTGGCAAAAGGCAGTAGCATTTCTTGAGGAAGAGGCGACTATTCCTGTCATGCTTAGAGCCTCCATACTGGCGAGAAGAGCAGCTGATCGTTCCCTTGGAAGAGCTGACTTTTCGCTATTTCCTTTCCCTTTCAAGCTGTGGCCCCGTTCCGTTTGTCAAAATGAGTGTCTTTTACGACCCATTTTGGTTTGACTTTTGCCATGTCTTTAATCCTCTCTTCCCTTCCTTAGATTCTAAGACACCACTCTTCTGTTTCTCTAGTTTCCCTTAATGTTATTTCCAATGCTTGAGAATAGCTCTTCTTCCTTTTGCTCTCCTAAAATGGGAATGCTATCAGGATTCCATTAACATTTGCATGAAAAAAAGAAGTTCGTGGCCAGGGCATGATTGGTCAAAAGTTCCTCATCCTGGTGTGCTTGTCTCAAGCAGAGCCTGGCAGAAGTGGGGCTGAGGTCTCTTGGCAGGAAGCAGTGCCAGAGAAAGAGCTGACATTAGATGAATTTGTCAAGACAGCACCTGTGAGGGGCAATTTTATGTGCCTACCTGACTGGCCAAGGGATACCCAGATGGCTGGTAAGACATTGTTCCTGGGTGTGTCTGTGAGGTGTTTCTGGAAGACCTTGGTGTGTGATAGAGTAGACTGAGTCAAGCAGATTCACCTTTGCCAATGCAGGTGACATCAGCCAACCTGTGGAAGGCTGGAGGTGAGCAGGAAGATGGAGAAAGGATGAATTCTTTGTCTTTGCTTGAGCTGCAACATCCATCCTCTCCTGCCTTCAGACATGGCTGCTGCTGGTTTTGGGGCCTTCAGACTCAGACTAGGACTTATGCTGTTGGCTCCCCTGGTGCTCAGGCCTCAGGCTTGAGCTGGAAATGCACCTGGGCTTGCCTGTTCTCCAGCTTGCAGTCGTCAGCTTGTGAGACTTCTCAGACTTCATGATTGTGGGAACCAATACCTTGTCATAAATCAGACACACACACACATACACACACACACTATTGGTTCTGTTTCTATGAAGAACCTTGACTAACACAGTATCAAAATTCCAAGGGGCCAATTTAGATCCAGAGTCAGATTATGGGAGCAAGTGATTAAACCACATCAAAGAGTGAAGGAGATGGGAATGGGCACTGGCAGAAGTCCAGAGAAATTTCACCAGGCGACGACTGAGAAGTACTGCTTCCACTGTTTTTGAAAAAGAAAACTATTTCAGGCTCCCCAAAACATGGACCATGTTATCATAAACACCTAATTTCAGAAATATTTGAAAAAGATCATTGGCATCTCTGGAGTGTTCCTCCTCTCAATCCCATTTTCATCCCTCTCAGAGTTGACTATTTTTCTGAATTTTTGTTCCTTCTCCCATGCATGTTTTTAAACATGAACTAATCATGAGTGTATTTATAAAGAACAGGTATTACTTAATACAATTATAACTTTATATTGTGAATTCGTAGTGTACACAGGCATCTCATCTTGCTCCTTCTTAATTCAGCATTATGTTTTTGTGGGGCATCTTTGGTAACACATGGAGTTCTAGTCAATGAATCTTAACTGCTATATAGCTTAACATTGTATGAAGAGTTCATGTTTATATTTATTAATTGTTAGTTTGCTGGACATTTAGGTTGCTCCTAGTGTTTTGCTATTTCACACACCATACACAGTCTTTATGTGTCTCCCTAGCCCAATATATCGCCCTGTCTAAGTTTTATACATGCAGTGGCATCATTTTTAGGTCATTGTATCCATACACTTTTACTTTATTAGAAAAAGCAAACTTATTTTTCAAATTAGTTCTACCAATTTACCTTCCTAATAGTAACGTATGAGAGTTCCCTTTGCTACATATTTTCTTCAACTTTTGAAATTATAAAACCTTTACATTTTTCCTCATTTTATAGTTTTGAAAGGACATTGTTTTACTCTATATTTCTCTGTTTTCTTAAGAGGCTGAGAATTTCACCATATCTTTTAGCTAGTCAAATTCTCCTTTCTATTTGTATTTTCCTATTTTGATTGCTTATCTGATGGGTTTATAGTAGTTCTTCATACGTTTTGGTTATTAACTTCTTTCATGCTTTCTGAGTTCCAGATATCTTCGTTCTGTCTGTGGCTTGTCTTATAACTTTGTTTATGATAGTCATTTCTATTTTAATAGAGCCAAACTTACCATTTATTTAATTTATAGATTGGATTTTTAAAGTCTTGTTTAAAAAAGACTTCCATATCCCAAGAGTCATAAAAATATTCTCCTAGATTTTCTTTAAAATGCTTTAATGCTTTGCCTTTCAAACGTTAAAATCAGGGCTCTTAAAAGTTATTTCACATATGGATCAATTACTGTTCCAGCATCTCAGTGTTGTGTGTGTGTTTAAATTAATTTATTCTCTCTCTCCCTTTGTAGCCCTCTACTTCCAGATCTTAAGGATGTGTTTAAAGGTCCTAGAGAGTGTCTGCTTCCATCCCTTTTTGTCTTTTTATGTGCTTGTCAACTTTCATAATGGCTAAACAAATCTGTATATCCAGGCTGGGTTCTTGGCATCTTTTCTCGATGACAGACTTATGTAATCACCTTCTGGCTGGCTATCTTCACTAAAATCCTGCAGACACCTCAAACCCAAGGAATCCAAATCTATCTTCCCTCCCCTATTTCCTCTATCAATTGGTGGTTTTCCAGATTCAATTTTCATAGGAAATGGTAAAGAAGAATTAAACTACCAAATGCTGCTTATTATCTATTTGACCATGGAGCATGGGCAGTTATGTAAGTAACTCTGTGCCTGTCTTTTCTCATCTGTATAATGGGGTGTGTTAGTCTGTTCTCACACTGCTAATAAAGACATACCAGAGACTGGGTAATTTATAAAGAAAAGAGGTTTAATTGACTCGCAGTTCAGCATGGCAGGGAGGCCTCAGGAAACTTACAGTCACGGCAGAAGGGGAAGCAAATAGGTCGATCTTCACATGGCAACAGCAAGGAGACATGCTGAGCAAAAGGAGGAAAAGCCCCTCATAAAACCATCAGGTCTTGTGAGAATCCATTCACTATCACAAGAACAGCATGAGAGTGACCACCCCATGATTCAAATAGCTCCCCTGGGTCCCTCCCATGATACATGGGAATTATGGAAAATGTAATTCAAGGTGAGATTTGGGTGGGGACACAGCCAAACCATATCATGGGGATAATAAAAATGATTTTTTCATAGTGTTGTGAGGATTAACAAAGCACATAAACATGTGTGTGAGTGTGTGTGTGTGTGTGTTAGAACGATGCCTGGCACATAGCCAACACTTTACAAATGTTAGCCAATATAATTCATTATTCCTACTCTATGCCAAGTAGGCTAGTAGATACCATTTTGCTCAACGAGAACCAGAAAATTTTACAAGCCAAACATACATAATATGCTTCTTATGTTGGCAAGGTTCACTTTGCGAGAACATCTTCTATTGCTACTTCTTTCTGATAAAAATACAGCTACTTGGCTGTGCCCATGCCTTTAATTCGACAGTTTTGGAAGAATGAGGCAGGAGAATCGTTTGAGACCAGGAATTTGAAACCTGCCTGGGCAACATAGTAAGACCCTATCTCTACAAAAATAAAATAATTAGCTGACATGGTGGCATGAACCTGTGGTTCCATCTACTTGGGAGGCTGATGCAAGAGGATCACTTGAGCCTGGGAGGTCAAGGGTGCAGTGAGCTATAATCACACCACTGCACTCCAGCCTAGGCAACAGAGCAAGACCCTGTCTCTTAAGAAAAATACAGCCTCTTAATACTTGGGGATTTACCATTGCCGAATTTGGGCCCCCAAAGACAAGATCTCCATGTTCCTCGTATCTCATGGATACTCTGGCATGAAGTGATTTAAGCCCCTTTTCTCAGGAAGCCACCTCTGCAGCTGGGCTGGACTTCACCTCGCTTCCCCTTGCTGTTGTTTCAGCCAAGATCCAGCAAGCTCCGTGGCGGGGAGTACTGCAGTAACAGCACAAAGCTGAAATAGCCCTGCTCCTGCCAATCGAAGTGTGACCCAGAACTGTTTTGCTAAATGAGTGTTGTGATTGTTTCCCCAGCTGTTCCTATTAGGATAATTAATATAATTAACAATAAAGGCTTTAATTATAGATGTTTAATGGGAGGCATTTTATAATTCTCATCCAAACCTGAACGAGATTCATGGGAAACTTTTATTGAGTGCCTACTAAATACTTTTCGTATAGTACCTTATTTAACCTCTACAGAAATCCTTCAAATTTAGGAATGACTTAATTTTAAACAAAGAACCAAGATTAGTATAGTTTTCTGGGACTGACATTACAAAGTATCACACACTGGTAGCTTGAAAGATAGAAACATATTGTCTCCCAGTTCCAGAAGCTGGAAGTCTGGGATGATGGTGTTGGCCAGATCAATTCCTTCTGCAGGCTCTGAGGGGTCTGTTCCTTGCTTCTCTCCTAGCTTCTGGTCCCTCAGGTGTTCCTTGGCCTATAGATGACTGGCTCCCTGCTGTGTCTTCCTAAAGTCTTCCATCCACGTGTATCTGTGTCTAAATTTCTCCTTATACGGACGTGCTCATATCTGCTAAGGGCCCATCCTAATAACCTCATCTTAACTTGATCATCTGCAGAGATCCTATTTCCAAATAAGGTCACATGCTGCGATACTCTGGGTTAAGACTCCAATATCTTTTGGAGAGCCCAACTCAGCTCCTGACAATTGCTGCTAGAAAGTGGCAGAGCGAGAACTTGAATGCGAAGCCACTGTGTGTCTATGACACCCCGTCCCTATTTCTTCCCCACAAGACTGCAGGTGTCCTCTGCAATCTTGGACCCATCTCCTGTCTAATCCAACTTCTTCTTTTGAATCTCCCAGAATTTTTATTCTCTTCATCATTGTCCTTATTCTCTACTTTGATAACCCTCTCTTTTCCTCTGCGTGAGCACTCATCTATGCTCAAATATTTCCTATCTTTAACATCATGTTGTTATATCTCTATATCCAATGTCCCCTTCTGACTTGCAACCAATCTTTCCTATGCCTCTCAGCTGAGCAGCCTGAAATGAATTCTGCCTTCTCCATGCTTCATGGTCCACACACGTCCTCACCTCGGCTGGCTGTGCCCCACCCCAGTCATACCACCAACAATGTTTTCTCTTGCATTGTCATGGACTTCCACAGCACTGAGTTTCAGGAACACTTTGGCACCATCATCTCCTGAATCCCTGCTATGGACTGAAAGCTTGTGCCCCTTCCTGCAAATCCATATACTGAAGCCCTGATGTCCAGTGGGATGGTATTAGGCAGTGGGGACTGTGATGGTTAATATTAGGAGTTGGCTTGGCTGGATTGAAGGATGGCTACATGGCTGGTGAAGTATTGTTTCTGGGTGTATCTGGGAGGGTGTTGCCAGAGGAGATTGCTGTTTGAGTCAGTGGACTGGAAGAGGAAGACCCACCCTCAGTGTGAGTACCATCCAGTCGGCTGCCACTGAGGCTAGAACAAAGCAGCTGGGAGAAGGGGAAAAAGACACAGCCTGCCGAGTCTCCTGTCTCTCTTTTTTCCTTCCTATGCCAAATGTTTGCTTCCACTTTTTCTGCCCTTGGACATCAGACTCCGGGTTCCTTGGCCTTTGGACTCTGGAACTTGAACCAGCAGCCTCCTGGGACCTGGACTGGGAGTTGCACTTTCAGCTCCCTGGTTTTGAGGCTTTTGGACTTGGACTGAGCCGTGCTACCAGCTTCTCTCCCCCACTTGTAGGCAGCCTGTCATGGGACTTTACCTTGTAATTGTGTGAGCCTAATAAAATTCTTTTTCTTTTTTTCTTGAAATGGAGTCTCGCTCTGTCACCCAGGCTGGAGTGCAGTGGTGTGATCTCTGCTTACTGCAAGCTCCGCCTCCTGGGTTCACACCATTCTCCTGCCTCAGCCTCCTGAGTAGCTGGGACTACAGGCACCTGCCACCACACCTGGCTAAGTTTTTGTATTTTTAGTAGAGACGGGGTTTCACCATGTTAGCCAGGATGGCCTTGATCCTCTGACCTGTGATCCACCTGCCTTGGCCTCCCAAAGTGCTGGGATTACAGGCGTGAGCCACCGTGTCCAACCATAAAATTCTTTTTATATAGACACATATCTTCTTGGTTCTGTCCTTCTGGTTAACGCTGACTAATACAGGGACTCTGGGAGGTGATTAGGTCATAAGGGTGCAGCCTTTGTGAATGGGATTAGTGCCCTTTTAAGAAACAAAAAGAGAGAGGTAATTTTTCTCTCTCTCTGACATATAAGGACACAGCAAGAAGGGGAGTAGGTAATTACCCTCCGTAAACCAGAAGAAGAATTCTCCCCAGGAACCCAGTTGGAAGTCATTTTCATCTTACATTTTCCAGCTCTCAGAACTGTTAGAAATCAGTGTGTTGTTTATGCTACCCAGTCTACGGCAGCTTTGTTATAGCAACCCAGAATGACTAAGACAAACCCTCAGCATGGGTTATTTGCTAGACCATTCTCTCCTTGAAACATTATCTTCTCTGTGCTTTCCTTTAAATGTTGGAATCCTTGGGAGCACCTTGATTTTTACAACAACTTGGGTCCCTGAGTACCATCACCCATGCCAATGGCCTCACTGACCTGCTGCCTTCTGGTGCCCTCCAGCATGAGCCTCTGAGTTAGATTCTTCCCAGCTCTGCCCTGAATCTGTAACAGCCACTTCAGTATCTCCAGTGATGTGCCCACAGGTGTCTCAAAACTGGCATGTCCAAAGTGAACTCAAAATCCCCCACTCTCCCCAAACCTGTTCTTCCAGTGGAGGATATTTAGAAAATGGCACTACCTTTTTTTAAAAATTTTTAGATTAAAACTCGGAAAGTCGATTGTAACTCTAGAGTCTTCCTCTCCCCCCTGCCTCCAGCCCCAGCAATGACCAAATCCAATCACTTCCGTCACCAGTGCAGCGTAAGGGGAGGGAGCACCCCAGAAAGTAGAGATGGAAGATTCTTGAAATATAACTCCTCTATTTCAACTGTCCCACAACTTTTTTTAATTTAAAAAAATGATAATTGGTTAGTCTTTCAAAATGAGAAACCTTAAATGTTCAAATCACTTCACCAAAAACACATTTGGGAAGATCTTAGTGGAATCAAAATGAAAAATTAAAAGAAATACCTGCTCTCTGGGAGACAACACACCTTTCTCATATTTCTGCTCTCTTGTCTATGACTTAGAAACGTCACACTGTGGGGGGCTCCCCCTCCCCACATGAGCGCGGCTTTGAAAGTGTAGTTCATGTCTAATTTCTACTTGTTAGAATTTAGAAACTGTTTTAAGTTTTGAATGTACAGGGCCTTATATTTCATTTTTAAAACTGCTTTCTTGGACACCAGATCCTCTTATTGTATAAGTTACAGAAGCACGTCTAGACCATGATTATTTTTAACTGAAAAGGAGAGTTCAGAACAAGTCACTAGGTTGTGTATGTTAAGGTGGGCATGAGACGCCAGCGTTTGCTCCGAGAGGTAGGAAGAGGCCTCATTAGGTTGAAAGCAGTCTGCAACCAGGGAGCTTGGAGCAGGAACTAGAGGAGACAGAAAACCCTGAAAATACAGCACCACATTGTAAAAATGTAGACGTGCTGCCTGTGATCTTTCATGGAATTGACATCTATAGCAAATAGCAACGACTTCACCTCATTCTTTTCCTGTCCTTAACTAGGAACAGACCTGGCCTCCCGGGAGCCTCAGTGAGAGAGGGTGGGGAGGGGCAGAGATGGTGGTGGAGGAAGGGGAGGGGCTCAGGCAGTGGTTGGGGGATAAGGCTGGAGGCAAGACTCAGAGGGAGAGAATGTCCACCTGGAGAATTCAGCTAAATGAGATTTGTTTTGTTTTGTTTTGTTTTAGGAAAATAACTTACTTTTGGTTGCTAAATTAGTCCACCTAATGAAAAGTAGTGCTTCCCTTTTCTTTGTAATGCAAAAATTTTAAACTAATATGTCACTCAATTGAAATCCACATCACCAGTCCTGTGGGCTTTCACAAGCTTCCTTTTCCTGTCATCCAGATTAAGGAGATGCTGCACTGGGAATATGATCACTTTTGCAAGAGTCATAGTTGGGGAGACAGGCTGGGGACCACTCCTAGTTTTTGTTGATGGCTTATGGGTGTTAGCAGGTAATTTCATCATTAAATAATTCTATAAGGTAGATATTGTCATTTTCACATCACAGGTAAAGTAAACTGAGGCCTAGAAATATAAGGTGATTTTCCAATATTGTCTACCTGAAGCTCAGATCTTGAGGGGCTGAGATGGCTTTTAAAATAGCAGCTTCACCCGGCTGGGATGCACGCGGGGTACATGATGGAGATGGGCTGGAGGAGGAGGCACTGGCGAGCCCCTCAGCATCACCTGTATTTTATAAAGATGGCTCAAATAGCTTGGATGACGTGTGCACGTGTCTGAGTTTGAATACAGGTGTGTTGCCCATCTCCTGGCCATATCGCATTGCTAAGTAGTTAAAGTTGACAAAATCCTGGCCCTGAGTTATACTAGTAATTTCAGGTCTATAAGAAATACGTTTAACAAGTCAATATGTGGGACATTCATGGAATCCAGCACCTGACGTACAAAAGCTCCACGATCATTAGCGGCCTTTAGAGACCGTGCTCCTTGCAGGATGCATGTGACTAACAGGATTGCCCCTGAAACAGCGGCTGCCATTCTGGGTTCTGTTTAGAGTCTTCTTACCTCACATTTGTGCAGAGCCTTCCTTTTCCCACCACGAGGGCCCAACGCTCTGGCTTCTTTCCCTTCCTGTCCTCACTGCCGCCCACACACACTCAGCCTGGCCCCCGCAGACTCCGTCCCATCCACCCAGGGTCTCTGCTTCACACTGCAGAAGGAAAAGGGCATTTTCTTAGCCAAAAGTCCTTTGCAGAGCAGAGTGCTTTTAAAATGTTTATCTTTATGTTACTGTTGGGGCAGATATAAAGTGGTGAAGGCCATGACAGGTAACAGATCAGAGCCATAAACCAAAGGCAATGGGTCAAGGCTGAGGTTAAGAGGCTGCAAGTTCCAGTGAATTCCAGGAGGCGTCTGAGGTCATGGTCAGCAGGGCTGGGAGGTGCAGGGTAGCCCTCAGGTGGGTTCTGAAAAGAGCAGCTGGCAGTCCCTGGCTCCGAAGGGTCCACTGAGGGTCTGCAGTGCTATCACGGACTTCCTGTGGTTCCTACGGCTTCTGATTCTGAAACTGGAGAGCTTTGCTGTTTTTATCCTGGAAATGATGAATTAAAGCAATCCATCTTCAGGTTAAAGTAGCTCCAAGTGAGGCAGATTGGATCTGTGTGTGTTTGGAAAACAGA
This sequence comes from Macaca mulatta, assembly GCF_049350105.2. Taxonomy (NCBI): domain Eukaryota; kingdom Metazoa; phylum Chordata; class Mammalia; order Primates; family Cercopithecidae; genus Macaca; species Macaca mulatta. The sequence goes on from NC_133418.1 coordinate 119,225,976, forward strand.
AGACCTACCCCTACTAAGAGGAGTTCTTTCCTTGAAGAAATCTGTATTTTTCTTTGGGGAAATAACAACATTTTTCTAATTATGTTCAGAAATGTCATGGCTACTTCAGGTTTCTAAAGCTTTACCTCTCCCACCAACCCTCACTTTCCTCTTCTTCCTCTATCCCTAGTTTTCCTCCTCTCCCTCACCCTCCATTCTTTCTTTTCCTTCATCGGCTTTTCCTACGCTGAACCCAATAACCTAAAAAAACTGTTATTTCCGGTTTTAAGGGAAAAGCTTTGCACATGGCCAGCATCAGAATGTGAAGCGGTTTGCTTGGTTTGCATGTGGGATTAAGCAAACAGTGGTCTTGGCAGCGCATTCCAGTGGAGGGCATGCCCTGGGGTCGGACACTCAGTATCTGCAGGTGAGTGATGTTAGACATTTGAAAGCTTATGCATGTCAAACAGTCAGTTAAGTAAGACTAAGTTAATTCCACATATTACACTTCCCCTAAACGTTGCTTTACAACAAAGGTTGCAGTTGAGATGCATAAGGAAAATTGTATATATTCTGATTCAGCATTTTGAAGTGGAGAATTAAATCTTTGGATGATCTTTTTGTTTTGTTTTTTCCTATTTGAAATTTATTTGCAGTTTGCATCTCCTGCTCATCAGCTGTATACCTCTCAGCAAGCAGATCCACCTCTCTGGGCTTGGGTTTCCCCTCTAGACAATATGACGGTTAGGGAGGAGTTCTGAGCTCTTTCGCAGTTTGATGTTTACAATGCTTTCATTAATATAATCATAAGCCCGACTACTTCTCTCAAGTTGTTTTAAAAAGTATTGGAATTTACAAACCTCACAAATTCTACTTCCTATAAATATTGGCAAGATGCATCTGGGGTAGAGCCAGCCTGAGGCCAACCTGGAAAGGAGACAGCGATTGTCTCTCGGGTGTCCCTCCTCTTAATACTTTCCCTGAGGCTGGATCCTTCTTGTAGCTCCCTTAGCTTCTGGTGCCTCCATCCCAAGGACATCAAATTGCTAAGGGAGCCTCTGCCCTGCGGCCACTCCTCTCCCCAGTTCCCGACCTCATACTTTCATTCTTTTCATTTCCTTTCTCTTGTCTCCAAAATTCACACTAACCAGGGCTGTCTTTTCTTCTCTTGAGATATCACCAGGAAACTATATAGTGTCAGGGAATTTCAGGGCAGAGGAAGATATGAAATATTGCCTAATCAGAGCCCTTCACTTTACCACTGGGAATTGAATTCAAGAAAGAGGATGTGGTTTGACCGCAGAGCTCAGTACTGGCAGAGCCCGTGGTAGATATAGGCTTCTTGATTTTTGCACTCTCAGTATCAGTATGTCACAACTGCCAGACAGATTGCATATTTGCATACAGCCTTAAATATCAGTAAATAAGGACATTTAATAATTGTAATACATTAAAAGTATTCGTCAGTGCTAATAATCATTCACTGTATTTTAACAAGGATCTGGAAGGGAAAAAATCCTCTCTAAAAGTCAGGCTGGCCTAAAGAGGACGTATCCAGAAAATGTTTGTTTCTGAGGGATGACTGAGCTCCATCACCAAGCAGGGTGGTGGAGACAATGTCCTGAGTGGGACGTGGGGACAGATGTTTCCAAGCATCATTCAGATGGTGCCACATATGCTACGGAGTATGAAAATCATCCCTGAAGCCAAGAGGTCAATGACTTCTAAATATTTTCTTTGCTTTCTGGGCAGACCCGTTAAATTCTATCAGTCTCTTCTATCTGTGCAACTGCTTTGGGATTGTTATTTTGCTATTATTATTATTTGTGTAAGTCCACGGAAGCAAGATTTTAATTTTCTCTACACCTGTCTCCTATCAGCTTTCTAAATGATATTGTCTAAATGTCACAAATGCTTTCTTTTGAAGCAATAAAATTTGATTGGAAGGTTTCTATACCCAGAATATTGACTGGAATGGGTAGATTTGCCATTTTCATTGTCTCTTAGATTTTCCCTCCAGTTTCCCTCGAATATCTCTTATATTAGGGCTAGACCATCCCCTTGTGGGTACTATTTGGTATGATCTCAGCTGTAATACCTAGAAAAAATTTTGGAAAACACCCGTCATGCAAAAATTAAAGGCTTCCCATTCTCTGTTAGTTTAGACCACAGGGATTTTCCAAACCCAATTTCCTTCTCCAATTTGTAAATATTGCTCTGTGCTCCAAAATCTATCTAAAGTACCATGGATTTTTAATCTCCTATATTGTCCAGATCCATTGTCTACTATATGGTCAGAAGATTCTGAAGGCACGAAGACACACTTCTCTGGGCCCTGGGAGACTTCTGACAGGAGAAGTCACATGCCTAGGAAGTATCCTAACAGGTAATAGATTTTGGATTCTAGATATTCTTTAGTGGCTACATGCAACCCCTTCATAAGCCCTTCCAAAGTGCCAGGCACTGGCGTAGACACACTGCTAAACGTATGCATGCACAGTCTGCGGTTGTCAACATAACTCTGAAAGGCTATCAATAGGAGATGGGTAAATCAAGACACAGAGAGGTTAAGCTCCTTCTTCAAGGAAGGGTAAAATGTTATGAGTATATAGAGTAGATAATCCTGGGCTAAACTCAAGCTTCTCGGGTTGAATGTAGTAACTTCTCACTCTCTTGTCCTCTTGCTCTCTTGCTCTTCCACCTTCCATCACAGGATGATGCAGCATTAAGGTCCCCTCAGATGATGATGCAATGTTCTTGGACTTCCCAGCTTCTAGAACCATGTTCTTTCAACATTTTACAAACTGAATCTGGGCACTGGAGTTAGAGGACAGGCTATTCCAAAGTTCATGTGTTCACTCCTAGGAGTCTTTTCCATGTGTGTATATTCTGTAAAAGTATCTTAAGTTATAATTCTGAAGGACGATGCTGGGGGTAGGGAAGGGCGTAGAGCAAGCAGGAATCCAGTAACAGAGTTTGGGAAGCTATGCCCACTAGGCCACAGTTTTTAAGCTTTGTGGACTGAAATTATTGGAATGTCAGAATAAAGAAGACTGGACAGTATAGTAGGTAAAAAATCCATGGTACTTTAGATAGATTTTTGGAGCACAGAGCAATATTTATAAATTGGAGAGGGGAACTGGATAGCAGATGTTTGTTACTGTAGGGATTGCATCCATTTAACAAACTTACAAGAAGTTAAATGAAGTGCAGAATGAATTTGTAAAGTATTTTCAATTGTCTATTGTGGATTTATGAGGTACTTATTCACAGTGCCAAGAATCATGAAAGAGGCAAGGAATACAGACATGGATAAGATCAAGTTTTTCCCACTGAGATGCTCAATCTAGAAGGATGGAAGAGCTGAGAGAAGGAGTTACATTATAATCTGCTTGCTTCCCATCTGAAAGCCTGTGCAAAATGCTAGGGGTGAGAAGAAGACATAAAAGCAATCCAGGGATGCTGCACAGAGAGAGACTTGAGCTGAGTCTTCCTATCTGAGAAGATATCAGATGGTTGGGCAGGGGAAAAGTACTTTCCAGGCAGAGAGAGAGGTGCTAGCACAGCCATAGGAGGCTTGAAGAGATGAGGCAACAGCTTGGATGCCTAGACCCTGAAAGACACACATCAGGAAGTATGGTAACCAAGAGCAAGAGTGAGCAGCCATGCACAGATGTTTGTCAGTGCTTTTATGAATTTCACCATATTCCTATGTGTTGAAGCAAGTCACATGGCAAGCTCAGATTTAAGGGGTAGAGAAACAGGCATCAACTTTTGATGGAGTTCTGTAAAATTACATTTTTAAAGGGGCCTGAATAGGGATGGCAAGAATTCCAGACTGCTTTTGCAGTCAACCATAAATAATGTATACCAGCACTAACCAAGAGACATTCTACAAGGATGGAAATGCTCTATATCTGCGCTCTCTGTCCAGGATGGTGGAGTTAGCCACATGTGGCTATTTTAATGCTAATTGTATTCAATTATAATTAATTTAAACTTAAATAGCCACACGTGGTTAGTTGTTAGTGTATTAGACACTGAAGAATTCATTTCAAATGTTTCTGACACAGTGTAGCTTAGTAAAATTTTATTTATTTTCCTTGGTTTTATTGGGAACAAGGTCACTGTTCTCCTAAGCGCCATCAACAATAAACAAATTCAAATTCACTCTCATTAAGTCTCAGTAGCTTTTTAAGTTTTCTATTGTAGAAAATAGGTTTGACCTCCTTAAAGCTTGTGGTAGTGGCAGTAGTCTTGTGCTAGATCCCCTCATGGTGTGGCAAAGTGACTCCTGAACCACATGTTTAGGAGACTGATGGCTTCACACTTCAAGGGTGCTTTAGCTTGAATGTGTTCACAAAAGTTAATGTATTGGAAACTTAATTCCCAGTGCAACAGTGTTGGGAGGTGTGGCCTAATAAGAAGGCTCTGACCTAATGAATGAATTTACATGGTTATTGTGGGAGTGGGTTAAGTTATCACAATAGTGGGCTTGTTATAAAAGCAAACTTAACTACTTTCTTACTCTTTTGTTCTCTTGCTCTTTTGTCTTCCCACAATCCGCCACAGGGTGATGCAGCATGAAGGCCCCCCTCAGATGCTGGTGCAATGCTCTTGGACTTCCCAACCTCCAGAACCATGAGTCAAACAAATTTCTATTGCTTATAAATTACCCAGTCTCAAGTATTCTGTTATAGCAACACAATTGGACTAAGACAGAAGATTACACATATCTTTCACATGACTTCCTTGGGGCTTAATACAAACCCTTGAGAGTTCTAGCCCAGATACAGCCTAGAAATGTGAAGATGAAGGAGGTAGGTAGTAGGGTTGTTATTAACCCTAGGGGAAACCCTCCACTATGGGATTCTGAAATGAGCAGATAAATGCTGCAGCCCCCCAAACTTGTGAAGAAAAATTTTGAGATTCATCTTCTCTGGTTCTTCAGCACATCACCAAGGCATGGACCCGCAGTTGGCTCTAGCTGTAACTAGCTCAGTGACGCATCCTTCACTGTTTTTCTTTCTTTCCCCATTTTTCTCTGTATGCTTCCTTACTTTAGCTTCCTGGGATTGACTCCCAAATAAGCTACCTGAAGCCAAGTGTTTGCCCAATCCACTGCTTTCAGGAAACCCACTCTGAGACATAAGAAAACAAATCAAATGCTAATTCAGTGGTTCAGTTGATAAAAATAACAGAGACTCAGCCTAGTTGGCACCAGTGGAGATAAACAAAAGAGGACAACTTTGATATGCATTTTATAGACAGTCGTGAGGCATGCAAATTCGTATAACAAATGCAGCAAAAGAAAGGGAAATTTTCAGTGTGATACAATAGTTAGTCCACTGTATACCTAGAATTGTCTTTTTCAGAGAAAGATGGTGGCCTCTGGAAAAGGTACAGGTTTAGGAGGAAGATTGTTAATTCAATTTGGACATGTTACATCCAAACTATATTAAATACCTGAGAACTATTTCTTTGATAATGGATGAGTGAAGTCAGTTCATTTCCATGCTTCTTATTTGTCTTATCTGTAAAAGAAAAACTGTGATGTCTAGTATCCAGATATGTAAAAAGTAAATGTAATCTACCACATTAAAGCCCAAAATGCTTGATGTTTTTGCAAATATAAAATAATATGATTTACTTTGGAGATAATAAATTAAATAAGTTTCCTAAACATGCCTTTTTGATTTCATCATGTTTTCCCTGCTCATGCAACTGATGTGTGCTTATTCCTCTGGGCAATGTCACCTTATATTTCTCTTCATCCAAACAGCATCTGCCGCAGCTTCATCTAGTGGAGTAGATAGGAGACAGTCGTCATCTTTTAGCTGTACAACTGATCAGTTCATCAAATAATGAATGCTGTTCAGTTTCTAAAATAGTGATATTTTCAGACATTCTTTTTATTTAACCTCCCAATAATTATATGATGTAGGTATATTTCTGTTATAGATTCAAAATTGAGAATCAGGAAAGTGCATTGCTCTGTCCAAAATCATGTACAGTCATGCATCGTATAATGATATTTTGGTTAATGATGGACCACATATATGATGGTGGTAGCATAAGATTATAATGGAGCTGAAAAATTCCTGTGGCATAGTCAGAGCACAGCCATCATAACACCATAGAGCAACACATTCCTCATGGGTTTGTGGTGATGATGGTGTAAACAAACCTACTGTGTTGCCAATCATATAAAATTCTAGCACATACAATTATGTATAGTACATAATGTTTGATAATAAAAATAAAGAACTATATGACTGGTTTATGATTTACTATACTACACATTTAATTATTATTTTAGCATATATTCCTACTTTTAAAAAAGTTAACTAAAAAGTAGCCCCAGGCATGATCTTCAGGAGACACTCAAGAGGAAGGCATTGTTATCAGAGGAGGTTACAGCTCCATGGGTGCTATTCCCGCGAAGACCTTCCAGTGGGACAAGATGTGGAGGTGGAAGACAATTATATTTATGATCCTGACCCTGTGTAAGAATAGGCTAATGTATGTAATTAGGTCTTGGTTTTTAACCGAAATAAAGTTTAAAAAAAGAATGAATTTTAAATTAGAAAAAAGTTTACAGAATAAGAATATAAAGAAATAATACTTTTGTGTAGTTGTACAATGTGTTTGTGTTTTAAGCCAGGTATCAGAAAGTTATAAAGTTAAAAATTACAGTTTACAAAGTAAGAAAGTTACAGCAAGCTAGAGTTAATCTATTATTGAAAGAAGAATTTTTTTAGATGGAGTGTTTATAAAGTGTACAGTAGTGTACAGTGATGTCCTAGGCCTTCACATTTACTTACCACTCACTCAGTGATGCACCTAGGACAACCTGCAGTCCTGGAAGCTCCATTCATGGCAAGTGTCCTATAGCATTTTTTACCTTTTATACCATATTGCATTGTACCCTTTCCTTTCCTCTCCTCTCCTCTCCTCTCCTCTCCTCTCCTCTCCTCTCCTCTCCTCTCCTCTCCTCTCCTCTCTTCTCCTCTCCTCTCCTTTTCTTTGAGACAGAGTTTCACTCTTTCCCCCAGGCTGGAGTACAGTGGCACGATCTAGGCTCACTGCAACCTCCACCTCCTGGGTCCAAGTGATTCTCCTGCCTCAGCCTCACGAGTAGCTGGGATTACAGGTGCCCACCATTGCACCTGACTAATTTTTGTATTTTTAAGAGAGACGGGGTTTTGCCATGTTTGCCAGGCTGGTCTCAAACTCCTGACGACAAGTGATCTGCCCACCTTGGCCTCCCAAAGTGCTGGGATTACAGAAGTGAGCCACTGTGCCCAGCCGCATTGTACCTTTTCTATGTTTAGATGTGTTTAAATACACAAGTACTCACCATTGCCTACAGTATTCAGTACACTAACCTGCCTGTTTGTACCCTAGACGTAATAGGCCACACTATACAGTCCAGGTGTGTAGTAGGCACTACCATCTTGTGTGTAGGTACGTTCTATGATGTCCTCACGATGATGAAATAGCCTAAGGACACATTTCTCAGAATGTATCTCAGTTGTTAAGTGACACATGACTGTAAAGAGGTGTCAAAAGTAGGACTCTAAATTTAAAACCCATCTTCCATAAATTATACCTTACGTGGTAGAATCTTTGATCTAAATTTTGTGCACAAGTCTAGTTCAAAGGAATTCTGAAATTCCTATATCTTTCTATTGCAAATATTTAGTCTACTTTGGCATTTTGAATTTAAGAGTGATGAAATGAAACTCCTGCCTCACTCTAAATAACTTCCTTGACTATTTATGCCAGAAATCTCATAATTGCAGTTTTTAAGTGAAGCTTAAGCCATTCAGGAATTTTTTCTCCCTTGTGTTAGATCAAAAATTCTCCTAGTGAGTTTCCAAATTGTGTGAAATAATTTACTTTTACCTTAGTGTAAACTATTTAATATATAAAAATCACAAATCAACAGCAAACCTTTATCATTGTTAATTATTCTTTTTGGTGTTCCAAATCCCCTGTATCTGGGTTGCCGCTTTCCTACAGATGCAAGTGAGAGTTGGAAGGCACCTCTGTAACAGGATGAGTCATGGTTATTGAGCACTCATTCTGTGTGGAGGGTTGGGACCTAGAGTTTCACTTTGATTATCCCATTAATTATTTCAACAACCCATTAAGATGGACCTTGATACACACTTTTTTTTTTTTTTTTTTGAGACGGCAGAGTCTCACTCTGTTGCTCATGCTGGAGTGCAGTGGCGTGATCTTGGCTCACTGCAAGCTCCACCTCCCGGGTTCACGCCATTCTCCTGCCTCAGCCTCCCGAGTAGCTGAGACTACAGGCACCCACCAGCCCGCCCGGCTAATTTCTTTATTTTTAGTAGAGATGGGATTTCACCGTGTTAACCAGGATGGTCTCGATCTGCTGACCTCGTGATCCGCCGACCTCGGCCTCCCAAAGTGCTGGGATTACAGGCATAAGCCACTGCACCCGGCCGATACACCCATTTTTATAGAGAAGGTTATCAGACTCAGAGAGGTTAAGTGGCATGTTCAACACCATACAGCTAGGAATGGATTTGAAAAGGAATGGATTTGAAAAGTCCTGGAAAGATTAGAAATGAGATGTTTTGAATTCCAGTCTATAGGTTTGACCATATAAAACTTCTGGCATTCTGCCTTGTCTCACTAACAAAAGCAGCAATTCATATGGCGCCACCTAAACCCTACATGAGGGTCCCTGCAGGAGCTCCCTGCCGTTCCATCCTCCATCTTTCAAGAATTCTCTGTACGCTCATGCTGTTCACCTGTATCGGGCTCTGTCGTCTCTCAGCTACTGACTGGAGAGGTGCAGGATCCTAGAATCCGTTGGTGTCTTGGTTGAAAATATTGGATAGTGCCCTGAAATCTTCACAATAAAGTGTTGTCCAATGCACACATCCCTCTTGATTGCCCTGTTCTTGGCCGTGCAACCATATTCTGTGTCCTCAGACTTAATGTGTCTACTGGGGCTTCCTACCCATTTCCCACCTTTCTCTTCTTATTTGGGGAAATGAGCAGCACATGCAGCCTTACCCCCTTCAACAGCACGTAGGAAAACAAATTTGTCTCGGCTTTTGAATCAGACATACCGGGCTCTGTTCCTTTAGACTCCTGTAGAAGCAAACCCCGAAACAAAGATATGAGTGAAAAGTTTATTTAGAAAGTGATTCTAGGAATGAGACAGGGATGGGAAGACAGTCAGTAAAATATTTGTTATCAAACAAGTTATGAGTGTGGTTAACTCAGCTTGACCCTGCTGGGGAAATCTGAACACTGATGTAGAAGTCTCAGCGTTTATATAGTGGAGGGGAAGGGAACTGGGCTGTATACAAGGCAGTCTTTAAATGAGCACCAACCTGTCCAGGAGATAAGAATCCTGTTACTTCCGGCATGCTTGTGGCTGACAGAGGGGGCTTTGGTGGACAGAGAAAGCCAGCAGACAGAAAATGCAGGCTCTAGTAATTAGAAGTTGGCTGGCTCTTGATGGAGTATTCCAGGGTTGCTGATAGAGGGGTACCTACACTGGCTTTGAATTCAATCTGCAACATTATATGGCCTTAGGCAATTTTTTGACATCTCTGAGTTTCCATTTACTAACAAAACTGTGAAATGGTGATATTTTACAAATTTTATTAAATAGTGAAATGATTACAGTTGTTCTGTATTGATTAGAGATGTTATACACATGTAAAGTAACATTTTACTGAAATCTGTTTTATCTGTTTGGGGCTAAGTTTTTACAGAATTTTACCCTATCTCTGGATTCTATTCTAGAACTCTCTGAGAAAGAACCCTGGGTTCTACCCATCTACCTGAACTTTGAAGTTGTTGGAGAACACTTGCTTATTCTGAACAGTAACGAAATTATAAGGCTATCTTGTTTTTGGTTTTTTAAGTTTCTTCATAACAAAAGCTATGTCTTACCTTGAGCAACTGCATAAAACTCCTGCCTTTGACTCTTGTTTGGGGCAATGATTTTTGAAGAATATTTGATGCTGTTTCAAAACTGACCAAAACATCTCATAGGTCCACAAAGACAGGAGATACTGACGAATTTAATTTGGGCAGAGACTGGGCTACAATTCAGTCAACGCTGGCCTGTTAGCCTCCATTTTAGGAACTGGGAGCGATACTGGGGACACACGGGCATGGATGAATGACCTTGATGCAGACAGAGGTCAAGTGGCCCTCAGTTCTCCAACCAGGTTCCCAGTGGCAGGCGATGCCTTGGCTTCCTGTACCTCTCCAGCAGCTCACAAGCACCATCCAAGTTCATCTTGCTAAGGCATGAATCAAGCAATCAGCACAGACCTAGTCAGTAACCACCAGAAGCAGTGAATAGCAGCTGAAAGGGATTTGGACTTAGAGCTTATTTGGTTTGATCTGGGTAGATTTTAGTCTCTTGCAACTTCCATGCAATTTGATCACTTGGGTCTAATTTAGACTTTGAAGTGAGACAGACCTTTTGCTCAAATTCCAACTCTGCCCCTCACAAGATGATCAAGACAACTTATCTTTCTGTTTCCATTTTTATATAAAATGAAAGCAAAAACCATCCACTTAACAGGATTATTGTGAGGCTTAGCAATAAGTCTTGTAAAATTCTTGGCACAGAGTCTATGTTCAATAAATTACAGATGCCTCTATGCCTTTTAGAGATACCTGGTAAGACAGCCCATTATCCCTATAAACTCAACATGTCAAATAAATATCAAATTTATTTACTTCTTCCCAAACAGATTTTTCCTCTGATATTCCTTTTCCACATTTTTCATCTTTCTTTTAGAATAAATTTGCTTTTACGGCTCTTTCTTCCAGGCCTTTCCATTTAGTAAGTGGCAGATCCACTCATCCTCAAATCCAGCTGGTTTCCATTGACTGTGGCTCTCTCTGTCCCAACTCATCTTCACACTTCTGCTGCCAGCATCACCCTAGAATGTCACTTTTACCCAGTGTAGCACAGGCTTCCACAGCCTCAGTGAGGAAGGTCACAGCCCCACACTTGGTCTCCAGTGATGTGGACTGATGAAACCTAAGTTTGCCAGGAGCCATGCGGTGATCATGTACCGCACCACTGGATTTTACAGGAGCAATTGCAGCTACAGAACATGGAGTTGAGCTGACAAAGACAACCTTTCGCTGAGAAGCCAAACCAAGACAGTGCCATGAGTACAACCATGAAGAAGTGGGAGGGAGACTGGGATCCAGTGAGGAGACAGGATCTGAAAGGAAGCAACATCTGTGTGGGAATTTGTTTTTCTCCCATCAAGCATTCACCCTCTTTTTTTTTCTGGCTACAGAACCCTGGATTTCCTTTGAGGGGATCACCACTCTCTCATTCTCAGACAGTAGCTCACATGAGTCCCAGACCTGACCAATCAGAGTAGAAATTCTCTCATGGACAACAATGCCTATTCAGGAATGAGCATGTGATTTAAGAACATTCAAACCCAGTGAATTCCAAGACTTGCTTGGGAGCTACTGCAAAGACATGTCTTCTCTATCTATTCTTCCCATACCCCAGAACAGGCAGACTGTCCTGCCTTTGCATAGAAACTGAGGGTAAAATCAACACAAGAGAAAGCTGAGAGATGAAGCAGACTGGACGCTGACGATCTGTTTAGCCTCTGGATTAAACCTTACTCCAAAATACATCCCCTGTTTTGCCCAAGCCACTGTTTGGATTTTCTATCACTGCCTCTCCCCAAACCCCAATCCTCATTGACACATATCCCAAAAACCTGTGAAAATTGTTGATGATGGCATTAATATCTGAGGATATTCAATTCTGTGTCTACATGACAATGAATTAAGAATTGTACAGTCCTTATTGGTGATCACTTCTTCCAGGTTCATTTGCACATGAAGTCATACCATGACAGCAAGTTTCCTCTTACAGACATGGCTGTGACCCACGGACAGAAAGGACAGCAAGAAAGGATCACTCATTGAATCAGAAGCAAGCTATGTGCAACTTTGATTTTAGCCTTTGCCTAATGCTCTTGTCTTCTCCATCTCCACTGACTCTCCTCTGCCCCCACAAAATCCAACAACCTTTTAAGGTTTAATCAATGGATTCTCTCTCAGAGTTGGTCAAGGGGAGTCTCTTGATAATACATTAAATCTACAGTTTCCCTCATCACCTCCCCTTTACTACTAAAACATTTATGCTTTAGTCATCTCTCTTCAGGACTGCATTTCCACATGGAATTCAGGCATCGTTATAAAACGACCTCTCCTGTAAGTATCTGTTCTCCCCAGTCACTTTAAAACTTCAGGGCTCAGCTCGCATTGGTCACCTTTTGGGTGGTGAGTGTGCACGTCCCATGAAAGAGACTTGGTGCCATTCCTAGAGTGGCTGCACAAAAAAGCATTTGTTCAAAGGTGTGCCCTGTTCCTATACTCTGAAATTATCCTATCATTTACAACTTTGAAAGCTATAATCATGCAAAGTTTTTTCCCTTTTAAGAAGTGTTTCTCTAAATATTATTTTGTGGAACATTCATATTCTATCAGCTGAACCTACAGGTGCACAAGAAATTATATTTTCTCAGTTTACAAGAGAATTTTCCTAACTCTATTTCCCGCTCTCTCTTAACATGTGCGTGCGTGCGTGCACACACACACTCACACTTATTTTTGTGTATTGATTATTTGGTTTTTCTCTATTTTAAGACTCACTCCATTTTGAAAGTATTGTTGTAATAAGTCCTGATGTATAACACCATTTTTAATGAATCTACAAACATTAATTGAAATACTCAAAACTGGATGATTGTACTTGGTTTAGCTGTTATTTTTGGCTGATAATTCTCATGACTGAAATATCATGTGGCAAGCATGGAAGAGAGGCATATTTCTGTAGCAACATTCTTCACGTCCATATAATAGGATTAAATGTGAATGAACACTCCATGGTGTATTACAAAGAGTACTAGGACTTTTCAAGTGCACTACTAACCAAATGAGCGTGAGAGCTCTTGTTCTAGACTGAATAAACTTGATATTTGCAGTGGAGGTATGATGGGATTGTGATGAGTTTATGCAATGATCCACGGGCAAAAGAATTTCAATTTGAAATGTGAATAGTTGAAAAGCAATTACTTGTGATTGTGTAACTCAAATCCACTACAATATAGACTAATTCATTAGACAATGTCTATGTGCTTTGTCTTCTTCATCTCTGAACAAACATATTTTTGAGTATGGTGATTAAGAGCCCAGTACATAAGGGTTTGAGGCTGAGATTGTTAAATGGCGATCTCACCCATTATTTTGTGACAAATGTTTCTCTCAGGCAATAAGAGCAATCCTAGCAAGAAAACATATTCACATATTCTCTTAGTGCTTCCTTATTATCTACCTGGTATTGACGTTATCTGTGTTCATAAACTTTCCCTCAGGTTTTTTAAGAGTGAGGGCAATGTAATTTCTTCATTTCTTCAGACCGTGTTTACATTCTGAGATGCAAACTCGTGTGTGTGTATGTGTGTGTGTGTGTGTGTGTGTGTGTGATGAAATAACGTATATTCAGATTGTTGACTTCAAAGTGTTGCAGAGGATGGAGGCTTGTAGCTGGCCCGACCTTGTCTGTGTATGAGCTGGAGTTGAGCTTGGTAAGTCTCCCTAAGGAAAAGACAAAATGTGAATCCTAGAGGGACCCAGTTGCTCCATGGAGCATGTACACCCAGCGTGTCCACACAGGTGTCCTAAGGCAGGCGGCTGAAGCAGAGTGACCACTTTCAAGGATGTATCCACTCACCCACCTCACCTCTCACCCCATGCATCTGGATGTGTAAACAAATAAAATTTGGAAAATGTGGAGCTGTGCCTTGAGGAGACGCGTCCCGTTTTTCTTTCAACGATCGGAAACCCTGTGACCAAGAGCGTTTGTAGTCATGCTGTTGCAATGACAGTGATTTGGTCTCAGATTGTGAAAGCAGAAACAAATCATCTAGGAGTTCAGAAGATATTTCTCCTCTCCAGGAGCAACACTAAGGATTACTAATGGGAAGAGCCATGCTTGGTTGCTCTTTGTTCATTCATTCATTCAACAAACATTCCTGGAAAATGCATTCAGTTCATCCTAGCTAGAATTCTGAGCAGGGAGGCAGAGCCAGGCCAACAAGAAAACATTAGCCAAGACAAGAATGTTCTGCATAGTGACGTGTTTCCAGTTCTGCCCTCCAGAAGACCCAGTACAACAGATGTGTAATGCTCAATGGCTTTGTTTTATTAGTTCGGGGGAGGGGTCTTTTGATAGTATTTTGAAATGATTTTGCTCCTAATGAAACAGATGCTTTGAATGCTCATCCCACCCCAAAGATTTTTCTTTCTGTAACGGAATGCTTCTGCTTTTAATGTGCAGGAGAATCTTTGTTTGTTTTACTTGGTGGTTTGCCCCTGGACATTTTTCATTCTATGCTTAAATGAATTCCAGCAGAATGTAAGTTTTGAGCTGTTTTACTATTTTTTTTTCATTCCTTTTCTGCGGTTGATCTTTATTAGTCCCTGAGCTTGTGTCATTCATTTTAAAGTCATTAGTTAAAATATTATAAAAACAGAAACATTTTGGTTTGAAAGCACACAGAATCATTTCATGTAAAATCTTCAGCAAACTCTTTCATTGACTGCTGCCCGAAACGGAGCAAGCCTCAAGCCCCCAAGCCAAACTCCTTCTTCAATGTGACAAACTGTTTAGTTCCTCCTGAGCCAGTTATTTTAAAAAAAGAGTAGAGTAGAGCGATTCCTGAGTGTTTAGCTTCTCCACAGGCCATGGGACCTGACACCTATAGAATTAACCTACTGCAGAATGTAAGTGTGAGCCAACATATGTTGATATATGAATCATTTAGTTCCCATCATTTTACAAAGCATATTTATGTCCATTATCTCCTCCCAACTAAAAAATAATAATCATAATATTAATGCCTATGTCATTACCCAGTTTCCCTATGGTATGAGGAAGTTGATAGAAAGAGAAACTAGGTCTACTGTGTCCATAGGGACAACATTAGCAAAGGACAGATCACATCTCAAAATGACCCTTATGGATGCTAACGCCAGCACCCTGAGACTACGGTGCTGAGAGACAACATCGCAGTGTGTCTTCTGCGTGGTAAAGGAGAGAGTAAGAGAGTTTTGAAACAACCCAACAATAAGCCCATAAAATACCGTAAAGCATGAGAGCATTGATGCCCACATTTCTACCCTTTGACCTCTTTGTAAGGCCATGAACTGCTGGATGCGGAAACGTTTTCTTACCTGCACCTTGCAAGCAAACATGGGCTGTAGCTTCTGTTAGCTGTGCTGTTGGTGGCTACTTTGCCTTTCAGCTTGTGGTCTATATTCACAGATCATTCTGCTCTGAACACCACCTTCCATTTTTATAAAACTCGCCTCTCCTCTCTTCCTAGCCAAGCCTCACTCCTCCAGGGCTGCCTATGCCCCAATCTTCCTCTCAGGATGATTCCAGCAAAACTTCTTTTCCCCTCTGGCCGGACCCTTTGATGCTCATACTCAATCTTCAGTGCTTAAAACCCAACACGTAGCTTAAAAGTGCCTCGAAATCTTATTTCCATCAACCCCCACACATGACAATGGCATGCGATTCACGGCCTTCAATGTTGTAAGCCCCCCAAAACCTCTTTGCCCCTATTTCATTCCTTAATGTCTAATCGAAAGTTGTGAAAGCTGCAGTAGACAGGATGTAAAGCAGGATGGATAATAAATTCAGTCTCAGAATCATAGAACGTTGGAAGTATATGCATATCTCAGACTAGCATTTCTATATATTTCTTGGCAATACAACCTCCCCCCCTTCCCACACACACACACAAACTCCACAGAAAACCCCTCCTTGTGCAATTGCCGACTGTTGCTCCTCTGGCAGGAGGGGTGTGACGGGAGACCCCAGCCTCACTGGCTGCTCCCCTCTTAGAGGAGCCCTCTGGCCCCATGGAACCCAGCATGAAAATCCACTGACATAAGAAAATGTCCTACATTTTATGTTGGAGGAAACTGAAGTTCAGGAATATTGAGGGACTAATCCAAGGTCACAGAAGTCGTTGGTGACAGAACCAGCACCAAACTCCATCTGGCTGAGCTCGCAGCTGGAAGCGTCCCCTGTAGTGCATGCTGGGATGAAGTATTCCCAGGATGAACTCTCATCAGACTTTGTTACTACTAATGGCAATAGAAATATATTCCTGTTTCTGATGACGCCATTGCAAAATGGTCACAGGATGGGTGATTCTAGCCACAGAGAGTCCCGTGCACATCTAAGGGAAGAGCTCTTGGCCCTCACTCTCTCTGCCTCACCTCCCGCGCTCAGGCTGTGCTTGGCAAATGCGCTCCCGGGTCCTGCCAGATGTTGTGCTGCTTTCTGTGCACACTTCTGGGTGGTCTTCAGGAAGAGCCCCAAGTGGAACCCTTGCTTTGGCCCAGGCAGTCTGAGAATTTCCCACAGATAAAGAGCAAGGCCTCCCTGCCCTTGCGTCATCCGAAGGCTGGGAACAGCTGCTGGTGTGGGTGTGCCCAGGTTTCCTGCAGCGGCTGGCATGGCACCTTTGGTGGCCATATGGGATGCAGGCCGTCTTCCTCCCTTAGCTTTCCCTCAACGGCCACTGCACGTATATGCCTGCTGCTCTGCACTGTGCCTGCAGCCCTGTGGCAGCTGCCCGGTTGATTCTGAGTGTAAGCTCCTGGAGGGTGGGCCGTGTGGGGCCCCTGACTTTGCACATCATCCAGGGCAGAGTCGCAGGGTGCGGGTGCCCAGGAAGTGTCATTTGGAGGCAATGATGACTGTCACCTGGCATGGAGAACACACAGCTTGCTGCTTCTCATCTACAGCACGAATTTCATCAGAACCAAGGATGGGCAGATCAGTTTATGTTTGTAGTGAAATAAAAGTGTCATGGAAAAAACATTAGGCTGGAATGGAAGGACACCTACTTCAGCATCAGCTTTCCCCTCTCTTTCTCTGACCTCTGACTCTCTAATTCGTGTTGCAAAGATTGCATAGAACATACGTATGCCAGAAACACTTCTGTGTTGTTTATCTGAAGTTCAGGTTTCACCAGGTATCCTGCATGTCTTTATTAAGTCTGGCAGCCCTTCTCTATTTCCTGAAGCTGCCCCTTTCTTTTCACCCCCACTCTCATGACCCTGTTTCAAGCTGAACTTAACCTTCATCCTTCTAGCTGCTTCTCGAACACTCAGAATAATTGCAATCCATTCTCCATTCTGCCACATTAGAAGTTTTGTTAAGATGAAATAACACGGTCATTTTTGGGTTCAGATATTCTTCAGTGGAGTCCAAAATGGAAATACATGAGTACAAAATACAGCATGGAGTTTGGCCTCTGCCTTCCTGTCCTGCAGAACCCCTGAGCTCCTACTTTTGCACTTAGTGCTCTCATCTTCAAACTCATCTGTGGTTCTCCAAGCACACGAGGCTCTCTCTTGCCCCCGTCGGTGCCTCTGTCTGGAGCTCCGTCTGGTGCTTATCTGTGCACCCAGCGTTCCTGAGGAAAAATGCTTCTTCCACACACGCTTTTCTGATTCCATGAGCAGAGTTTGTGCCCTTACACCTGCCTCCACTCCTGCAAGTGTCAGTCACATTGTTTTGCTTGCTTACTTTTCTGTCCCTTTTCTCATTCAACAACAACAAAGGTAAGCACAGTCTTATCTCTGCTTAAATGGCTACAAAACCAGAGTTCCGGAGAGGGATTGAATTTTTTTAAATGCGCTTCAAATTTGAAAATGATGAGATATTTTGCCGCAGGCTATATTATGGTTTGGCAGGTTAGCAGCCAGTGCAATGAACGGCTTTGTCGTTCCTACTCCTCACAGATTTTAAATCCTCCAATGCACAGAGAACAAAACAATTTTCTATCTGGTGAGAATGTCCCAAATCATGACAGTTGATTCCATGGGAAGGAGATGGCTATAAGATCTCCCTGGGGCAGGGCAGAACATGGTTAAGAACATGATCCATGTGGGCAAGCCTGGTGCCCTGGCCTCATTCTGGAGCTGCTTTGTGGAGGGCACTCAGGTGCCGAGAGATGATTAAAAAAAAAAAAAAAAAAACAGGGCGGAATTCCTGTGCAGGGATGAAAAACACACCAGCCTCACTCAGCACCCCCTGCAGGCAATCCCTGTCCTGATAACAGTGCCTGGCCCATTCTCAGTATTGCCTTCTCTTCTCTGCATCCCTGCCTCAGCCCACTACCCACCTGCTTGAACAGGGATAGAGGTCCTATTGTCATCACGTGTTTCGAGGACCTTCGAGGTAGTTCTTGCTTCATGGTGTGATTTAGGGTTTCTAGGGTGGCCATCTGGGGATGGCCCAGTTTTTATTTTCCTGAGTGGGCAGCACTCCTGTCGACTTCCATTTTGTAAAACTTGTCCTCACCTGAACTCCACTGGTGTCTGCCATGCTCTCAGCATCAGCCAGATCTGCCCTGTAGCCAGAATCCTGGGACAGGAACGTCCCTATCTAAAGAATCCATCCTATCATTTCCAAGAATTAGACGAGTTAGCAATGACGTGTATGTAAATCAACACAACTCACAACTTTCTGGATAATATTTATACTTTTTAGGTGCTGAAATAGGTAATTCTTAAGCTGTATTTTCCCCACTAAATTTTGTTCCTTTGATTTGAGTATCCTGGGATACTCTTCCTGGGGTACTTATATTCCTAACTTTACTAAAATTCTACCCTCTGAGCTTTGCTAGAAACACTTCCTTCAGGGCACCTTCCGAACGCCCAGTGGTGGGCAGTAAGAGGGTATAGAGAAGAAGGCCTGTTGATATAGAGCCACGTGACTTCAAAGCCTCATGCTGGCACTTACTGCACAAACCACTGGTCACTTAAACCTTCTGAGGATTCTCTTTCAGGGCCTCATCGCAAAGATGGAGTCTGTACTGTGGACCTGTCTTGTAAGTTTGTTCTGAGGAGCAGAAACTATGTGATATACCAAAGGCAGCTTAGCATAATATCTATTATAGAATTAGTAGCAAAAAAAGCGACTTAAACTCCTGTGCTCCAGATGCATTCTGTGTGTGCCTTCTTTTACATTTACTACAATTTGTTATGTACATTAATGTCCTTCATTCCTACCCCCACAACTTTGTATCTACTTTGAGGTTAATTTAGTCTGAGTCTGGCCAGAGTCTGGCACGAGCTAAGAGTGCTTGTTGACTTGAATTAGTTTATAACCATAACTTTCAAGGTCTTAAGCAGAAAGAATGAGAAATTCCTGGAATTTCAGCTCTGGGAGAAGACTACTGGGAGAAATGGAAGAGATCCTTGGGAAGGAAAAACAATTTTCAGCCGTTCTTAACTCATACCAGCAAGAAATCACAACTACTGCTAAACCTGCTGTGTAGCTACCTACAAAGTCCCCTAATCAATGACAAGATGGGAATGGGTTTCTCCCTGAAAATTTGGGACCCACCTATGTTTAATTTCTTCACTAGGATTCTAAGCCCACCCCTTTCCATCTGCTTTGGCTAGGACATCTTTACAAAGAACAGAGAGAAGTGGGAAATTTGAAACTGTTTGGCAGTGGCTTTGCCATAATTTCCTCGGCTCCCCTTTCTGTTGGGGAATCTTTTGAAATATAAGAAAACTTAGTGGAAATACTTATCATACAGGGATTTCTTAAGTAGGAACATAACTATTCCTCCCTCCAAGAAGCAGATCCCTTACCATCCTCCAGCATGGGGCTGCTGGCCATCCAGCACCAAGCTCAGCAAGTAGCAGAAAAGCCCGGTGCTTCCAGCTTCCCTGTCTGGATGCAGCCTGGGATGCCATCTTCATTTTCCAGGTGGTATTTTCCAGGGCCAGAGAGAATTTTCTGACACTCACTGTGAGTCACACATAAAATCGTTGCTTTCATCCCAAAGCGCAGGCGCCGAGTCGCGGAGCCTGGCCCTTGCCTTTGTGCAGCTGACAGGAGGCTGCCACATGGCGGTGGCTGCAGAAGACTGTGGTGAGCCCAGTCAATGATGTTGGCGAAATATTGGAACTTTGCATGGTGCCATTCTTTCATCAAGCTCTCAATCTATTGTCATTCTGGCCATGGGATTTGTTTGATCTTTGTGGTGGGTGAGTCTGAATTGATTGCTGATGATTCATTATTCAGTCTCTGGCCAGTTGGCAGCAGAAATCAAAGCCTTTTCACACTCATTTATAACGTCTAAGAGCCGAATAATCGTGTTCTGTGGGAGAGAAATTGACTCCTTCATGTATTCAATCAAAACCTTTCTTGAGCCTTCACTCTGGAGCAGGCCAGCTCCTTGGCATCTGGAACACAGCTCTGAGCAGGAAGCAGTATCTGCCCTTGATGTGTTAGTGTCGTGGGGGTGGGGACTCACGGGTATGATAGGTGTGCTAACTGCAAGGAGCCCTTAAGCACGTGACATTCCACCTGCACCACGGAGGGCCACCTAACCCTTTAATGCCTAAAGGCTTCTTTAGGAGGCTAGCTATGAGAAAGAGCACAGGTTAACTAGCCATGGCCATACAGAACTCCAGACTTTCCCTGAGAGGAGGAATAGAGAAGCCAGAAAGACAGGATTATGGTATGAGTGTCAGCCCTGGAAAGGCAGAGGTTGACTATGCCTGGTTCTCTTCCTCACTGGATCTCCAGCATCTAACCTCAATTGTCCATTAGCCTCATTAACGGTAGGGCTCCAATATTTGCGAAATTGAACTGTTTGGAGACTCAATGGTGTCACGAGCCCCAAGGATCTAGATAGCCCACTGTCATCCACTGTGACACACAGGCCATTGATGTCCCCACATAGATCAGCACAAGGGCATCACTTGAAGGATACAGTATCCAGCTCAAGCTTATGGTTTGGTTTTGATTATAGGCTAGTGGTTCTCAAACTTTTTCATTTCAGGGCTCCATTATATTCTTAAAAATTACTGAGGATTCCCAAGATTTTCAGTTTCCATAGTTTATACGCATCCAAATTTATCATATAAGAAATGAAAATTGACAAATGTTTACAACAGAAAAATACACAAGCACACATCCCATTTATTGTCAGAAAAATAATGTCATCATGTCAGGGAGCTTCTGGAAAATTCCACTGCACAGTTATTAAAAAGTTGGACTAAAAGGGAAAAGCAACACTTTAGTTTTATTATGGTAAAAGTTTTGTCCTCATGGACCAATTAAAAGTGCCTTGGAGATTCTCAGGGGTTGCGGATTTTGCTCTGAGAACCACTGATGTAGACTAAGGCACCCACGTACACCAGGGCCAGCCCCGACAGGATTGGAGCTGCAGGCAGTGCAGTGGCATTCTAGGCATTCTAGGCACATGTCATGGCCCTCCCCTCATGTCTTATTTCTATCCTGGCTGCGCATCTCCCCAACGATGTCAGGGTGTATCCAGCCCATCACTTTTTAGTTTCATTTGCCATTCTTACCTCTTCTTATCCATGATTTAAGGCTTGGCTTCTACGGTGTTGACCTCAGTCTCACAGATGAATTTCTATTACTGGCTTTATTGAGATACAATAGTATATTCATGGAGTTGTGTAACCATTACCACTGTGTATTTTTAAGACATGTCCATTGCTCCCCAAAACACTCTGTGCCCACCAGCATTCATTCTGCATTCCCCCTCGTCCAGCCCATGGCCATCACTAATCTACTTTCCTTCTCTGTGGATTTGCTTGTTCTGAACTTTTGTGCCTCGCGTCTTTCACTTAATGTAATGTTGTCAAAGTTCATCTACGTTGTAGTATGTATCAGTACCTCACTCCTTTTTAGGAAAGAATAATATACGTCCAATGATATACCACATTTTGTTTTCTGCTCATCAATTGATGAACACATGAGTTGTTTCCACTTTAGGGTTATTATTAACAATGCTGTTATGAGCATATGAACGTTTATGTACAAGTTTCTGGGTAAACATGTGCTTATATGCTTTCATTCCTTTTGGGTCTATATCTACAAGTGGAATTGCTGGGTCATATGGTGACTCTAACATTTTAAGGAACTGAAAAAAATATTTTCCAAGGTGATTGCATCATTTTACATTCCTACAACCAGTGAATGAAGGTTTCGATTTTTCCTTACTCTATTATTGTCTATCTGGGTGATTACAGACATCTTAGTGAGTGTGGAGTGGTAACTCATTGTGGCTTTCACTAGCATTTGCAGAATGATGACTGATTTTGACCATAATCTTATGTGCTTATTGGTCATTTGCATATCTTCCATGGAGAAAATATCTACTAGATCCTTTGCCTTTTAAATATCTTATCAGATACATATATGTAAATACTTTCTTCCATTTTGCAGGTTGTCTTTTCATCTTCTTGATGCTGTCCTTTGAGACATAAATGTCTTCAACTTTTCACCAAGTTCAACTCATCTATTTTTTCTTTTACTGCCTCTGTTTTTGGTGTTATGTCTAAGAAACCACTGCCTAACCCAAGCGTACAGAAACTTACTCCAATGATTTCTTCTAAAAGTTGTATTGTTTTAGCTCTTACCTTTAGGTCTATTTTTAACTTGGAAGTAATATTTGTTTATGGTATAACATGTGTGAATTAGGTGTCCATTTTAATTCTTTTGCATGTGTATATTAAGGTTTCACAGCACCATTTGTTACAATTACTATTCTTCCTTTACTTCTTAGATGAATTTTAAAAACTTTCTTCTCATATATCAGCCTGGAATATCTTGATAACATCTCAAACTAGCCAAGCCTTCACTCTCTCCCCTTCAAGACCTTATCTTCCTCTTTATAGTTTCTCTGTCTCTTGTGAGAGGGGATTGGACAGCCTTTTAGTTAGGATACACTGAAGAAATCCTTCTGATCTTTAAGGAAGTTTGGGACACCCTGTATTGGCAATGGTCCTGTGAATGTTCAGGCATTGAGTGCATGTGGAACTCCAAAGTCTGAAGAAACAAATTCTTGTTCTGCTGTAATCTGACTTAGTAGATCAAGCAGATTTTTCAATATTCACAGTCATATGGTGAAGATAGAATCTTTTAAAAGAGAAAGTTGCTGCCACAGGGTTTGGCACATAGTTAAAATTAATGCTTTTTAAAAAATTTTCTTCTCTAATCATTTCAGTTTGAATATCTACCAAATGAGGAGTTGAAACACTATGAGACTCAACCTAGATGTGTCTCTATTAAATTAGTCAGTTTTGTAGGGTGGGAATTTAGATACATTTGGAGAAGAAAATACAATAATTGCTGGAATTCGTTGAGTGGTTATTATGATCCAGATAGGTTGCTAAAGATTTTATACACATTTTTAATTTAATTTATACAACTCCTTATGAAGTGACACTATAACTCCTCCACCTCTGCCAAGTGAGGACAATGCTGCTTTAGAGGAGGTATTAAGTTGCCAACAGTCCCAGTTTGAATAAGGCAGAGCTGAGACATGACCAGGAAGTTTGACTGAAAAGTTTGCATTTTTTAATCATTGCACTAAAAACTTCTAGGAAACCTGCTTACCCAATTTTTATGTCTTTTATAGTTGCATATTTATACCAGAACATATCTTTGCTTTATGTGTTTTGTTTCGTTTTATTGTGAATGCGGGATAGTTCATTCAATAAATATCAATGCTAACCTTGTTTGGATTCATAATCAATTAAATTGAGAAAAAGAAAAAAAAAGTACTGCAGGGGCACTTACTCTGAGTGCCTGAGTTCATGTTCCTAGTCAGAAAAGAGATGCAAGGCTTATTTGAACTTGGGGCCATGGAACCCAGTAACAACATCTAAGGATGGGTGATCATCACTCAGTCCCTGCAGGGCCAGGACTGCAATTGTATAAGCTCCTTTTGGCTTTAATGGGAGAGAGCTGAGGTCTACTAGCAATATAAAAGTCTCTTTGGACCCACAGATTAAAACCAACACAACGTTGGTTTTAATGCCTGCTTGACAAGCATCTAGAGCAATAGACTTTAGAGAAGATTACAGGGTAAGAAGAGTGCCAAGACCCCTCCTAGCAGCTGGTGAAACTGTAACATTTTGTCAGGGGTAATGTCTGATAGCATCAGGTGTCTCCACAGTGCTAACTTCTGGGAGGACCAATGAAGAGTTATTGAGGTCATTGTAAAGGTCAAAAGCCTTAGCAGTAGGGAGTCCAATCTTCTGTTCAGCTTAATGGACTAGTGCCTTCATGAGGCAACTGTTGCAAAAGCCCCAACCATGGAAAAGACAATAGGAGTGTCAACTGTTAGAAGTCTTCCCCATGAACCTGAGACGGAGGGACATTCAGGCTGTATAGACTCTTTGTGCCCACGTGACAGGTGCCAATGCAGAATGGGAGCACTCATACATCAACCTGAGTGGGAAAGAGGTGGAGTGTCAACCATTGTGATATGGTAAGCGGTCCAGGTCCAGAGAGACATTCTTCTGAACATTCCTTCTGGAAAAATCTGCCAGCGAGAGCTAAAACGCAGACAGAACTATCTGCATAAAGTGTTCATTTCAGTATTATTTATCATAGTGAAAAAATGAACATTACCCCAATGTTATAGTAATGGATATTTGAATAAATTATAATTTCAACAAAATGATGGATATTATACCATTATTAACATGAGGATTGTAAGGGATTTATTAGTACTTCCTGATGACATGTTGAATGACAAAAGCATACTGTAAAGTTACATGTACAATATGATTAAAACTATACATGGACTTAATAAAAAGTTGAGTAGCTCTAGTTATATGAACAACATTTGAATTTTTAAAAAAAATACCTCGAAAACAGGCCAGTAAACTAAATAATCAACATTTGAGTAAATATATAACACTATTGCAAGAAAAGAAGGAATCATAGAGTGGACATAATGCCAGAGATAGATGAAATCTGAAAGTTCATCACTAATACATCTTAATTTTGGGAAGAGAAACCGAAGCCAAAAAAGAAGTTATTTGTTGTTGATTAAGTTAGTGACAAAGCTGGAGTTAAAATGTGCTCGTACACCTTTTCTCTTCTCAACTTCTTGAAAGATTTTTTCACATTCACTGATGTGACTATTTCTCTTATTTCCTTCCCTCCTCCTCAACAATTCCAGATCCATCAAAGGCTCTGGAAAAGTTGAATTAAGCCAAGAGACTTGAACTATGTCCAGCGACCTCAGTATAATTCTACTCCATTCACTGCAATTGAAGAAAATAAATGACATACAAAGGACTGAAGATAATGTTGTGATGTGGATATTCAATTATGCTGTAAATATTTAAATATTCATTTGGAGTATGAAAAATCCATTATCAGTAAAACATTATTTTATATTCACTCACCTTTACACAGATTTTATGGTTGAGAGCTATGCTTTAGGTCTCAAGGTCCCTTTCACCCAAAATCTGACTACTTTCTTAGAAGAGGAAAAGTAAATTTAAAAGACCCCTTATTAATGAGGCTAGCATTTCAGTGAGCAGTATTCTGGTCTTGCTTTCCTAAGCCCTGATGGAAAGTTTCTATTTTAAAGGAGTGGCAGCCATTCTTCTCATACTTCTGTCTAGCTCATCCAAGCAGAGTGGCAGAATAAGTGAGCGTTCATCAGCCGATCTTCTCATGAGAATGTTTAGAGCTTCTTATGGAAGTCAAGGATCTTCAGTAACACAAGACTAGCTCATTCTCTGGGCATGTTTTTTACACTTCCAACTAAAAGTCACTGTCATGAATAAAAAGATCAATTATCGGAAAGGCATAACAATCCTAAAGGTATATGTACTTAATAGAAGACCTTGAAAACACATGAGAATAAAACTGATAGAAGTTAAAGGAGAAATATGCAAATACACAATCATAGGGAGAAGTTTCACAATATCTTTCTCAGTATCATGTATAACAAGTAGACCAAATATGAATAGAGATATAGAAGATTTCAATAAAATTATTAACCAAATTGATCTAATTAACATTATAGAACACTACATCTAAAAATAGCAGTATACATTCTTTTCAAGTGCTCATTAATTATTTACCAAAATAGATCATATGTTGGGCCATGAAATCAGTCTTAATAAATTTCAAAAGTCTGAAGTCTTACAAATTATGTTATTTTACTCTAACGTTTGAATTCGAAAGCAACAGCAATTTCATATATAGAAAAAAACACAAACATTGAGAAAATAAACAACACTTCAAAATAACTCCTAGGTCAAAGAAAAATGAATTATAAGACAAATGAGAAAATACTTCAAAATATATTTTTAAAATATTTCAAAATAAAAATAAAAACAAAACATATAAAATATGGGGATGTGCCTAAAGTAGAGCTTAGAGGGAAATTTATATTCTACATGTTTCTATTGAAATGAAAATTTTAAATCAAAAGTCTGAGATTCCACAGGAAAAAAAAAAAAACTAGAAAAAGAGAAATGGGGAAAATTTTTAAAAATGAAAACTAGACATTAATGAAATACTAAGCAACAATATAGCAAATTATCAAAGCCAAAATGTTGTTCTTTAAATAACTTAATAAATTAAGTAAAACTCTAGGTAAACTGGTCAGAAGTGAAAGAGAGAAAACACAAATGCCAATATCCTGAAAAAGCAAGAGGATACTATAGATTACACAAATATGAAAACATTATAAAGCCCTATTCCTGAATAATGTTATACCAATAAATGTATAATGGATAAATTTCATGAAAACATGATTTACTAAAATTGACACTAGAAGAAATGGAAAATTGGAATAGTTTATATACATAGGATAAGTTGTATTTATAATCAAATACCCTCTGACAAGGAATACTGCAGATCCAGATATTTTTACTAGTAAATTCTATCAAACATATAGAGAATAAATAATAAAATGTTTTAAAACTGTCTAAGAATTGATATTCTAACATTCACCAAGTCATTTTGTGAGGCCATCGTGAACCTGATACCAAAAAATTACAGTAACACTATGAGAAAAAAAAATCACATTATAAAAACAGATGCAAAAAGACAGTATCTGTCTTTTTGTGACTGGTTTATTTCACTTAGTATAATGTCATTGAGGAAAATCCATGTCATCGCATGTGATAGAATTTCCACCCTTTTTAAGGCTGAAAAATATTTCATTGTATGTGTATACCACATTTTTTATTATTCATCTATTATAGACATTTGGATTGCTTCCATCTTCTAGTTATTGGGAATAATACTGCTGTGAACATGAATGTGCAATTATCTATTTGAGATCCTGCTTTCAATTCTTTGAGATATACACCCAGAATATGGATTACTGGATCATATGGGAATTATATTTTTAATATTTTGAAGAATCTCCATCTTGTTCTCCACAGCAGCTGCACCATTTTACCTCACCAAACTGCAGAAGGATTCCAATTCTTTCCATATCCTTGCCAACAGTTATTTTGCCTTTTTGATAGCTGCCATCTTATTAAATGTAAGGTGGTATTTCATTGTGGTTTTAATTTATATTTCTCTGACGATTGATGACGTTAAATATATTTTCATATACTTACTGGACATTTATATGTCAACCTTAGAGAAATGTCTATTCAAGCCTTTTATCCATTTTTAAGTGGGCTATTTGACTTTTGTTTGTGAGTTATAAGAGTTATTTATATATCCCAGATATTAATCTTTTATCAGATGTATTATTCATAAATATTTTCTCCCATTCTGTAGGTTACCTTTTTACTCTACTAATTGTGCTGTTTTATGCACAAAAGTTTTTCAGTTTGATGTAGTACTATTTACCTATTTTTGTTTTTGTTGTCTGTGCTTTTGGTGTCATAGCCAAGAAATTATTGTCAAATTCAGTGTCATGAAGTTTTTCCCCTATACCTTTTTCTAGGAGTGTTATAGTATTAGGTGTCAATTCCGGTCTTCAATCCATTTTGTTACTTTTAATATATGCTAAAAGATACAGGTTCAACTTCATTCTTTTGCATGTGGATATTAAATTTTTGCAAAACTATTTCTTGAAGTGATTTTCCTTTCCATATTGAATGATCTTGGCACCTTTGTTGAAGATCATTTGACCATATACTCTATGATTTATTTCTAGGCTCACTATTCTAGTCTGTTGGTCTGTCTGTCCATGTTCCTGTGCCACACTGTTTGATTACTGTAGTTTTATGTGTTTTGCAATCAAAAGGTATGAGTCCTCTAGTTTGTTCTTTTTCAAAAATATTTTTGCTATTTAGGATTCCTTGAGATTCCATATAAAATTCAAGATGAACATTTTTCTATTGCAGCAAAAAAATGTCATTGGGATTTTTGTAAGGATCGAATTGAGTCTGTAGATTGCTTTAGGTAGTGTGAACATCTTAACAATATGAAATCTTCCAACTTATGACCATAGGATAGATTTCCATTTACTTGTGTCTGTAACTTCTTTCAGCCATGTTTTAAGGTTTTTATTGTATAAGTCCTTCACCTCCTAAGTAAGGTTTATTCCCAAGTATTTTATTCTTTTTGATTCTATTGTACATGGAATTGTTTTCTTAATTTGCATGTAGGATTTTTCAATGTTAGTGTGTAGAAACACAACTTACTATTGTGTGTTAATTTTGTATCCTGCAACCTTGCTAAGTTTATTTATTAGTTCTAACAGGCTTTTGTGGAATCTTTAGAGTTTTCTACATATACTGACAAGCAGAAACAATTTTACTTCTTCCTTTCCAATTCAGATGCACTTTATTTCTCTTTCTTGCCTAACTGCTCTGGCTAGGAGTGGTGAAAATGAGCCTCCTTGCCTTGTACTTGACCTGAGAGGGAACATTTTCCATCTTTCACCATTGAGTATGATGTTAGCTGTCGTCTTTTCATACATGACTTTATTATGTTGAAGTAGCTTCTTTCTATTCCTACTTTGTTCAGGGTTTTTAATCATGCAAAGGTGTTGAATCTTGTCACACTATTTTTTGCATCAATTGAAATGATTATGTAGTTTTTGTCCTGCATTCTATTAATGTGGTATAGTATACTGTCTGATTTTTACATATTGAAACATCCTTGCATTCCAGAAATAAATCCTACTTGGTCATATCATAGCGTCCTTTTCATGTACTGCTGAATTTGGTTTGTTAGTATTTTCCTGAGGATATTTTCATCAATATTCATAAGGGACATTGGTCTGTAGTTTTCTTTTCTTGTAGTGTTTTTGTCTGGCTTTGGTATCAGGGTCATAGAATGAGCTTAGAAGTGTTCCTTGTCTTCAATTTTTTGAAAGAGCTTCTGGAGAATTAATGTTAGTTCTTTAACTGTTTGGTAGACTTCTTCAGTGAAGCTATCTTGTCCTGACCTTTTCTTTGCTGGGAGTATTTATTACTGGTTCAATCTCCTTACTTTTTCTTGGTCTATTCAGATTTTTTATTTCTTTATGATTCAATTTTGGTAGATTGTGTTTCTAGGAATTTATCTATTTCTTCTAGGTTTTCCAAACTGTTCACAGTATCCTGTTATAGTTCTTTTTATTTATAGGGTGTTGGTTGTGATGGCCTCCTTTCATTTATGATTTTAGTTATTTGAGTTTTCTTTCTGTTTTTCTTAATCTAGCTAAGGATATATCAATTTTGTTGATCTTTTTCAAAAACCAACTCTTTGTTTATTTTTTACATTGCATTTCTCTTCTCTATTCCATTTTTCTCTGGTCTGATCTTTATGATTTTCTTCCTTCTTTTAGCTTTGGATTTTGTTTGTCCTATTTCTAGTTTCTTGAGGTGTAAATTTAGACTGCTGATTAAAGATTCTTTTTCTTTTTTAATGTATGCATTATAGCTATAAACTTCTTTCTTACCACTACTTTCACTGGATCCCACAAGTTTTAGTATATTGTGTTTTTATTTATCTAAAGGTATTTTAAAAATTCCCGTGTAACTTCTCATTGACCCATTGTGTATTTAAGAATGCATTGTTTACATATTATGGATTTTGTAGTTTTCCTTGTGCTAGTGATTTGGTTTCATTCCATCGTGATCAGAAAAGATTCTTCATGTAAATTCAATCTTCTTGAATTTTAAGACTTGTTTAGTGGCCTAATATGTGGTCTACCCAAAGAATTGGTCCATATATACTCAGGGAGAATGACTATTCTGCTGCTGGTGGTGGTCTTTCACAGTCCAATTGAAAGGTCTCTATTCCCTTATTAATCTTCTATCTGCTTGTCCTATCCATTGTTCAAAGTTAAGTATTGAAGTCTCTACTATTATTGTATTCTTGTCTATTTCTCCCTTCAATTCTGACAAAGTTTGCTTCATATACCTAGGGGCTCGAAGGTGTTGCATAACTAATTATAATGGTTGTATCTTCTTGGTGAATTGACCCTTTTATTATTGTATAACGTCTTTTGTCATCTCTTTTTTATTTTTTTTGAGACGGAGTTTGGCTCTTGTCACCCAGGCTGGAGTGCAATGGCACAATGTCGGCTCACTGCAACCTCTGCCTCCTGGGTTGAAGTGATTCTCTCCTGCCTCAGCCTCCTGAGTAGCTGGGATTACAGGCGCCCACCACCACGCTCAGCTAATTTTTGTATTTTTAGTGTAAAGGGGGTTTCACCATGTTGGGCAGGCTAGTATTGAACTCCTGACCTCAGGTGATCTGCCTGCCTCAGCCTCCTAAAGTGCTGGGATTACAGGCATAAGCCACTGCACCCAGCCTTTTGTCATCTCTTGTAGCAGTTTCTGATTTAAAATCTGTTTTCTCTGATATTAGTATAGTCACTTCTGCCTTTGTTTGGTTACTTTTACAATATCTGTTTCCATCCTTTAACTTTCACCTGATGTGTATCCTTAAATGTGTGTGTTTTTTGTAAAGAACATATAGTTGGATGGTGTTTTGCTTAGTTTTGTTGTTTTCCATTCAGCTAACTAATCTGTGCCTTTTCTTCAGGGAGTTTAATTCATTTACATTTAAAGTAATTGTTGACTGGAAAAGATTTGCTATTGCCATGTTGTTAATTCTTTTCTGTACATTTTGTACCTTTCTTGCCCCTCCTTTCCTCTAGTACTGCTTTTCTTTGTGTTTCATTGATATTCATTGTAGTGATATGCTTGATTCCCTTCTAATTTCCTTTTGTGTAATTCTATAGGCTTTTTGTGGTTACCATTGAAATTGTATCATGCTATTTTAAACTGATAACAACCTAACTTCAATTGCATATGAAAACTCAACTTCTTTACTCAATTGTACTTTCATCTACAAAAAACAAATACAAAATAAAATTTAAAATATTCAATTTATAATATCGTAAGAACAAAAGTTTATAGTAATAAACTTAATAAAAGACATGTAATCACTCTATACTAAAAGCTATAAAACATGACAGAGATATTTTAAAATGATCAATATTGAGAGAGAAATATTTCATACTTATGGATTGCTATGTAGTTATACTGACTCCTGAGTTTTATCTATTACTCAACATGTTCCCAACCAAAATTTTAGTAAGCCGTTTCATAGAAATTGACAAGCTGATTCAATTTATATGTAAATGCAAAGTACTTTAAGAAGCCAAAACAATCTTAAAATGAAGAGCAAACTTGGAGGATGTACACTATCTGATATCAGTATTATTTACTAGATAGCTTTAGTAATCAAAACAATGAGTTAAGGATACGTGAATTTCTCAAAGTCAAGTCAAGAAATTGACCCTCACATGTGTACTACATAGATTTTCAATGAAAGTAACCAGGCAATTCAGTGAAGGATACTAAAGTATTTTTGTCAAATGATGCTGGGATAAATAATTAGGTAAAAAATTAACTTGACTTATGTCTCACACCAATTATGATTATATGATGATTATATAATCATTCTATATAATTAATGATTATATAATCATTCTATATAATTAGATAACGATTATATAATCATTCTATATAATTATGTAATGACATAGTATATGAAGTTTCTAGAAAAAAATTTTTTTTAAAAAGAGAATCTTTGTAACCTTTCAGGGAGGCAAAGATTTCCTAGACAGAGCATAAGAGCATTAGCCACAAAAGAAAAATAAAAAAGGATAACTTAGACTTCATAAAAATTAGAAACCTTGGCTTATCAAAAGACTATTAGGGGCAGGGCATGGTGGCTTACACCTGTAATCCCAGCACTTTGGGAGGTCAAGGTGGGCTGATCACTTGAGGTCAGGAGTTCAAGACCAGCCAGGCCAACATGGTGAAACCCCGTCTCTACTAAAAATACAAAAGCTTAGTTTGGCATAGTGATGCGCACCTGTAATCCCAGCTATAGGGAGGCTCAGGCATGAGAATGGCTTGAACCTGGGAGGTGGAAGTTGCAGTGAGTGGAGATTGTTCCACTGTATTTTGGCTGGAGTTTTTTAGACTCGGTCAACAAAACAAAACAAAACAAAAAAACTATTGGGAAGATGAAAATTAGTCACAGAATAAAAAAATATAACTGACATAGGACTTGTATCCAGAATATGTATAGAATTTCTACAAATCAAAAATAAAAATAAAATAAAAAAAACAAGCAAGCCCAATTAAAACTGGTTAACCTGTGTGAACAGATACTTCTCATGGAGATGCATGTAAATGGACAACAGACACAGGAGAAGAGGGGCTTGCTACTCTTAGCCCTCAAGGAAATGCCAACTAAAACCACAGTAAGAGCACATAAGACTCACACTTTCTACATGGTCAAACCTACATGGCCAAAACATCAAGTCAAAATATAGGAACGAACAGAGAGAAATGTATCTTAAAAATGAAATACCAGCTCACATATTCTAGAACAACTAAAACTACAAAGATTGACAATAAGATCATGAGCGCCTGGCACTTTACATTTTTACTAACCCGAACCCAACTTCAATTTCATATGAAAGCTCTTCTTCTTCACTGAATTGTACTTTTATCTATAAAAAACAAAGAAATTAGAAAATAAATTTAAAATATCCCATTTATAATATCAAAAACATCAAGTTTATGGTAATAAAGTTAATAAAAGATATGCAAAAACACTATACTGAAAACCACAAGACATTGCTGATAGATACTTGAAAATAATCTATACTGAAAAATTAAAATGTTAAAAAAAACTTTGGAAAAGTGTGTGGCACTTAATTTATAATCCATCAATTCCACTCCTAGGCATTTATCCAGAAGGAAAGTAAACACAAAAAATTGAAATAAACATATTAATAGCATCTTTATTATAACCTCAAATTCAGTAAAACCAAAATGTCTACAAACAGAAAGATTGATAAACAATTATTAGTACATGTATACAGTGAAATACTACTTAACAATAGAAAAAAAAAAGAATTCCTGGTATTTGCACCAATATGGATGAATCTCAAAAACTCTGTCTTGTGAACAAGGCCAGGTACAAAAAGTACACCCATAAGATTACATATATGTATAATTCAAGAACAGACAAAACTAAGCTGTGATTATAGAAGTCAGAACAGCGAGAAGTGAGGAAATGGACTGGTAGAAGACTTGGAAGCTTTCTAGATCTGAATTGGGGTGATGGTTACACAGGTATATATACAGGTATTTGCAGTTAAAATTTAGTTAAAATTAAGATCAGGGCCAGGCACAGTGGCTCATGCTTGTAATCCCAGCACTTTCGGAGGCTGAGGGGGGCGGATCACAAGGTCAGGAGTTCAAGACCAGCCTGGCCAACATGGTGAAACCCTGTCTCTACCAAAAAAAAAAAAATTAGCTGGACATGGTGGAATGCACCTGTAATCCCAGCTACTTGGGAGGCTGAGGCAGAAGAATTGCTTGAACCTGGGAGGTGAAGGTTTCAGTGAGCCAAGATCATGTCATTGCACTCCAGCCTGGGTGACAGAGCAAGACTCCGTCTCCAGGAATTAAAAAAAATAAAATAAAATAAGATATGTGCATTTACTTTAGATTTACTTGAAGTTTATATATATATATACACACACACACACACACACACACATATATATATATATAAAAACTCATTTTTCCACCCATTTTTGTGTTACTTAGCACATGTGCAGAATTCCATATTCACAATGGCTTGGTCTCCTGCAGGAAGGAGAACTCTGCAGGCCTCACAGCCTGTGCCTTCCTGTTATCACTCCTCACCTCCTCTTCCGAGAACAAGCACCAACTGATCCAAATGGGTAAACTGGGCTGTCCGGCAGTTCGTTCAGAACATAACGTGGTCTCCACACAGACATGAGTTCATTTTCTTTGTATAGATTATCTAACCAAGCAATGAGGAAACAGAAAAACATGGACTGCTAATTGATAAAATGGAAAAGATCAAACACTTGTCAGAGAACAGAGCAAATCTTCCCTTCAACTGTAGATGTTCCTAATTTGGAAACATCTGAAAATGGTTTACTTGTGAGATGTTCAAGTTCAGGAATGGAATATGGGCCTTTTCTGAAAACACTGTATCTGTATTGTGGTTTACAATGTAGGCATGTCAGGAAGACTCTCTAAGAAGTTCTAGGAAGAGGAAATGGCCATCTGGCCCATCAGCCTCCACTCTCTGCTCTAGTTTAATTTTACCCGCCTGCGTTTTCACTCTGCTCTTTAATCGCTTCCTTGTCCAGAAAAGGACTGAGGTGGTTATTGAAGTCATTTATCCTGTTGCCTTCAACACCCTAGTCTGGTAAGCTTTTCCATATGTTTCGTAGCCTTCACTTTAAAATAAAAAAGCTGCCTACCTTCCTTTAGCATTTGTATATGTTCAATATGTCAGTTTTACTCTTCAGTCTTTTAACTGTTTCCCAATAAGAGATATTGAATTTCTAACTATTTGGTTTAGTCTCTACAATACGTAGAAACTACAAAATGTAGGAACTCAACCAAATAGATAGAAATTCAATATCTCTTAATGGGAAACAGTTAAAAGACTAAAGAGGATTCCTGATTTCTTTTTAATTTCTTCCATGGCAGATTGTTAAGGTCTTTCAAAATATTCTTATAGCTTGATCACATTTTCTCACACTCAGTTTTCCTGAATTGGAAAGTTTTGCCATGTCATACACAACCAAAGAGAAAAATGACTCCTTAATGTTCGTTAGGAGAAAGCAACAAACTGCAGTGACAATGCTACAGTTAAAAACAATCTGACCTTTTCAATTCCTTAGCGCAACACTAGACATTTTTCTTGCTCACCTAATGTATCCAGCGTGAGTCACAGCTGAGCTCTACTCATGGTAGTCCCCCGAGATCCCAGGCTGATGGGGGTTCCTTCGTGGTGACACGTGCTTTTGTGATCACTCCATCAGTAGGATGGAAATATAGTGGATGCACACTAGATCTTAATTCTTCTCCTTGGAAGTGACACATTTCACTTTTGCTTACATTATGTTGGCCAAATCAATGAATATCGCCACCTAATATTGATGGGGTAGAGAATTACATTCCTTACAAACAAGGAAGGGGATACGATGAGAAGATTTGGTAAAGCTCTAATGACCACCATACAAAGTGACGTTGACGATATGGACCAGATCGCAGTTGATGCTGCTGGTTTCAGGAAAAACGGCAGTGCCTAGCTGGGACTAAACTTCTGCATGGTAGAGTAACGATGGGGCTAAGAAGTGGGCTTTATTATTGAACGGGCATAGCTAGGCTTCCAAATACTGCAATGAGAGAACTGGTATCTCTGCCGCCTCAATGTACTTCCTGTTTTCCCACAGATTGTTTCTGGCCCTAGATCTGTAGGTATGGCTGTTAATCTAGGAGGATATCCGGGGCTAGCACCTGAGTGAGGGAAAGAGGAAGGAGGTGACCAGAAACAGCCCAACAGGCAGAATAAAAACAGGTCAGGAACAAGGCCCTCTGCCTCATGTCAGGATTAGCCAAATCCACACAAGAACACGGTTCCCATTAAGACTCTGACTCCCAGCCTCTGGAGCTTATATTTCTAGGGGACCTTCAAGCTTTTAAAGCACATTCACATAGACTATTCATTCAATGAAACTTAATGAATGCTGCAGAAAATAGTAATGTCTTGTCCTGGGAAAATAAAATGTTTTCTCTGCCTATGAGATGCAACCAAGTGGCCCTGTGGTTGAGAGTGAGATACAAACAAATAAACCATCCATTAAAATATAACCCATGCAGCAATGGCATGCAGGGAATCCTAGAAAGATCGTTAAGTCAGATATCTCACATAATGGGCATTAGAAGAGATTTTTTTAAGGTTTTGAAATAACATGGGGAAGACACCTACCAGAAAAAGAAAACGACTATGCTAGGGAACCAGATTGAGTAAAGAGCATTTCTGAAGACTCAGATGCGTGAGGACATGTGACTGCAAGGCAGTTGGTAAGAAGGAAAGAATTTAAGACTTGTTACAACACAGTAAGGTTGGGATATGAATGCTGAATTTAACATGGGACCATGTGCTTTTAGAAATGGAGCATTATATAGCTTGGAGAGGTGTCACTAGCGTTATCTATTGACATTCACTCTTCCTCTCTCTGAAAAATCCCTAACATCATGTGTGCCATTGGCCTTTCCTATAATTGCCAGGTAATCACTGCAGGATACAGAGCAGTTTATGATGGTGTCAAAGTTTCTCACGTACCTCCCCAATTACATACTGCTCCCCACCTCTTCTGACTCAACTGTCTTCTTAAAGGAAACTTGAGTACTTTCTAAATGTTTTTGTAATGAACATGATAGTCTACCCCTGTTTCTTGTAGCAGGACCAGCACTATGATTTTCACAATATCAATCAACCAGGAGGATCAAAACTATTTCCAGAATCCAATGTAAATGCCAAAAGGAAAATAAGCTAAGGCATGACAGCACATCTTACCAGGCACTTTCACATCTCAGGAGAGGGCTTGCTGGCTGCGAATGTCTGTGGTGGAGAACATGTGCTCATTAGCCCAAGGCTATTGTCAAGTCCCCAGTACATCTCTCATTGACTGATCATGTAGCTGACCCTCAAAGTGTGAAGAACTGCATCAAAGTTGATGAGTATTATACAAGACACATCAATATAATTTGGCACAGGTTATAGCATGTCACCAATTATTTTTCTGAAAGAGGTTTCAAACTCCTTATCATGGCATTGAAAACTTCTGAAATCTGCGTCTACCAACATGTCCAGTTTCCACAGCGATGCACATTGCACTCTGGCTATGGTGGACGGCTGCCAATTTTCCAGGCGCAGCAGTTGCTTTCAGCCCTCTGTGCTTTTTTCTTTTTTTTAAGCTCTTTTCTCAGCACAGAACACAATATCATTTTCTGCCCATCATAAATTCCTCTGTTTCAAGCTCCAGGGTGAATGACATCTCTACCATAATAACTATTTTGTTCCCTGTAGTCAGGATGCATCATGTCTTTCCTCTCACTTGTACCTCTGTTACAGAACTTATTGAAATTTTGCTAGTTTTGATGGTAGAGGATACAGTCTAGCCCCACTGATGACCAGAACTCATTTCAAAGATCTGTTTACTTAAGGACAGCCTGTTACTCCCACATGTGCACCCACCAAATCTCAGTGGAAAAGAATGATCTTCCCAGAGAGAAACTAACCAAAAGAGGTAGACTCTTCTTGCATGGAAGCAGAGCAGCACTGCGGCTGATGGCCCTGGGTCTCTGCAGTAGTGGGGCGTGGAGGGAGCCATTGCTAACTGTTACATCGTGTTACTGCCAAGTGGCACATGGAACCCATGGGAGAGAAGCAGAACTGTGTCTTCAGATTCCGGTATGTTAGAGGGGATGGAATTGCAGGAAGGATTTTGCAATGGGCTGTGAAAGGAACAAGGGGATTTCTAAGTGGAAAAATTAAATTCCATTTATCCCACTTTAAGCATGGCTGGAATTTAGCCAGTTTTAATACTAAGCAAGAGGTCCAGGGGGAAAAAATGGAAATGGAGTTCTACTCTAGTATGACACCTACTTCTTGAATTCACTCTCCCCTTAATCCTCCTGAAGGTACCTCTAACACCCAGTGGGGACATAGATGCAGTAAACTGAAGGAAATACCACACTGAGGTCCAAGCAGTTCCTTTGTGCGAGCTTCCCTTTCTCCTCTTCTTTCTTCTCCACAGGCCAGGACTCAAGACCAGAAGGCTGTTTTCCCACAGGACAGAGAAGAGGCAAGCAAGAAAGTCAAGAGTGGATAAATGCCACCACATGAGTGGATGGGGCAGAGCACAGGTGGGTCATGAGATACGCTCCAGTAACATCCACATCAGAAAGTGATGCTGGAGAAAGGCAAGCGTGGCCACGAGAGCAAGCGTGTGGGCTGCACTGTGACGTGGGGGTGAGACAGTATCATCATTAGGGTACTCCCATGGCGTCATAAGAAAGACTATTTGGTAGGCAGGTAGGGGCTGGGAGTTGAGTGGCTACTGAACCAATGGACTTGGATGCAAACTCTTAAAACGAACTTAACAAGACTCCTCACACTGGCAGGCTGTGGGGACATTTGGTTTGCCTGAGTGCTACTTGCAGTATGTTTCATAGGTTTCCCTAACTGACGATGAGCCTGTTTGTATATATACTATTTCTGCTTCTTCTGCTTATTCTTTTAGTCTTTCACAATGGTATTTCAGGTAGACCCTAAATAGAAATCTGCTTTTTTATGTAAAATAGTAGCAGAAGATAACGGAGTCCTAAACCACATGGATAACATTTCCATTTCAACCAAGAGTTTTCAAAATCTAATTTTAGATTAATTTTAATTTCTCATTGATTTCATTAGATCACATTTAGGGCATTTATGTCATGACAAAGGCTCCATTATAATGACTTTTCTTATTTTTGTAGCCCCATCTAGAGCTCTAGAGCCCTAGGCAGCCTGGGTCTTTACATAGTAATGACCCATGTTTAGCTTATGCATATGTAGCCTCTGTTATTCAAATTGTAGTTGAATATCCAGAGGGCATTGTTAGAAATCTCTCACTTCTTTTATTTTTCCTCTTAAAAAATTATGAATGCTGCATTACAAATAAATTAATAAATATCAGATGTTTCATCAATTTCGTCCCTTTTACCAATTTTCTGTGATTTATCTCAGCCATGCATTGACCTCAACTCATTTTAAAAATGAAGGACATACCTGACTCCCATTGTATTTCATTTCAGAAATGAGTATTTTTCTCACTTTATTATAACTTTATCATTATTTGAAGATTATGTTGTATTTGGTTAAACTCTTTCCTTTCATCCAGTGGCCTTAGAAACACTTTGCTATCTTTCAGAAAATAATTGATAAGAGAAACTTTGCTCTATTTCTCTTCCCAATCATTTTCTGAAATAAAGCAATTAAAAAGGCATTGTGGATCATTAGGGTCATAATGAATACTCGTGGGCCATATCTTGCCTTTCTAGTTGCTCCCGTAGTGAAGAAAATAACTTGTTTCTTGGTATCAAAAACAAACGAAAACAAGGCAAGGGCTACAGGAACATTGTTGTAAAACTAGTATATTTTACAATAACTGTAATTATGTTATTTTTTCTTGCCAAATTGGCCTTGCTCAAAAAATTAAAAAACTTAAATATCAGGATTACAATAACCGTATATTTCTAAAACTATGAATAATAAATTTTAACAAAATTTATCTCTGTGTAACTAAGATCTTTCACTCATTGTGATTATATTTTGGCCATTTCTTCATTTCCTAGAGTTTAAAATCAAATTGGTTTATTTTAATGATGATAATCTTGAAAGATTGACAAGAGAACAAGATGTAGAGTTTTGACCTTTGTAGTCTCTAGGTATAATTTCTGTGTTATTTTTGACAGTATTGTTTTATAAAGACCACCCCAAAGAGTTCTTCAATTTCTTCTTCACAAAATAAATAAAAGGCACTGGAATTTGTGTTTTAAAATTTTGAGATAAATCACACATCCATACGATATTCTGTATTTACTAAAATTTCCATTAATTAAAGTTTCGATATTGAACGTTTTAATTCTACTTCTTGAAATGTCTACTGAATTCAGATATAAATAAAATCCTGTTTCGATACTCATTGATAACATTCTAAAGGTATTAGAGTATGTTATCTTGTGAATAGTCTTTTGATTGAAGTGCAATGTCTGTTTGATGTTTAAGTTCTTATTTAGCCCAATAATAAGTAGAAATACCAAATATGAGTAAAATTTTTGGTACTGGAAGCTTATATGAATGTGTATTTGACTTAAGGAATGTCACAGAAATTGTTCAGGTTAAAACAAAGAACCTGAATTACCAATGCTAGTTAGTTTTGCTCTTTCTTTCATTCATTCGATAACATAATTTATTATTGTTGCAGTATCTGCTAGAGATCTGGAGACATGGAAATAAGCAAAACTGATCAGGTTTCTGCTTCCATTCACTTTACCATCTAGTGAATCACCATTTGTCAATCTTTTTAAACCAGAGGCTGTTTAAAAAAACATACTCATGCCATGCCACCCAAGTGTCTGTTCATTTGAGGGTGCTAAATAAAATAAAATAAAGATGAATTTATTTAGAAGTTAAACCTTAAAATTCACATTTATTAAAACTTATTGAATGTCAACTACATGCTAGCCACTGCCCAAATACTGGCATGTGTATGACGAGGAGAAAAGAAATGTGAGTTTACACAATGGCAAAAAGTTGGATGAGACTGCATTTTTGTCCTAAGGTACTTCCAGCTAGTGAGGGAAACACACCAAAAATAGGAAGTAATAATGGAATCTGCGACTCATGAAGAGAAAGCTCTAGAGGAGTTCAGAGAAGGGGTTTAGGCACAACTTCTGAGAGGCAGTGTATGCCGTTAGGAGAACAGGGCTAGATCAGGTACACCTAGCCTTGAATTACTTCCTGGATGGGTACCATGGAGCAAATTACTTAATTGTAACTTCTTATCCTGTAAAATGAAAGTAATAATGTCTGCCTCGTTAGGATTGTAGCGAGGATTAGATTTGATATGCTGGGGTTTTGTTTGTTTGTTTGTTTGTTTTTTGAGACAGTGTCTCACTCTGTCACCCAAGCTGGAGTGTAGTGGTGTGATCTCGGCTCATTACAACTTCCACCTCCAGGATTCAAGCGATTCCCGTGCCTCAGCCTCGCGAGTGACTGGGATTTCAGGTGGGCACCACCACACCCAGCTAATTTTTGTGTTTTTAGCAGGGATGGGGTTTTGCCATGTTGGCCAGG
This sequence comes from Macaca mulatta, assembly GCF_049350105.2. Taxonomy (NCBI): domain Eukaryota; kingdom Metazoa; phylum Chordata; class Mammalia; order Primates; family Cercopithecidae; genus Macaca; species Macaca mulatta. The sequence goes on from NC_133418.1 coordinate 119,267,059, forward strand.
CTAGTCTCAAACTCCTGGCCTCAAGTGATCTGCCCACCTCAGCCTCACAAAGTGCTGGAATTACAGGCACTAAATTAGTTTTTAAAGTAGCAAATTGACTGACACTGAATAAATGTTAGCCACCATCAACATCATCATCATTGTCACCAGCATCATTATTATTATCATTGTCATCATCAACCTTACTCATATTTTGAAGGCTATGTAGGAGTTGACTTTCCTGAGAGCAAGGAAGAGCCATCATGGGACTTACAGCTGTAGAATGACAGGACCATATTGAGAAAGTGCTAATAACCCATATATAATGCAGATCGAGTTGGTTTTGTCCACTGTCCATCTGCACCTCCTCACACTGTCCTCACTTGCCTTTTCCTCCTAGACTTTTGCTCAACCTCTTCTCCCGAGCAGCTCAGGGGCCCTACTGGGAGGCACATTCCTGCCTTCATTCATCAGCTCCCCTTTCTTAGCAGCTCATTCGCCTCAAGGCTTTATTGTTTAAAAATCTCAAAGCCTAAGGATCTGTTCCCTGACTCCTAGATTAAAACGAATAATAGCTTTTATAAAAGGAAAATAAATAATGGGTCTGAAAATGCAAATAGCATATATATAACTCCATCTGTACATGTGATCACATTTAGTCCTCACAATGCCTGCATCAATGTCCCATCAACCCCACGTTGTGGACAAAGAAACTGAGACTTTAAGAAGCTCAGGGGCAGCAAATGACAGAGCCAGGCCCTTAACTTGGGCAGAATGAACACCACCTACTGGCTTTTTGCACTGTGTTCTCTTGTCATAAACATACAAGAAATCTGAATGCCTTCCTTGCTTTCACTCCGCATTCCTATTCCAGCACACTGACCACAGCCACCTTTACTCTTTCTCCTTCCTCTAGTTCACTCTGCAGACTGAGAAGTGTTCTAGATTCTTCCCCAGAGAAGCCTCTCATGGTGAGGAAGGAGAACTCACATTGCACAGGTGGTGAAATACCTGGGTGTGGTACAGGTGGTGGATACCCAGATATGGCACCAGTGGTGGAGTGCCCGTGTATGGCACAGGTGGTGGAATAGCTGGGTGTGGCACAGGTGGTGGAATAGCCGGGTGTGGCACAGGTGGTGGAATAGCCGGGTGTGGCACAGGTGGTGGAATATCTGGATATCAGGGTGCTTTTTGTGTGTGACATTATAGTTGATTCTTTTGTTGCTTTTTAGAAAACTTTTAATTAAAGCATAAAATAGATTAAAGAAAAGCAAACAAGCCATAGTCATGGGCTTTCCGCAGAGGACACCAGTCCTGCACCCAGAAACAGACCACCACCTGCACCCGAGCAGGCCACCCAGGCCCTCCCTGGTGCCTTCTCCTGGCAATACTAGAGTGTTATATCATTGCTAGATATATTTTGACATTGAATCAGACAAAACTAATGCAGTATAAGCTGTTGTATCCACATGGAAACAATTAACAAAACTGTAAAAACAATTCATAAAAAGAACAACTTAAACGTAAAACTCATTATGAAACAACTTAATTTTCCTGGAGAATGTAGGAAAGACATCCCCTCCCTGAGTGGCTCGGATTCACCTGGAGCCAGCTCCCGACCAAACGGCTTCTGCAGCAGCCTTTGGAAGAGCCTGGGCACCAGTGCTGTGGTGTGGGTCTCCACGCTGGGACAGTACCTCTGCATCCGCCATGAATCCCCCAGCCCAGGGCTGCACTGCCCGCACTGTCACCGTGAGAGGGCTTCTGATCCTGTGATTGTCCCAGGAAGACATTCCCACTGCATCCTTCTACATTTCCCACCTAGATGTGGCAAAAAATGCGATGATGCCATGGCTCTTTCTCCCAGGTGGGCCCCTGTGCCAGTCTCTCCCGGGCAACACTCACATCTCCTGGTGTCCCTGTGAGGTCATTTTCCTGCTCTCTTACACAGACATGCACACACACCACACATACACGCACACACACACCCATACCACACACACACCACTGCATGCAAAATATCATACACACACTGCACATATCACATCTCACATAGACATACAGCACACACACACTACACAGGCCCCCCCCACACCAAACATCCCCCACAACACACATATCCCACACACCTCACACACAAAACTCCTCTCCCAACAACCCCAACACATTACATCTACTTCACCACACACACATCCTGTGCACAGCTCACACACTACATACGCCATACACATATCATACATGCCACACACACACAGAGACACACCCCACATCGTACACACATACCACACGCACCACACACACACGCATATATTCACTCACACACGCACACTCACACTCACATCCCCACATTCACACACACAGGCACACATTCACACACACACGTTACAGTTTGTCTGAAGGGTTTGCTTCAGACATTCTGGGCACCCCAGTTCAGAAGAATTATGTTCTCTAGGAAATGGTGCATGCTTTGTGGAGCAGGAGAGTTACAGAAACACAATGCAAACCCCCCCCTCCCCACGCCCCGTGGATGCACAGACAGAGCCTCTCCTTCACTCCCAGCCTGAGCCTGACGCGCGCGCTTTCTGCCTGCCTGGCTGCCCACCTCCCTCCCTTATCCTTCCTGTGAAATTTGTTTCTGATTTGCCTGCATTTTTTCTTCCAGCACAGACTTAGTGTGACGAAAGGGAGAATACCGCCTGAAGCACTCATCACACCCGGCACACGCTCTGATGGTTCCCAGCCAACTCTAGAAAGAAAGAAAAAAATCTGTGTGAACACATACTCTCGAATCCGGAACAAACTCTGCGGAAAAGAAGTGCTCTGCAGATCTGTCTTGTACGATGAACTTCGGGAGTCAGGTGAACTTCCCCCAGCGGGCGGAGACCCGGTGCAATCGCTTCCCTGGATGTAATTGTTTCTCATGGTGAGACGATTACTTCAACTTGAAATCTCCTAGTGGGAACAATCCTCGGGATGGCTAATGTCATAACAAGGTGATTATTCCAAGTACCGCAGTGGGAGCAGCCTCAAAACTTGTGTTTAAATTTGTGGGGTTACATTAGGGAAACTCTCCTGATTACCTCAGTTTGTTGATAAAAGATATGATGATGAATGGCACAGCGAGGTCTTATATTTCTAAGGCACCATCATTTTTGCAAAGAGATACATGGTATCCTCACAAGCATGTTAGAAAGTGTCATAAATAATTAAAATTAAATTTCATTTGTCCAAGGGCAATAAAGAAATTGCACTTGGTAATGAAATCTCCATGTAGTTTTATCTTAATCTCCTTAATTTACTGGATAGCAAAATTTACCAGATGGTTGCATCTTCCTGTTACTAATATAAATAGTGAAGTTTTACTAGGTGTACTCGAGTCCACCGTAGATCACAAATAGTGAATGTCAGCACTAAATAATATGCTTCCCTGAAACAAGTATACATACATACATATATATATATATATTTAGCACATAGAAATATATGACAGGTTGGGTGCTGTGGTTCACGCCTGTAATCCTGGCATTTTGGGAGGCCGAGACAGGCAGATCATTTGAGGTCAGGAGTTCAAGATTAGCCTGGCCAACATGGTGAAACCCTGTTTCTACTAAAAATACAAAAGAAATTAGCCAGGTGTAATGGTGCATCCCTGTAGACCCATCTACTCAGGAGGCTGAGGCAGGAGAATCGCTTGATCCTGGGAGGCGGAGGTTGCAGCGAGCCGAGATTGTGCCACTGCACTTCAGCCTGGGAGTAGAACAAGACTGTGTCTCCAAAAAAAAAAAAAAAAAAAAAATGACAAGTATTCTCTACTGGTTACATGTGTATATGTCTACATATGTATGTATATGCGTGTATGTCCACACACACATTTGTATACATACAATAAATAGAGATAGCTGACTTCTGATGGGCCCTTTGAGGGCAGTGGTGACTGTAAGGTGAGGTTGAGCTGAGCCTTTGCCCCAGCACTCTGAGGCTTCCAGTTGGTTGGGGATGCCACAGCCCCTCCCTTTCCCCATGTGGCATACTCACCAGCTTTTTTCCCACCTTCTGCCCTTCATTTATTTATTTACTTTCTATTATTTATTTATTCTGCTGGCTGGATGTGGGTCATGATTCATAGAGCATGTCCACTGGCTCTGTCCTCCTTGGCTGCTTCAGCCACTCCCCACTCTGTGGAGCACTGGTGGGGAGCCATCCAACAACAACACCCCCGCAGCCAGCCGCAGCTCTCACTAAACAAAACACATGCAGAAGCCCAGTCATCTGCTTGGCAAAGACACCGACAAGGCTACCATCAAACTAGAGCAGCAACATGAGTGCCGGCGTTCAGGGCTGAGTGCTGTGCTGGGAGACCTGGAGTTGTGTAGATGTGTTTGTGAGTCTGCTCCTGGAAATGCCTTCCTCCTTGTGACTGTCCATACATGAGAGGAAGCTGCTCACCCAGGAGCCTCGGAGCAGCGAGAGAGGTTTCAGCCCTCGTCATTTGTTTGAAGATGTCAGATGTGCCATTACTTTCCTAATGCCGAATTTGTGGAAAGGAGGTGGAAGTAAAAATGACAGCTGAGATTTAATTATTGTAGGGAATTCTTTTTTTCAGGATGTAACCATCATAATGAGAAGAAGTCACGCTCAATAAATAGGGTGTCTATAATCATATGTGTTAAAACAATCAATCCGGTAATAACATACATGATACGGTGGCTGGAACTCCTATGTAGAGTTTAGTACATTCACCAAGGAATTTCAATTTCTGAATATTAATGTTGTCACATATATACAAAACTGACTTTCAAAAATAAAGCTACAAGTATAGATTTTTAGAATTTTTGCCAAAGATAAGTCATAGCCAAGAATGACACTGAAGCTACGTCATCATTAGAAAAATCCAGAGATAAATTGAGTTGTTATTTGAGAGCAATTCATATATAAGGTGCTTTGATTTCACCTTTCAAATTTCAATTAAACATACAATCAAAAGTTTTTTTATTTGAGAGAGGGTCTTATCAGTGTGTTTGTGTTGTTCTGTTTTGTGCAGATTTAATCCTACTTCTGAGCAATTAATTAAAGCAATTTATTCTGAAATTTGAGACTGTTTAGAGTTAAGCTAAAATCTGTTTACTTACGTACTTTTCTCAGGGATTTTGTTACCACTGACTGAAAAAGGTGAATTTTATAATAGGGAAAGTAGACATGTAAACATTCTGCAGACATGCATTTATTTTAAGTGACCAGTCTCTAATGAAATAAAGGTGTGGTAGTGTGCTTGCAGAAAAGCAACAGGTACTTACAACCTAATTTGATAGGAACTTACAACCTTCATTTATTTAATGCATAAGAAAAGTAGATTTCTCTTGTCCTCTAAATGAATTTTTAATCTCTTTATCATCATGTTGGAATGAAATCTGAAAGTCAAGTTGTTGGATTTCATGAATTCAGTCTTTTGTACTGTTAAATAAAATTAAACGACAAAGTCATTTGCTGCTCCAGTGTCAGACTTTCCTAAAGAGGTGATATGGTTTGTCTGTGTCCCCAACCAAATCTCATCTTGAATTCCCACACATTGTGGGAGGGACCCCATGGGAGGTAATTGAGTCTTGGGGTCAGGTATCTCTCATGCTGTTTTCATGATAGTAAGTAAGTCTCACAAGATGGTTATTTTAAGGAGGAGTTCCCTTGCACAATCTCTCTTTGCTTGCTGCCATCCATATAAGATGTGACTTGCTCTTCCTTGCCCCCTACCATGATTGTGAGGCTTTCCCAGCCAAGTGGAATTGTAAGTAAATTAAACCTCTTTTTTTTTTTTTTTTGTAAATTGTCCAGTCTTGGGTATGTCTTTATAAGCAATGTGAAAACAGACTAACACAGTAAATTGGTACCAGTAGAATAAGGTGCTGCTGAAAAAATACCTGAAAATGTGGAAGCGACTTTGGAATTGGTAACAGGCAGAGGTTGGAACAGTTTAGAGGGCTCAAAAGAAGACAGGAAAATGTGGGAAAGTTTCAAACTCTCTAGAGACTTGTTCAATGGCTTTAACCAAAATGCTGATAATGATAACGATATGGACAATGAAATCCAGGCTGAGGTGGTCTCAGATGGAGATGAGGAACTTGTTGGGAACTGGAGCAAAAGGTGACTCTTTTTGTGTTAGCAGAGAGACTGGTGACATTTTGTCCCTGCCCTAGAGATTTGTGGACTTTTGAACTTAAGAGAGATGATTTAGGGTATCTGACAGAAGAAATTTCTAAGCAGCAACACAGTCAAGAGGTGACTTGGGTGTTATAAAGGCATTCAGTTTTATAAGGGAAGCAGAGCATAAAAATTTGGAAAATGTGCATCCTTACAATATGTTAGAAAAGAAAATCCCATTTTCTGAGGAGAAATCCAAGCCAGTTGCAGAAATCTGCATAAGTAACAAAGAGCCAAATGTAATACTCAAGACAATGTGGTAAATGTCTCCAGGGCATGCCAGGGATCTTCACAGTAGCTCCTCCCATCACAGGCCTGGAGGACTAGGAGGAAAAAGTGGTTTTGTAGGCTGGACCCAGGGTCCTTGTGCTGTGTGCAGCCTAAGGACTTGGTGGCCTGCATCCTAGCCACTCCAGCTGTGGCTGAAAGAGGCCAACAGAGAGCTCAGGCTGTGACTGCAGAGGGTGCAGGCCTCAAGTTTCCACATGGTGTTGAGCCTGCCAGTGCACAGAAGTTGAGAACTGGGCTTTGGGAACCTCTGCCTAGATTTCAGAGGATGTATGGAAACACCTGGCTGTCCAGGCAGAAGTTTGCTGCAGGGGTGCAGCTCTCATGGAGAACCTCTGCTAGGGCAGTGTGAAGGGAAATGTGGGGTCAAAGACCCCACACAGAGTCCCTACTGGGGCACTACCTAGTGGAACTGTGAGAGAGGGCCACTGTCTTCCAGACCCCAGAAGGGTAGATCCATTGACAGCTTACATAGTGTGCCTGGAAAAGCCACAGACACTCAATGCCAGCCCATGAAAACAGCAAGGAGGGAGGCTGTACCCTGCAAAGCCACAGGGGTAGAGTTGCCCAAGACCATAGGAAACTACCTCTGCAACAGCATGACCTGGATGTGAGACATGGAGTCAAAGGAGACCATTCTGGAACTTTTTTAAGATTTGACTTCCCTGTTGGATTTCAGACCTGCATGTGGCCCATAGCCCCTTTGTTTTGGCCGATGTCTCCCATTTGGAATGACTATATTTATCCAATGCCTGTATTCCCATTGTGTCTAGGAAGTAACTCACTTGCTTTTGATTTTACAGGCTCATAGATGGAAGGGACTTGCCCTGTCTAAGGTGAAACTTTGAACTGTGGACTTTTGAGTTAATGCTGAAGTGAATTAAGACTTTGGGGGGCTGCTGGAAAGGCATGATTAGTTCTGAAATGTAAGGACATGAGGTTTGGTAGGGACCAGGGCAGAATGATATGGTTTGGCTGTGTCTCCACCTAAAACTAATCTTGAATTACCACATGTTGTGGGAGGGATCTGGTGGGAGGTAACTGAATTATAGGGGCAGGTCTTTCCTATGTTGCTTTCATGATAGTGACTAAGTCTCATGAAATCTGATAGTTATTTTAAGGGGGAGTTTTCCTGCATGGGCTCTCTCTCTCTCTTTGCCTACTGCCATCCATGTAAGACCTGACTTGCTCTTCCTTGCCTTCTGCCGTGATTGTGAGGCCTCCCCAGCCACATGGAACTGTAAATCCAGCTAAACCTCTTTCTTTTGTAAATTGCCCAATATTGGGTGTGTCTTTATCAACAGCATGAAAATGTATTAATACAAGGGGCATATTTAGTTTATTTACCACTGAAAAGTGAGTTTTTGGAGTAAAATGTATCAAGGTATTGTACCCAATTAGATTTTTATAGATGTTGTTTTGTTCTTTAAACTCCTGCTTTTCTAGTAATTGTACACATTCTTCATTGTTGAAATCAAGCAGCCTTTAAATTTAATACATTGTCTTTTAATTAACTGAAACTCATGCTTGTAGACAGCAAAGATATGCTTAACTTGAATATGGACTCCTTACACACACACATACACATAACCTATTTTTTTTTTTTTTTTTTTTTTTTTTTTGTGAGACGGAGTCTGGCTCTGTCGCCCAGGCTGGAGTGCAGTGGCCGGATCTCAGCTCACCACAAGCTCCGCCTCCCGGGTTCCCGCCATTCTCCTGCCTCAGCCTCCCGAGTAGCTGGGACTACAGGCGCCTGCCACCTCGCCCGGCTAGTTTTTTGTATCTTTTTAGTAGAGATGGGGTTTCACCGTGTTAGCCAGGATGGTCTTGATCTCCTGACCTCGTGATCCGCCCATCTCAGCCTCCCAAAGTGCTGGAATTACAGGCTTGAGCCACCGCGCCCGGCCACATAACCTATTTTTTAAGTTTGAGAGTTTGAGTTTTTTTATTTTTTTTCATTGCAAACATTATGCATTTTCAGGTTCCAAACTTAAAACCTCATAGTAAAGCGTTTTTTTGTTTTGATTTTAGAGCCCAATTTTATTAACCCATGGTTGAAATTTGGAGGTCTTAAGAATCTTACAACACTGAGCTAAACTCATCTTAACTGGTGACCTCTGACAGGGATTCAGCTTCCATCATTAGACAGATTGCTCTACCCAACCTATGTGCCTGAGAGAAATGTAACAAGATATAGCAGCATGTGTGTGTAACCGTGAATAGACAGGCAATTTCCATACATGTTTTCAACATTTAAAAGTATTTATTTTTGGCCAGGTGTGATGGCTTACTCCTGTAATCTCAGCACTTTGGGACGCCAAGGCGGGCAGATCACCTGAGGTCAGGAGTTTGAGACCAGCCTAATCAACATGGTGAAACCTCATCTCTACTAAAAATACAAAATTAGACAGGCATGGCGGCAAATGCCTGTAATCCCAGGTACTCGGGAGGCTGAGGCAGGAGAATCGCTTGAACCCGGGAGGCGGAGGTTGCAGTGAGCTGAGATTGCGCCATTGCTCTCCAGCCTGGGCAACAAGAGTGAAACTCCGTCTCGAAGAAAAAACCAAACAAAAAAAAATTATTTTTTGGTTTCTCCACTTAAAAGTGTGTATATGTATACACACACACACACGCACACACACACTCAAAACTCACACAGAGGTGGACCCCAAAGGGTATAAAAACCACTGTTGGTCCAAGATAAGAAGAAAAATGAATTGTATTTGCATTTCTCCACATAGCAATTAATAGTTCAGCTTTTTTTTTCTTTTACTTTGTTCTTTAAGGATGTTGCTTCTGAAGTATGTGCCAGGTGGGCATAAGAGATATTTTCAACAGGACATGTTTCCGTAGACATTTACCAACATAGGATGAGGCTGGCGTGCTCACGTGTCCCCATTGTTCATGAAGGGATGTGCATTCGTCTGCTGAGTAAATGTCCCTGAACTCATATAGCTCATGCTGTAACGCTTTTATTCGACAGTCTATTAATTTTACTCTTAAGTTCCTTCTAGTCACTATAAATTCCTGGCAGAAATTCACGTTTTGGGTTCAGTAACTGTCTGAAAAAATGGCAATGTTTTATTGTGCAGTAATTCTTGTATTTAAAAAAATCCTTTGGTTTAAAGGAAATGCTTAGCACAGTGTATCTAACACGAATTTGCAGCCACACTGAGCTCGGCTCAAATTCCACCTCCGTGATTAACAATGTATCATAGGAAACTTAGAACAGCTTTCTAAGTTGCCCTTTTGCTACTATGTGCCCCATGAAGCCTCATTCTCTCTCCTCTTTTTATTGAACTTTCCCTCTGACTTTACAGAATATTCATATTCTTATTTAATTGTAGTTTCCATAGTTATGATTCAGCTCAAGTCCACAAAGATTTCTCTCGCCATGCCCTAGGCTGAGGTTTGAAATGTGAGACCCAGTCCCTGCTCTCGCTGAGCTTTTTGTCTTAATAGTCTCATCCCCACATATTTTCATCTTCCTGATGTGCGTGTGTGTGTGTACGCACACTACTTCTTTGGTTGTAATTTAATTACATGCAAATTCTAGGCTGTATTGCCTTAACAATCCCCTCCTGTTTCTGTTTCTGTTTGAAAAGGTGCCGTAGATGCATTTTCTGGCATAAGGGAATTTTCTACACTGGTCTTCCCAAGCTCTTTTGCAAATATCATCGTATTTGTAAGTGGTTGTTTCTGAGTCTTCCTCATTGTCCCTTGACTGATTTCACCTCATCTTCCCCACCTCCTTGGACTAAACTCTAGACCAGACTGGAGCTTGGCTGCTACATGCCTTGATGGTGGTTTCTTCCCTGAAGTCCTCAGATGCTAAGCTTCACCAGATCCCCTCCAGGAGAAGTCCAGAGTCCAATGTCCTGAGTCTTCACTTGTTCTGGAATATTGATTGAACAAATAAAAATTTAAAATGCTCTTCCCTTGGAACAAAATATTTCTCCTTTAGACTTCCTTCTGAACAAAGAACAACGGTGGTCCTCCCTAGAACAATAGTGGCCAGAGACCACACAATCCCTTTCCATTGGGAAATGCAGAGAGCCAATGAGTAGAGTTGATAGAGAAGGCGGAGATGTTGAAAAGGGTAAAGAAGGTGGAGCTGGTGGAGATGGCAGAGGTGGTATAATGGTAAAGAGGTGGAAAGGGTGCAGGTGGTAAAGATGGTGAAGAGGGTGGAGAGAGTGGAGGTGTTGGAGACAGTGGAGATGGTGGAGAGGTTGGAGAGGGTGGAGAGTGTGGAGGTGTGGAGGTGGTAGAGATAATGAGATGGTAGAGAAAGTGGAGGTGGTGGAGATGGTAGAGGTGGTAACTGATGGAGAGGTTGGGGAGGGTGGAGGCGGTGAAGGTGGTAGAGATGATGGTAATGCTAGAGAAGATGGAGATGATGGAAGTGGTGAAGAGGGTGGAGAGGGTGAATATGGTGGAGATGGTGTAGATAGAAGACGTGGTAGAGATGGAATCAATGGTGGAGACATTGTAAAGGGTAAAGAGCGTGACGGTGGAGGAGTTAGGTAGAGGTGGTAGATGTGGTTGAGATGGCATAGGTAAAGGTGGTGAAGATGGTGAAAAAAGTGGAGAGGATGAAGGTGCAAGAGATGGGGAAGGTGGCGGAGGTGGTGGAAAGAGTGGAAAGAGTGAAGTTATGGGAGATCGGGAGCTGGTGGAGAGAGTGGAGACGGTGGAGAGTGTGCAGGAGTGCAGGATAAGATCTGTCACCCCTCTCACCAGCAGTGCTATTACAGGGAATGCAGCAGCATTATCACATCTTCCAATTTTTCAAAAGAAGACAGAAATACATATATATATATATACACACACACACATATATAAAATCTATATCATCAAATTTTGGCAGCACTTTAAAACAATTTCAAATCATGATCACTGCCACATCTGCAAACATTCATTTCAAAACTCTATTTAAACATTCAGAGTCTTTCCTTAGCCTCCATACTTATTCTAGTAAATATGTGAGAGTGGGTTAGAACAGAATTGTATTTTTCCAACATAGTAAGGGTTTTGCATTGAGATAAGCCAGTAATTTTGTTGTTCCCTCCCCCTAGTCCCTATGACACCCAAATGGAAATTTATGTGACATCCTCGTGGTAGGTACATCTGAGCAATCCATATTATTTGTTGGTCCAAATCAGGCCAAGCCAACAAACATGGTAGCACTCATCCACATCATCTTGAAATCCTACAGTAGGACTCTAATTTGGACTTCAGTGGCATGCAGTTAGTTGAAATAAAAGGACTTGAGAATTAGCCCTGCACACCAGTGACCAGATAGCTGTGGGGCTCTGATCAAGTAGCCCATCCTTTGCAGGATTCAGGGAGGGCCACCTTTGTGATCCCTGCTCCCTCACCCTCTCCAGCCTATCTGACATCTTCACCACTTACACCATTTCCACCACCTCCATCACCTCTACCCTCTCCAACCTCTCCACCATTCATCACCTCCACCACCTTCACCCTCTCCACTTTCTCTACCGTCTCACCACCTCTACCACTTCCACTGAGCTTGAGAGCTTGGCTCGAGGGGTTAAGACCATTCCTAAATGCCAAGAAAAGCTTCTTTCTTGGAGAAAAGCGCCATGCTAGGGGGATTTCCCTGATGGAGGAAGAGACTTTTATGGTTCAGTAATTTCCAGCCGTGAGCCCCTCTGGGTGCCGTCCAGGCCCTTCTGTAGCTCTTTGAAGTTGGACTCAGAAGCAAATCTCGACTGCACTTTAAACAAAGTTGTTCTAAGTGGATCTCATGTCATTTTTCACTTTCAGTTACATGAAAGAGTTAAATAGCTTTTTAGAGAACCACTGATGGAGACTGTTTCTACTTCCCTTTTTGCATTGGTTGTCAGAGGACTCAGAATCTCATTGTGTCATCTCCCATGGCTGGCAAAAATGAATTTTATCTTTCACAATGATTTACATCAGCATAGCATAGCTTTGTAGTTATTCATGTTTATCTACTTTATTTTACATTATTTTAGAAGCCAGTTCAAATATTCAGAGAATGACTTTGGACATTAAATAAAATGAAAATGTATTGTGCTGTTGCACTGTTGTCATACCATATATGCATGTATTGGTCTGTTGTCAAACCCTGGTACAGGCTCTGTTAGGTCTACAAAAGAAATAGTTAGGGGGAAATAGGTTGGTGGTTTGTGGTTCCTCAAAATGTTACTCACAGAACGATCATATAACCTAGCAACTCCATTCCTATGTATATACACAAAAGAATTGAAAACAGGGGTTCAAGCAGCTACTTATGGACAAACGTTCATAGCAGCACTATTCCCAATAGTCAAAGGGTGGAAACATATGTTCATTAACTGATGAATGAATACATGCATTGTGATATATCCATACAATGGAATATTATTCAGCCATAGAAAGAAATGAAGTTCCACTACTTGCTACAACATGAATGAATTTTGGAAGCATTATGCTAAATGAAATAATTCAGACACAAAAGGACAAATTTGTATGATTCTACTAGTATGAAATATCTACGTTGGGTGCAGTAAAAGAGGTAGGAAGGAGATCAGAGATTATCGGGGCTACATGAAGGGAGAATGAGAAATTATTTCTTGATGGGTAAAAACTTCCTATTTGTGGGTAATGAAAAAATATTAGAAATAGATAATGGTAGCCAGGCGTGGTGGCTCACACCTGTAATCCTAGCACTTTGGGAGGCTGAGGCTGGTGGATCACGAGGTCAGGAGTTCAAGACCAGCCTGGCCAAGATGGTGAAACCCCATCTCTACTAAAAATACAACACTTAGCCAGGCATGGTGGTGGGCGCCTATAATCCCAGCTACTCGGGAGGCTGAGACAGAGAATTGCTTGAACCTGAGAGGCAGAAGTTCCAGTGAACTGAGATCACACTACTGCACTCTAGCCCAGGCGACAGAGCGAGACTCTGCCTCAAAAAAAAAAAAAAAAAAAAAGAAAGAAAAAAGAAAAAGAGAAAGAAATAGTGGTAATAGTAACAACTGTAACTACCTACTATAATGTGATAGTACGACATTGTGAATAGAATTAATGCCACTGATTTGTACACTTAAAAGTAGTTAAAATGGCAATTTTTATCATTTTTTCATATATGTAACCACAATAAAAATCATTTCTACAAAGAAGTGCTTAGAAAATACATCTTGCTTTTTTCTAGATTAATAATAAAAATAAGAAAAGGTTTGTGAAAAATAACTGCAAGTGATTGGGAAGCAGTGTGTGTATTGGGCTTTGATTTATTTCAAAGATCATCCAAATTAGAATCTGAGCTTATTAAAATGCTGTTTCCTGGACAGACCTCAGCCTGCAGAAACAGAATCTCTGTGGTCGGATCCAGAGCTTGCATCTTGGCCAAGCCCTCCCAGAAGTTTCTAACATACACTGAAGGTTGTGCTGCGTCAAGAGTAAAGATCCTCAGACACCTGGGCTCTGCCCTCGCTTGTGTAGTTCTGGAAACGAATGCATTTGGAATAGGTGATGTTTAATGATGCTTTCTGTTCTTAATTCCTGTAATACAAATAAACAATAAAAATTGTTGCATCTTTATTATTTACATTATAGTTTAAAGTTGTTTATATTGATGCAAACAACTGGGTAAGATAAAAAACAGGAAAAATGACAGATTTGTTCATCAGAAAATACGATCTGTTCATCAGAGACTATCAAAGAAACCCAAGAAATGTCTTTGTATGAGGAAAATGAGCAGTTGTGGATTTTACCGAAGGATTAGAGACACTGGGTTTTCTTCAAATCTGTCTGTGAGGCCTTCAAAGAGCAGGGCCTCAGCCGGGAGCACGTGCTTGGTACACACATGCATCAGTGGTTCCTTGAGCTGTATTAAATTTATGGAGAGAAAAAAATCAAGGTCAACTTGTGCTTTTTTCCTCGACTGTAAAGGTTTTGCCTGTAATCCCCTGCTTTATGTGAATAATTTGTTTCACATGAGTTGAATACTGTTTAAACAAGCCAAGTATCACATTCCTTTTGTCTGAAGAGCTGTAGAGGACATATTTTAAGGTAAACTAATTAAGAATGGGCTTTCAAAAGCTCTATTTTTAAGAAGGTGAAAAATCAAGAGATAGGAAGTGTTGTCTGGGTAAAATCAAGCAATGTGAAAGCCGGTTGGAATGTTTATGACCAGCTCCCTCTCACTGTGGTCTGAGGGCCAACCTGAACACAAATTCTTCTTGTGCTAGGAGTGGGGTTTGGGGTTGTAATTTGATCCTTTCAATTATACAGCAAATGCAGCCACTGTGAATTGTACCAGGACTATCCAGCTTCCACAGTGCATGACTATATTGATATTCTGCTGCAGAAGATGAAATCTTCCAGACTGCCATTGGTTCTGGCCATTTGAATGTTAAATATAGGTAATAACTACAGTGATTTACACTCAAATATTTAGAAAATGCTCTTTAGAAATCCTAATGAAAATCAGATGTCCCTTGCCCCAGCCCCACATAAGCACTTCTGTAAATGTCATTTGTGAGTCTGCAGCTTGCTTTTCTGTCAAGAAATGCGTACCACTTTTGGGGAATATTTTCAATTTACAATCCATTTTCACTTGGGAGCCTCTAGACTGATTACTGGGGGATGGGATTTTTTAGATGGTATAGGTCATTTCTGACTATTCCATGGCATGGCGCAGAATTTTGTGAATTACAAAGAAGTTAAGATAAGCATTGTTTTTGATGATTGTCTGGTTGAAAATGTATCAGTCAATGAAGAATCATGCCCACTGTGATTTATTTTAAAAATTTTCCCTTTTATGTTGTCCTCTTCCTTAAGAGTTCTGTTACAATTACATAATACTTCACTCACAAAAAGAACGTGATTTTCATTTTTTCTGTATTATTGTCCTTCATCTAAAACAGAAAATTTAGTTGGAGAACTCTGGGAATCTTTTTCATTTTTATACAACATCAGGGTGGGTCTGAGTGTGGCCGTGGCACACAGTACAGAGGTGAACTGACAGAGCTGTTGCTAATTGACCACAGACTTGTTAGAGGCCCTCAGACCAGTTAGTTACCCTCCCAGCCTCAGTTTTCTCAACTGGAAATGGACATATGTGTTGTGTAAGATCATCTGTAAGATCTGTGGTGGAAGTCTTATCCAGATAAGGCAGGATCTTTGATATGATTTGGCTGACATTAATACTTTTGGATTTAACCATTGACTGGCACCACGTGGAGAGAGATCCAGGCTTGCCTGCCCACTGGGAACAGGGCCGTATGTATGCATCAGGTCAACTGAAAATGAAACAGAATATTCTGGATCTGCCATAGTTCATGCACACCCTCCTTTAGTTTGAACTGGTACCAACTTCTAAAAGAGGAACAGGAGATCAATGGCTCTTCTCCTGAGGAGATTGTTCTTATTCTTAGTCATCTCTGATTTTTCTCAAATGCCAAGTTCTGGTTCCCAGATGGTGCTTTGATGAAAGGTGAGGCAATATGGACACTCAGCCCATCCTGAAATAGGAAGAGTTTTGACTCATCAAGTGCTTTGGCTCTCTTTGCCCCTTTCAGAAATTTTTAAAAATTTACACGTTGGAGGAAGATGCTTTAGTTTAAACACACCTTCCCAAAGGGCATGGTTGGAAAGGAGATTCCATCCCCCTTCCACTTTGTCACCTGTGCTGTGCCCACACTCCTTGGCAATGCTAAGGCAAGGAAAATGATTCGTCTCCTTTGTGCATTTTGGAGGGGACAGTGAAATAGCAAGATCAACAGATGAGGATCACCCACGTGGGTCAGTTTCAGCCGGGCTTCTGCCATGGATATACTGTCCACATCTCTTTAGTAAATCCAAGTCACAGGTCTTCATTTCCATGAAGCAGAAAACATTGGATGCAATAATTGATAAAGTCCATTGTGGAGCTTATAACTTACCATTTTGTTGTGGTTAGAAGGGGTTTGTAGAGGGTGGTTTTGAATCCATCAGAATCCCTTGGGAAGCCTGTTGAATATGCAGATCTTGAGCCCCCTTCTAAGGAACACTGAGGCAGTAATAGAACCCACAAATCAGCATTTCACAGAACTTTCTCAAATGATCAGGAAACCCTTTATTGAATTTATTGATGAAAATTGGCCTGGGTAGTTTATTTTAAATTGGAATCTAGTGATCGTCAAGATTATCTGCTCGAATATGTTTTACTCCTTTTTCTGTGATCTTCATGGTATTGATACAAATAAAGATGCCATGGTCAAATAGACTTGGTAGGAGAAGGAGCAGGTTTCTTCACTGTGGGTTCTCTGCAGCCTTTAGCCTGCTACTGTGTCATGAAGGTTCAGGGTGGCCATGGGGTATGCAGCATCTCAAACATTCTTGACCTGGGGAATATTTTATCCCCACACTGTCCCCCATGTTTCCAGAAATACACTTTGCAAATGCAAATTTATTTACTCTCTCTCTCTCTCTCTCTCTCTCTATATATATATATATATATACACACACACGCACACACACACACTGAAACTGGGAGGGTAACTGACTGGTCTGAGGGCCTCTAACAAGTCTCTGGTCAATTAGCAAGCACTCTCTGTTAGCTCACCTCTGTACTGTGTGCCACGGCCACACTCAGACCCACACTGGCGTTGTATAAAAGCAAAAAAGATTCCCCGAGTTCTCCACTAAATTTTCTGTTTTAGATGAAGGATAATAATACAGACAAAATGAAAATCACGTTCTTTTTGTGAGTGAAGTATTATGTAATTGTAACAGAACTCTTAAGGAAGAGGACAGCATAAAAGGGAAAATTTTTTAAATAAATCACAGTGGACATGATTCTTCACTGACTGATACATTTTCAACCAGACTGTGTGTGTGTATATATATATGGAGAGAGAGAGAGAGAGAGAGAGAGAGAGAGAGAGAGAGAGAGAGAGAGAGCTTCTTGAGACCTCCAATGAGGTCTCAATACCTCATCATTTTCAAGGAAACTTATTCCCAGGAGATTTAATGACATCACGATAGGAAGTCAGTTTTTCTTTATTGTCCTGTAATACTCATCATTGTGTAAAATAGTTACTGGCCAGCTTTGAATAAATCATCTAGATGAAATCAGAAGATGAATATCAGGATATACATTTGTCTCTTGCATATTCAGACTTGTGGTAAATGGCACAAAATGGAGGTGACTCCTCCAGAGTTTAGTCACAGGCTCTTGAGTCATTTCTATGAGCAGGTTGGTGAGCAGTATCAATTCAGCTTTTATGGTGCACTTTCTTATTAATTTTATTAAAGCATCAATAAATGTAGTTCTCCTTGGTGCCTAAGCACTGGTTACATTTACTTCTTCAAAACTAATGTTTTTCTTGGTGTATAAAGTAGGGTAATTTAAAAAAATCAAATTCCCCTTATTGCAAATTAAAGAGGTGCAAAGTTGTGTGGTCAAAATTAAAGCTAATTTTAGAATTTTTTACAAACTCATTTTTTAAAAATTTCAAAACTTTATTAGTCATTCCTAAGATACCATTTTTAGCCATGACTTATTTTTTCCTCATCACTCTCTAGGTCTCCAGCCCTCCATTCCATCTCTCTCTGTCTATCAGAAATCAATACATCCCTCAAGGTCCTGCTCAAATATCCTCTTTTACTTAAAGACTTTTGCGATTATCTTCACTGGGAAAATCTCTCTCCTATCCCAGAGTTTTGATATTGAAATATTAAATTTAGCACTTTTGTAAAACTTACCATTTTATGAAATATTATAGTTAGTATGTACATGTTTCTTGTCATATTATAAACTCTTCAAGATAAAGACAACTGTGTCACATTAGACCCACAACAGAGTCTTGGTCAGTGCCAAGAACGTAGTTGTCTTTGTAAGCTCTGGCTACTATAACAGAATATCAGAGGCTAGGTGGATTACATAACAGACATTTCTTTCTCACAATTCTGGAAACTGGGATGTCCAAGATCAAGGTGCTCACAGATTTGATTCTGGTGAGGACCAGTTCCTGGCTGCCTGCAATATGTGTCCTCACACTGTGGGGGAAGAGAGAGAAAATTCTGGGGTCTATTGCTTTTCTTATAAAGACATTAACCGCATTGTATTAGTCCCTTTTCGCACTGCTAGAAAGAATTACCTGAGACTGGATAATTTATAAATAAAAGGGGTTTAATTGGTTCACAGTTCTACATGTCTGGAGGTCTCAAAAAGCTTACAATCCTGGCAGAAGGTGAAAGAGAAGCAGTACTTTCTTCACTAGGTGACAGGAGAGACAGCAAGCACAGACTGCCACTTTTAAACCATCAGATCCCATAGGCTCTCCCTCACTATTATGAGAACAGCATGGGAAAACTGCCACAATGATCCAATCACCTCCCACCAGATCCTTCCCTCAATACATGGGGATTACAATTCAAGATGAGATTTCAGTGGGGGCCCAGAGTCAAACCATATTATTCCATCACTGGTCCCTCTAAAATTTCATGTCCTTCTCACATTGCAAAATCAAACATGCCTTCCCAACATTCCCCCAAAGTCTTACTCATTCCAACAATAACTCAAAAGCCCACAGTCAAAAGTCTCATCTCAGACAAGGCAAGTCTCTTCCACATATGAGCCTGTGAAATCAAAAATAAGCTACTTACTTGCAAGATACAATAGGGGTACAGGCATTTGGCAAATATTCCCATTCCAAATAGGATAAATCAGCCAAAACAATAGGGCCACAGGCCGCCTGCAAGTCCAAAACCCAGCAGGGCACTCATTAAATCTTAAAGCTCCCAAACACTGTATTTTGACTTTATGTCTCACATCCAGGGATGCTGATGCAAGGGGTGGGTTCCCATGGTATTGGGCAGCTCTGCCCCTGTGGTTTTTCAGAGTACAGCATTCCTGGCTGCTTTCATGAGCTGGTGTTGAGTGTTTGCGACTTTTCTAGGTGCATGGTGCAAGCGGTCAGTCCATCTACCATTCTGAACTCAGGAGGACAGCAGCCCTCTTCTCATGGCTCCACTAAGCAGTGCCCCATTGGGGACTCTGTGGGGGTTCCAACCCACATTTCCTCTATGTATTGCACTAGTAGAGGTTTTTCATGAGGGCTCCACCCCTGAAAGAGACTTCTGCCTGGACATTCAGGTGTTTCCATACATCCTCTGAAATCTAGGTGGAGATTTCCAAAGCTCAGTTCTTGTTTTCTGTGCACCCACAGTCCCAGCACCACATGAACGCCACCCAAGCTTGGGGCTTGCACCCTCTGAAGCAATGACCTGAGCTGTATATTGGCCCCTTTTATCCACAGCTGGAGCTGAAGCAGCTGAGATGCTGGGTGCCAATGTCCTGAAGCTACGTAGACGAGCAGGTCCCTGGGCCTGGCCCGTTAAACCATTTTTCTTTCTTAGGCCTCTGTGCCTGTGATGGGATGGGCTGCCATGAAGATCTCTTAAATGCCCTGGAGACATTTTTCCCATTGTCTTGGTGATTAACATTGGGCTCCTCATTACTTATGCAAATTTCTGAAGCTGGCTTGAATTTCTCCCCAGAAAATGGGTTTTTCCTTTCTATTGCATAGGTCAGGCCACAAATTTTACAAACTTTTATACTCTGCTTCCCAATTAAATAAAAGAACCAGCTTCAGATAATCTTTTTGTGAATGTATATGATTGAATGCTTTCAGAATCATCCAGCTTTTGAATGTTTTGCTGCTTAGAAATTTCTTCCACCAGACACCCTAAGTCATTTCTATCAAGTTCAAGTTCAAAATGCCACCAGTGTCTTTGCTAAAACATAGCAAGAATGACCTTTGTGCCAGTCCCCAATAAGTTCCTCATCTCAATCTGAGACCACTTCAGCCTGGACTTCATTGTCCATATCACTATCAGGGTTTTGGTCAAAACCATTCAATAAGTCTCAAGGAAGCTCCAAATTTTCTCACATCTTTCTGTCTTCTTCTGAGCCCCCAAAACTGTTCCAGCCTGTTACCCAGTTCCAAAGTCACCTTCACATTTTCAGATACCTTTATAGCAGTGTCTCAAACTCCTAGTATCAATTTCCTGTTAGTTCATTTTTACACTGCTATAAAGAACTGCCTGAGACTGGATGATTTACAAATAAGAGATATTTAATTGACTCACAGTTCCACATGGCTGGAGAGGCCTCAGGAAACTTACAATCATGGCGGAATGTGAAAGAGAAGCAATACATTCTTCAAAAAGTGACAGGAGACAGGGCAAGTGCAGGGTAAACTGCCACTTTTACACCGTCAGATCTCATGAGAACTCCCTCTTTGTCATGAGAACAGCATGGGGGAAATTGCTTCTATGATCCAATCACCTCCCACCAGGTCCCTCCCTTGACACGTGGAGATTACAATTCAAGATGAGATTTGGGTGGAGACACAGAGCCAAACCATATCACCCATCATGGGGGCTCTGCTCTCATGACCTCATTTAAACCTAATGATCTCCCAAAGGAACCACCTCCAAGTACCTGAGGGTAAGGGCTTCAACATACAAATATGGAGAGGCAGAACTATTCAGTGCATAAGAAGGGTAGTATTCAAAGATTTATTGAATTAATGAAAAATGAACCTGTTTTTAATGTTAGATGGTATTGGCAGGAGAGTACTTAATAGTAGATCTATGCATTCCTAATACTGTAGAGGTTTGAAGTCTTTGTGGAATCCCCAGCTTCTTCCATCAGCCCTGAGTGAGAAGGACCTATTATGCTATATTTTGTTTATAGAGGAGGTGCTGCCATTCAGACGGTTAAGTGACTTGCATGGGATAGCAGTGGTGAGACCAGAATCCAGGCCTGGCACCTTCTCATAGCCCAGTGCCGTTCCCTCTGGGCCATCCAATCAGTTATTTTTTCCAGATAGTGACAAGGTCCAGAAACTTTGCACAAAAATTTTAAAAGTATGTAATATTGTACCTGCTTGTTGGATTTGTTACAATCTTTTTTTTTTTTTATTTGTACAAATGGATGGGGTACCTGTTCAATTGTGTTACATGTATAGGACTAAGTAGTGGTGAAGTCAGGGCTTTTAGGGTATCCATCATCTGAATAACATGCATTGTACCCATTAACCAATTTCTCATCTTGATAAATCAAAATGAGTTTACCAGTTAATGAGAGTCTTACTTTCTGCTATTTATTTACCAGATTACCAAATACCCCAAAACAACCGTAATGATAGTTATTGTTTATTATGTACCTATTATGTCTTAGTCCATTTGGGCTGCTCTGAAGGATACTAGAGACTGGTGGCTACTAGAATGCTAGGTGGTTTAAACAGAAGAAGTTTGTGCTCTCACAGCTCTGGAGCCTGAAAATCTGAGATCAGGGTGCCAGCATGGTTGAGTTCTTGTGAGGACTCTCTTCTTAGTTGGCAGGTGGCCACCTTCTTGCTGTATCATCATATGGTGTACACCAGGGTGAAGCAAGCTCTCTTCTATCTTAATATAAAGACACTAATTCCCTTTCATGAGGGCTGTATATTATATTAGCTCATATCATATTATGTGCAAAATACCATCTAGAAACTTAACATTTAAAATTTCTATTAATTGCCACAATCATCCTAAAAGTAAGAATATTCTTTTTTGTACAGAAAGGGATGAGAGAAATGTAACTTGCCTGAGACCACAGAGCTCATAAACAGGGGAGCTTGGATTTGAGCTTGGGAGTTTTTAGTTTCAAAGTCATACTTTTTTTACAGTACTATACTACATCTCTAAACTCTGCATGAATGATATTAGGTGTGTGGGATCACAAGCCCTGTTGGCGTCACTGCCTCTTGCCTACTTCTGCAGACTTAGATGGAAAAGCATGAAGTTGATAGATTTCACTCTTACTTTGGTTACCTTTTTTTTTTCTTCTACTCCATGCCTTTTATAGCCTTTCAAATATTTTTTGCTGGAGAGCCAGTATTTTTGCCTTTGTTTTGCTTTTGTCTTTTGTTTCTTTTTAAAAATATGTAACTAGAAAAAATACATATATATTAAAACATATATCAGTTTATGATAAAGAGGGAGACAATATACATTCATTACTTAGGTAGAAAAGAGATGTTAGAAGCAGGCATTTCCCATTCCTTCTCTTCCGATTATTGTAAACAATAAATACGATGACAATTGTTTGCTAGGTTCACATCCTCAGGCTCTTAGCTCAAAGATAAATTTGTCTCTAAACCTCAACTGTCCTTTTTAATTTTTCTAATGTCTTCTTTTCCTCTGGAATGGAACTGGAAAAATATTTCTGAGGACTCTCACAAGGAGAAAGGAAAAAAACAAGAAAAATAAATGGAAGAAAGAAAACATTAAAATAATTGAGGCTGGGTTTTGTGTGTGTCTGGGGTTTGGCATGGTGTGCCTGTTTTTTATTAGCTCTGCCCACAGCCCAGGGTTAACCTGGCAGCTCTCTGTGGAGTTGGCTGGCCTCTTTATTGCCACGTGTACCCACCAGCTGAGCCAAATCCCTGAATATGGAGCCATGGGTGTATAAAATAATACGTGGTTTTAGTGGCATTAGCCCTTTGCTCAAAGTAATGATGGATGCCTTAGCTTTGCAGTAATTTCATTTGACTGGATCAGTTTTCATATGAGAATTTTAATTTTCTATTTTCTTTGATTATTGCACTTACGCATTTCAAAGGACACATTTATGTAAACCATTCTGAGTCTTTGCTAAGAAGCCAGCCCACAAACTTACCTTTTCTGTTATGGATACAAACAAAATCAGTTTTGTTTATTTAAAAACA
Organism: Macaca mulatta; assembly: GCF_049350105.2. Classification (NCBI taxonomy): domain Eukaryota; kingdom Metazoa; phylum Chordata; class Mammalia; order Primates; family Cercopithecidae; genus Macaca; species Macaca mulatta. The sequence continues at coordinate 119,290,257 of NC_133418.1, forward strand.
ACAGAGACATTGTAGTTGTTTATATCAGGGTATTGTTTCTCTTAATTTTTGTAATAATGTACTTATTGATCTCAATTATAAAGAAGTAACAATGGAGAGCTAACTCTATATGTTTATATCGTCTTTTAAGGCAAAACAAACAAGCAAAAAACAGCAATTAAAAAAAAAAAAAAGCTGTCCACTTTACTGAGGCAAGAATCCTGGATTTATCAAAAGGAAATAGGAGTTTCAACTCCCATCTCTACCGTATATGGGACTTCAGTTTTCTCACCTGCAAAATGGCAGCACTAGGTCTACTGTGGGGACTAAATGACAAAGTATGTCAAGTGCTGCGTGCACGGCGAGGGCTCCGTTATCTGCTATCACCTTTCTTTGACTTATCTGTACAAATTAATGATACATTAAAGAATCCATCTCTTAAACTTATTATGGTTCATTGCACTCCTCTGCTGTGCGGGTAATTTTTGCATCATCCAGTTTTAAAGTTTGTACGGAGAGTTCTATCCCATGGAGGGTATCTTTAAAAATCAAACCGGACTGAGAAACATACACCAGCAAGCAGAGGAGTTCGTACTCCAGTCCGGGGAGAGCTCTTCAGCCCCCTTCTGAAAATATAAACACAAGCAAAAAACTCCCGCAGCAGCCAGAGCACTTGAATAAACACAGCGGCCCCCTCCTCGTCTCCTCGCCTCCTCTCCACCTCCCTCACCGCCTGTTTTTCCGGAAGTCTGTGAAGTTCAACAGTCTCTCCTTCAGACCCGCAGAGCAGGCAGGTTCTGTCCCACAGCTCCCTCCCCTGACCCTGGCCCCCGGGGGGCTAAATCTCCTCCCGGTGCAACACCCTGGAGCCCTTCTGGGGTGAACTAAAGGGGACAAAGGAACTTCCCAAGCAGAAGGGACCCAAAGGTTACCTAAAGCTGCACGTCTGATCCTGGGGAGTCAGACACTGTGAACTTGTCCGCAGGGCTGTGTGTAAAAGTGGTTTTATAAAATCCTTAACTAGAAGGTGCCGGCTTCTCCTGCTGGGGGTTGGGGGCTGTGCAGTCTGAGTTGTTTATCAGATGGTTTTGCCCTGGGTCAGCCATCGTTTTCACCCCATCCTTCTTGTGGTCAGTGACTGGGGTCAGGAGGTGTCTCTGGTTCTTGAGTAGTTTTTTTTTCTCTTGTAAGTGAACTGGGTCCTATGAGGATTGAACCGGTGACCTCGCCTCCATTAGCACCAGGCTTTCATCACTGGAACTCACCAGCCCAGATGAACTAAACACACTCTGATGTGTGCTCTGCCGAGTTTTGAAAGCTGCTCTGTTTAAATTGCTGAGGGCCAGACCCCACCGCACACCTCAAGTTCACTCCCACACCCTCTTCTGCTGTGATTTGGGTAGCCTCGGAATTTTTGTTGAATGTTCATTGTTAGGTGAAGCACGAGAAAAGAAACGCATGAGGCTATGTCCAGACATGGACAAAGAAATGCACAAAGGGCAGCAAGTCCTTCCCCCAGCAATGCTCAGGAGTAAAATGTAATGGATCTGTGTGCTTTCTTCCTCTGATTTCAAAGAGCCTGCAGCTTGTAATGAGGCAAACCCTCAAAACCAGAGCATGCCCCATGCTAAAAGTATGAGGTCTTTCTGATACCTGAGGGAATGAGTCCCGGCTTCTGCATGCGATGGGCTATATTACACACAGCTTGTTAAGTGTGTGACAGATCAGCTGGAGGGTAGACTTCTTGTGGGCCCCAGGCCTGCACACTGGCTAATAAACCACCTCCATACACAAACAGCCTGTTCCGGCACTCAGATGCCCTGGTTCATGTTTCAGCCTGCAGCCATTCTGAAGCCGACGCTCTCTGCAGGACGAGCGAGGCCACGTCTGTGCATTTCCCTTCCAGACGCCAACCTGCGCCAGATGTGGGGCCTTCATTCTCGGTGCGGCAGGGGTGTCTGCTGACCCCTCGCCCCGTGTCTAATGAAAGATGGACTGTGCTGCATTTTCTTATGGCGAATTCTATATTAGAAGACACGAGATTTAAAAATTAATTTAAGATTAATTTAGGGATGACTGCACATGGAATTATTTGGCCAACCAATGAAAAATGAAATTTTCACTATAAAGAAGGAACATTATAGAAGTGTCCAATTTTAATCCCATTTCCCATAAAGAATGATCATGTCCCAAGACCTATCTTGGAACCCCAATTAATCACTCAAGCACCAGGCTTTCCCACACTGTCTGAGTGAGCACACCTTAGCCGTGATGCCACGTGTGTTTGCTCAAGGATTCCTGTTCGAGGGTAGGAAAACACTAATCAGCCCTATACTAAGCCTTAAGGGAAGAAACCAAAAACAACAGCAACAAAAAAATAATCAAAAGAGTTTTTTTTTTAAAAAAATCCAGATCAAGAAAAATTTGTTAATTTTTAAACACCTGAGAAATAAAATAAAAACAGGAAAAATATTTTCTTATTTGAGGTCCTGTTAAATTTTAATGTCTACTAGAAACAACGCAGGCCTCACTGTCTCATTGAATCAACAGGAAAACAACAACTCAAGAAAAATTGTAAATGTAAAGACCTTTTTGATGATGGTGGGATTGTGGTTAACTCTAATTAAAAAACATACGTGCCAATGGAATCTACAAGAATTAGGTCCTTCCCTCAAATTGAGAGGTGTCTTGGAGAAAAATATACATTTTTAAAAAACAAAGGTATTACCCATCTAAGGCATATGCTACCCAAATGAAAAAGCATGCAATAAAATCACCCTGGGGTGGTTGTGCTCTATTTTGAAATATTAAAAGCTGAACTTTCTCTGCACATCTCCCAGCTTCAAAAAGCAGAATGCATCTGGACAGCTTTTTATGGCTTGCATTTTCTCCTCCTCCAGTTTTATAGGCGAATGCACGTTAAGCAGGAGACTAACCTTCAATAATGCATTTTGTTTAATGCCCTATTTGGTCCGATCATTTCCTGAAAACTACTCACGTGGTCCCTTATTTTCTAAGCACAGACCAAAAAAAAAAAAAAAAAAAAAAAAAATCAGGCAAATTACGGTGGAACTTTGAAAGAAATGGAATGGAATCGAATGTGTTTTCTGAGCAATCCACAGTACATTACAGGCCCCAGCAATTACGAAACTAGCAGTGAGTCCTCACACTCCAGCTACATGCAAATTAGATGGGCCACCGACAAGGCAGGATGGAAATTTTGCCAAATCAGGTGCTTTCATCCTTGGGGAAAGAGTCCTCATTTACATAGCACTCCCCTCCCAGTTCATCTTGTGCCTCTCTGGGGCTGGTTACCTCATTAAAGGAAACTTTCAAAGGGACTGCTGTCTGCTGTGGTTGATGGCTTTTTTAAATTTTTCTTTTGCTGAATCAGCAGGCTTGATGTTGAATCAATTTCTACCGCCTCTACCTTTTGAAAGCAAGAAAATATGGTTAGCTGAACAACGCCTTTAATTTGCAGAATATGTGAAGACAGAGGTAAGAGAAGCCAGAGCTCAGAGAGAAAACTTTTCTTTGTAGAAGAGATTGGTGTTGAGTTTACATTTCCTCACTTTATTGTTGTTATTATTACAGTTTTTTCCACATTCTTATTTCCAAAATGGTGTAAGAGATTGAAGATCACATAGACTAGCGGTTTTTAAGATTTCCAAAACAGCCATTACTCCCAACACAGAAAACACAAAAATGGCGATGGGGCCTCGTGCAGCTCTGGGATTTGACATAGGGGAGATTCAAGCCCAGCTTCCCCATTCTGTAGAGGGAAGATGCCACCCACACTGCTCTGCATGTCTGGGAGTCCGATGACTTTGCCCAAGTCACTTCTCTCAGGGGTCAGGAGAAAACGTAGCTGGAACACTGCACCCCTTTCTGGAGTTAGGAGCACAGGAAGAGGAACAGGGATGGTGAGAGGGAAGATGGCATTCTGTTCGGAACACATGGAATTTGAAGTGCTTTTGAGACATCAGAGTGAACAGGCCTAACTGCTAAGTTGGATGTAAGAGGCAAAGACTTAGAAGAGGTTGGGTGGGTGAGTCATGGGTAGGAACTGACATCATCAAAGTGAATGACAACCACCAAGAAGAGTGTTGGGGAGAAAGAAGAGGAATGAAGGAGGAACCCCAGAATATCCACAATGTAATGTTTTGGTGGGGGAAAAAAAAGCGACTAAGAAGGTGTAGCCAAGCAGCAGTATAAAACCAGAATTTCGTGGTTTCAAAGAGCTACAGCAGAGCAGGTTCAAGAACAAGCCAGGGCCGGGTGCAGTGGCTCACACCTATAATCCCAGCATTTTGGGAGGCCGAGGGGGGTGGATCATCTGAGGTCAGGAGTTGGAGACCAACCTGACCAATATGGCGAAACCCTGTCTCTACTAAAAATGCAAAAGATATTAGCCAGGCGTGGTGGTGTGTACCTGTAGTCCCAGCTACATGGGAGGCTGAGACAGGAGAATTGCTTGAACCCAGCAGGCAGAGGTTGTAGTGAGCCGAGATGGCACCACTGCACACTCCGCTCCAGCCTGGGTGACAGAATGAGACTCTGCCTTTAAAAAGAAAGAAGCAGCAGCCGGTAAGAAAAGAAGGTGGGAGGTCAGCAGCCCGCAGTGGGGCACCTCCTTCCTGAGAAGGATGAGGATGCTGTTTGTGGACAGCCAGTTGGATTCTTGGTTTGGGGATTACCTGACTTTGAGTACCTTGGCCGTATGCTCATACTCTCCAATTTTAGCTTGTTCCAAATTGAAACAATCCAGGAATTTTTAGCACTTTTATTAGAAATAGACAACGATCACATGAAACATTGAGTTCCCAAAGGGAATGACCATATTTTTCAAAAATCTGGGGAAGGATCATATTTTTCAAAATTGCCCAGAAATTTTTCTCTCCATTCCTAGCAACAATGTAGTGTTCAGAATGTGTGAACTGAAGGACGTCTTCTTTTTTTTTTTTTTTTTTCTCTCTCTCTCTCTCTCTCTAGTGGATGTGCATAGTCCTGCCTTTCTACATAAGTTGATAGCTCTTTGGAGGCACAGACTGCATGAAAAGAATTCTCTTATGAAATCCTCAGAATTTCTCTGGTCACAAAACAAGGACTCCAAAAATTTTCTTTAAATTGAATGTATGGCTCATTCAGAATATTTTATGATAATGTACAAGGCTGAAACAACAAACAGAATGTTGGAGATAGGATTTGCGATTATTATCAGATGATTAGATTTCTCCAGGTTCTACCTTCAAGGAACATCCAGCTACCCAGAGTGTGAGCACTGTAGTTAAGAGTGCCCCACGGCCAAAAGGCATCAGACAAGGCGGCCAGGTGGAAGCCAGCTGTGGTAAGGTCCTGCCCCCTGGGGCACCCTCCCTTCCACATTTCTAATGCCCCAGCCCCTGACAGTCTGGGCCTGTGAGGTTTTCTGAAAAATATGAATGGTTTGTATTTTAAGAGTGGCTCACTGAAGATGTTTGTCAAACCTCTCATCAGCATGAATTGGTAGAAAGAGCACCTGATTTAGAATAAGAAAACTTACACTGATATTTTAGAAACTTTCATTTTAGTTTCAGGGTTACATGTGCAGGTTTGTTCTATAGGTAAATTGCATGTCATGGAGGTTTGGTGTACAGATTATTTTGTCATCCAGGTAATAAGCATGGCACCCGATAGGTCGTTTTTTCATCCTCTCCCTCCTCACCACCTTCACCTTCAAGCATGCCCTGGTGTCTGTTGTTCCCTTCTTCATGAAGACCTACGTTTCAATCCCCATTTTACCCAGGAATGTAAAATCCAGCAAGTCCATTTATCTCTTTGAGGTGTAATTTAGTTTTTTATTAGATGGTGATGATATGCCTATTTCTTGATGTCTTTGTGAAGATCAAATATGATAATGTGTATGAAAATTCTTCATACATGATAAATGTTAGTGGTTCCTCAAATGTGGCAAATGTGGGCAAGGAGTTTAAGATCTCACTTTCCCCACCTTTCACTCTAAAATGGGAGCTGATGTTCATTTCAGTTCAGAGGGAGCACAATGTGTTCACAGAGCTAAGGATGGAATTTGTGGTGTGAAAAATAGGGATGCTTTGATTCTCTTTTTCACAAAATATGTCCATTGTAGATTGTTCCTTTTTCTTGTGAACCCTGTCTCCTTTCTCTCTCTCTTTTCTGGAATTTCTCCTGCTTGGAAGAGGGTCACTACCCTAGAAAAGCTAAGTGGGACCAGGCCTGTGCTCAGGGTAGAGAAGGTGGGAAGCTTCTTGGGATTTAGAATTGAAACCTGAATTCAGGGGACAGCATGGAGTCCATTTTACAGCATCTTGGTCCTTTCTGCACATCAGCTCTGTTATCTTCTTTTTAGCAAACATCCTTCCTTATTTGCTCCTTGTTTCTTCTTCCTTATAATTGAGGGAAACATATGGGAGTCATTTTCTCTCCAGCCCTCATTTGATGTGACATTCCAGCTGCAGTACCCAACCAGTAACCAATCACTTTGTTCTTTTTTTTTTCACACCATGTTCCAAAGAGCTGCTCTGCCTATTTTTCTTTCCATGTTAGACCATGAGACACCATCAGATCTCAGGTCCTGCCAGCCCACTCCAGTCTAGTCCGTTGTGAGTGGGGTTGGATGGAGAAATTTGATACTTTAAAAATGACTTTTGTGGGCAGCAGAGATTATGAACAAAGCAGATGTTCTCCAGGGGAGTGTGGGATAATAGGTTGTGATTGGCATCATTGGCACAACAGCAAGCAGTAAAAAGCGAAATAAATGTTGGCTGTTATCACAACATTCAAATATGTATACAACATCATCAGTTTCATACCAACAGGGTTTTAGGTACTGTGTTAAGTTGTTGTGAAAGCCAACTATAAATTAGCTCTTGATATTTTGGAAATTAACATTGTATTGGGGGAGGAATGAAAGCATACCTATAAGTAATTAATAATAAATAATAGTAAACTGGCCAGGTGTGGTGACTCACGCCTGTAATCCTAGCACTTTGAGAGGCTGAGGCGGGTTGATCACCTGAGGTCAGGAGTTCAAGACCAACCTGACCAATATGGGGAAACCCCATCTCTACTAAAAACTCAAAATTAGCCAGGTGTGGTGACGCATGCCTATAATCCCAGCTACTCGGGAGGCTGAAGCTGGAGAAGCACTTGAGCCTGGGAGGCAAAGGTTGCAGTGAGCTGAGATCATGCCATTGCACTCCGGCCTGGAGGACAGAGGGAGACTCCGTCTCAAATAAATAAACAAATTATAGTAAATCAATAAATAGACCTAATTCTTAATGTAAAATTTTTTCTAGTGTCTCACTTTCTCATGGTTTACCTTGTTAGCTTTTCATGTCAGTACTTTCAGGAGGATGGTTGGTTGTTTTGCAGAAGAGAACATAAAGTTCCAGTTTTAAAGAGTGGCTTATGGTTCCAGAGCTTGTCAGGCTCTACCAGTCTTGTCCAACCCACAGCACATGGGCTGCTTGCAGCCCAGGATGGCTTTGAATGAGGCTCAACACAAATTTATAAACTTTCTTAAAACATAATGAGTTTTTTGTGATTTATTTTTCTTATCAGCTGTTTTATGAACATCTATCTTAAAATCATCAGTATTTTATGTGTGGCCCAAGGCAATTCTTTCAGTGTGACCCAGGGAAGCCAAAAGGTTTGGACATCCCTGCCAGTGGTCTTTCCACAGTGTCCTGATGTAGGACAAGCACCACAAACTTCTGAATCCTTCCGTCCTCAGCAAGGGCCCCAGCAGACCCTTCACTGATCATGCACAGAGTGGGAATAAGGATATTTTGCAGGATTTGAGACTTCCTCATGTTCAGGAGAAGAACAGAGTTTTGTGAAGTGGAGAGAAGCACCAGGGTGAGTTACCTTCATGTCCTGAAATGCAGGAAATAGTTCAGGTTAGGCAGTTGCAGTGAGCAAAATTCTGAAAAGCATGAACTTCTCATTGTTATCATCTTCATCATATGTGACCTAGGTGACCTAGGAAGGCCAACAGACCTAAGATGGAGCTGGACTCGTCAGGGGAGTTGGTTCAAAGTAACCAAAAGCTTGATGTGGTGGCTCACAGCACTCTGGGACGCTAAGGTAAGAGGATTCCTTGAGCCCAGGAGTTGGAGACCAGCCTGAACAACATAGTAAGATCCTACCTCTACAAAAAAATTTAAAAATCAGCCAGATGTGGTGCCTGTAGTCCTAGAAACTCGAGAGGTTGAAGTGGGAGAATCACTTGCGCCTGGGAGGTGGAGACTGCATTGAACCATGATTGTACCACTGCGCTCCAGCCTAGAAGACAAGACAGAGCAAGTCCCTGTCTCAAAAAACAAAAAACAAACAACAACAACAGCAACACATAAATAGTCAGGCACAGTGGCTCATGCCTGTAATCCCAGCACTTTGGGAGACCAAGGTAGAAGAACCATTTGAGGTTAGGAGTTCCAGACCAGCCTGGCCAACATGGTGAAACCCTGTCTCTACCAAAAATACAAAAATTAACCAGGCTTGGTAACTCACGCCTGCAGTCCCAGTGTTTCAGGACTCGGGGTCATGGGGGTTGCGGGGAGAATTTGAGGCATGAGAATTGCTTGAATCCAGGAGATGGAGGTTGCAGTGAGCAGAGATCCCACCACTGCAACCAGCCTGGGTGACAGAGGGAGATTCCATTAAAAAAAAAAATCCAAACAAACAAACCATAAAACAAAACAAAAAAAACCCCACAAACAACAACAAAAAGCAAAATTAGTAATCTTTATTAAACTATGTGTTAGGATGGTGAACACAAGAACAGTAGGGCATTGTTACCCCTGAGTTGCTAATTTTTGTTGGCTAATAAGACATTAATAAATAATGTCTTATTTATCTGTGGATATGGCACTGAGACTTGTGGCAGTCATATTGAAGTTTATGTCCGGCTTTATTTTGTGGTTTAAACACGTAGGATTTTGTTTCATTTATGCATTCATTGAATAATGTTATCAGGCACTAACTACTTCCTAGGTGCTGGGAACCCAAAGATGAGCAGACCAGGCTGGTATCTGCAGGAGCTTACATTGTCTCTGTGTTAGAACAGGGAAAGCATCATCCTTTAAGTTCCACTTCTGGCCATATAACTGAGGGCCAACTGATCCTTGGTTTCCTCATCCATAAAATGGGAGCATTAGCACTTATCTTATTCATAAAGTTGTTCTCAGGATAAAATGAGATGATACTTAAAAAGCTAAGGCAACTAAAGCCTGGCTTGTGATCAGAGATCATGTCACATCCCCCTAAATTAAGCAACTGACACAGTGACCGACACAAAACAGACATGCAATAAATATTAAATCCTTTCTTTTATTCCCCACCCAATGTCATATTCTTTTTTTTTGAAACACAATCTCACTCTGTCACCTAGGCTGGAGTGGAGTGGCACCATCTTGGCTCACTACAACCTCCACCTCCGAGGTTCAAGGGATTCTCAGTCTCCCAAGTAGCTGGGATTGCAGGTGCACACCATCACTCTGGCTAATTTTTGTATTTTTAGTAGAGATGGGGTTTCTCTGTGTTGGCCAGGTTGGTCTCAAACTCCCAACCTCCAGTGATCTGCCCGCTTGGGCTTCCCAAAGTGCTAGGAATACAGGCGACATCGTATTCTTTTAATCCTTCCCAAGAGAACATTGCCTTTTTCTCCAGTCTTTCTGAATTGCTGGCCCATGCATCTCGTAGTTGAGGAAATCCTTCTCTACTCTAACTGTATTTTCCCAGGGTGTCTGCATTCTGTATTTTGAAGTTAAATGGGCTCCTCCTTTGCGTACATCTTTTACATTATAAATGTTATTGCTGAAATTTATTGCATATATTTATTAGCCTTTTTTTCTTCTTTAGTCACATTGGACAATTTGAAGTTACTGCTACTGCCTAGATAATTACTTCTCAAAAGAACTTTCTGGGCTGGGCGCGGTGGCTCACGCCTGTAATCCCAGCACTTTGGGAGGCCAAGGCAGGTGGATCACGAGGTCAGGAGATCAAGACCATCCTGGCGAACACGGTGAAACCCCGTCTCTACTAAAACAAACAAACAAACAAAAATTAGCTGGGCATGGTGGCAGGTGCCTATAGTCCCAGCTGCTCGGGAGGCTGAGGCAGGAGAATGGCGTGAGCCCGGGAGGCGGAGGTTGCAGTGAGCCGAGATCCGCCACTGCACTCCAGCCTGTGTGACAGAGCGAGACTCCGTCTCAAAAAAAAAAAAAAAGAAAAAAAGAACTTTCTGGAATGAAAATGTCCTATACCTGTATAGACAATGCAGCTATTGAACATGTGGTTCTTGACCACTTCAAATGCAGCTGATGCTACTGAGTATCTAAATTTTTACTTTGGTTTAAGTTTTAATTTTAATAATCCCATGTGGCTAGTAGCTATATATTGTAAACTGCAACTTTAAAATTATTAAGATCCCCACTTAGTCAGAAATCACCTAAAAATGTTTAATTAAATAGATATTAGGACTAATTCCTAATATCCACTCAGTATATGCTACTTGCTGTTACTTCCTACTAAATTAACATGTACACAGGACTCTAACCACAGACTGTGCATCCACCACCTGCACACAGCAACAGGAACCCAGGGGCACTTCCTGGTGTGGACACGACATGCTCCACTGTGCTCAGTGATCTAGATACAAGACAACTACTGCTTTTCAGTATAGTGCTTCTGAAAACTGGTTTCCATAAGAGGAAAATTTTTTTGTCCATGTCTTGCTTCAGGTAAAGAGAATGAGAAATGAATAGTCCATTTGGGACTTAGGCTAAGGCCAGTGAGCAGGGTGGAGGAAGGAGGGCCTAGTGGTTGTTTCTGGGAAGCCACAGCATCATCTCATGTCGCAGACTCACGGGTGAATTGCTGCGATCCCAGCCGGCCAGAGCATTGCCTGCCATCTGGTAGCAGTTGGATAGAGAGTTCGAGCTGATGAAGCCGAGCCAGACAGCTGGTATCAAATATGAGAAAATGTTCAGCTCAAACTCCACAGTAGCTGAGCAAAGTTGGTCCTGAGCCTGCGATTCTGGGGCAGGACACTAAAGTCTTGTTTATAAAGCTGACTAAGGGGGTGGGATTTTCTGAATGTTTAACTCAATGTTTAAGACCCTCTTTACGTGCTCATGAGGCAGTACATGGCACATCCATTCTTAAGCCAGCCAGGCTGTGGTCAAACACTGTGTTGTCGCACAAATCACCATTCTTTTTTTTCCCAGTATGATTTGGGTAATCCTTTCTCTAACAGCACATCTCAGAATCAATTGTGAAACATCCAGCTATGATCCCTTATAATTATAATGGAAAGTTGAGGAGAAATGACCATCAGAAACAATCCTCATCTGCTCCTGGTGCAGTTTAAAGAAGATGGACGTTAAGCCTAAGGGGTTGTATAAAGTACAGGAAAAGATGCACTGCCCTACAGGGATAGCATGTCAAAGCTGCTCTGCTGAGCCAAGCCTCGTGTCCACCGGTTCACATTTACAGCTTCCATTGCTAAAGGAGTGAGGGACGGCCAGCCACTTCCTCACTCTCCCATCTGCACTTTGGCTGCAGGCCATGTGGAGGAGGATGGAGATAAGTTAAGAAAACTCTGGGAACTCCTTTTTGGTCAGAAGGGCTGCAAGAGAGACCCTCGGATGGCCAGAGAGAGAAGCCCACCCAATGTTAGTAACAAAAGGTGCTGCTCACAAGGTACCGTCTAGCATACGTTCACTGAAGGACAGTCTCCCTGATGATGGCCTGTGAGTATCATGTTTCTGGGGTGGTCGGGAACCCTAAACAGCCTTGTGTCTCTAGTATTTACAGTACAAGCACCGTTACCCTAATGCCAGAAGCCCATTCTCCACAACAGACATGGAAGTTGTACAGCCTCTTATGATCCTCTGAGACCATAAACGGTTTTGCAAAATGGGCACAGGTCACCGACCTGCAAACAAAATTCTGTCTCTTAAAAATGGCAGTTCCCACGTTCAGATGTGAAGAAAAGAGCTGTCTTGTCTTTTCTTCCTGTCACTGCTTGGCATGAGTTAAGAAACCGTGTCCTGGAAAGAAGCCGAGGGCGCAGGTGATTAAAGTGAACGCCTGAAGAAGTGTCCGTTTTCCAGTGTGATATCACAGGCGTGCGGATGCAGATCCACGTCTGGCAGGCTCCGCGGCCAGCAGAACGCTCTTCGGAAGGTAAGTACGTGTAAGACACTTCTGGATAACCCAGATTTCTAGCTGAAAAGGAACTGAGAAGATGTGTTTCCCCCCAGAAGGTGGTTTCCATCTGGCCCATGTTGAAAAGACATTAGCGGGAGGATCTCGCTGCCAGAAGGCGGCGCGGCAGGAAGTGCAGCCCTGCTAATTTATGAGGGTCCCACACCTTAGAACTGTGGGCCAGGTCGGGCTTGGCCCTTTCTCACCCAGCCAGGTCTCTCAGGCCAGGGGCTGGAAAATGTCCAAACCTCTTAATTGATTACTTTCTCTGATCAAAAGCCTTGAAATACTGGAGTTTCCAGCATCTTTTGGTAGCTCTGTTCTGATTCCAAATTGGCTCTTGAATTACATGAATGATAATTTTGTTCCAAGCTTAGATCCATAAGGGATTCTAATCTTGGGATATTTTGGAACACACAGTGGGTTTTAGTAGGTAGTTTTATTTCAGAAGCACCCGAGTGAAGTATAATGAGCTTAATAGCACCGGGTTGCTGCTAGTTTTGGAAAGCGTTCTTATGTGGAGTGAGTGAAGAGCCCTCTGATTATTTGAATATAAGGGGAAAAATGAATTTACAAGACACGAGAACAAGAAATCTTAAGTGGGCAACAGAATATTCAAAATGAAATTAAAATACGTAAGGGTCCTTCAGTGAATGCATGCTAGACAGTGCCTTGTGAGCAACACATTTTATTACTAACATTGGGTGGGCTTCCCTCTCTGGCCATCCGAGGGTCTCTCTTGCATCTCTTCTGATCTAAAAGGAGTTCCCAGAGTTTTCTTAACTTATCTCCATCCTCCTCCACATGGCCTGCAGCCAAAGTGGGGATGGGAGAGTGAGGAAGTGGCTGGCTGTCCCTCACTCCTTCAGCAATGGAAGCTGTAAATGTGAACCAGTGGACACGAGGCTTGGCTCAGCAGAGCAGCTTTGACATGCTAGCCTTGTAGGGCAGTGCATCTTTTCCTGTACTTTACACAATCCCTTAGGCTTATAGTCCATCTTCTTTTAACTGCACCATGATCAGACGATGAGTATATACTGTGACATTGCTTCGGTTCCAGGTGTGTCCTTCTGGGCAGGGAGAACTTGGTATTTGGAGAAATGGCGACACAGCATGAGGGCCACTCATGTAAAATTCAGCACCAACATCAGGGAGAGCCAGTGCGTCCCCAGTTCTCAGACATTCACTGGAACTTTTCTTGGTGTCAGGAATTTCTACTGAGGACTTCATGTTGAGGTGGACAGGTAATAAAGCTCCTCACATCCCTACAGAGCTTGCCAACAGGTGTTCAGAGCAGCCAGCCGAATTATCCCCACCTTTAGTCTACTTAAGAGAATTTTAAAAACTCATCAGAAAAGAAATTTTTGACACATATGGGTATAAAGCATTATGTTGTGTATGGTCTCTTCTTGTCGGGAGAACTGAAGGCATGCCACAACATCCATCTGTTAAGGTTGGGATTGTCGACCAGAAGGTGAAACTAATTTCTCAGTGTTCTCACACCCAACCCACTCCTTGCCTCGATGGTTGCTGAGCTACAGAAACTTACAGATCCTCCAGACTTGAGCACAAAATTCTCAGGCGAACCTGACGTGTCCAGAATCTGGGGACAGAAATATTAATCGCCGTCTCCAACCCGGAGAGACACGAAGGTGGGTATTCTGCGTGGGGGACTCCCATAGGGCATAGGGCAGGCAGAGCAGCAGGTGAGGATTTCCACCCCAGAGTGTTCAAGGCACGTGCCACGCAGGCCCTGTGGATTCAGGACAAATAAACCTCTAGAAATGCAGATAATTGAACAGACTATTAAGAAGAAATGATAGGCCGGGCACGGTGGCTCCCACCTGTAATCCTAGCACTTTGGGAGGCCGAGGCAGGTAGATCACAAGGTCAGGAGATCGAGACCATACTGGCTGACACAGTGAAACCCCATCTCTATTAAAAATGCAAAAAAATTAGCCGGGCATGGTGGTGGGCGCCTGTAGTCCCAGCTACTCGGGAGGCTGAGGCAGGAAAATCATGTGAACCCGGGAAGCAGAGCTTGCAGTGAGCTGAGATGGTGCCACTGCACTCCAGCCTGGGTGACAGAGTGAGACTCTATCTCAAAAAAAAAGAAAGAAAGAAAGAAAGAAGAATTGGTAAAATTCCATGAACGTTGGAATTTTCTGTATGAATTTTTAATACGTCTCTCACCAAAACTGACTAAACAACAGCGACAACCACAAAAATGTAAAAATGGCAAAGAAAGATTAGGAACACAGGACTAGGGAAGGCTGCTGTCATAACACAGACACTGAGGAGTGTTCACCAAAAGCAGTCAGACGAAGAAATACAGACACAAGTCCATTCCTCAAGAGAGTAATGTTATAAAATAAGAAACAGGTGAATGAAATTCTGAAAAAGTCTCTTTCAGGGACAAAGCCTGGCAATGCAGGGGCCCAGGGTCGGGCCTGGGGATCCTGCATGGAGCTCCTCTCTCTCCTGTGGACGACAGCAGCAGTAGCAGACTGGAGGGTACTGTGAGGCCACAAGGCAGATCTCTGTTTGCTGACAGCCGAGTGGATCCATTCTGATATCTGAGAAATGTATCTGCCGGGTGCTATGGCTCACGCCTGCCTGTAATCCCAGCACTTTGGGAGGACGAGGCGGGTGGATCGCTTGAGGTCAGGAGTTCGAGACCAGCCTTGCCAACATGATGAAATCCCGTCTGTACTGAAAATGCAAAAATTTGCCAGGCGTGGTGGCACACACAGGTAATCCCAGCTACTAGGGAGTCTGAGGCAGGAGAATCACTTGAACCCAGGAGGCAGAGGCTGCAATGACCCGAAACCACATCACTGTACTCTAACCTGGGCACAGAGCAACATTTTCTCAAAAAAAAAAAAAAATTACATTAAAGAAGAAAGATACATCCAACCCGAGGAGAGGGGATGTTGAAGGCTGAAGGGCCTATGGTGGGAAAAATGGGGCATTTTCCGAAATGCTTTTTCTTCAAAACTAAAAACCAGTGGTAACTGAAGCAAAAGGAAACTCACACTGTGGCATCAAAGAGCCCTTAAAACTTCTACTCATCCCACAGCCTGTGAGCCTAAGTTGAGGGAATAGGCAAAATCTATGGGGAACACCCACGACAGGCTGGGCTGTGCCTCTCCAGTGCAGAGGGCATGATGAGAACTCGGAATAGGAGGGAGGAGACCCCCAAATCTCCCTGAACCTGGCACCCATTCCGCCTCCCTAAAGCGCCTGCGTTCCTGAGCAGGCAACTTAGACATGGTCACTCAGAGCTCTACGCGATGACAAGGGGAAGGTACACATGACGTCCAGGCAGGTGCGGACAGGAGGTCCCAGACACCATTTCACCTACATTGCTTTGGGGCCAGTTGGTGGTCGAAAATGAATTGCCTCCTTTCAAAGATAAATAAACCACTAGGAACAGAAAGAGAGGAAAATAAACATAACAAGCAGAATATGTTCATGGAATGTTTTGGAAGATTTACATCAGGCAACAACTATTTTATCAAACAGCACATCTTCAAGAACGTAAAACAAATTATCTGAAATAAAAAATTATTTGCTGACAAATTCTGAAATACCAAGGTAATAAAGGAGAAAGGTAATATTGCAGCAGTAAGTGAGAATTTAAAATCACCTGAGTTATTAGTGGCATGTGAAGTCAATAAAAACAAATTTACAAATATGCAGTCTCAGGTGGCTCATGTTCTCGCTCCCTTTCTTCCCTGGAAGTTATATGAGGACATAATTGGAATAAATAACCCATATATGGGAAGGCTTTGGTATAAGACCAGGCAATAAGGTTAAAAATAAATGAAATTAAATGCAAATAAACAATTACGATGTTTTCTAAATATGTCAATATTATCCTTCATGAAGGAAAAACACAGTAAGGTGAATGCCACATAAGTGTGCATTAATTGGATGCACTTATATATGCTTGGGCTCCCTAAAGAAGTGATGGAGTAGAACTTAAACAGTGCCATTAATTTAGCCTGCCATTCTACTCAAGGCATATGTCCTAGCAACCATGAGACGAAAGGCACTTCTGTCGTCCCCTCAGAGGGGCTCAGGTCCCACACACTTCACAGAGTGGGAGCAACTCTCTGCATTGTGGTTCAAGGGCTTACAGGTCTCCACTTGTTTACACTGGGGTCCCTAATAGCAGCGCATTTACTGCATCTGATACTGAACCATAGAAACAGCTATTGTTTTCAACATTTCATACCAAAAGCTGAACTTGCTAATCTTATTGAAAGGCTTTATCAGCCTTCAGTAGTGTGTCTCCTTAGGAATTTTCAAGAGTAATTTTGACTATAAATGCTTTTTATCTTTTACATGATGTTTGAAATTAAATCCCTCATAAAATATAGTTCTGCAAAATTATTTACCTGTAGTAGACTAGGAAAAAGATTCAAAAACTTAACTGCCAAACTTGGGTTATGAAATGGGAGATATGTAGATACACTAATATAATTTGCTTTTACAAAAAAGAATAAATATTCCTTTGCTTAATGTTGGTTTATCACTAGTATAAATAAAAACAGATTACTTTCTCAAATTAAATGGGGCAAAAACCAAAATCCAAAACACAAGATCATGTAGCAACTAATTAAAAGCAATAGTAACAACAAATAAAAACAAACAACTATAGAAGCAAGAAAAACATGAAAACATAATTTGGACTTAAAAAATTGGGATCATGAGCCAGTATGTACTGGGAAGAAGGCTAAAAATTGTGTTCAGGTATGCTCCCAGTTATTTATATTGATTAACTCAGGTGACAAAATGTTTGGATGGTTTTATTTTATTATTTAAACTTTTGTTTTAGATTTTTAAAAGAGAAACGTGTATTACTTGTGTGTGTGTCATTAGATCCAACAGTAAAGTTATTTCATTGAGTCCCATACACTTTCTACCATGAATATCTAGTCTTGGACGATGACTTGCGAGGGTAAGAGTGGGAAACCTAAGGGTCCATATAGCCTTCAGTCTTTGGAGAAATGTTTGGTGATGTTCAGAATCTGTACTCTTTTAGTTAACATGGGAAGTACACCAATGACTAGTATCAAAAATTTTACATCAATAAAGTTTGTTTTGTTTTGTTTTATGAGATGGAGTTTCACTCTGTCACGCAGGCTGGAGTGCAGTGGAACAATCCTGGCTCACTGCAACCTCTACTTCGTGGGTTCAAGTGATTCTGTCGCCACAGCCTCCCAAGTAGCTGGGATGACAGATGCGAACCACCATGCCTGGCTTATTTTTGTGTTTTTAGTGGAGATGGGGCTTCACCATTTTGGCCAGGCTGGTCTCGACCTCCTGGGCTTCAGTGATCCCCCTGCCTTGGCCTTCCAAAGTGCTGGGATTACACATGTTAGCAACCTTACCCGGCCTTCATCAATGAAGTTTTGATTAATTTCCTGATCATGCAGAATATTAAATTAATCAGTATGCCACTCTTAACATATTCCAATTAATGGATCAGTTAAAATTTCAAGGCTCTTCTTGGATACATAGTGTAAATTCAATTTTAACAGGAAAATGTCTCCCTTCTCTTTTCCCTTCCTATTTCTCTCTTTTCTCTGTCATATAAACTTGAATCTCTGTAAAGATTTAAGAAATCTTGTGGGTTTTTTTTTTTTTTTTTTTTTTGATGAAAATCTTGCTGTCTTACCAAAGTTATGGAAACAATGTAATTATCCATATGTATTTTTGGGCCATACTTCCTATTTTCTCTTATACCATAAGCTGTTGATTCTGGTTTTGCTTAGGCCCAAGTTATAAAGATCTTTTTTTCCATCTCAACAAGTAAAAAGTAGTATAATTAATGCTTCTTCTCCAGGAACAGAGCAAAGGAATACTCTCAACTGGCCTGAAATAAATACAAAATGGAGAATAACTTTGATTAACTTTGGTAGCAGGGAGCATTCAGTGGATGTCTGTCTTATCACTTCTCTGACTATACTGGTGGTTCCTTTCGTTTCATTCCATACTCATGGCTCCTTTCATTTCAAAAGTGAAGCACTTTGGATTTAAGAACTCCTAGGTATCAGAATTTGTGTTGCTAATTTTATATTTCATACTGTAAAACTCATGTTGTATACATCAAAGCTTTATGTCTACTTTAAATTAGAATTTGCTATTTGGCATTTAATGGAGGCCAAAGAAATACATCTGTGAAATTAGACTAAGACATTCATTATTTTGCCAAAAGTCAAAAGTCAAGATAGTTGCCTGCATATTTTAATATTAAGTACTAATTTTGGTGATGTAATATGCATGTTTTATTAATTATTATACATGTGATTCATTGGATTTAATCAGGGCCATATTTGCAGCATTGGTGGACAGAAATGAGTTGAGTGAATATTTAAGACCTGCATCAACTCTAGCTCCTAGCCCTGTTGTTTTAAGGTATGAATGAAGACAAATTACCTACTGTTATGGATGACCTTTTTTTTTTTTTTTTTTTTTTGAGACGGAGTCTCGCTCTGTCGCCCAAGCTGGAGTGCAGTGGCCGGATCTCAGCTCACTGCAAGCTCCGCCGCCCAAGTTTACGCCATTCTCCTGCCTCAGCCTCCCGAGTAGCTGGGACTACAGGCGCCTGCCACCTCGCCCGGCTAGTTTTTTGTATTTTTTTAGTAGAGACGGGGTTTCACCGTGTTAGCCAGGATGGTCTTGATCTCCTGACCTCGTGATCCACCCGTCTCGGCCTCCCAAAGTGCTGGGATTACAGGCTTGAGCCACCGCGCCCGGCCGGATGACCTTTAATGAGATGCTGATGACATAAAAATAAAGATTATACACACACACACACACACACATATTTGAGATGGAGTCTCACTCTGTTGCTTAGGCTGGAGTGCAGTAGTGCTATCTTAGGCTGGAGTGCAGCAATTTTCCTGTCTCAGCCTCCTGAGTAGCTGGGATTACAGGCGTGCACCACCACACCCAGCTAATTCTTATATTTTTAGTAGAGACGGGGTTTCACCACGTTGGCCAGATTGGTCTCAAACTCCTGACCTCAGGTGATTTACCTGCCTCGGCCTCCCAAAGTGCTGGGATTACAGGCATGTGCCACCACGCCCCGCCAAGATAATACATATTAATCCACTTTGTAGTACTCTTTCCTTTTTGTTGCTGACATTTCAGCCTGATTTCTTATGCTGCCTTAAATGTAAATAACTGAAGCTTGGTTCCACAGTTGTTTATTTTGGGAAAAAGATGGAAATTAATGAAATGGTGTGAAGCTGGGGTCTTCAGGAGCCGCTGTAGCCATGAAAGAACAGACTTGGGGGCTTCACGTTTCCTGATTAGGGTCACGAAACGGGACTGTCCAGGAGGCAGCGAGGTTTCCGTAAGACTGTCCCGTGGCTGAGCCCACTGGCTGCTATCACTCAGGAGCATTGGCAGCCTCCCTCGCTGCTCAAACTGAGACCAGCAGCTGCTCTAAGTGAGCAGTAATGAGTTGGCCCCTGTGTGATGGAGATTGAGACTGTCACCTTCACACTGTGACGAGGCAAAGCCTCAGTAAGAGAAATCTCAGCCCCTTCCTCATCAAATCCCCTCATCTCTCTCCCCTTTTCAAGAATGGTAAGTCAAAGCTTGTTTTCATCAATACACATTAAAACAACAACCATAGCAAAAATCTTAGTTTATTTTCAGTGTAAACAATCCCACCACCTTCAAAGGAAAAAAATATATAGATATCTATGTAGATCATGGCATGATCTACTGGGACACCATCAAATGTTGGATACGTCAAACAAAAACAATAACAACAAAAACAAACAAAAAAATAAACAGGGAAGAAAATCAAACTAATTTGAAAAATCACAACAGAAAATGTCCCGCTAAGGTGGATTGTGATATAATCACCTTTATAAAATTATCCTGCAACTTCCAGAATCCAAAATGTTCCTATCTTCACTTTTCTTTCTTTCTTTCTTTCTTTCTTTCTTTCTTTCTTTCTTTCTTTCTTTCTTTCTTTCTTTCTTTCTTTCTTTCTTTCTCTTTCCTTCTCTTTTTTTTCTCTCTTTCTTTCTCTCTCTCTCTTTCTTTCTTTCTCTTTCTTTCTTTCTTTCTTTCTTCCTTCCTTCCTTCCTTCCTTCCTTCCTTCCTTCCTTCCTTCCTTCCTTCCTTTCTTTCTTTCTTTCTTTCTTTCTTTCTTTCTTTCTTTCTTTCTTTCTTTCTTTCTTTCTTTCTTTCTTTCTTTCTTTCAGAAATACAGTTAACTAAATAGAAACATGGCTAGATCCCTGCAAAAGTCCAAATTTTATGATTCCGGCTCCAACCAACATGAGAAAATAATTAAATAAATGGCTTTGAAAACCATGCTGACTTTTAACGTAAGGAATGTTTCGGAATGGTTAATGATCTCTAATAGATCGTATTCATAAAAACTGCCTTTGCAGCACATAAAGCATCTTCCATTTGGAAGCATGAGTCACAGCTACTCTGAGGTCGGCCGCTCTTTATTGCCAGTGTCAGGAGTTCTCTGAGGGGGCCGTGCTGCTGTGCTGGAAACAATCACAGAACAGCCTTGATTTCAAGACTGTTCACTATTTGACTTCTCCTCAGAGACTGTCAGAAATAGTAGCAAAGAGAGCTTAAAATGATGGCAGTTCGAAGGGACTGGTACACTCATAGGTTAGGCCGTGGATGGGGATGATTAATGCTTAGTACACAAACCCTGAAGCAAGTGGAGGGAAGTGAGCTTCAGCAGTCCCTAACTGTTCATTCATTCTTTCAACAAAAATGCATTGAGCACTACTGCATGCCCAGCAAGGACCTTGACTGTGGGAAAGCAGCAGTGAGCAAAGCAAGGAGCCTTCCTTGCCTCATGGAGCTGAGCTTTCTGTGGGGAAGGAGGAAATGACCAGTCGGGCTGCAGCATGGCAGGCAAGGAAGGAAACACAGATAAACGCAGGGCAAGAGACGGAGGGAGGACAGAGGGCAGGAGCTGCTGTGTGTGTCACTATAGACGGGCCGTGGAGCAAGTGCTTGAAGGAAGAGATGCATCCAGTGACGCAGATATTTAGGGGCCGGGGGGACTGATGCAGGTGGCTGGAGAAAGAGGGGTCTAGGCAGAGGAAAGAACGAGTGTCCTGAAGTGCATGCGTTGGATTAGAAATAAGTGTATGGATTTAGAAATAAGAAATATTTCTAAATGTTAGAGAGCCCTAAAGCTTGGTTCTCAGACCTCTTCCCTTTTCTATAAATAACCCCTTCAGAGTTAACAATCCCAGATCATGACTTTCAATACAAGTGTATCAAATGGCTGAATTCATATTTCTAGCTACATGTCTCCTTCGAACTCCATTGCCCATCTTATGTGTCCACCTGGAACTCAAGTAGGCATGTGCTCAAACCTGCTGCTCCAGTGTTTTTTTTTCAGGCCTGTAAATGGTATTGTAAGTTGAATTATGTCCTCTCCAAACTTTCGTACATGAAAGTGCTAATCTCGGCCTGGCGCGGTGGCTCAAGCCGTAATCCCAGCACCTTGGGAGGCCGAGGTGGGCAGATCACGAGGTAAGGAGATCGAGACCAACCTGGCTAATATGGTGAAACCCCGTCTCTACTAAAAATACAAAAAATTAGGCGGGCGTGGTGGAGGGCGCCTGTAGTCCCAGCTACTCGGGAGGCTGAGGCAGGAGAATGGGAGAATTGCGTAAATCCAGGAGGTGGAGGTTGCAATGAGCCGAGATCATGCCACTGCACTCCAGCCTGGGTGACAGAGCAAGACTCCGTCTCAAAACAAAAAAAAAAAAAAAAAAAAAGAAGAAGAGAAAGTGCTAATCTCTAGTCCCCAGAGTGAATATAGGGTTGTTGCAGACATAATTAGTTAAGTCAAAATAAGGTCATACAGGAGTAGGGTGGCTCCTAATCCAATATGACTGATGATCTTATTAAAAGGGGAAACTTGGATGCAGAGGCGTGCACAAATGGAGATGCCATGAGAAGGTGAAGGTAGAGATCCAGGTGATACTTCTGTAAGCCGGGGAACGCCACAGAGATTGCCAGAAAACAACCAGGAACTAGAGAAGGATGGAACAGAGTCCCACTCACTCCTCAGAAATAGTCAAGGCTGCTGATGCCTTGGTCTCTGACTTTCCACCTCCAGAAGTGCAGAGCAACATTTCTGCCTTTTAAGCTGCCCAGCGGCAGGACTTTGTCATGGCAGCCCCGGCAAACAACACAAATGATAATAATGCCATTCTTCCATTTGCTGTAGCTCCAAACCTAGACCCTCTTCCATTCCTGCAACTTCAATCAATCTATCTGCAAAACTGGACCACATCTCACCCATCTCCCTCCTCCTGGCAGGACTCCCACACCATCTAGCCTGCAGTCATGAAGCCACCTCTTAGCCAGTCTACCTGCTCTTTCTCTTGTTCCTCTGCAGTGACTTCCCTCACAACACCTTTTGAAATGTGTTAGATCACATCACTACTATTCTTAAAACTCTCTAATGATTTATGTACATGTGGTTTAATTTCTATGATGATCTTGTCAATGCGTATTTTTATTATCTTCCCAATCTTCCTATGGAAATTGGTCTGTTCAACATTTCCACTTCTTAATTCCGTATTGTTAATTTATATTTTCCTGGAAATGTATACCTTTTCTCTAGGGTAACACGTTTATTGCCATAGAGTTGCATGCTGTGTTCTCTTATAATTCTATTAATCTATTCTAGGACTTATGAATGTTTCCTTTTTATTCCTAATCTCTCTCTCCTTTTGCTCCTTTTTATCCTACTCAGACTAAGGGAATTTATCTGTTTTATTATTCTTTATAAGGAATAAAGAATTTATTAACATTTAAACTTACTTTTACTATGTTTTTATAATATTAAGCTTGATTATTATTTTTCCTCCTGTCCTTTTTTTTTTTCTTTTTTCTTTTTTTGAGATGGAGTTTCTCCCTTGTTGCCCAGGCTGGAGTGCAATGGCACAATCTTGGCTCACTGCAACCTCTAGCTCCTGAGTTCAAGCGATTCTCCTGCCTCAGACTCCTGAGTAGCTGGGATTACAGGCGCATGCCACCATGCCTGGCTAAGTTTTGTATTTTTAGTAGAAACAGGGTTTCATCATGTTAGCCAGGCTAGTCTCGAACTCCTGGCCTCAGGTGATCCACCCACCTTGGCCTCCCAAAGTGCTAGGATTATAGGCGTGAGCCACCATGCCTAGCCGATTCTTTAAATTTTCTATAGATCTACAATGGCAGAGATTTTTAGTGCTCACCTACATCTAGTTCTCATCTCGTGGGTAATATACTATCTAATTTTTTGACTTATTTTTAAACATCTTTTTCTTTTCCTCTTTGGTAAGGGGATACTTACTCTTTGAGCTGAGTAGCATTTATTTTGGTCTCAGTATTATTATTCTCAGTAATCGATGGATGTTTTTCACTCACCATGTTCTCTGGTAACCCTGTGATTGAAAACCTCCATTGTCAAGAGAGAGTAGTGGGCCCTAGAGATTGGTCTGTTTCCATATCACCAGAGCAGGAAAGACTGCAAGTCTTAGAACCATCAGGACTAATCCCATTGCACCCTTCATCTATTTATATTAGTTGCTCCAAAAGTAAAAAATGAACGTAAGTCCAGGCGTGGTGGCTCACACCTGTAATCCCAGCACTTTGGGAGGCCAAGGTGGGTGAATCACAAGGTCAGGAGTTCAAGACCAGCCTGGCCAATATGGTGAAACTCGGTATCTACTAAAAAGACAAAAATTGGCCAGCCGTGGTGGCCCATGCCTGTAGTCCCAGCTACTTGGGAGGCTGAGGCAGAAGAATCACTTGAACCCAGGAGGCAGAGGGTGCAGTGAGCCAAGATGGCGCCACTGTACTCCAGCCTGAGTGACAAGTGAGACTCTGTCTCAAAAAATAAAAATAAAAATAAAAATAAATTTAAAAATGAACATAAGGTCAAAATACATGGGCTATACAGCTCTGTGCACCTCTAAAGTGACTTCATCCCTCATGCTTCCTCAGCTATCAAATCCTTCCCTTATTCCTCCTCTACCTCCTGAGACTCAAGTCTGTCACGAGCAGAATACCCACACCTTCAAACTCTCCCGTGAATATTGTCTTCACCCTCTTGCTTTGGCTAAAACTACCTTTCCCCAACTCCCACAGTCATCTCAAGGTGGTTGTTTTCTCTCCAACATCTTTGCACAGCTGGACCTTGGGGTGAGATCAATGTGTTCATTGCTTTTTACTGCCATTTCCAGAGTATCCAGTTCTCCACTCTAACCCCTTCCACCTCTGATGCTTATGCTGTCAGACTACACCCACCACAACTACCTCTGCTTTTTGCAGTATCTACCAACACTCAAAAGATTCTCTTTACCTAGTTGTGGCTCCTGGCTCCCTACTCCTCCCTCCAAGACTACTTCTGCCATAATTCTTGGAAACTGCACTGACTACAGAGATGACCTTTTTAATACCCTGTCTAAGTTCTTTGGTCTCCTCTGCTCCAATTATCTTGCGCTCCTTTCCACTTCAGACTCCCATTCTCAAGGTCACATTTTGGATCTTGTCATTACCACTGACTATGTCCCTCCATAATCACAGTTTCAAGTATTCCACTCTATGCTCATAATTTCCTATATCTTCTGCACACTTACTCAAGTTCCTGCAATCCAGCCATTATTTAACATGAGCAGAATCAGCTGTTCTTACTTCATTTTATCTGACCCTCATGTTCCTCAGGTTCTCACTTTCTCCCGATTCCATATTAGAATCTATAGTCAATATAAGCCCTCTCTTGCTTCTCTCTTGCCATCTGACGTGCTCATGAAAACTCCAGTCTAAGTTTCTACCTGTTCTATCTTTATGCCCAGGAAGCTGAATAAGCATACTGACTGATCTTTCTAAATGTAGAGACTGGGCATGGTGGCTCACACCTGTAGTCCCAGCATTTTAAGAAATTGAGGTGGACAGATCATTTAAGTTCAGGAGTTCAAGGCCAGCCTGGGCAGCATAGGGAGACCCTGTTTCTAAAAAAAAAAAAAAAAATCTGGATATAATATGGGCATACTAGCACACAGCTGTAGTCCCAAACTATTTGGCAGATAGAGGTGGGAGAATTGCTTGAGCACAGGAGATTGACACTGCACTGGGCCCTGATGGAGCCACTGCACTCCATCCTGGGTGACAGAAGGAGACCCTGTCTCAAAAACTAAAAAAAAGTTATGACCATAAGGTTGAGGCTGTCAGTGCTGTCTAGCAACCCTTGCGTATTTCTGATTCCTTAATTTTTGCTTTTCCTGGATAAGTAGCTTATTTCTCTTTCACATCAAACCACCAGTACCACCTCCTTTATCCTCAATCTCAGATAATGGCCTTGCCTTCTACATCCTTGAGAAAAATAGAAGTAGTCAGAGGAGAGTTTCTTATCTTTACAATACACATCAGTGAAACCACGTAATTGCCTTAGCTCCTACTGTTACAAATGACCTCCCCATGTTGCTGTCTAGGGCGATCTTCTTCAGATTAGATCCCTTCTCTTTTGGTCTAATCTTGGGCATCACTATATTTTTACAAAATCATCAATTTTTCTCTCTCCTATTATCATCCCATCCATGTGAAAATATGCTGTAATTTCTCTCATCTAAAAAAAAATTTATCTCTATACACCTTGACTCCATATCCCTTCCAGCTACCACTCCATTTCTTCCTTCACTCTTAACACCAGAACCCTTACCTTCTGTTTACGTCTCTCTGTGCACTGCCTCTCATCCTATTCCATCTTACATCTCTGAAATCAGGCTCCTGTTCTTACCACTCTAAGGAAGTAGTTTTTCTTGAAGTCATCAGTGTCCTCTTTACTGCTGAATCTGGTGGCCATTTTCCCATCTTTATCTTATTTGATCTTCCAGCAGCATTTAACACAGTCTGTTGTTTGCTCCTATCTGAGACACTTTCTTCCCCTGGCTTTCTGAACACCCCACACTCCTGGTTTTCCTTGTGGTCACTAGCTATATCCCCCCAGTTTACTGTGCCCACTTCTTATGATCTTCCTCTACGTCTAACTGTCTAAAAAGATAGGACATAGGCCTTGTATTTTTCTCTTGCTTCTTTCTACATTTATCTCTAGGAAATCTCATTGAGCCTTAAAGCTTTAAATATCTTCCATGTTGTGGCCAAGCGTGGTGGCTCACACCTGTAATCTCAGCACTTTGGGAGGCTGAGGCAGTCGGATCATGAGGTCAGAAGATCAAGACCATTCTGGCCAACATGGTCAAACCCTGACTCTACTAAAAAGACAGAAATTAGCCCAGCATGGTAGCACATGCCTGTAATTCCAGCTACTTGGGAGGCTGAGGAAGGAGAATCACTTGAACCTGGGAGTCGGAGATTGCAGTGAGCCAAGTTCACACCACTGCACTCCAGCCTGGTGACAGAGCAAGACTCTGTCAATAATAATAATAATAACTAAAATAAATAAACAGATAAATACCTTTCAGGTTGTGATGACTCAAATTCCCATCTCTAGGTCAGACTTCTTTCCTGACCTCAAGGCTTGTATATACAATTTCTAACCGGATCTCTCCATTTGTCTGTATTAGGAATCTTAAAGATGACACTTCCAAAACTATTTTCTTTTCCTTCACAGTTGTCCATTCTCAGTAAAAGACAACAATGTCTCTGCAGTTATTCAGGCCAAAAACCTTGGGATTACCCTTGATGTCTTTTTTTTTTTTTTTTCTCTCACCATATATCCAGTCATTCAGAAAATTCCACTGGTTCTATCTTCAAATATAACTGGAGTCTGAGAATTTCTTAAAATTCCACTATCTCCATTGTTCAAGGCAGTATCATCTTTCTCCTGGATTATTTTGTTTGCCTGTTAACTGATCTCCCTCCATATCCTCACCCTGCTTACCGGCTACTCTCAAGACAGCAGCCACAGCTAAAGCCAATGTCATTACATGGCCTGCAAGATCTGACCCCTGCTGCAGTTCTGGATTTACTTTTTGGTAGAGGCAGGACCAAAAATGCCATCTGAAAGCCCACACACCCCGCCATTTCATGTACCTAGCCTAGCAACAGAGTAGAAAAACATCCTCTTAACACACGAGCATCTGAGTTTCAATGCTTACTCCATCACAAAGCTTTTTCTTGGTCAACTTATTTATGATCTCCAATCCTCAGATCATACATCATACTGGGTAACTGTAAGATTCCTGACTAACAGCATGTATCTTCAGTCATCATGCCTAAAATGATAATAATGATTTAAAATCTTGTCCCCTCAAATCGTAAGCCACTGTTACACGTGTCTCTATCCTTCTGGATATCATAGGAGGAGACTTTTTAGTCAGAATTACTTCCTAGTCTGAAAACAGATGGACTGCTTCCAAGTTCTTAATAGTACCTAGGAGGTTTTGTTGTGTTACATTAGGGGAAGTGTAGAGTAGTTTTCTAATCGTTGTGCTGTACGGGCTACAGATTTATCAAGACCTCAGCACCTTCAGGCCTTGGTGAAGCCAGAGTCCCTGTGCTCGGTGTGTCTCTGGTCATGAAGGACCTTGTCCACTTACTCACAGGGTGCCACACAATTATGATCATTCGCTGTTTGTGTTTTCTTCTGGAAGAGCCAAGTCAGAAGATATGGATGGATCGTCCTTTCATCCCAGCCTACCCGGGCATGCACTGGAACTCACTGGTCTGTCCATGTTTTCATAGCACTTAGAACTTGTGTTTAATACATTTTAGTTTTCTGCCTTTCATCAACGTAATTTCCGTATATTTAGTGTGTCTACTATTAAACTACATCCCTGAAAGACAGAAGAGGAAAATGTGTCACAGATCTGGAGACAGAGGAGGTATCATCAGCAGTTAGAGTATGATAGAAATATCTGGTAGTTTCCTAATGTCCGCTTTCCCCTTCTTCCTCAGGAAAAGCTGAGCTCATTGCTACTCAGAATAAAAGACTATGCTAGTACATCTCTAGCACCAAGATCCTGGCCAATGAGATATTAGAAAAAAAAAAAAAAAAGGAAAGTTGCTTAAAGACACTGAGAAACTGTGTCCAGAGGTTTTGAAATAAAAGGAAGATGAAATACGAGATGGTACTTGGAGGGATAATACTGCCATTTGGAAACTATTTTATTTTTATTTCTTAGAAGAAAGTGAGACCAATAGAGAAAAACCAAAGTAGTGAGAGACAGTGGCTATGGATAGAAACTTATAGGAGGCAAATCCACGGATTGGGCCGGGCAGGGTGGCTCACGCCTATAATTCCAGCACTTTGGGAGGCCGAGGCAGGCAGATCACCTGTGGTTAGGAGTTCGAGACCAGCCTGGCCAACATGACAAAACCCTTTACTAAAATACAAAAATTAGCCAGGTGTGGTGGTGCTACTCAGGAGGCTGAGGTGGGAGAATCGCTTGAACCCAGGTGGCGGAGGTTGCAGTGAGCTGAGATCACACGATTGCACTCCAGCCTGGGTGACAAGGGTAAAACTCTGTCTCAAAAAAGAAAAAGAAAAAAGAAAAGATATTCATGGATTGTTAAATTCAGCCCAGAGTGGTGAGAAGTGTAGGAGAAGGCCTTGGCATTGCCTGGGAGAGGTGCCTGGGAAAGGTCCTCCTGGGGAGCAAAGCGGACTCTGGGCTGGGTTATGGAGCAATATTGAGGAGGAAAACGGTGAAACTGAAGGAGCTCCTGGAGATTACATGAAGGACTTCCAGAAAGTTGAAGCTGGAGGCTTCTGTTCAGTTATAGAGAGAATGGGAGTCCAGGCTTGCAGCACACGCAAAAGCGTAGAAAGACAAGATGCAAAGCACCAGCCATGGGGAACAGAATGGACTGACGAGCACGAGGCTGCTGCAACACACATCAGACTCCACGGTGACACTAGCAGGTTGCTCTGGGGACTTTGTCTACAGCGCACAGTGGCCTGGGAGAAGGAGGAGACAAGTCAGTGGTGGCAATCCCAGGGATGGGAAAAGCAGAGTGATTCAGGGCCAGCATCGGAGCTGAGGGGCTGGTGAAAGTGAGATACACTAAGAGGATAGCCATGGGGCAAAGCCCGTACCAGGGACGAGACCTGCCAAGTGAGGAACAGAAGAAATTGAGGGCTGCAGAAAGGATATATGTTATAGGATTGCAGAGTGGGCAGGAGGCGATGATCGGAGATATGACAGCGCGTTTCTGCACCACCAGGTCAGTGCGGTTATCTGCACCACTTGCTTATTTCCGTGTTTATTCATTTTACTTTTATTCTCAGGTGTGGGACAATATTGTACCATTATTTAATGGTACAATATGTTTAATGGATATTTACATACAATATGTTTAAATACAGAAACCTTTATAGTTTTCATGTTCATTTTGTATTTATTGTTGTCATTTAATCCCTCTAACGATCTTGAAATGGACACATCAGGCAATACAAGTTCAATTTTATAACTTTGCTTTACCTGGTAGATCATTGAGAAGAGTTCTCACCTGCCAGACGGCTGTCTTCCCATTTTCAAAGCCAAAACAGCTGCATTGCCTGTAGTTGGGAACAATCCGGGCTGGTGCTCAGCTGTGAAGCCCACCTCCCTGCCAGATAAAAGACTTATCTTATTATCATCTCAGCAATGGTATGAACCACTTGAGTGCAGGTATCACACATTTCAGTCTTTTTGGAAGAACCCTCAGACTCTAGCACAGATCTTTGCTCGGAAGGAAGAACATGGCCTTTGGCATCATAGTTTTGAGCAAACTATTTAATATTTTTCAGATTCAGTTTTACCATCCCTGAAATCTGGGCATCTTAATCTGGTATTGAGGATATTATGAGGATGAAATAAGGTGGTTATGAGAGTAGACACTGAATAAGGGGTGGACTAGAGGAAGTCACAGCAAGGACGTGGGTGAAGGTTGTGGCCGTGTACGTGAACGTTAGCACACATGGCGGATCGAGGCACGCGGGAAGGTGCTGCGGGCCGGACTCAGGAGAAGCCTGCAGAAAACTGCTTTGATATGGGCTGGAGGAGCTGGGCTGGAGGGCTGGTGGCACATGTCAGAGGTAAGGAATAGAGGGAATTAGAAGACGAGGTGTTTTTCAGGGATTTCACTTCAGTCTGGCTGGAATGCAGTAGATATGACACTTGAAACATTATTTATTTAGAACATTTTGAAAGCATTTAAGTTGCTGGCTGACAAATTTAGACTTCATCCTGTGTAGAGCAATTGCCATGGAACTTTTCTAAGCTGGAGAGTGACCCATCAAAGCAGCTTCAGGTGGATGAGACTTTCAGAAGCAGTGTCAGCCTGGCGCCTTCAGTGTGATCGAGATGGCTCAGATTAGGGTAAATTAGAATCCATGTGGTGTGATGATGGCACCAACTCGAGACCCTCATTTTTAGCATCTGTGCTTCTGAGAGGGGAGGGGGGTTCGTAGTCAAACAATGCCATCTGGGAATACTTTTGGCCTAGATAAAGATGCGCATACGTCATGTTTATAAATTCAGCACTTCTTGGTTGACAGGCTAGGAACACTTCCTTCTGCATCAGAACATTTATTAATACAATATTCAGCCGCTTTGGTGTGGGTATCTCACAGTGCCGGAGGACAGGGCTCCTCTGCAGTGTGAGATTGTGTAGGTGGAGTGAAATGTGCTGGCTGATGTATGAGGTTCCACCCTCTGAGGGCAACGATGGGGGCATCTCAGAGGGCATCCTAGTATCTGAGCACCCATGACTGGATAGATGTGCAGGATGGAGGCCTCTCTTCCTCTTCTGTCACAGACGCTGCATTACACACTCTATAGAAGACACTGACTCCATCGCACACACTATAGCACACACTCACTGCATCACACACACTACAACACACACTCACTGCATCACACACACTACCACACACTCACTGTCACACACCTTCACACACACTGCATCACACACACTACAGCACACACTCACTGTGTCACACACCTTCACACACACTGCATCACACACACTACAGCACACACTCACTGTGTCACACACCTTCACACACACTGCATCACACACACTACAGCACACACTCACTGTGTCACACACCTTCACACACACTGCATCACACACACTACAGCACACACTCACTGTGTCACACACCTTCACACACACTGCATCACACACACTACAGCACACACTCACTGTGTCACACACCTTCACACACACTGCATCACACACACTACAACACACACTGCATCACACACACTACAGCACACACTCACTGTGTCACACACCTTCACACATACTGCATCACACACACTACAACACACACTGCATCACACACACTACCACACACTCACTGTCACACACCTTCACACAC
Organism: Macaca mulatta; assembly: GCF_049350105.2. Classification (NCBI taxonomy): domain Eukaryota; kingdom Metazoa; phylum Chordata; class Mammalia; order Primates; family Cercopithecidae; genus Macaca; species Macaca mulatta. The sequence continues at coordinate 119,321,800 of NC_133418.1, forward strand.
ACTGCATCACACACTACAACACACACTGCATCACACACACTACAACACACTCACTGTCACACACCTTCACACACACTGCATCACACACTACAACACACACTGCATCACACACACTACAACACACTCACTGTCACACACCTTCACACACACTGCATCACACACTACAACACACACTGCATCACACACACTACCACACACTCACTGTCACACACCTTCACACACACTGCATCACACACACTACAACACACACTGCATCACACACACTACCACACACTCACTGTCACACACCTTCACACACACTGCATCACACACACTACAACACACACTGCATCACACACACTACCACACACTCACTGTCACACACCTTCACACACACTGCATCACACACACTACAGCACACACTGCATCACACACACTACAGCACACACTGCATCACACACTACAACACACACTGCATCACACACACAACATGCACTGCATCACACACCTTCACACACACTGCATCACACACACTGCATCACACACACTACAACACACACACTGCATCACACACACTGCATCACACACACTGCATCACACACACTACAGCATACACTCACTGCATCACACACTACAACACACACTGCATCACACACCTTCACATACATTCACTGCATCACACACTATAACACACACTCGCTGCATCACGCACACAACAACACACACTGCATCACACACACTATGGCACACACTCACTGCATCACACACACTATGGCACACACTCACTGCATCACACACACTACAGCACACAGTGCATCACACACTACAACACACACTCACTGCATCACACACTACAACACACACTGCATCACACACACTACAGCACACACTCACTGCATCACACACTATAAAACACTGCATCACACACACCTTCATACACACTGCATCACACACTATATCACACTGTATCACACACTATAACACACACTCACTGCATCACACACACTACAGCACACACTCACTGCATCACACACACTATAACACACGCACACACTCCATCACACATAGTACTGCACAAACACACTGCATTACACACACATGACATCACACACACTACATCACACTATAACATGCACTGCATCACACATTCTATAGAACACACACACTGCATCACATGGACATTAAAACACACACACTTGATCACACATATGATATGACACATGCTGCACCACACAAACATTACATCACACACGCTGCCTCACATATATTATAACACACACTGTAACACACACTACATCACACACACTATATCATGCACAGTGCTTCACACACATAACACATGCCGCATCACTACCCATGACTGCCTCACATGCAATCTATAACACAGCAGTTGCCAACCTTTTTTTTTTTTTTTTTGAGACGGAGTCTCGCTCTGTCACCCAGGCTGGAGTGAGTGGCCCGATCTCTGCTCACTGCAAGCTCCGCCTCCCGGGTTCACGCCATTCTCCTGCCTCAGCCTCCCGAGTAGCTGGGACTACAGGCGTCCACCACCTCACCCGGCTAATTTTTTGTCTTTTCAGTAGAGATGGGATTTCACATGTTAGCCAGGATGGTCTCGATCTCCTGACCTCGTGATCTGCCCGCCTCGGCCTCCCAAAGTGCTGGGATTACAAGGGTGCCCAGCCGGTCCCCAACCTTTTTGACACGAGGGACCAGTTTCGTGGAACGTAATTGTTCCCTGGACAGGAAGGGAGGGGATGGTTTTGGGGTGGAATTGTTCCACCTCAGATCATCAAGCATCAGTTCAGTTCTCATAAGGAGCGCGCAACCTCGATTCCCTGTAAGCGCAGTTCGCAGTAGGGTTCGCGCTCCTATGAGGATCTAACGCTGCTGCTGAGCTGACCCGAGGCGGAGCTCAGGCGGTGATGCTTGCGCCCTCCCCACCCCAACCAATCACGCCCTGCTGTGAGGCCCAGTTCCTAACAGGCCACGGACCAGTACCGGTGTGTGGCCGGGGTGTTGGGGACTGCTGCTATAACACACTCTACATCACACATACCTGTATGTATATGTATTCACATGATCTATCATCTGTCTATCTATCCATCCATCAGTCTGTCTACAATGGTGTCATATGCCTGAATATATGAACTCATGTTATAGTTTAAATAAAATGGTACCAGACATAATTATTTTTCTGGATTACTTTGATGTAGAGATTACTTTTCCCTTTAAAATAGTCCTTTTTGGTAAATTTTTAAAAGTCAAATGTAAGCTAGAATAATAAAGGTGAAAACTGTTGATTTATTTAAATATTAACATTTAATAATTTTAAATGCTCTTTTCCCCATGTAAGTCAAAGAAACTATCTTTAAATTAACAAAGTAACAAGAAAAATAGTAATGTAATTCTTACAATGCGTCCTTTAAAACTGAGTCTTTATTAAACTAATGTATAGCATTTGGTATTACGATACTTTCTATGATGCTTTGTGCATCAGAAGATTAGTATTACTAGGGGACTTTTAAAGTGTACTACGCATAGTAATGTTGACATTGTATAAACTGGCTTCAAGCACCGAAAAAATGTGTAACAACACATTGACAGATATCTGAATACTCTAAACTTCTTCATACTTTTACTTTTTTATACAAAAGAGCTGAGTTGTTTCGTTTTGCTATTCTGTAGCTTGCATCTTAGAGACACTTCAGTGAAGGTGATCCTACAGATCAGAAAGAAAACAACACGGTCCAGAATTTAAAATGAGTGACAACCCATGAGCCGTATTCTTTGTCCTGAGCACACAGAAGTGCACAGTTATGTCCAGAGACGGCCAGGGCAGGGATGACGCTGCTGTCATGAGGCAGTTGTTGCGTGGCTGTCCGAGGAAGTTTTAGAGATGAACATGACTCTACCAGCCACGTCAGGATACCACCTCCAGAGCAGGGCAGGTGCAGCAGGGAAGACAGAGATGGAATCCTCTCCAGCTCCTCCACCTCCTCTGTGGCCTCTCCAGACTCTGCCCAGGGAGCAGGGCTCCTTTCTGGGCACCCACTGGAAGGCACTCCTCCCTGGACACCCATGGAGGGTACTCTTCCCCAGGGGACCCCCTAGAAGGCACTCCTCCCTGGACACCCCCTTGAAGGCACACCCCCCGGGCATCTCATGGAAGGCACTCTCCCGGGCATCTCATGGAAGGCACTCCCCCGGGCATCTCATGGAAGGCACGCGCCCCGGGCATCTCGTGGAAGGCACTCCCCCCAGGCATCTCGTGGAAGGCACTCTCCCGGACATCTCATGGAAGGCACTCCCCCGGGCATCTCATGGAAGGCACGCGCCCCGGGCATCTCGTGGAAGGCACTCTCCCGGACATCTCATGGAAGGCACGCCCCCCAGGCATCTCATGGAAGGCACGCCCCCCGGGGCATCTCATGGAAGGCACTCCCCCGGGGCATCTCATGGAAGGCACGCCCCCCGGGCATCTCGTGGAAGGCACTCCCCCCGGGGCATCTCATGGAAGGCACTCCCCCGGGCATCTCATGGAAGGCACTCCCCCGGGCATTTCATGGAAGGCACTCCCCCCGGGGCATCTCGTGGAAGGCACTCCCCCTGGGCATCTCATGGAAGGCACGCCCCCCGGGCATCTCATGGAAGGCACGCCCCCCGGGGCATCTCATGGAAGGCACTCCCCCGGGGCATCTCATGGAAGGCACTCCCCCGGGCATCTCATGGAAGGCACTCCCCCGGGCATTTCATGGAAGGCACGCCCCCCGGGGCATCTCGTGGAAGGCACTCCCCCTGGGCATCTCGTGGAAGGCACGCCTCCCTGCTGGGCGTTCCTGCCCTGAAGGGACCACTGCCAAAGGTGCTACTCCCTCTGCCTCTGCTGTGGATGCGTGGCCTGAGAGAAGTCAGCCCAAATGTTGATCCCCGGGTGCTGATAAGGCTGTGGCCTCTCAGGGTTCAGATTTCAGGCTTTCAGCAGAGGCCTGGAAAAGCAAACAAACACATGAGGTGTGCGTTGTTGAGGGGAGCGGGAAGGCCCAGGGAGCCAGCCTTCTCATCAGGCCTCTGGAGCTGCTGGGCCTCTGGGGCTGTATTGGTCATCAAGTCTTCATGAGAGAGCAATGCTGGGCTCACGTGGCTCCCCCTTTCCCTCTCTCCTGCTCTCTGGCTCTCTCCCTGCCCTCCCTCTGCTAGGATCTAGAAGTGCTGTCCCCAAAATCAAGTGGTGTTTTAGAGGCCGAGGAACGGTGACAGTGGTCTTATTTTCGGTTTAGGATGTCTGAAGTGCTGGCTTTCTTCAGAAAGCTTCTCAGGGGAGTGCACCTGCCTGTGTGTGCGCAGGACAGCAGAACTGGGTCCACGCTGCAGAAGCCGCTCTGGAAAGCTCAGCTGCTAGGGAGGAAGAGGAAGCCTCAAAAGGACTCCCGGTCCTTGTTGCAGGAAGGCAAAGGTGGCAGAAAACAGCAGCCCCCAACCCTAAGGCAACTTCCCCCTTAGATTTCCAGTGCACTCACCCCTTAGAAGCGTCTGCGACTGTTGAGTAAACAAAGTGGGGAACATAATGGATCTTATTTTATTAAGTGCTTTGCAAGATAAACATGCACAGGCACATGTGTGGAGATGATGCAGATGATGCGGGTGGAGGAGCTCCAGGGAGGACTGCAGAGGATGTTAGCAAACGGATGGGCCACGCGGTGATTTAACTTCCACGCCTTAGCCAGTGTTTAAAACCTTCTGCTTACATTGAAGTGTCTCTTTTTTAGTTTATTTTTCAATAAGTAGGATATAAAATTGTATTTCTGGAAAGAAGGGAAATGAATGACAATACAGAAATATAGTAACATGTTAGCGGTCGTTTTCTGGGTGCTACGTAGTATGTATATACATAATATATATATTTTTTCCTTGAGCTTTCAATAATGGGTGTGTGTATATAATGGAAGGGCATAGTACAATTTACTAATGTTAGGTTTTGTTCTGACACTCTTGGAAGAAAAAGGTGGAGAAATTGCCTTCAATCCTTAAGTAGATTGGACTTACAGCTTAAAATGCCATTCAGAATTAAGAATTAGGACTGATAACATAAGGCTCCGGGTAAAGAAACCTGAACTTTTGCTTCCAGGGGAGCTTTTATCATTAGAATTACAATGAAGCCTTCTGGGGAAAGAGAGAAAAAGGGGATCTCTTAGATCCCTGATCTTAAACCGAATAACACATGCAGAGCACATCTGCCCACCTCAACGAAAAAACAATCAAAAGAACACAGTCTTGAGACTGGATCTCAGCTAACACTCATTCACATTATAAATGGACACTAACATATTCTAAATTTTCAAAATGAACTAACAATTTTGGAACGATATGATGAAGCCTTTTTCTATTTCTTTACTGATGTCTTTTTCTCTTCTTCCTATTTACATCTGGAATATCTCAGCGGAACCATAAAGTAAGTGAAGGACTGATTTATAATTGCGATTTAATGTAGCGAACGTCTACAAGCCCCCGAAACACGCAGTCAGTGATAAGTTTCATGAGTTCAGTGTGTCATTTCAGGCTGTTGCTTCATTTAGTCATAAGGCTCTGTAGAGGAGATTCTCCTTTAGGTGAAGTGGTTTTTCATTCCAGTGAGTCAAAGTGATCTGATAACATACATCACGAAATTATTTAATCTTTATTACATATATAAATATGGATATAAATATATTGATGTATGTTTATGTATATTAGGTATATCTTCTTTAATAGATAATACATAAATTATTATACATATAGTATTTAAAGCTATATCATGCTTTAGTAGGCTTGCTTACCTTTGACTTGGGGCTTTATTCCGTTATACTCCACACCCTAAAAATTCATTGTCATGCGAAAAAAAAAAAAGTTCTTAAAGATATTGGCAGTCGTGTCTTCATAAATTGAGAGCTATGAGGGCAAACCATAGTCATTATCCAGGTCTGAGTAGAAAACAATGGCTCAATTATAATGCTAGAAACTGTGGTGACCAAGGCCTCTAAACTTATTAAGTTTACATTTGATGCCTTTCAAAAATCAGTTATGAAAACTGCCTCAGCTCCCTAGATCAGGGTGAAATTACCATGTGAAAACCCAGAGAAAACCATGTGGTTAAAAAATGTATCTCCTATAAGCTTTGTTCACAGTTTGGCTGAGATCACCTACAATTAAAGATTTCCTCTATTCCTCCTCTTCCTCCTCCTCCTCCTCCTCGTCCTCCTTTTCCTCCCCTTCCTCACCCCTTTTTTTCCTCCTCCTCCTCCTCACCCTCCTCTTCTCCATCTATAACTTTAAATTCAGTCTAACAAGTCTTTGCTTTTGAATTTTTTCCGATTTATACCTGTTTCACGGCTTTCATATTCGCTGGGCTGTTGTCTTTCAGCTTCTGCCTGAGAGATTTATTGGGCCCTGAATGCACTCTTGCCTGAGTAATAACTGTCACGTTGAGGCCTGCATTAAAACGCTGGATTCAGACTCAAGAGGAAATAACACTTATCACACTAAAAACAAGAATACATTTGTATTTCACGTTCATTCTCATTTCTGCTTAGATTCAGGGAATTTCATAGATTCTTAGATTTGAAGGGACACCTTTTGCTTTGTTTTGTTTTGTTGTTTTGTTTTCATGGGGAGGAGGTGGACTATAGAAACTCAGACCAAGCTTAGTGAAGTGAGTAAGCAATGACTAACAGTGGGAAGTAGAAACAGGGCAGAATTGTGCAAACTTTACACCCGCTGCCATTTGCAGATGGATCCCTGTTAGTAGAATGTGGCTCCCGATCAAGTCGTCTTTGAATCAGCCTGCAGTGTTAGCAGTTTTCACTGTGGACCCTGCTTTAGCAATTGTTCCAGCACTGTGGACTCTCCTCCTCCTGCCATACTTTGTCTGTCCAGCATAAGCTTTTCTATATTACGTAGCCTAGAAAAAAATATTGGCCCTAAAGAAGAAAAGTTTCATTCAGTGAAAGTCCAGGAGACCTAGGATAAAAAGTCAGATATTAGAAATGTTGAGATAGATACTAAGGATCTTGGGCTTGTCTCAGCCTCCGGGCTGCATCTACTGCCTTTGTAACATCTGGGTGAAGATACCTCATCTGAAGATGGGGTTGGCTCAGATTCTCTCTAACGTCCAAGGATGGAGTCACTCCCTAAGTGGATTTCATTAGTCAACACAGGGTAATATAATTTTAAAAATTATTATTCCTGACTTACAGAAAACTTGAGAAGTGATAGAAGCTGACTTAAGTGGCCAAAATAAAGTCAGAAAAAAAAAGTTCTGAATTAAAAGAAACTTTTAAAAATTTGTGTTTTTCATAAACGTAACTGGTAAAAGCTGCTTTTCTTGCTTTCCTTATGGGCCATGTACATGAAAATACGATCACCGTACTCTGTCAATATTGTTATTGTTATGCAGACTATAACTACTAAAAATTAGAATACAATTATAAAGGCTTTCAAGTGACCTTTCCTGGAGGCCTTGGGAGATGGTTTATTTCAGCGCACCTGGAGGTGGGAAAATGGAATGATTTAGTAGAACATGTCATGTGATAATGCAGAGTAATTCTTTTCGTCTTTTAGTAGAGATTTGGCATCTAACATAAGCTAGTAAAGCTAAAGTCACAAATTCTACACTTTACATATATAGGATTGTACCCAAAGCTAAAGTGATATATGTAAATGATTATGATGTCTTTGGGAAACTCTAAAAAGCTGAGTTAAATTTCAGGCACATAGAGTGCTGACTATGAAAAACTCCCTTTCTATATTTTGTAAAGACAATGTAGTAAAGAAAAAGTAACCTCCTTTCCTTACCATCACAAGGTTCATGGCCAAGGCCCCTATAACAAAAGACAGATTAATAAGGGAAATGTGTGACACCTTTATTTAATAGGAGCTGTATATGACAGGAAAGCCTGCGACTATGAAGACCAAGACAATGAGGACATCTGTATTTTTATGGGCTGTCAGGCAGAAGTATGATTGGAGAACTAAATGGTGTGATTTGATGGCAATAAACTGGGTTGGGGGGAGGTTAGTAAGGATTGTTTATTCAGTTTCTTCCTAGTGTCTGTGTATAGGGCAGTACACCTGCCACATGAGGGTCTTCAAGGAAAAAGGGAGGGAGGTCAGAGAGTGACTTTTCTAAGACTCATGTCCCGCTTCGGGGAAGAAGGGGAAAGGGAGGGGAGAGTGGTCTTCCCACTTCTGCTGTTTTCTCAAATGCCAAGCTGCCATATTTTGGTAGTGTGCCCTAAACCCTGTCAATAATCTGTTTTGGCTAATGTAAATCAAATATTCAGGGGGCGGACGAAGAAAATGGGGCTTAATGGAGAAGTGAGTTTCTGGACTGTCCTGTAAGAGCACCTTCCTTTAGTTTATGAACAGATATTTTCTTCAAGGCGTTAGCTTATGGGCAGGGTGAGAAGTTCTGGGAGAGAAGTAGGGAAAAATCCCAAGCAACCCTACCGTACTGTAGGTAGATGATACAAACGGAGGAGGCTGGGGAATGATGACAAGGGAAGTACAGGTCCCGGCTTACCTTCCTATCTGGAAGGTAAGAAAGAGCCTGGAACGGACAGATTAGCACTGGAGCCGTGTCGCCGGAAGGCGCCAGAAGCTTGCAGTGAAGCAAAGCCTATGAAGTATGGTCTGATATTTCCCTTAAATGCACAGCTCTTAGATGAACAAAGAATGTTTTGTAAACCTTTCTCTCACTTTTGCATGATTGTTTTTTCCAAGAAAATGCTCTAATTCCTAATACATATGTTACTGGAAAGGAGTCCCTATCCACACCTCAAGAGAGGGTTCTGGGACCTTGCTCAAGAAAGAACTTGGGGTGAGTCCACCAAGTAAACTGAAAGCAAGTTTTTTAAGAAAGTAAAGGAATAGAAGAATGGCTACTCCATACATAGAACAGCCCCAAGGGTTGCTGGTTGGCTATTTTTATGGTTATTACTTGACTATATACTAAACAAGGGGCGGATTATTCATGAGTTTTGCAGGAAAGGGCTGGGCAATTCCCGGAACTGAGGATTCCTCCCCCTCTTTGGACAATAAAGAGCAACTTCCAGATGTTGCCATGGCATTTGTAAACTGTCATGGCACTGGGGAGAGTGTCTCTTAGCAGGCTAATGCATTATAATTAGCATATAATGAGCAGTAGAACGGCCAGAGGTCACTTTCATTGCCATCTTGGTTTTGCTGGGCTCCTTTACTGCAACCTGTTTTATCAGCAAGATCTTTGGGACCTGTATCTTGTGCCAGCCTATCTCATCTTGTGACTTAGAATGCCCAACCTCCTGGGAATGCAGCCCAGTAGGTCCCAGCCTCATTTTACTCAGTGCCTATTCAAGATTGAGTTGTTCTTGTTCCAATGCCTCTGACATATATACTTTATTTATTTAAAGATATAACCTATAAAGGTACACTCTACAGAGGTAGGGTATACCTCATTCATACTAAGGCATATGTTGCTGGTATTTCATTCATTTTAAGGTATGCCCTGCAAAGATACACACGCATAATATTAGGCTGCATGTTCTTCATTGACCATTCAAGTGCCCTCAATGTATATGACCATGTATGTCATGGTCTCACTCTTCCAAATCATGAACTCTTACAGTAAGCCTCTGTATTAGTCCATTTTCACACTGCTAATAAAAACACACCCAAGACTGGGTAATTTATAAAGGAAAGAGGTTTAATTGACTTATAGTTCCACTTGGCTGGGGAGGCCTCACAATCATGGTGGAGGGTGAATGAGGAGCAAAGTCACATCTTACATGGTGACAAGCAAAGAGAGTGTGTGCAGGGGAACTCCCCTTTATAAAACCACCAGATTTCATGAGACTTATTCACTCTCACGAGAACAGCATAGGAAAAGCCTGCCACCATGATTCAATTACCTCCCACTGGGCCCCTCCCATGACCTGTGGGAATTATGGGAGCTGCAATTCAAGATAAGATTTTGTTGTGGGGATACAACAAAATCATATCAGCCTCCAATGTCCCAAACATTCAATGTTCCTCACCTGGGAGCAGCCCTCCCAGCTGTAATGTGAGGATTTAGATTGCAGTATTGGACGTGGTGTTAAGTGGGGAGGGTGGTCAACACAATCCATAAACAGGATGAGGCTCAGGCACCACATACAAAGAGTGCTGAGCTGTACCCCTGGGTACCCTGCAGCCCTTACCATTACTGGAAGATTCTTTGCATTTCCTGGCAACTCCCTCATGGTTACTGCAAGCTATTTCCCAGTGAACCTGAATGACTAGGCTCTAGCATCCCCAGCAAGCCTGCCTCTTAGGTCAGAAATGAATCTGTGGCCTGCTTATTGCTTCCTCTTTGATCACTTTGGACATCTGAGGATTAGCAAGGACAGAAAGTGAAGGTTACCGGTTAGGGCTCTGGGGCCATGGACAAGTCTAAGAATAAGTAGTGGGAGACAGAACCAGGCTGACACATAGTCCTTGATCTCAGGATGCTACTAGTTTAGTGGAAAGATAAAACTGCAGTATGCACAACAATTAAATAGCAATAAATGACCATATATATTATCGGGTGGTAAGTGGGGGTCAAAGAATAGCAATGCTCAGTTAAAGATGGGTGGTGTCCTGGGCTCAGAGAGCCACAGGAAAGCACTGCCACCAAATGAGGGTGTTGCACGCTTTATACATCTCATTTAAACCTCATAATACACCTTTGAGGTATGAGCTGCTACCTTTAGTTTAAAGAGGGATGGATGCTGAGAGTGCTGTCTTCCTTTTCTCTCTTCCTTCCATGGTTCCTTCCTCCTCTCCCTTCTCTCTCCCTTCCTTTTTTGCTTTTCTTACGCACAGAGAGGTAATGACAGAAGCAGAGGCAAACCTACATTTGCCCGACCACAGAGCTAGTGGTCTTTTCTTCACTGTGTTAGGTGTCCTTGTAGCACCTTCCTGAGGTTATGAGATCAGGTCCCAGGTCTGGTAGGAGCTTGAGGACACAAAGAGGAATATTTATACCACCAAGGAAGCTTAAGGAGCCCTGTCCACACTCTGCCACTTCCAACACCACGGGCTCCCAGAGAGCAGAAATTCTGTGCACTGGTTTACAGCATTTACTTAGTGAATAACCAGGAAGTGGAAATGAAGATGCTGTATGCATCGAGTTTTCAACGTTGGGCCGAAATTGACATGACTGGTCTGTGTTTCTCAATGCTCAGACGGCAGGCTCCCCAGCAGAATCACTGTGGGTACTTGCTACACATGGAGATTCCCAAAGCTGACTCACCTCGGGGAGGCCCAGGACTCCGCACGTGCAGTAAGCTTCCCAGGTGATTTTCATGCATTCTAAATTGGAGAACAGCTGAATGGGGAAAGGGCTGGTGTAACGGCAACTCATCTCAACCGGAACTAACATTTATGAGCACTCACAGTGTGCGTTGTTATGTTAAATCCTCACAACGGCCTCATGTTTGAGACATATTTTAACCTTAACTTTACAGATGAGCATATGAGGCACAGCAAGGCTAAGCAGCAGTAAAAATTGAAGTTATAATTCACAAGAAGGCAGTCTGGCTGGTAATCACTATTCTACACTCCCTCCTGGGTGAGGGTTAAACAGAAAAGAATATCGGGAGCATAATGAATTAATAAGTCCTTGAATTAGATAAAAACTCCCTAATGCACTTTTCTTTGTGTTTGCCCCTGGCCCTGGTTACAAAATACTACAGATTGATCACTTTGTTTTATCAACATGGGAATCCCATGTGGAAACATTTGTGGAATTCTGGGTCATCAGCAATGCACTGACTGAATCACGTTCCTCTGTAGTCAAGACTTAACCATTTAACATAGAAAAAAGGAGGAAGAAGAAAATGAAGCAAAATTAGACTTTTGAAGACCCTTGGTTTCAATGGAAAATGAACTCTTACAAAAATCAAGGTCTAGAAATCTATTTCTCCCTAGAGAGAGAAAAGTACACTTTTGCATTTGCGTTGGCTCATAGGAAAAAAAAAAGTATTACATCAGATAGATTTGGAAATAAGTACATCATTTTAAAATGTTGTACTGTTGTCTGCGAGTCTATAATAGTCTGTACTAGAGAAATACAGGGAAACTCATCGTCTCATTTATTCAGTGAGTAACTTTTGAAGTCCTACTGCATCATGGGACCCTCTCTCTGAGGACTTTCATCTCTAGGAATCCACATTTCAAAACACTTCAGAAGTTCAAGAAATGCACAGAATCAGCTTCATAAGCAAAACTTGCAAGATGCTCTGTTATTTTATAATCAGAGCAGTAACAACTTAACTAATGACACAAAACCAAAACACTGTTTTAATGCTGATGAGTTCACTACAGGAGTGGAGAACTAAATCACGGAGACGGCCCTCCTATTAGAGTTCTCCAGAAAAAGCAGAACCAATAGAATTGAAATAGATATCAAAGAGAAGATTTATTACGGGAATTGGCTCATGCGATGATGGAGGCTGAGAAGTCTTAAAATATGCTGTCGGCAAGATGGAGAATCAGGATTTCTGTTATTGTAATTCAGCCCAAGACCAAAGGACTGAGAATGCCTGCTGTTTCCTTCTTTACTCAGTCTCCAGATTCAAGTGCTCATCTCTTCTGGAAACACCCTCACAGACACAACCAGAAACAATGTTTTTTCTGCTATCTGGGCATCCCTTAGCCCAGTCAAGTTGACACATAAAATTAATCTTCATAGTCCTGTATTCAAGTGAGTGCCAGACATATTCTAGAAACTGGGGACCTTAGGGAGAGACACGTTGGCACAGCCTTGCAAGGGGATTTGTGTCATTCAGGCCATGCCAGGTAGGACAGGAAAGGTGTCCTCTAGCAGCGGACACTAGAGATGATACTTGGAAAGAAGAGCGGGTACTCCCTGGGTGGCCGAAACTGGGACAGGATGAGAGCCATGTCATGGTGGCAGGAAAACCACGACAGTAAGATGCATGGAGACAATGCCCAGGAATTTGATTTGTCCAGAGCACAGCACTCAGTGTGGAGAAGGAGGCCTCTGTTGTAGAATAACAGTGGCCCAGCCGAGCATGGTGGCTCACCCCTGTAATCCCAGCACTTTGGGAGGTGGGCTGATCACTAGGTCAGGAGTTCAAGACCAGCCTGGCCAAGATGGTAAAACCCCATCTCTACTAAAAACATAAAAATTAGCTGGGTGTGGTGGTGGGTGCCTGTAGTCCCAGCTACTTGGGAGGCTGAGGCAGGAGAATTGCTCGAACCCAGGAGGCAGAGGTTGCAGTGAGCCGAGATTGCGCCACAGCACTGCAGCCTGGGTGACAGAGCAAGACTCTGTCTCAGAAAAATGAATAAATTTATGATTAACCCTGACCCAGTTAGAGTCACAGCAAAAGAAGGCAGAGGAGAAATCTTGGAGGACTGCCTATCTCCCGCCAAAGGATCTGAACCTTATCTTGCCGGCAATCCGGAAGCACTGCGGGCGTAGAGATCTACAGATCTTGGTCCAGCCCTACTTTATCAAGGTCATGCTGTGACTCATGCAGCAGCTAGAGCACTGGCCACAGCACACTCCAGGAATCAGCTACAGCCAACCAACCAATCAGTCAAGAAGATAAAGGTGGGGAGCTGCTAGGTAGTAATGATTAGTAAATGATGCCTGTAAACAGAAGTGGGTTCTTTATTGTAGGAGTTGAGTCCTTCACTCCATTACGAAGCTGATCACATCTACCTTGTTCCAGTTCCTTCCCTTGAGCACTGACTGGGTTTTTAGGCTACTGTAGTGTATTTCAAACTTAAGTACTGTAAAAGTTTCTTCTTGGTGAGAGAAATTCTCATGAACTCTCTTGCTAAAGTAAATACATTTTCTTAGAATGTGGTTTATGTAGTACCAAAATTAAGATCATCTGTATACCCTTTATGATTATAACACTTACATAACTATAAAACTTGTATATATTAAATATAATAAAGCAATAAACCAATGTTCAAATGGACTAACTTAATTAAAAGTGATTTTTTTTCTGAAATAATAGTGCCAAGATGGGGTTTAGTAGAAATAACATGTTTTGATGATTCACTTGTTGCTCAATTTATTCTTTTGATTTTTGCTGTGACAGGCTTCATTGTTAAATTCACAAAGCAATTGTAAGTTTGTTGTGAAGTATAGAAATAAGGGCGCATCCAGCTTTTGCAAAGTCTGAAGTGAATTTAATTTTGGAGGCCTTATTTAAGGAAATGGATAAAATGGTTTGAAAAGAAAATTGCTGGTGCCCCTCCTAGGGTCCTGGGAGAAGCCATTTCCAGGGAAGGCCCTGAAGTTTAGACTGTTGGCTTCACTGTAAATGCATCTTTGTGAAAAGTACCTGCCATCATGCCCAGCACATTCGAAGTATCCAATAAATATTACTTTCTGTTGACTTGCTTTTGAAACTAACCAAAATCTTTGCTACGGTGACATTCAAGGGACCACAGTTTGTCTTCTTCTGCTAAGAAATCCCCCTACTGAGTAGGCAGTGGGCCAGCCAGAGTTCTTGAGATCTGGTGAAACAGATGGTTTAACCATTTACAGTGAAATGACCTAATAAGTCAAAGTGGTCAATGCAACCTAAAAATCCATCAACGTTCCCTGGAAATAAAGAGTCCACCTAGTCCCAAAGATCGAGCTGGTTTTGCATGGAGACAACATCCGTCTTAGAAAAGACATCCTGAGCCCGGTGCCCTGGCTCACGCCTGTAATCCCAGCACTCTGGGAGGCTGACGCAGGCGAATCACGAGGTCAGGAGTTTGAGACCAGCCTGGTCAACATGGTGGAACACCGTCTCTACTGAAAATACAAAAAAAAAAATTAGTGGGGTGTGGCGGCGGATGCCTGTAATAACAGCTACTAGGGAGGCTGAGGCAGGAGAATCTCTTGAACCTGGGAGACGGAGGTTGCAGTGAGTTAAGATCGTGCCACTGCACTTCAGCCTGGGCAACAGTGTGAGACTTTGTCTTAAAAAGAGAGAGAGAGGGGCGTGGTGGCGGCGCCTGTGGTCCCAACTACTCGGAGGCTGAGGTAGGAGAATGGCGGGAACCCGGGAGGCAGAGCTTGCAGTGAGCCGAGATCGCGCCACTCACTCCAGCCTGGGCGACACAGCGAGACTCCATCTCAAAAAAAAAAAAAAAAAAAAAAAGAGAGAGAGAGAAAGAAAGAAAATGCATGCTAATGTCTGCATGCATTTGTTTTCTCCTGCTGGCTGCGACCTTGATTCTCATCAGATATCTTCAGAGGGATTTGTTTTAAGAGCTGTAAGCAAGAAGGTGTCAGGACTCAGTGTCCGTTTAGACATCCATTCAGGACAGGATGTGTCTGAGACATGGGATCCCGGAGTCCCGTTTTAATTTTAGTGCGACTGCTTTGGTCACACTAAATAAATATGGATTTGTACATTTTCTGGAAACACTTAATGCCATCAGGAGGCAGCCGACAGAAGCTGATACATAATGCCTGTCTTGCATCAGGCCTGATTAAAAATAGAATTAAATATTTAAATAAAAAACAAATTGACATACCTCTTAAGCATCATCTGAAAGACCTACAAAACTCCTCGGTAATAAGTTATGCAAATATATACTTCACAGTCAATATTCTAGAGACACGAATCAACTCTTATCTCCTTCTGCCCAGTCCTTGTCTTCAATAAACAAGGCAGTGAGCTGCTGCCGGGGGCAGCCATTAGGAACATAGGAGAAAAAGACGCTTTGTTTGGATTTTACTCAAAGAAATGTCCTTTGGTAACAACCCTACAAATCCACATAGCAGATATACTTTTTTTTCCCGAAAGTTTTGCTTTAAGTATTATATTTCCATAGAAGAGTGTATAAAAGAAGAAAGCTCCTGAGCCCGAGTTTCAACACTGAGCTAAGGAATGCTGGAGACCCAGGCAGCGCGGGGAAGCATAATGAATAGAGGAGACTCCACATGCCTCTGCACTGGAGAAGGAAAAGTACAGTGCCCAGGAGAGCCATTGGTGCAGAAAGCCACAGCCAACGGAGCTGCGGTGTTTATTGATCAAATGGAGAAACAGAGACAGAAAAAGAAGCTAGTAGAGAGAATGCAGAGAAAACAGGTTCTAAAGAAACGAAGCCTGAACAAGTTATGTGTAGATAAAAGAGGGGAGAAATCAATTATAAAAATGCCTTTTCCCAAAGGTTTTATCCTGGAATCATGGCAAAATGACAGAATTAATAATTGAGTAATTGTTAATAATTGCTTTAGCTAAAAACTGTGTGCTATGGCAACAAGAATAGGAATGCCTTCTAAAATGAAGTCCTCTAATGCCAGAGCCTGGGACACCTTTTTCTTTTGAGATAATATTGGTATTTTCGAGGTATAATTGTTTGCTTGCTTGTTTGTTTATTTGTTTTTGGAAAGACATTAGAGAAGAAAGAGGAATGTTGATAGGATTTAATTTAATAAACTTGGGCAGATTATTGCATTTTAATTTTTTTCTTTGAAATTATTTATGGCAAAAAAATCAAAGAGATTCCACATTCCTTTCCACTGCCACTCTGAAAGATTAAATCATGTTTCTCAGAGATGAATACATCCAATTTCACCCTGGGATGAAAAAACATTCTGCTTTTTGCTTGAATGATAACAAAACAATTTTATAAAGTCCTGAAGTGTTTAATATTGAATAAATATTTTAAACAATCCTCTTTCTATATGGCATATGTAAACACATATAGAATATTTATACCCTGGTCTGTTTATGTCCAATACAATCTATCCAATATATGTGATTTGGGGGTGGGGGGTGGAGGGAAGGGGGCTATCTACCTGTGAGTGACCTCCCTTGTGTTTAAAAAGGTGGCTGGCTGGGTCACAGCCTTCTGATAATGAACTGCATAAAACAAGGATTAACTCATTGTTCACTGCTTTATCTCAAACTAAACAGACTGCAGAAGCATTTACATTTCAAAACAGGGATTTACTCAAAATATTCAGATAAGCTTGAGAACACCTGCTTTTTTAGCCTTTGCAAATAATATCTGTGCAGTTTTTCCTAGCGGACAGTCTCGACCTGTCTTATCACTAAGTAAATAATGTGTGCGTCTGAGGAGGTGTAAGAGTAAAATTGTGGAAGGGATATGGATGTTGGGGGAAGAAAGAAAGACAGGACATGGCAGAGAATTAAAAGGGTCATGGTGCTGTTACTAACTGGAGCGTTTGAATTTGTGTTCCCTTCAGGCCACAGTTGTATTAGCTGATTTAATTCCTTTCACATTCACAGAGAGGCAAATTTCTCGCGTCCCTGACGTGGCCAGCTAGCAGGTGAGGTGGGTGCTGATACACTGGGATGCTCTCCAAGCCGCTGCGGAAGCCTGCCTGGCTGCAGTCTGATTCTTCTTCCTCTCTGGCTTCCCTTTCCCCCCATCGCCACACCGCTGTTCTGAATGGGCTCCTATTTAATTTGGGCTTCAACTGGAATCTCAGCTTGAAATTATCTCTCTCCACAGCCTAATTGGCCTGAGTCTCAGTTTTCACATCTGTAAAATTGGATTGTGAGTGGAGTGAAGATACAGCAAGCAGAAGCACTTGGAAGCTAGGGGTGTGGAATGAGCAGGAGGGGGCACCTCTTTCCCAAGACAGGTACTGGGAGCGGGGGCTTGTCCGTGATCCTGGCAGGGGCTGATGGACTAAAACCTCAATCATGGCCACCATTTCAGGACAGGCGGTGGTCCAGGCCAGGCCCACACTGCAGGGCAATGCAGCCAGGAGCAGAACGACTGAAATCCAGGACAGACCAGAAACCCGAGGAGTCCATGCCAGGGAGGAGGGAGGGGGCAACCAGCAAAGTGCCTGGGGACCTCACAGTGCTTCTTAGCAAAACATCATCAAGCTGATGCTGTCATGAGCTCAAGGGGAGTCCACTGCGGTGAGCCTGTGAAGAGCTCCTTCCATTAATCTGCTAAAGCTCAGCATTAGGGCAGGTGGCGTCGGTCCGCTTTACTGAACAGCCACTCGGGGTGGGTTTTCAGAGACCACCCACTCAGAACTCCTGGGGAGGTTCTTGGGGTGCGCAAGGTGCTCCGAGGGCTCTCTAGGCCTCCCTTGGAGTTCTCTTTGCTCTCCTGTTTCTGTCTGCAGTCCGCATACCACGCACTGAAAACTCCCTTCAAGTTTAAATGCTGGTAGCATCTGATCAAAACCATCGCCCAGGAAAGCCTCCAGGTCCCCAGAGAGAAATTGTCATTTTAAAGGGAGGACGGAGGCCGAGGCAAGTGAGGGAGAAGGGGATCTGGAGCACAGCCGAGCCTGCAGCCCCCAGCGCTGTCTCTCAGGGACCCTCTGCCTCCACCCAGGCTGACAGGGCACGCGACTTGCGCCTGGCCTTTGGCCGAGTACATCCAATTCTGCTACTTCACTTGAGAGTCAAAACGACTCTTCGACTGAGACATGAATGAAACACTGGAGGTGGGAGAAAGCTCCTCTGGGGCGGTCGGTCCCTGGCTGTGCCACCCTGTGCTCCCTGCCAGCTTCTATCGCTTTCTGGCATCTTTCACTCTTCTGGGCGATGGCATGTGATGCTGCCGAGGACCCCCAACCTGAGTCCCTTAGAACTTACTGGCGACGTGGCATGGAGTACACACAAGCTCGTGATGCATGCTTAGTGCCATAAGTGGAGGCCCCACGGGAGGACTGGCGGAGAAGACAAAACATGAGTGGGGGCAGAAGTCGGTTCTGTAAGCAGCTCACACTGTCAAGGAAGCGGCAAGGCAAATTCAGAAATTACTACATTGTTAACATGTGCCTGAAATAGTGAACCTTGCCCAGCTTGTTCTTCGACAAAGCTGACAAACCTGTGCTATGGGAAGAATGTGTTCAGTACCACAGAAACGTGTGATGGGGTCCACAGCAGAAATGGCCCACCTGTGGGGGAGGGTCATAGATCCAGGAGCAACCGCAGCTGAGAGAAGGGCTTCAGAAGTGCTCCAATGGATTCGTATGACTTCTGACAAGCAAACAGGAACGGTAGCAGGATTTTTCAAGGAAGCAAAAACATGAACAAATACAAAGCAGCAGGAAATGTCTGCAGAACTGTGTCTGTTGAAAATTGAATGCATCATTAAAAATTCTTTAAGTATTTTATTATTTTTTATTTCTTGGCACTGAAGAATAAATATGTTTTAAAATAATATTTGCAATTTTTTAAGTTAAAATCTTCATCCTCATTGAATTATGGAGTTTGAATTTGAAAAGGTTTGCACCAATCCAGGACAGCCCCAGCGATTGTAATTAACAATCAATACCATCCCCTGCCATTGTAAATCACACACGAAGTAAATCATCATCCCAGGAGGCAACTGATTTTGAAGATGGCAACTTGTTTTCTCTCATTATATGCAGCTGTCCAGTGACATGATTTAGTTTTGCTGAATCATTTGAAAAAAAAGGACCACAGACATGAAATGTTTCCACAAGAAAAGAGGGATGCAACAATACTAGCATTGAACTTGGCCTCTGAAGACTGAAGTTTGTCTTGTGACTCCACCACCTACAACGGTGGGAATCTGTCCCGTCATTCTTTGGAAACCCCTCTTTTCTTGTCCATCAATTGGGGATATATTGTTTGCCCTGCTGTCCTCATATAAACAAATGAGATGATGTGAAATCTCGTACTAAATTTTGAAATGTTGGAAAGATGAAGAGTAAGGATCCCCATTCACTGTATTAAAAACATCACACAAACCAAACGTCCTGTAGGAATGCCTCTACAGGCCCGACCCAGCGTCCGGCACCTCCCGTGGCCTTACGTCATTTATATCTTACTGTAAATCTGCAAAACAACGGAAACTCCATCTTCCCAAGGAGAAACATCATCCAAATGTGCTCAGCATGTGATGATTTTGGGGGAAGACGAGATCCCAGCTCTGCCCTACTCCAGAGTCCAAGATTTACAACATTTCTTATAAATAGCAAAGGTCTTGAGTGGCAGAACTTGTTTTTGCCAGTGATAAGAGGCAAAAAATTTGCATGACCTTGTGTATCAGAGGAGAAAGAAAAATGGTATTCTGCTCTTGCATAAACCTTGCTGTGTTCTTACACAGAGGATACAGGACTGTGTTCTGGTTGCCACTCCCAACATTGTTTATAACCTACCAGAGAAGAACTGAGGGGGACAGTTAAAGTGAGGATAGGCAGAGAAAACTGAGATTACTACTACTACTAGCTGGCTATGTGCCTGGTCCTGAGCAAGAGCTCATCACACAAAACACTTGCTTCTTCAAAATCACCTAGAGGCTAACTACCATCGTTACCCCCAACGCCTGCTATAGACGGGAAAAGAAGGTACGGAGAGGTTGAGTAATTTGCTCACTGTTAGAGAACTAACACAAAGGAAGTCTAGAGATTCTTGGACCTGGGCACTCTGATTCCAGAAACTGTGCATCTCAGCACTGTGTTCTGTCCCTTTGTGTGTGTGTGTTAATGCCCTCCCAAACAACTGCCATCCCAAAGGACCACACACTCGGTGGCTTCAAACAACAGAAATGTGTTCTCGCGCTGTTCTAGAGGTCAGAAGTCTGACATCGAGGTGTCCACAGGGCCCTGCTCCCTCTGCAGGCTTCTGGGGAGTCCTTCCTTCCTTGCCTCTTCCTGGCTCTGGGTGTTGCTGGCAACACTTGGCATTCCTTGGCTTTCAGCTGCATCGTCCAGTCTCTGCCTTCGGTTTCACGTGCCGTCTTCCTGTATATCTGAATTCGCACGGCTGTCTTCTTAGAAGGACACTAGTCTTACTGTATTAGGGGCCCACTCTACCACAGTGTTATATACTGTTTTTTTTGTTTTGGTTTGGTTTTTGTTTGTTTGTTTGTTTTTTTGAGATGGAGTTTCACACTGTTGCCCAAGCTGGAGTGCAGTGGCGCGATCTCAGCTCACTGCAACCTCTGCCTCCCAGGTTCAAGCAGTTCTCTGCCTCAGCCTCCGTAGTAGCTGGAATTACAGGTGCCCACCACCACGCCTGGCTAATTTTTTTGTATTTTTAGTAGAGATGGGGTTTCACCATCTTGGCCAGGCTGGTCTTGAACTCCTGTCCTTGTGATCCACCCACCTTGGCCTCTCAAAGTGCTGGGATTACAGGCATGAGCCACCGTGCCCGACCATATACTCTTTTAAAAAAAATAAAATAAAATTCTGGATACATAGTAGATGTATATATTTACCAGGTACATGAGATATTTTGATACAGGCATCAATGCGTAATAATCACATCAGGGTAAATGGGTATCCACCACCTCAAGCATTTATCCTTTCTTTATGTTACAAACAATTCAATTATACCCTGATTTTTGAAAAATGTACAATAAGCTATTGTTGACTGTAGTCACCCTGTTGTGCTATCACATACTGGATCTTACCCTTTCTATCTAACTATATTTTTGTACCCATTTACCATCCTCAGTTCCCCCTCACACCCCACTGCCCTTCCCAGCCTCTGGTAACCATCATTTTACTCTCTATCTCTATGAATTAAATCGTTTTAATTTGTTTAGCTCCCACAAATAAGAACATCTGAAGTTTGTCATACTGGATTATTTCACTTAACATAATGACCTTCATTTTTTTATGGCTGAATAGTACTCCATTGTGTGTACATAATACAATCTGTGTTTATTCGTCTGTTGATGGACACTAGGTCACTTCCAAATATTGGCTGTGCGATAAACATGGAAGTACAGATATCTCCTTGACATACTGATTTATTTGCTTTTGGGTATATACCTAGCAGTGGGATTGCTGGATCATATGGTAGTTCTATGTTGAGGTTCTTGAGGAACCTCCAAACTGCTCTCCAGAGTGTTTGTATTCATTTGCATTCCAACTAACACTGTACAAAAGTTCCCTTTTCTCCACAACTTGCCGGTATTTGTTGTTGCCTGTCTTTTGGAATGTAATCCCAGCACTGTGGGAGGATGAGGCAGGAGGATAGCTTTGGCTATTCTGGGTGTTTTGTGGGTCCCTAGAAATTTTAGAATTTTTTTCTATTTCTGTGAAGAATGTCACTGATATTTTTATAGGGATTGCATTGAATCTGTAGATTGTTTTGCATAGTATGGGCATTTTAACAATATTGATTCTTTTAATCCATGAACATGGAATATTTTTCATTTTTGTGTGTCTTCTTCAATTTCTTGCATCAATGTTTTATAGTTTTCATTGTAGAGGTCTTTCACTTCTTTGGTTAGGTGTATTCCTAGGTATTTTATTTTATTTGTTTCCATTGTAAATGGGATTACTTTCTTGATTTCTTTTTCAGATTGTTCACTGTTGGAATACAGAAATGCTACTGATTTTTGTATGTTGATTTTGTATTGTGCACCTTTGCTGAATTTGTTTATCAGTTCTACTGGCTTTTTGGGAGGGTCTTTAGGTTTTTCCAAATATAAAATTATATCATCTGCAAACAAGGATAATGTGACTTCTTCCTTTCCAATTTGGATGCCCTTTATTTATCTCTCTTGTCTGATTGTTATAGCTAGGACTTCCAATGCTATTTTAAATAACAGTGGTGAAAGTGGGCATCCTTTTCATATTCCATATCTTAAAGAAAGGCTGTCTTTTTTTCTGTATTCAGTACATACTAGCTGTGGGTCTGTCATATATGGTTTTTATTACGTTGAAGTATGTATCATCTACATCTAGTTTCTTTGAAGCTTTTTATCATCAAGATATGTTGAATTTTATTAAATTTCAGCATCATTTGAAATTATCATGTGGATTTTGTCATTTATTCTGTTGATAAAATGTATCATGTTGATTGATTTGTGTATGTTGAACCATTCTCGCATCTCTGGGATAAATCCCACTTAGTTATGATAAATAATCTTTTAAATGTGTTATGAATTTAGTTTGCTAGTATTTTGTTGAGGATTTTTGCATCAATGTTCTTTAGCTATATTGGCCTGTGGTTTTCTTTTTTTTGATGTGTCTTTGTCTGGTTTTGGTGTTAGGGTAATACTGGCCTCTGTATTAGTCTGTTCTCACATTACTATAAAAAAATACCTGAGACTGACTGATTTATAAGAAAAAGAGGTTTAATTGATTCACAGTTCTGCATGGCTGGGGAGGCCTCAGGAAATTTAGAATCACGGTGGAAGAGGAAGCAAGCATGTCTTATGTGGCAGCAGGCAAGAGAGAGAAGCAGGTGTGAAGAAGGAACTGTCAAACACTTAGAAAACCATTGACTCTCATGAGAACTCACTCACTATCACAAGAACAGCATGGGGGAAACTGCCCCTAGGATCCAATCACCTCCCACCAGGTGTCTCCCTTGACACACGGGGATTATGGGAATTGCAATTTGAGATGAGATTTAGGTGGGGACACAGAACCAAACCATGTCAGCCTTCTAGAGTCTGGAAGTGCTCCCTCTTCCTATTTTTGGAATAGTTTGAGTATGATTGGTAAGAATTCATATTGAAATGGTTTTATAAAATTCAGAAGTGAAGCCTTTGGGTCCTAGGCTTTTCTTTGCTGAAAGACTTTTTATTTTTACTATGGCTTCAATCTCATTACTTGTTACAGGTCTGTTCAAGTTTCGGATTTCTTCATGGTCCAATCTTGGTAGGTTGTATGTGTCTAAGAATTCTCTCTCTTTATCTTATTGTATTATGTCTTCAAAAGTTGTTGTAGTTATTATTTTTGATAGATTCATCATGTAATCTTTCTACTTAAGACAAGAGTAGTTTACAAATTACAACGGCACTACTGCACTATTCTGTGTTTTCCTGTGTGCTTACTATTACCAGTGAGTTTTGTACCTTTGGATGATTGCTTCTTGCTCATTAACATCCTTCTCTTTCAGAATAAAGAACTCCCTTTAGCATTTCTTGTAGGTAGGAGAGTCCTGGTATTGATAAAAATCCCTCAGCTTTTGTTTGTCTGGGAATATCTTTATTTCTCTTCATGTTTGAAGGATATTTTTGATGGGTATACTATTCTAGGATAAAAATTTTTTGGTTTTTGATTTTTTCCTTCAGCACTTTAAATTACGCCATGCCACTCTCTCCTGCCCTGTGAGGTTTCCACTGAGAAGTCTGCTGCCAGATGTACTGGAGCTCCTTTGTACGCTATTTGTTTCTTTTCTCTTGCTGCTTTTAGGATCCTTTCTCTCTCTCTCTCTCTCTCTTTCTCTCTCTCTCTCTTTCTCTTTCTCTGTCTGTCTCTCTCCCTCTCTGGGCTAAGCTGCCTAGGGCTGGAGAGGGGTGACACAAACACCCCTGTGACCACCATCACTGGGACTGACCCAACTGGGTTTCACCCAAGGCCTGCAGTGACCACAGCCTGGCTACCATCTATGTTCACTGAAAGCACAAGGGCTCTACAATCAGCAAGTGGCTAATCCAACCAGGTTTGTATTCTTCCCTTCAGGGCAGCAAATTTCCCCTAGCCTGAGACAGGCCCAGAAACGTCATCTGGGAGCCAAGGCCTGGAGTTGAGAACCTTAGGAATGTACCTGGTGCTCTAATCTACCGTGGCTGAGCTGACACCAAAGCCTCAAGAAAAAGCCCTTCCCACTCTTCCTTGCCCTTTCCTCAAAGAAGTCTGTCTGCGTGGCCACCACCACTCCAAGACCGTGGCAGATATTGCCTGGCTACCACCAATGTTCACTCAAGACCCAAGGGCTCTTCAGTAAGCTTGTGGTGACTGCTACCTGTCCCAAGTCTCTCCCTCCAGGGCAGTGGGGTTTTCTCTGGCCCAGGGAAGGTCCAGGAATGCCACCCAGAAGCTAAGGCCTGAAACTGGGGACTCCAGGAGCCCATTTGGTGCTGTAATACCACTGTGGCCAAGCTAATACTCAAGCTGCAAGACAAAGTCCCCTTTGTTCTTTCCTCTCCTTTCCTCAAGCAGAAGGGGTCTGTCTCCATAGCCGCTACAGCTGGGGATATGCAGGATCACACCTGAAGTGAGCACATCTGAGTGTCATCCAAGGCCGGGTACTGCCCGGTTACCACTGCTGATTATTCATGGCGCATGTGCCCTTTAGTCAACAGGTGATGAATTCTGTCAGGACTAGGTCCTTCCCTTCAAGGCACCAGATTCTCTTCTGGCCCAGGGTTTGTCTAGAAATGTCATCCAGGAGCTAGTGCCTGCAATGGGTGGGGGGTGGGCCTTAGGTCTGCCTGGTGCCCTATTCTTCTATGGATGAGTTTTTATCCAAGTTATGAGACAATGTCCTCTTGACTCTCACTTCTCTTCTTTTTAAGCAGAGGGGACGAGGCTCTCCTGGAGGTATTACCTTCACTGCTTGTGATTGGGGTATCAGTGACACAAGCACTCCTTTGGCTGCCCCAGTTGTCCCACAGTCACTGCACTCTCTCTCCCCCAAGCATACAGATTCTCTCTCCACACAATGTGGCTGCTGCCAGGAAACGGGCAAGGGATGGTGTAGACAATTCAAGACTTTCTTATCCTCTTCAGTGTCTCTTTCCTTGATATGATGTTAAAACCAGGTACTGTAATTGCTTACCGTTTTTCAGTTCCTGTAAAGGTGCTGTTCTGTGTGTATTTTGTGTGCTTTTTGTTCAATTTCATGTTCCTGCAGGAAGAATGCTTGCTGGAGGCTTCTATTTCACCATCCTGCTCTGTCTCTTCTCTGTGTCATATACTCCTAACTAATGACCTCTGCAACATTCTGAAGTACTGGAGGCTAGGACATCAATGTATCTTCTAGGAGCGAGGGGACACAATTTGACCCATAACTACATGCTATATACATTTTTTAAAAGATTACTTATGATATGCAGACTCACAGAGCTGATACAGGTTGAGATATATTCATATATATCTTTAATTATTTCCCTCAATGTTTGTGTGTGTGTATATATACGTGTGTGTATGTGTGTGTATATATATATATTCAATTTAGATAGATTTTGTGAACGATTTCAGGTAGAGAAAAAAGTATGTATCTGGAATCTTTTACTTAGTACTATATTGAGCAGAAAATAACATCCAACACAAATTAGAATTGGCTTAAAGTTGCCTGAAAATAAGCATGGGCTCAAGGGGGTCTAGTTTTCTGTTTCCTAAGTCTTTCCTGCCCTTGTTCATTACCTGTCTTTCTGTACTGTGCTGTAATCCCCTAAAGGGGAGAATCAGTAATCCCTTTGTTTCATACGTCAACACCTACCATAGTGTTTAGTGCATGCTGGATACTCAAAGAGGGTCAAATCAGTCTTAGAGTTTAGAATTGACCAGTTTCACAAAGCTAGGTGAATGCATGGAGTCGAATTCTGATGCTCTTAACAAGAAAAGGTCTTTTGTGCAATTGAAAGACATCACTAACTTCCCATTAATAATACTCCACCATAAACATAGTTTGCTGATGTGGGAAATTTTTTAGTAGACCCTCAGAGTTTTCTAAGTATTTTACCCTAACTAGGGGGTCAAGAGTGGTTCACACCCATTTAACAGTGCTGCTGTTTCTTTGAGGTGACTAGAGTGAGAAAATGAAAAGGGAAAATGACATATTTATAGAATTAGTGCAAATTATGAAAATATTTATTCTGGATATTTACTGGGAAATCTGTTTCCTTGGGAGTCCTTGGATTGTGAGTCACCCCTGAGATCTGTCTTTGTCATGTACCTAGAACATCTGGAGGTATAATTTGGGCAACAAAAACACCACGGACCACAGGATTTGGAGCCTATTTAACAGCAGTGCTGTCAGGTTAGGAACCCTGGCTTTTGCTATCCTGGGCCTGTGGGGCAGAAATCCAGAAGATGACTTTCATAAACCTCTTAGCATTAACTCCTGGGCAGTACTTTTCACATTTCCTTTGCTTTTGGAGATGTTCTTGTTTGCCTTTTTCACACAGTTATGCATAAGAGAAATGTTTGTTTTAATGTTGTTTAACAAATACTCATATAGCATCGCCCATGTGCTAGGTGGATGCTATTCTAAGCACATTTGCTGGGGAGAAAATATTGCTCAATTCATCCCATGCCTGAAATAAGACACAGAGTTCCAAACTGGATCCGTTAGTTTCAGTTTAACTTAGTTTTGACATAATAGTTAAACATTTAAAGATCTGGTTTTTACACCCCGAGAGATGAAAACTCTTTCTTCTCTAGGTTTCAAGCATTAACCCCTTAATCCGGTTACTGTGGCCATGTAACAAATCTCCTCAATAGCTCACACCTTCAAGCTTCAGTACTGTGTGGAAGTGCTCTGCAGGGATGGCTCATTTCTGCTCTACTTGGTGTCAGCTGGGGCAGCTCAAAGGTCGCAGTCATCTGCAGGCCACACACTCCCATGCCAGGGGTCAATGCTGGCTCTTCCTGACACCTTAGCTGGCCTTAGGCTGGAACAGTTTCATGCAGCCTTGCTGTGTGGCCTCAGCTCCCTACAACATGGTGGTCAGGTTCCCAGGGTGGGCACGGAGAGAGAGATGAATAGAAGCTGGTTGCCTTCTATCACCTGGCCTCAGAAGTCAAAGGCTCATCATTGCTGCCAAGTTTTATCTGTTGAGGGGTCACAAAGGCCTGCCAATTTCAGTAGGTAGGAAAATAGACTCTCTTGATGAGGCACCACAAAGTTCTTGAGGAACATGTGAGCCTAGAAGTACCCCTGTGGCCCTTCCAGAAAAATCCTATCTCTTCCACCCATGAAGTTCAACCCACTCTGCCACCAGTACTTCCAGCTCTACAGACAGTTAGACACAGTTAAACACTCCTTTGTGTGTCTAGGTGATTTTCCTTTTATTTAAATTTTTATTCAGCATGGAGAGATTCTTCTGCTTTATATTTAATCAACCTTTGATGACCTATTGCAGCCTCCCATGTGACCTTTGTTTCCAACTCTAATGTGCACTAAAGAAATCTTTCTGACCTTCTGTTTCTCTGAACTCCTGTTTTTTCTTAGACTCCTTTCTCAGTAATTCAAAAAATTACCATGGAATTTTTGGGTGGGAAAGTTTAGTGATTATATAATCCACCATTGTTACTTACAGACTGAAAACTCAGGCCCTGAGAGAAGGGACACAGGTAGCTGGGGGAAAGAGTTCTGTTAGAATTCACATAGCCTGATACTTATATTGGTGCTTATTTGATATGCCCCTAACGTTAACTTCTGTATTGTGAAACAATGGTGACACTCGAATTTTGTAAACTCTTTACATCTATACCTATCTATCTCTGTCATCTATCTGTCTCCTAATGATCTCAACCAGGAGGTATATTTTAGTATTTTGAACATAGCATACATTGGGAAAATGTATTCCCTTGCAGATCCAGAAAGCCTTTTTTAAATATCCTAAAAACCTACCAGTGGAATGGAATACACACACACGCACACACACACACACCCACCACACTTCTATATTGCCAAGAAAGAAGCAAGAATTTTTTCCCAAGGTATGTCATCCTGTAACACTCCGAACACGATTGCATGTTATACTGGGCATTTCGATGGTGGTGGTCATATTACTCCATTTCCGGCAGTGCCCTAGCCCCTCAGTACTGACCTATGCAGGGATTTGCAGGGTGGGGTGAAGAATGGGGAGCACAGACCCAGAGAGAAGTTTCCTAAGCAGCCGCCTTTCATCTCTGAGGAAGCAGGAACAAATGGCCTTCTCATCTCCTTGCCCCTCCCTGGCTCTCAGCCTCACAGGAAATGCAGAGCTGACTTTGACTGCAAGTTGCAAGGTTTTTATTTCCCAAGAGTTACCACAGATGCTTGTCTGGCCGGTTGAATGGAGCCTGCCATGTGCTGAAATAAAGTGATTTAAAGATCTTTTTCTGGCACGGGGAGAACGCCGCGCCACAGCTTCCAAATGCAGCAACCTTGCACACCCTCACCCTTGCCTCCCCTTCAGGGTCAGATTTCACACTTGTGAATTCACAGGCAGAGTTCAGAGTCTGTGTTGCTTGGCTGCGAAACTGCTTCCTTAGCCAGGCCAGTTACATCTTAGCTTGGGGCTTATTTTAAGGCCCAGTTCTGAAGCGACGGCACAATTCGTTTCAACCCAACTAGAATGTGCTTCCGACTCGGCAAGGCTTTTGGGTTTAGTCGCACCGGTGTTTCCTGCTGTGTCTCAAGCCAGGTCCCACAGCCACTGTCAAGTACCTACTGGGCAGCCAGCAGGGGCCTGAGCTGTGTACATTGCTTCCAGCCTGAGGCAGTGGATTCTGTCGATACTTGTACAGTCTGCATTTTCTGGATTGTTAAAATTCATTTTTAGTTTTAGGATATCTATATCTAATATTTATATTCATCTATATAAATCTCTTTCTCTCATCTACCTATTTATCTGTGATCTATCTTACATCTACCTACCTAGTGTCTATGCATCTAGCTAATGTATCTATCCAGCCATCTCTCTCTGTATGTGTCATTATCACCCACCAGGTTCTTGCCAACAGGACCGCTCTTGTAACCTGAGGGAGTAGAACAGAGGGACCTGCCCTGGCCTTCCATTTTGCAAGGGGATTGGATGCTAAGGGGCCAGAAGGACTTTGTTAAAACCTCATTCTCAAGAGACAGTTTCCTGACA
This sequence comes from Macaca mulatta, assembly GCF_049350105.2. Classification (NCBI taxonomy): domain Eukaryota; kingdom Metazoa; phylum Chordata; class Mammalia; order Primates; family Cercopithecidae; genus Macaca; species Macaca mulatta. The sequence continues at coordinate 119,351,317 of NC_133418.1, forward strand.
TAGCTCCCAGGGCAGTGACCTGGCAGCGCATCTTTGTAAACCTTTCCCCAGATGCTACTATCTTAAGCGAGGTACAGTTTGCTGGCTGTAGTGGCCATAAGCAATATCTGCAAGGCTGAGGAACCAGAAGCCAAGTGAGTCTCAGAGAGAAAGAGTGTGAAGGAGAGGGTAGTAGGTAATGTGTGAGCATCCAAATCCTACCATAATGTGCCCCCAGAGAGAGAGAGGATATCAGACTGCTGTCCTGAAAGAAAAAAAAGAAGTTTTTCTTAATAAGAAAATGCTTTTGGAAATGTCTAGATATGTTAATTCAAAACATATAGTTTTCCATCTGACCAAACCAGAGTCTTTTGACGACCTCACTTGTGTTTTCCACTGGCTGCGGTCTTCAGTGTGTCACCTGCAGGACCATGCACGCTGCTCCAATGCCTCTCTGATGCCCTCCAGTTTCCAGTGTCGCGCTCACATCTCCACTGTGTTTTCATGTTCTTGTCTGTCTCCAAAACGTAATTCTAACCCTGCCAATTGAGGTCTGGACTCCTGCAAGGATTACATCATAGCTGAAGAGTGGGTCCCTTTTGTTTCGCTGTTACTTCAGCAGCTTTCCCCTAGATGTGTTTACTAAAGACAGAGCATTTGGCTGGCTTAGAAAAGTGGGATCCTCCACAGAGACCTCAATGACAGGTCCTGATTAGCTTTGCAGTAGAGATGGCAGGACGACACCCTGAGACCAGAGACCAAAGAAGCCAGACCTGGCAGCCAGCAGAGAAGCAGCCCTCGAAGGGATATCTGACCCGCAGCCCATGCACTTGTTGACCCTCAAAGGCTGGTGCCTAGAGGACACTCGATGTGGTACCAAAGCTGAGCTGCATGACATTGGAGCCGCCTTGCTTTTCTCTTGCTGCACCTGAAGGTGGAGGCATCCTCATAGTGACACCATTGGCCCGTACAAGTAGATACTATGAACAAAGGTAAACAGTTGGCAAATGTCCCACAGCCTGCTTGTCCTGGGGTGTTTGCCTGAGCTGTGTGAGAAGTTGCAACCGCCTGGCTTGAAAAACCTCAGGAAATCCCCAAATCCCTTTGTGACATGGAGACTGTGTGTTTTCTTCCTCCACATTTGTTTTTCTCTTCACCAAAGAGCACCCCAGTTAATTAAACCCCAATTAGGCCACAATGAAGATCTAGATCTTGTTCATTCTTGATTCATGAACAAATTAACTGGGGCTGATGGATCCTGATTTCAAATTGCATGAAAGAAGAAAGCGGTTTCATGCAGCATCACAGCATTACACGTGGGGGAATTAAATAGATGCTTTAAAATGACTTGGCATCAGATGATCTAGTTTTTTTTTTTTTTTTTTCTGTGTCCAGCAATTTTATCTTGATTGAAATTGATAATTCTACCTGCAAACAACAGATTGAAGGTAGATGGAGGAGATCCTCAATTTGTGAAGGTTTAGCGTCCTGGAACAACTGGGTGGGGAGGACCTGCTAAAGGACTTAGTCCAGTCCCCTCCTTTATAGAGGAGGAACCAGATTTGCCTAATGCAATTCATGTACTTAGATGCCCAAGAGGACTAGACACACTAGGCTCTCTTCTTTTCCTGGGTGATTACAGAAGGAGTTGTGTGGTTTTGTCATTTTCTACACAAAATGTCTTTGAACAAGTATTTAGAAACCTTTGTTCTGCCAAATATACATACATACATACATACGCAATTATATTTAAAATATATATTTATTTAAATATATTATGTATATTATATACAATATATTTAAATTGTATTAAAGTATAATAAAATTATAATTATTAGACATAGAAAAAATAAATAGGTGGTTTTATGTTTAGTTTTTTACTCTACCGTATATACAGATATATATACAATCCATGTATATTTGTATGCATATTTTTTGCATTTTATGACCACTTAATCTATCCTACTCTGAGGAATTTTGATGCAGAGATATCAGGAGAAAATGCATCAGAAGCAGTGTATTTTGACGAACAGTTTTTAAAAAGTCTCTGTGCATTTCAGAATCTAATATGTATTTTCATCAAGCAACTTCCTAATGTTCGTGTTTATATACACTTTAATTTACGTGGAATGTGGAAAACACAGTAGTTACAACAAGGAGTAGCCACCAGTGCTTCCATTTTCACAGAGAAAATGACATTCTAAAAGCATAAAATTTACTGATTTTTCAAATCCTAATCCATGATTAGATGGGAGCCTGTCTCCTAGGAAATATGCAAATGGAAAGGAAACAAGAAAAAAAAAAAAGCATGCTGCAAAATCAAGCCTAAAAATTTCAGAAACGATCTAGTTTTACTTAAAATAAAAAAAGATAGAGGGAATCCGACTCCCTAATAAGCAGGAGAGCATTTCCCCTCTTATTTACTTGTTTATTAGCCTGTTTTGGTAAGGAAAGCTGCGCCAACTGTGCCCCAGGCTCAGGTAATCTGGATTTGATCAACATCTCCAGACAATTGTGGCTGCAACTTTACACCTCCCCCAATGCCAGGATATAAAATTTGGCCCACCCCAACAACACACCACTAATTAAGCCAAGCCTGGTGCATGTGTTGAGAGAACAATGATGACAACCAGCCCACAGGGGAGGGAGTTTCAAATCACAGTCAACAACAGTCCCGCAACTCAGCCCTTAAAGGGAAAGGAGCCCACAAGCTTCTCCAAATGACACCCGTAACAGGCAGGTCTCTTTGGTTTATAATTACTGTACTTAGCTGGGTTTTCCCTTTCTGTGGCTGACTGCTGGATTCAACCACTCTTATCTGCATAATTTGGGGGTGGCGGTCTCATGCAATATGCAAGGACAAGGCTCCCCATTTCCTCTTTGGCTGCAGTGGAGGAGCCCCTCCTTCATTTCCTACCCAGAGGAACAATGGTTCTGGGCGTGGCTGAACACACTTGGGTGAAAGACACTGCTGGCTGGAGCCAGGCCCCTCGGATTTGTTTTTGGCTATTTCGGCCTCCAAGTTATTCCAGCAGGAAGCTAGCTTTGTAGAGAATACCCTGCCTAGTGGTGGCTCTTTCTGACTGCTTGTCCAAACATTATTGGGTAAAACCTAACACCAGGACTTAAGAAATGTACTAAAAAGTCCCAGGGAAATGCATTTGCCAAGCAAGGAAGCATGCAGGGAGGAACGCGGTGAATTCTCAGAGGATGTGCAAGTCTCAGTTCATGAAGTTGAACCCTTTATTTATGTTTCTCACAGAGGACCAAGGTGCATCCAGTTCTTCCTCTAGGATTCCTTTTGGGAGCAACCAAGACAACTCTCGAGTTCTACCTATAAAAGAGTGTCCAATCACTGGCTCTATAAAGAATCAAGCTTTGGGAAAACAAAACCTTCCATTTTTAGTAGAAGGATATAATGTATAATTTTGTCGATTTCTCAAAAATAGAACAAATCATGAAACTGTTATGCCCAGACCGTTTATTCCCCGAAGAAGACCACCAGAGTCCAGAGTCAAAGCTAAGCAGCAAGGATCTTTATTACAAGTTCGAACCTGGAACTCTCCCTCGCTCGTGAAACGAGACGGGCAGGAGAGCTCCCCCACTCAGCTCCGAACAATGTTATATAGTCTAAGAAAAGTGGGCATAGAGTTATTATACAAATCAGATATATGATTGGCTAGTGTTTGAACAAGGCGATTTGGCTAACTATGATTGGTTCCTGCCATTTCTGATATTTTTGGTTCAAACTTTGAGGTGGGAGAGCAGGTTTATGGCAGCAAGAGTTTATCTTACTTAAACACGTCTTGTGACCTTGCCTCAGAACTTACAAAATCTCTGGTATGTGCAAAACAAAATCTCTGGTACGTGCAGAAAACCAGGTACTCACAGAACTTACGAAATCTCTGGTATGTGCAAAGATTAGAGAGCAGAACAAGGGTGTAGCGGGTGGGGGGCGGGTACACATCTATCTTTGTGTCCTTTCATTTCCCCCTTCTCATAAGTAACTGGATGTCCAATCTTGGATTTCCAGAGTCTTATAATATAGCCTCACTTTCTGGGTGCAGGAGAGGCTGGTGATGGCTACGGAGGACCATTAGTTGGATGGTATCAAACCTTTCTCTGACAAATTGTAAAATTTTATTTACCACACAGGGGCCTATAGTGAATAGAAGTAGTAAAGACATTAGGGGGCCTAAAAGGGGTGCCAGAAGGGAAAACATTGAAGAGCTCCACCAATTGTTAGCGGCTGTAGTGAATTGTTGCTTTTTCATTTCTAAGCTTAGTTCGTGTAGGCGTTGGACTCTTTCCTCAACTAACCCTGACTCATTTATATAGAAACAGCATTCTTCTTTGAGGAACATACAGGTACCTCCTTTCTCAGCCGTGAGTAAGTCTAAGGCTCTGCGGTTTTGAAGGGTGACCTGTGCTAGGGAGGTGAGCTGCCGCTGAAGGGAGGCTAGGGAATAGGCGGAGTCTTCCATAGCAACAGAGAATTGTTGTAACAGCTTGTCGTTTTCTATCATGGAGTGTTGTAGGGCCCCTCCTGCTAACCCCGCTGCGACGACAGAGGTGGTTAAGGATATTCCGGCAATTAGTGGTAGAAAAACTGCTCGTCTATGTCACGCAGTTTTAGTTGGGGCGGTCCCTGCCCAGCCTATGAACTCTGCCAGGGTTAGCAGTGTCAGTCGGGGAACTAGGGTAACAGGGATACACAACTGTCCGTCAGAGATGCTTTTGGACAGAGTTTTTAACAGAGTCATATTACACCAGAAGAACACACCAGGGGGAGCATATATGGGACTATTAGGGTATGTAGCCGATTGGTTACAGAGGCTGTTGCTAAATGCTGAATAACAATAGGGGTATTTCTCTTGGTATGGGTCACGGTACAGGGCCACATCGGGTATCGTGACTATCGATGAGTTAAAACCTGTATAGTTTGTGGGAGGGGAGGATAGAGGAACAGCCGTTAATGGTGGTCTTCCTAGGGTTGCACACATAAAGCAAGAGGACAGGTCGCCTAAACCAGTGAGGTTGGCGAATGCTAGCCCTTCCCATAATAGAGTTAGCCAGGAGAAGGGCTGCAAGTCTTGTGATAGCTTGGTTTCTTGCCTGTGGATTTGTGTGTGGATTAAGGGTTGAATCTGGACTAGACTTCTCCACAGATATAAATGGCTACTGGGCCAGGTACTAGTTGATGAGTAATATACTCCCCCATGTTGTGGGGTTGTCCACCGAGAGTCCCATGGGTCTCTAATTATCCAAGTCTAAGTGACGGGAGACTCAGTTTTGTAAAAATACCACCCTTGTCGTTCTCTCCAGTATCGGACAGAGTGTGTCTTACAGTAGTTATATGGGCAACCTGCACTCTGGTGCCACCAATAATTTTTACAATTATATTCAGTTTGATCATATTCAAAACAGATCATGGGTATTGCTGGTTGGGCAATCTGGAACCTAGTGAAATTGAGGTAAACTATAGTATTACACCCTGAGGGGGGGCAGTCTGCGCTAGCTAGCAGTTTACCCGCTTGGGGGGTTTCCCCGGGGTGAGTTTTGTTCTCATAGAGCCAGAACCTCCAGACATAGGGATTAGACGGCGCAGCAGTGAGGAGAGTCAGATGCATAAGGCATAAAAGCATAGGTAAGCTAGACATGGTTACGGCTATGGGGATGACGGCGCAGGGTTAGCTTTAAGTGATTGTTCTTAGCTTTGTCTATAGTCCATGTAACCGGTGCTCCAGACGGCTCGAGAAGGTCGGATGTTGGGTCCACTGGTTTGACGTGTGTGTAGTGGATCCACGAAGCAATGCCTTCTACTTTGAGAGCGGTGGGAGTAGTCAGGAGTACTTGTAGTGGTCCTTTCCACCTGGGTTGAAGAGTTTCTTGCCGGTGGCGCTTGACTAGGACCCAGTCTCCCGGCTGGAACGGATGAGGCATCGGCGGAAGTCCTGCCTCGTACAGTTCTCATAGTCTGGGCCAAATTTCCTGGTGAATTTTCTGTAAGGCTTGTAAGGAGAACAGGAGCTCAGAGACATTTTCAGTTTCAGGTTTGAGTAAGTCATCTTTTAGACTGGGGACCAGGGGTGGGGGTCTGCCATACATGATTTCATATGGTGTGAGGCCTAGTCTGTAAGGGGTATTTCGGGCCCGGAACAGAGCGTAGGGGAGAAGTACTACCCAATTAGCGCCAGTCTCCATGGTCAATTTAGTTAAGGTCTCCTTCAGAGTCCAATTCATCCTTTCTACCTGTCCTGAGCTTTGGGGCCTATAAGCACAATGTAATTTCCAATTTGCCCCCAGAATGGAAGCCAAATCCTGACTTACCTTAGCAACGAAGGCTGGTCCATTGTCTGACCCTATTTGGACGGGAAAGCCATACCTGGGGAGGATTTCTTCCAAAATTTTCTTTGCTACAACCTGAGCAGTTTCTCTCTTAGTTGGGAATGCTTCTGTCCATCCTGAAAAAGTATCTACAAAGACAAGTAAGTACTGATACCCATATTTTCCAGGCTTTATCTCAGTAAAGTCTATTTCCCAATAGATACCAGGCCTAGTTCCTCTACACCTAATTCCTGCGGTGGTCTGGGTTTGGGGGCAAGCGTTGTTTAGTTGGCAGGCTTTGCAATTTGTTGTGACATCGCTGGCCAGTTCAGCTATGTGCCTGATTCTAAACTTGGCGTGCCTGATTAAGTCCATCATTCGCCGGGCACCCAGGTGGGTTGTCCGGTGGATGTGTTCCAACACCTGCTGTCCTAATTTTTCTGGTAGGATGGTTTGGTCATTTATATCAGTCCACCACCCATTTTTAACCTGTTTTAGGGGAAGCGTGTTCATCCATTCGCGATCCTGTTCGGTATAGTCGGGAAAACATGGCAAATTTCGCGGGCCAGGATCGGGGAGCTGGAGCGCGAGGAGCTGACTGGGAGCTTTTGCTATGCTCCTTGTGGTTTGGTCGGCTAAGAAGTTGCCTCGAGCAATTGGCGTAGTTGGTTTCTGATGCCCAGGGCAATGTACGATAGCCAATTTCTTTGGTTTCCACAAAGCAGTTAATAAAGCTAGGATCTCTTGCTTGTTTTTTATTTCTTTGCCTTCGGCTGTTAATAGTCCCCTTTCTCTGTAGATGGCCCCATGTATGTGCGCAGTAGCGAAAGCATAGCGGCTATCCGTGTATACTGTTAGTTTTTTCTCTGCCCCTAGGGTGAGGGCCTGTGTAAGGGCTATCAGTTCGGCTCTTTGGGCCGATGTCCCTGGAGGCAAGGGTTCCGCCCAGATTACCTCAGTCTCTGACGTTACAGCCGCTCCTGCATACCGCTGGCCTTGGTGGACGTAGCTGCTGCCATCAGTGAACCAGGTGAGTTCTGTGTCGGGGAGCGGACGATCATGCAGGTCCTCCCGCACCCCATGCACCTGAGCCAGTATCTCAGTGCACTCATGGGACGGGGCGTCCAAGTCTGGATTTGGCAGCAGTGAAGCAGGGTTTAAAGAGGTTGGGGGCAGAAAAGTTATTCTGAGGGGGTTTAACAGCAGTCCTTGATAGTGGGTGAGCCGGGCGTTACTCATCCATCGGTCCGGCAGCTGCCGGAGGATGCCTTCAATGGCATGCGGGGTTATAACGCGCAACTCTTGCCCCATGATAAGTTTATCAGCGTCTCGGACCATTAGGGCGGTCGCCGCAATTATCCGGAGGCAGGGTGGCCAGCCAGCAGCCACTGAATCTAATTTTTTTGACAAATAGGCAACTGGCCTCTGCCAGGGGCCTAGGTACTGTGTTAACACGGCTTTTGCAACACCCTTACTTTCATCCACGTATAAGTGGAAGGGCTTGGAGACATCAGGGAGCCCCAGCGCGGGGGCTGATAACAAGGCAGTTTTGATTTGCTGAAAGGCCAGCTCAGCCTCTTCCGTCCAATTGAAGGGCTGCCGTTCCTTTGTTGCCTGGTATAGGGGCTTGGCTAACTCAGCAAATCCGGGTATCCATAACCTACAGAACCCTGCCGACCCCAGGAATTCTCTCACTTGCCATGTTGACTGGGGTCTAGGGATGCGTAGGACTGTTTCCTTTTGGGCTTTGGTTAGCCAGCGTTGCCCCCCTTTTAATAGGTACCCCAGATAAGTTACCTCCGACTTGCAGATCTGAGCTTTTGTTGCTGAGGCTCGGTAGCCTAGCTCCCCCAGAGTCTTCAGGAGGTCCTCAGTCCCTTGAACACAAGTTTCCGGGGACCTGGCCGCTATTAAGAGATCATCAACATATTGCAAAAGAGTTATTTCAGGGTGTTGCCGCCGGTACTCACCCAGATCTTCATGAAGGGCTTCATTGAACAGGGTTGGCGAGTTCTTGAACCCTTGTGGCAGTCTGGTCCATGTTAGCTGACCGTTGATGCCCCTCTCAGGATCCGTCCATTGAAATGCAAAGAGTTCTTGACTTTTGGGAGCCAGAGGAAGGCTGAAGAAAGCATCTTTTAGATCAAGAATGGTATACCACTGTTTTTTGGGATGTAAGGCACTCAGAAGGGTGTATGGATTGGGCACAGTGGGATGTATGTCCATGACCCTTTTATTAACTTCTCTTAAATCCTGTACTGGCCTGTAGTCCGTACTGTTGGGTTTACGAACAGGTAACAGTGGAGTATTCCAGGATGAGTGGCAAGCCCGTAGGACTCCCTGGTCTAGGAGTCGGCGGATATGGGGCGTAATTCCTTCTCTTGCCTCCAGGGGCATAGGATATTGCCGAACCTGAACCGGGTCCGTCCCTGGCTTAACTTCCACAAATATGGCAGGTCGATGTTTAGCTAGACCCAAGCCCCCAGTTTCTGCCCACGCTTCAGGGAAACGCTGGAGCCAAGAGTCAATTCCCTGATTGGGGGGCTTTTGCTCTTGATGGAGTCGGTACTCATCTTCTAAGGTGACAGTCAGGATAGATATTGGCCTGTTTTGGGAATCAGTTATCTTGGGCCCTTCTGGCTCAAAGTGGATTTGGGCCCCCATCTTTGTCAGCAAGTCCCTCCCTAGTAGAGGGCAGGGGCTCTCTGGGATGACTAGGAAGGAATGGGAGACTTTTCCCGTTCCTAAGTCTACAGTCCTCTGGGTTGTCCAGGGGTATTTTTTGATGCCTGTGGCCCCGTGCACCCAGGATGTTTTCTTAGATATTTTTCCAATTGGGTTGGTTAGGACTGAGCGTTCCGCCCCAGTATCGACCAAGAAGCGAACTGGGGACCCCTCCACTTGCAAAGTTACCCTGGGTTCGGGGAGGGGTTCCGAACCCTGTCCTCCCTAGTCAGAGTCCTGGGTAACGAGTACGGAGGTAGGGTTAGCTGGTCTCCGTTTCTTTGGGCAGTCTTTAATCCAGTGGCCACGTTCCTTGCAATAAGCACACTGATCTTTTTCTAATCCTTGCCTAGGGCCTTGCTTTTTCTGCTTTCTGTTTTGGCCATTTCCTGCCTGGGGGAAAGCTGCTACTAAGACTTTGGTCATTTCTTTGGTTGCCTTGAACTGTTTTTCTTCTGGAGTATCCCTATTATTATAAACTCGCTGGGCCATCTGAAGGAGGTCCTGAATCTGCTTTCCCTCTAAACCTTCTAATTTCTGGAGTTTTCTTTTAATATCTGGTGTTGCCTGGTTTACAAAGGACATTACTACCGCTGCCTGATTTTCCGGTGCTTCCGGGTCCATAGGGGTAAACTGTCTGAAGGTTTCCATTAATCTCTCTAAATACACAGCGGGGCTCTCTGTCTTACCTTGTAACACAGAATATACTTTAGCCAAATTGGTGGGCTTGCGAGCTGCAGCCCGGAGACCCGCCATTAGAGTCTGGCGATAAATGAGCAGTCGTCCCCTACCTTCTGCCGTGTTGTAGTCCCATCTGGGCCGGGTCAAAGGGAAAGCCGCATTAATGAGGTCAGGATTTGCAGTTGGCTGGCCGTCATCTCCTGGAACCAGTTTTCTGGCCTCAACTTGGATTCTTTCCCGCTCCTCCGTTGTGAACAGGATTCGGAGGAGCTGTTGACAGTCATCGCAGGTCAGCTGGTGAGTAAACGTGACACTGTCTAACAACGAGGTTAGATCTTTGGGATTATCTGAGAACCGAGCATTTTGGGACTTCCAATTGTATAAATCACTGGTGGAAAAAGGCCAATACATGAGACGGGAGAGCCCGGTATCATCGAGCGATCCTATTTCTCTGAGAGGCAGGGCTACAGTGGAGTCAGGGAGTCGGGAAGCTTGGTCCCGCTGTACGCGGCCTCGTGTTCGGCCGGCCGGCCCCCCCAGGTTACTTTCGCTCTCGGCTGCTTCCGCTTCTCGGTTTCCCTCTACAGAAGCACCACCCTGGGGGACTGGGTCCTGCGGGATAAGGTGCGGATATGGTGGGGGAAATGTGGGTTCTAACGTTAGGGGGTCCTGGCTGTCCGGCAGCACAGGGGCCGAGGGAGCAGAGGGAGTCTTTTGTCTTGTAGGTCGCGTTACTAGGACTTTGCAGGGCTCAGGGATGAATGGAGTTATCCAGGGTGGTGGGTTTTCCACAAGATCCTGCCACACTAGAATATAAGGAATTTGATCAGGATGTCCTGACTGCCCTGGCAGGAAAATCTTAGTTTTTACCTTAGTAATAATAGAGAGACAGAAAGTTCCTTCGGAGGGCCACCCTACACCGAAAGAGGGCCACTCTGAACGGCAGAAAGTAACTAGCTTTCCCTTCTTTAGTTCTACGCTTAAGTTACGCCCCCGAGCCTTCACATCCTTAAAATTGGTAACAAGGAGTGAGAGCGGCGTGCTCTGGTTGTTGCCCATCTTTGGACTGCTCCTACAAAGAGAAGGGGGGACGAAAATGAGTGTGAAGCAGAGGGGAGTATCCGACAGGTCCGGTCCTGGAAGGGGAAGAAAAGGTTTTATGTTTCGTTTTGGGCTTACACTTAACACTTAACAATAACGGACAGACAGTAATAACGATGAGCATTCGCGAGCGCGTGTCGGACTTCCGACCCGAGTCAGACGGGGCAACCAAGGATGGAGGCCCCCAGATGGGCACTGGGGAACGTCTCCCACCAGTCCCGAGTGGCTGTCTTCTAGCGCGTCCGCCAAGACCGTGCCACTTACAGAACAGACCAATACAGATTACAGATTACGGATTTCGCGAAATTTCAGGGAGACAGACAGAGACAAAGACAGAGACAGTGACAAAGCCGGCTTACCTACAGATTAAGATCCGTTGACTTGGGGGTCTGGTGGGCTTGGGGGAAATCCCGGACGAGCCCCCATTTGTTATGCCCAGACCGTTTATTCCCCGAAGAAGACCACCAGAGTCCAGAGTCAAAGCTAAGCAGCAAGGATCTTTATTACAGGTTCGAACCTGGAACTCTCCCTCGCTCGTGAAACGAGACGGGCAGGAGAGCTCCCCCACTCAGCTCCGAACAATGTTATATAGTCTAAGAAAAGTGGGCATAGAGTTATTATACAAATCAGATATATGATTGGCTAGTGTTTGAACAAGGCGATTTGGCTAACTATGATTGGTTCCTGCCATTTCTGATATTTTGGTTCAAACTTTGAGGCGGGAGAGCAGGTTTATGACAGCAAGAGTTTATCTTACTTAAACACGTCTTGTGACCTTGCCTCAGAACTTACAAAATCTCTGGTATGTGCAAAACAAAATCTCTGGTACGTGCAGAAAACCAGGTACTCACAGAACTTACGAAATCTCTGGTATGTGCAAAGATTAGAGAGCAGAACAAGGGTGTAGCGGGTGGGGGGCGGGTACACATCTATCTTTGTGTCCTTTCAAAACAAATGCTGATTACTACTCTACTAGTTTAGATCTTTGTAATTCCCATTGGGAGAGTTTCTTTTGCAGATCAAGAGCAGCATATGGCTGCAAGATATTCAAAAAAATAGACTAAACATCAATGTAAAAACATACGAATAATAGTGTATACAATGCATTACAAAGGCCCATGTCTGTATAATTCATCCTTTATTCACAAAAATGTTGATATAAGGACAGTACTCAAAACAAACACCTTCATGGGATAAACGAAGAACTTAGTTGGCAGGGTGTAAGCATACATATATGATAAGCACATATATGCATTCACGGACATATGTAATGTTCAAACCTATACATATAAATACATGCACATTTTACTTAGCAAAGTGCATAAGTTTGTAAAATCAATGGATTGTGCCAGCTAAATTACCACTGAATCCAATCTGATATAATATTAAAATATATTCTTTCCATTTTTTCTTTCTTTTTAATATTTATTTTTTTCTTCTGCTTCCCTTTCTTTCTCACTCAAACACTAATTTTCTAATATATGCTAGATATGGCTCCAGATATGTTAAGCGATCTAAAAATAACTGTTCTCCTGGAGCTTACTGTGTAAACAACTAACAAGAAAACAAAGAATGAGAAAGAAAATCTTGGGGAGATGCATACACATTTTTAGGTGATGGCAGGAAAAAAGTGATAGCATTGTATGGGATTTGGAATCAGATGTTCTGTGTTCAAATCCTATCTCTGCTGTTATCTATCTATGTAATAGTAGGGAATTGAATTTTCTTCCATGAAATACAAGTAAACACATTTGTGCTATTTTCCACAGGAATAACAGGAAAATCAAATGATTAAAGCTGTCAAAACACTGGATAAAAAGATTAAACTTTATGCAAGGTACTTCCACACACATATGCCTAGAGAAAGTATAACTTCAGTCCAGCATTGAAGGATGAGGAGAATTTTCAGGGTGGATGTTTTAAGCTGAGTTCAGCTAAGAGCTTGTACAGTCCTGTGAAGCTCAACAGGAGACCCAGAGGCGGCAGGTGTGTGTTCAAATGGAAAGTCAGGGATAAAGGCCCACGTGCACACACTACGTGCACACACAGGTGCACACACACTCTAGTATAAAATGAAACAACATCACCCACATCCGCCAATGCCTGCTAAGGGGCTCAGCTTATTTTTGACCAAAGAAATTATTACTGGTGGTGAATCCATACAGGTCTGCAGCAACCTCAATTCTTGTCTCCTCAGAAGAAAGAATTTGACTAAGGGGCATAAGGCAGAAGAAGAGACCAAGGCAAATTTTACAGCAGGAGTGAAAGTGTATTAAAAAGTTTTAGGTGGGGCATAGTGGCTCACGCTTGTAATTCCAGCACTTTGGGAGGCCAAGGTAGGTGGGCAGATTACTTGAGGTCGGGTTTCCCAGACCAACCTGGCCAGCGTGGTGAAACCCCGCCTCTACTAAAAATACAAAAATTAAGCTGAGCATGGTGGCGTGTGCCTGTAATTCCAGCTACTCAGGAGGCTGAGGTGGGAGAATCGCTTGACCCAGGAAGCAGAGGTTGCAGTGAGCCGAGATCATGCCATTGCACTCCAGCCTGGGCGACAGAGGGAGACTCAGGAAAAAAAAAAAAAAAAAGCCTTCAGAGAGGTATACTTGGAAGAGGGCCAAGTAGCCATCTTGGAGGTCATGTGCCTCATTTGACTGTGGACTTAGGGATTTATATGGTGGCCTACTTTCAGTGTCTTGCATCCCATTTCCAGTGGAATACCCCAGAAGGTCATATTCCAGTTAAAATTTGCTATTTTGCCCCTTGAGGCACAGGTCTGAGCCCACTCGCCTAATTTCTGGATCTTATTTGGAAGCTGCTGAGCACCAGTTACAGATGTTTTTATCTATTGGAAAACTGCCTTTCCCTAGCACTGGCTGCAACCAATTATAATTTGAGAGAGGCAGTGTGACAACTGCCTGACCTGATGGTCACCTGACTTTCCTGGTGGGTTTGGGGCAGTCCTCTGCTGCCCCGCTGCTACCTACTGTAACAAAATGGCATTACTGATCTGTATTTCAAATTGCCAATGCCAGCAGTAGCATGTAGATCAGTTGGAAGGGTGTGAGGTGGAGCAAGAAGAATCCACTAGGGGCTGTTCTATAGCCTCCATCAAAAAGTGGGGTCCCCGAATCATCAGCAGCAGAATTAGTTTTAGTTCTGGGGCTGCCATAGCAAAGTCCCACAAACTGAGTGTCTTCAAACAACAGAATTCTTTTCTCTTACAGCTCTGGAGGCCAGAAGTCCACAATCAAGGTGTCAGTATGCTGGTGCCTCCTGAGGCTTCCTGGCTACTGGTGGTTACTGGCCGTCCTAGGTGCTGTTTGGCTTCCAGATACACCCCTCCAACCTCTGTCTCTTTCATCATTGGATGCCCTCGAGTGTCTGTGCCCAAAATCCTTCCTTCTCATAAACACACCGGTTGCTGAATAAGAGCCCACTCCACTCTTGTGTGATCCCATCTTAATTGGATGGTATGTGCTAAGAACCGATTTCCACATGAGTTCACACTCCCAGGTTCCAGGGTTTAGGATTTCAATGTGTCTTTTGATGGGACCCAATTCAACACATAACACCTGGGACCTTGTTAAAAGGGCAAATTCTCCTGCTCTGCCCAAATCTACTGAATCAGAAGCTCTGAGGATGGGGCCTGGCCGCTGTGTTTCCAGCCAGCCCTGCGGGGGATTCTGACACTCCCTCACCTTTGAGAGAAGGTGGGGAGAGGATGGAAAGAGGGGAGCTCAAACAACTTATCTGGGGAGGAAACATTGTTGAGTGGCAGGAAAAATAAGGGAAGGAAGTCACAAGGAGAATGATAAGTATCTTAATCAACATTATTTTACTTGGACTCAAATATGATTAAGCAATTAATAAAATAATATTTAATTATCAAGAGTATTGGGGAATCTCAGGGAAGCAGGATGTGGAGCCCACAGTGAGCCAAGGAGCAGCTGCCTGCCTATGTCTTCCCGTCTCTCTCTTCCCTCTCCCTCTTCCAGGCCCCTTCTCCTCTCCCTCTCTCTCCTCCCTCCTCCCTCCCAGTGCTCCCTCCAGGGAGGCAGGACCACCCAACACCTCCCACACCCACACCCTAAGTCCTAACAGGCACCAGTGGCCCTGGTGCTGCTGTGTCCCCACTCACCTTCCCAAAAGAAGGAACCCCTTGGCCTAGGCCAGAGCCCAACTCTCAGGTGCTCCCCTGAGGCTGAGGGATGGGATCATGAAGTGTGGGTGTGACTGCCAGGACCCACCCTGTAAGGAGGCAAACTTATTCTCAAGAAAGGAGGAGCTGCGGCCCTGCCAGGCTCTGCACGTGGGCCGGACTTCTCCCTCGGACCTCCAGGGGTCTCTCTGGGAATGAATTCCAGACCCTGGCAGTTTAGAAAGTGCAGGGAGAAGATTTTAGGAATTGGATGACTAAGTAGGAATCGTAAATTAAATCTTACATAAGACAGAAGACTGCAGGTGGGAATTGAGTGGAGCTGAGATTGGAGATGGAGCCAGCAGACAGAGAAATCTGAGATGCCAAGGTCAAAATAAATTTTGAAATATAAGAGGGCTCAGGGAAGTGGCCGGAACCCTGCGCTGGGCAGGGCAGGCATGTGCGGGCGGGGCAGGTGAATGTGGGTGGGGCATGTGAGTGTGCGCAGGTGTGGAGAGGCAGGGATGTGTGGGTGGGGCAGGTGGGTGGGGCGAGGCAGGTGGATGTGGGCAGGTGTGAACCTGGCAGGTAGGTGTGGGTGGGCTGTGGTTTTGGAGCTCAGGCTGCAGGCTGAGTGGGGCCAATGCTGAAAAAGAAAACCAAGCTGGGCTTGTGCTGGCAACTGATAGTGACTTTCCCCTGAGACAAAACACAGGGGAAGAAATCCACTGGTACATCTATCTATAAAGCCAGGATAACGTCTTAACACCCAGAGAACACGGGTCTAGGTGGGCATCAGGAGAACCGGCCACAGCACTGCCACCCGTGAGGGCTAGGTGGGAGGACCTGGCGTTTGCAACTCGGCATCTTACCTGGGAATCGCGGAAGTCCTACCGCATAGCCTCCAGGGTCCCATAGACTTCTTAGTTTCTGCTGTTTAGTAAGGGTTTATAAAAATGTCTAGGATAGCATTGCTTGGAACTATTCTGAAAAAGAAAATTTAAAAGAAAGAAATGGAATTCAGGTAAACACAATGAAAAATGCTGGAGAAAGAGTTAAATCTAATGCCGGGAAGCTCTTGGCCCTTCCTTTACATAGAATCAGAGGAGAGGAATTCTTTGCTTTTTCACAAATCCAAATAATCCCTCAGGATTTGCAGTAAATTAGACACACAGTCCCTCAGCCCTTGACACACATTGTGAGGAAATTATTTGATTTATTTACTTGATATACTTAAAGCATTCCACTGGTCTGAGAGCAATTGGATGCATGAAGAAAATACAAATCTAACACTTAAACCAAATGCTGCAGTAAGAGCCTCCGTGCAGAAGAAATACACATTGACGGTGATTGGACACTGAAACTGAGGAAACCATTGATATGAACCACATGGGGCTTTTTGGATGACTAAACCAAAAGCCAATTACGATCGACCATCCCTGACTGTAATTTCATTAATCCAAAAGCTGACAATTCTCCCCAACAGAAGCTCCAATGCAACGTGCTTCAGCCTTCTCTAAGAGCTACAACGCCTCGCCAAGGCTGAAATCAGAGATGAGGCTGATGGCTGTGAGTTCTGCCTGTGGGCTGCAGAGAACTGCACATTTTCAATGCTCAGGTAGATGCAATTACCCCTAGTTGCACATGAGAAGCTTGAGTTTAGAGAGGCCAAACATCACTTGTCCAAGATAACACAGTTCATGAGGTGCCAAGTGTGATATCAAGTACGATTTCCACACCAGAAATGCATTTAAATGATGGTGGGCAGGGATGAGGATGACGTCTCTTTCTTTCTTCTTATTTTTTTTTAATTAGAGTAAGATTCGCCTTACACGCACACACTCCTTCATTTGTACACTTCTTATATTTTATCTCATTTAATTATAGCAACAAACTTTTTGGTGGATGACGTTAGCATATTTTACAGAGGAGGCAGCTAGTGACTGAGAGAGCCTTAGCAACTTGCAGAGGATCAAACAGTGAATGGTTGGGCCAGAATTTGAATCAGTCTCCTGACACCCGATCTAGTCATTGCTAGCACACGTAGACCCAGGAAATGGGATTCCAATACATCATAATCTCACCCATATTTTTGGTGAAATTTAAATGTATTTTCTTTTAAGCTATGTAGAGTTGAATAATGACTAATAACATTAAAGGGCTGTACAGCATCATTTAGTGTATACAAACAGTATATTTGTAAAGGTGCACATTTAGGCGTATTATGCTTGTTACCTACATGATATGAATAATATTCTATGCTAGCTGACTTTTCTAGTGCTGCTGGGAGACATCACCCGCCAGAATTAATGTCATTGATCAATCCATATCAGCTGCCATCCCCTGTAGCACATCACAGTCTGCTTTTTATCCACATTGGAAGTCACCTGAAAGAAAGAATGTCACCCTCTGACTCTATCTAGGCCTCAGGTCATGACCCACCATCTGCATTCTCTGTCCGGTTGTTGATACGTATGGCTTGTTGCTTCTTTTCATACACA
The DNA here is from genome assembly GCF_049350105.2 of Macaca mulatta. Classification (NCBI taxonomy): domain Eukaryota; kingdom Metazoa; phylum Chordata; class Mammalia; order Primates; family Cercopithecidae; genus Macaca; species Macaca mulatta. Next base: position 119,368,768 of record NC_133418.1, read on the forward strand.
ACTGTAGGGCCTTGCACTGCACCCTGCAATAAGCTAAGCTCCACGACTGCCTGAGCTGGCCTGAGGGTCACCCAGATCCTCTCCAAGTGAAATCCATTCTCATGTAATTTGATATCAAGCAGAAGTTCAATTACATTTGTATAGTTTTTATCTTTGGCCAGCAGTGGGTGAGGTGCCTTCCTGGGCACTTCTCTAATCCTTGCAGCAACTTGTGCAGCCATATTACTAATTACAAACGAGGAAACTTAGTCTGGAGCTCTGCTTGGTCTCAAAACCAGTATTTTCTCCCAATAAACTAGACTGGTTATTTTGGTGGATACATGGATACATGGAAAGTTTCTTTTTTTTGAAACAGATTATTCTTACTTTTCATAAAGATTTAATATATATTGTTTTCTTTCTTTCTTTTTTTTGCTGCTTTATCTTTTATTCCTTACAGGGGTCCTTACAAGCCATTTGGTCATGGAAGAAACTGAATCCAGGGCTTCTGAACTCATCGACAGTCTCAACCTTTCACCTTTGTCCAAAGAAAGCACCTACTCCCATGACACTCCTCTCTTTGAATCTGCACTTTGTGTTTTCATTATGCACACTCCTAAACACACATACACACACACACCCCTAAACACACATACACACACAGACACACACCTAAACACACATACACACACACACCTAAACACACACACACACCTAAACACACATACACACCTAAACACACATACACACACACACCTAAACACACACACACACCTAAACACACATACACACACACACCTAAACACACATACATACACACCTAAACACACATACACACACACATTATACACATACATAAAAGGCATGCAATACACACACATCATATATATCTATAATATGCATGCAATACAAATACACACATATCATACACATGAACAATATGCATGCAATACACACACACACACACCCCCAAAAGCAAAACCAAACACTGTGCTGACAGCTCATCTTGCCATCGTGGGTGCAGAGGTTCTCTAGCCCTCCCTGTGTATCTGTGGTCTACTGGCACTCCAGGCTAAGCTCCCCTTGCTGTGGGCATTGGGTATTTACCTGGGTATTTACCTGTCTCTCTTTAGACTGGCCTGATTTTTAGGAGTCTTTTGGGAGCAGGCACACACTCCCATGTTACAGAGTAAATGGGTCTATCTTAGAGGTCATTGTAGGACAGTGCACTGCTCTAGTGTCATTGTGGCTCATCCATGGATGTGTGCCCTTGTGCGTTCATCACAAGGTTCTGCTCCTTAGACACCTCCTCTCTCCGGAGGCTGGTCATCCTTCTCGAGGTTCAGCACACTCCTGGATAAAAAAATCCATTTTAACTCTTTTAAACAAAATTATAAATGAGCACTCACTCATTCTGGCTCTCTAAAATAGTTCAAAAATATTTTTCAGAAGAAGGTTATAACCTTTTTCAAAGGTTTGTTTTTGTTCTTGTTTTTGTTTTTGAGATGGAATTTCCCTCTGTCTCCCAGGCTGGAGTGCAGTGGCCTAATCTTGGCTCACTGCAACCTCTGCCCCCCATGTTCAAGTGATTCTCCTGCCTCAGCGTCCCAAGTAGCTGGGACTACAGGTATGTGCCACCACACCCAGCTATTTTTTTGCATTTTTAGTAGAGACAGGATTTAGCCATGTTAGCCAGACTGGTCTCGAACTCCTAATCTCAGGTGATCCACCTGCCTGGGCCTCCAAAAGTGCTGGGATTACAGATGTGAGCCACTGCGTCCAACCTCAAAGGCTGTTTTGTAAAGGTTGCAAGTTTCCTATCTGCCTTCTCTGAAAATATTTTAAAATATGGTTAAATACATTATGTTTACCAATTAGACCCTCAGCTAATTAATGCCACGTTCTGAAGATGCAAAGATGAATAAGATAACTTCAAGAACTTTAGAAAGTAGCTTCCTAAATTACGTTTTAAACTAATCTGAAATATATATGTACACATACATATATACACATATATACACGTATACATATATTATATACACACACACACACACACACATATATATATCTCAATGCTTTCCTGATCTGCTGGTCCAGAGGCCTGAGGAGGCCAAAGTGGAGAGAAGGTAGGTAGAGCTTCCCATTCAGTGGGATCTCATTGGCCCCATTAAGAGTTCCTGTTTGGATATTAAGGCTACTACCATGATGAACCAATGGTGACAGTAAAGGGATACACACATTCACAAATGTGGCAGTGAGAGCGATGTTGAGAGGGGCTAGTTATATTTTCACCTTCCAGGAGCCGTGTTCTGAATTCCAGCTACTGGGGACCCACGACTTCTGCTTCATTCACTGATTCTGCACATGCCCTGCATCCTGGGACTGGTTCCTCAACACAGCCTGAGTTCCACCACCAAATTGAGGCTTTAGCCAGCCATGGCATGGTTCTAGCAGACTGGATGCTCCTGTGTGATGGGGTATGTCTTAGTGTGTTCTGGCTGCCATAATAAAATACCAAGGACTTAAGAGGCTTAAACGGCAGGCATTTATTTCTCACAGTTCTGGAGACTGGGAAGTCCAAGATCAAGGTGCCGGAAGACTGGTGTCTGGTGAGGACCTGGTTACTGGTTCGAGATGGCTCCTTCTCACCATGCCCTCATACGATAGAAAGGACAAGCGAGCTCTGGTATCTCTTTGTCTTGTTATATGGGCACTAATTCATTCTAACATAAGGACTAAATCGTCATGACCTTACCCAATCTAAATTACCTGCCAAAGACCCGTCTCCAAATACTATCACATTTGGGGTTAGGGCTTCAACATATGAACTTTGGGGGAACACCGTGTGGTTGATAACAGGGCATGTGGTTGATAACAGGGCATGTGGTAAGACCTGTGTTCGTCTCTTCACTCATTTCCCAGTAAAATGGCTTCAGCAAGTCTGCCCCAAAGTCATCTACCTGCCACCCAGTGGTTATCTGGTCTCAGGGACTGGTGTTCTAGATTTAGCACCACTTTCTGCTACTGGCCATTTGGGCATTCAGCCATAGCAGTCATGAGCTCAGCCTCGGTGAGAGGGAGCCCGTGGAAAGAAATTGGGTTTGTGATGACATTATTGGGCCACTGAGTCAACCGTGACCTGTACCCAACCTGTAGACAGAACTTTATGTGAGTTGATGCATTATCTTATTTTTAGAGCCAGTTTGAGTGAGGGATCGAGTAGGGGAAAGAAAGGTCATTCCTGGTGGCTACAAGCAATCTAATTGACTAATCATATTACTCTCATAAATGGCATCCTAAATATGCTGTCCTGTGAAATCCAATGTAAAAGAAAGGGCTGCCAGAAATGGGACATGGGTAGAAAAATGGCCATTATATCTGACCGTAGCATTTCTACTGTGTTGTGTTGTGAAGGCATCATAGCATTTCTTGTTGCTGATCATTAAAAAAAAATTCTCTTGATATATTTTGAGCAGAAAAAGCTGGAATAAAAATGTGAACCTCACCTGCTGTTTCCAAGCAAGCTTACAGTTGTGCTACAGATTTTGAAGTTTGGAAAGCAGTACCTTAAACAGCGATTCCCGACTTCACCCGGGTGCAGGTTACATCAGAAAAACAAGAAGTGCTTATGGAAAAGACAGATTCCTCTGTGCTACTTCAGAGCAAATAATTATCTCTGAGAGTAAAGCCTAGGGATTTGTATTTTCAACAAGCTCTTGATAATTTTTATTCACTGCCAAGATCGAGAGCAAATGTCTAGAGAAAATTGGCTGAGATCAAAGCCAGAGCAAGAGCCCACCAATTTAGCTATTTGGGATGAAAAGCCCTTCTCCTTAATCCAGGGTCGACATTTCACATGTCTATTTGTAAATTCTAGGATTGAACTAGAAAGGGCAAAGCTTCATGGTCAGGAGAATCGGTTCTACTTTACTGTCAGTCTTTAGCCTTCTATAACCTTGGAGAAATCACTTCTTTGGGAGCCTCAGTTTTCTCATCTGGCAAGTAAAAGGGAAAGGATTACATAAGATTATATATAAGGTACATTCTTCATATAAAGCTTTCAAAAATCCATGATGTCAACATTGGGGAATGGTTATAAAACTTTTGTATCCATAGGCAGATTTTTAAATTGTGTTTTAATTTACTGTTTTTCACTTTTCTATTCTCACTACATTTTTATGGGTAGTCAGGAGGGCAATGGGAAGGATGTGTTTAGCAGTAAATGTTTCCCCAGAGATACCAATCGGTAGGAAACCATGTATGAGTTAAGAGCTTTCCTTCTGAAATAGAAGTTTCACATCTTGAAAAGAAATTAACATGAGTTTTATGGCATACAACTTTGTGGCATAGTTGAAACCTTGTTCACCAGGTGAACTTTTGTCTGAGTTGTATTTTCCACTTTTGGAACTCATGTAATTCGAAAGTAGATTATACAAAAATCTATTAGAAGGCACTTTTGGGTACTCAAATTTTCATAGAACAGGCTCAATGTTATTCTACCTAATATGAGGTTATTACCATGTGGGCTATATTTTCCCCCTGCGTGGTCCTACAGGACTCTTCCAGCTAGAGTACAATATGTGATTTGGGAAGGTTCTGGTTTAGACCTTAAGCATTTGCTTCCAACCTTGAAAATCTGCTGTGACAATTCATCACGTTTTCCTGCTTCAGTCAAATCCCTGGTGTCAAAAACCCTGTGACCTTAGTGCCAATAAAAACAAGCCAACCAAAGTGTTGGGATTGCTTTCCTTGAAGTCGTCATTCCCTTCCTCAGCCCAGCAGTAGGTAATGAAGTCTTAAGAGTCCTCAAATGAAACACTGTGATGAGATCTATTCGGGCCTTTTTGCAGACAGGAAGCTCTTCCTCTGCTGATGGGCCAGGCTTTCTACCTCTGGGGCCCACCACAGCCTTGGAGCCCAATCAGACTTTGCATCCTCTGTCTGTCTTTTGTTCTCTTCCATTCTTCCTTTTGGACATCTCCATGAACAAATCAAGTTACAGAATCGGCTTCCCTGCCCCTTCAAGGGGCTTTCAAAGACTAACATTAAGTTTTAACATTAATCAACAATATTCACAAAAGCTGTGGGCCTTGTGTTTCTGTGTCTTTAGGATGGGGAGCTGCTAGGAGCAGAGTGGCTTCCGGAAGGGAATTTTCGATGATGACATGACTCACAGGTGAGTGGCTGGGGATGCAGTTCTGCATCACCCGCGTGGGCAAGAGCTTTGACCTTCTACCACATCATTCTCATTAACAATTACAGGAATTGCATCTCTAACGAGTTATTCTCTCTGCTGAAACTAAGCTCCTTAAGCTTCAGCACTAGTATATCCACTGCATGCAACTGCGGCTCCATCATCACACATCGTAAGCACTTTGAACGGCCTTCCACTTGCCGTCAGTCTAATGAAATGTGCGCGAGCGAGGACAAGCCCCCTTCACACGCCGCCGAGCGGGTTAATGTGAGGGCTTTCTGACCAGCGGAAGGTGTGAATTCATAACAAGGTCTGGTGTGCGCAGGCTTTAACAGCTTGTCATATGTGTGAGTTGAAGATAATGAATTCAAGTCCAGTTGTGGGGTTTTTCCGTGATTTGCAGGTTTATTTACAGGGATGACATAGACAGAGGAGCCACGTGGAAATGCGCAAGCAGGTTCATGGGGCTTGAATGGAATGGTCTTTTGTTAAAGGCCGGATTGACTGTTGAGAATAACGATGTCTGTGTAACACCCTTGGCTTTCCCACAAAATTAAGCAGACTTCATTTTCACTGACTCCAACTTCAGCAAGAAATAACCTCAAACTAGAAATTTTGACATATGGACATGATGGAATTGAAAACCTTACCTGTGCCATTCAGCAGGGCAACCCCAAACCACACATAGCTACTGAGCCCTTGACATGCAGCTGGCCCAGACTGCAAGTTGTGCAAGCATGAAACACACAGGGGATTTTGTAGACTTACTACACATACAAAAAGTAAAATACTGCATTGGTATTTGTATGTTATTTATGCATAGAAATGATAGTACTTTACATAAAGTTGATTACATAAAATATATTATTAAAGTAATTTATACCTGTTTCTTTTGCTTTCTTTAGTGTGGTTACTAGAAAACTTAGTTCCATGAACACTCATATCAAATTTCTATTGGACAGTGCTGTCTTACGTCACCGAATGTAACCTGAACATTGAATAGGTGTCCTTTTTTTAGGTGATCAGGTAATCACTAGATTTTTATATACTGCATTTTCTTAAAATTATATTTGCTTAGGGGTTTTTAGAGGGTAGCTAATACATTAATTATTTTATAGGTCCTTTGTCCTAATATCTATATGCCAGATTTTAATTTAAATTCAAATTTAAACACATACTACTTTAAAAAAATAATCCTGGGGTTAGTATAAACTTGGAAAAGTTATTTTCTAATCTATCACAAGTAGAATTCAACTTCCAGTTTCACTGTAGCAATTGTCAAATGAAAAAAAAAAATTACCCATAATTCATTAACAACCTATTTACTGCATAGGTATTTGAAAGACAAATGTTGTAATACTCAAAAGTGAATATCAACTGGAAAAATCCTGCTATTCTCTCTGCCTCTTTCCCCATTTCACTTCCCTTTTCCTTGTCTCTGGCAAGTTTAGAGGGTGTCTATGCCAGTGGCAGCCAGGAGAGAGCACACAGCAAGTGCACTGAGAGGGAAACACTTTGCACCTAAAAAATAAGCCCCTTCATGAAATTCCTGCTGTGGGAGAGTCAGGGACGGGAAGGGATGGAGAGAGAATGAATAAAGGAACAAGCAGCCCCCCAGCCCTCTCCAGAAAGGACCCAGCCAAGCACAGGCTGGGCTGAGGCAGGGCTGGAGAACCACTTGGGTTGGAAGAGCTCGAATTCAGCCTGAAGTGTATTTGTTTTGAAAACCTCAAGCAAGCCGTGTTTCCCACAATGTGACTACACTTATGATTGAAAGTGACTGGAAAGATTTAGAATCTTTTTAGATATTGTCAAGCATTGTGGAAAAAAGAGATGTTATGGGGATAATTTGAAGGTAGGAGTAGGAGAAAAATAAAGCAATTTTCTTTTTGTATCATTTGAAATCCAGATTGTAAATCATATGGTTGTACCAGGTAGCTGGATGCTAAAAGTACATCATTCATTCCCCGACCCAGATACTGTCTTTAGGTGGGAAATGCCCTCAGACTTGGACCCATTCTCTTTCCAGACCTTTCCCCGAGGACTTTCCACACATTCCTTTGGGACCCTCAATATTACTTCTTGAACTGGCCAGGTCGTTACAAAAACCCTCTTATTTTCTTATGCAGAATGATATCACACCTTGTCTTGGCTCACTGAAGTGTTTTCAAAAAAGTAGCAAAGCCATTCACTCTCTAGTAAGATGCTTCTGACCTTCCGGAGAGAGGGATTAAACGGAAACTTTCTCTTAAAATAACAATTCTTGTCTTTCTGATGTAGAAGCATCACCCACAACTCAATATCACCAGAGGCGGTCAGCTCAGGAATTGCCTGGTATTGTGGATGCCAGGAAGCCCCTGAGGGAGGGAGGTTTTAGGAGAAATAAAGGCACATAACTAAGGAAGGAGGTCTTTCTTACCTTTGAAAAGAGTTTCAAGGATGTGAAACCTGATCACATTAGTGTGGGAAGAACAGAGTGTATGTGCTTTTTTCATGACCCCGGCAGATAGGCAGGGAGGACGGGGCTTTCAACTTTGAGCCGTTCTTCCGCTGATGCTCCAACATGCCCGCAGAGGGAAATGTGGAATAGTGATGGTCAAAGCAACATATTACTCGCCCAGATAATTTTCTTCTGCTGGACTTCTCTCAGTTTCTAAATTACAACTAATGGAGATTCTTTGTAAAGGATCATCATGTTCAATCTTTTGAAATGAAGAATGTGACTTTCAGTGAGAAGTCAGCATCGCATCAGGAAGATTGAGCACAGCGCCCTTCCTTTTGTCATTTGTGACCAAAGCGAGCCGGCGTTTCTCCTTCTTTCTGCATTTTTGTACTTGGTGTAACTAAGGACATAGTCATTTTCAAATAATAAGGCTTACGAATACAGAGATGCAGAAAATTTCACAATACTTCAATCATAGCCTGCAAGTATATGAATAATTTAAAACATGCAAACAGCCCTCCCTGTACCAAATGTAATATAATAAAAAGATAAGAATGTGATACCATTAATGTCCTCGTTCACAACTAGAATAAAATCAGTAACTTTTCTTTTTTTTTTAGAATTGTTGTTTAGCTTCATTGAGAAGGTAACAGAAATGGCCTTTTGTTTTGGGAGTGGCTGCAGTGATGAGCAGCGCGATGATGGGGCACGGAGGCGTGCTTTTTAAAAGCCTCATCTGTTTGAGAGCTCACTCACTAAAAGACCACCTTAATGACTTATCATAAGGACAAATTAAAGAAAGATCCTTAACTTTTAAATATTATCTAGAGATGATTGCACACTCCCCTTGCTGAATGAAGACGAACTTTCTGATATGATGTGTATGACTGCAGATTCCCCTTTGCAAATGCCTTTTCTACCCTGCTAAGGCCCTTCATCCCTATACCATCCTAAATGTCCTAGTGCCTGCTAGGAGACCTGAGCCCTGAATGCCAGGTTTAAAAGAACTGGGAAGAAGCACTACAAGGAGATTTTCTCTCTTAAGAAGTGGGGTCTCACCCTGTCACCCAGGTTGGAGTGTAGTGGTTCAATCACAGCTCACTACAGCCTTGAACTCCTGGACTCAAAGGATCCGGTCATCTGAGCCTGCCAAGTAGCTGGGACTACAGGCATGCACCATTGTACTCAGCTTAAAAAGAGAATTTGAAAAGATTTGACCACATAGAGGATGGGAGTGAAAGTAGAGATGTACTTGGTTTCTGCTTTTTATAGTGCCTGGAAGTCGTGTCGGGTTTTTATTTCGCTGTTTTTCTTTACCCCCTGTATGTGCCAGAAACTTATGTTCCTTTCCTTCTTATACTCACAAGCCTTCATTCTCTATTCCAAGATTACGATGTACATCCTGACTCTCTCCTTTCTTCTGGGCTCATTTGTATATGAAACATTTTACCCACTGAAGCCAGAAGGAATAATCTGAAAATAAAATAGTTTATGTCTCCTCCTTAAATTCTTAAAGCTTGAATGAGTCTATATTGTCTAGAAGTTGAGGTCCTCAGTCACGCCGGGTTCTAACATTATTTGCAAGTATCATCCATAAAAACCCTCTGGTTTGTATTCCCCGAACGTAGCTGGTACTTTGTTTCCTCCTGAGCACCACATCGCCTTGTTTTCTGCCAGTTTCAAACAGGAATAACGGGCACATTTTGATTGGCCATCATTCTAAGGCCTTTCTAACCTTTAGCAACCCTATCCCGTGCCCCCTGCTCCCTGTCCCTTTCCCAGACTTTCCTGCCCTGGGACCCTTACCTCCTCAAACCCAGGTTTCCGTTGCCGGCCTCTCATGTCTTTGGCATTGGTGATGTGCCTGTTATCTTGAGTTTTGATTTACTTTTCGTAAGCACAGTTTCTATCTCCACAGTGAAATTATCATCTCCTTAAGAGCAGGAATCCTGGTCTAGTTTAATTCCATTTGTTCAAAAATACAAAAGCATTTACAGGGAGTCAAATGTTCAGCTGGGTTATAACAAAGGAAAGATCAGTAGAAAAACAAACGTACATTACCGACATCAAAACTACCCACTGATATAATTAAACTTACAAGAAACGTTCGGGGCAATTTATTTGTCCAAGCTCTAGACACAATAACTACTTGATTATTGGTGACGGGGATTAGACTTTCAATGAAATATATTCTCATGATAATAGTTTTACTCTGAAGAACATGTTTGAGATTCAAAAGTTAATATTAAGAAAATGAATAATTGTCTGGACAGTTGTCTTAGCAACGAAACATTTTATGTGTAGATAAAAAATATGTAAATGTTTTCTTAAAGGTCACATTACAAAATATTGCATGAACAAAAGAAGTTTAATGCTACAATCACCTCGCCTGCAGATTTGCCTTGGTGTATTAGATCTTGCCGTAAGTAGCTGATTGCACGGGTATTTTGGGGAGCATCAACAGACCAATTTGCTAAGAATATCTTCTCTGTTATATCTTCTTTAGTGAACTCTCACAAGGCCTGAGATTCCTATCTGTGGAGTCTCTTCCTCATGTTACATTGAAAATATGTTACAGGGAAAAAGTGTCTCATCTATGCCCCATTAGCTGTTTTCGTTTCTCGGGCTGAATCTGGGAATTAGAAGAGGAAGAGAAGTTAAAGGCTGATAAGATGGCACCTTAAGGTTTCATAGGCCAGGAGGGGAGACTCAGGTAAAGCCATAGTAGCAAGGGAGAAGGAGGAGACTATTTGGATTCAGGGAGTCCTGAAGTGCTGTGTACAGCCAGCCTGGAGGAGACTTGGATGGTGTGTCACAGAAAGAGAAATGATGAGGCCCCCAAAGAACACCAAATACCGACTTCTTCTACCACAGCCTTCAGCTGAGAGTAGATCCTATTTTATTTACTTCCTACATTCCTTGAATGTAGCAAAGAGCTTTTCCAGACTCATCTCACAGTATTTGCTGAATGAAGAGATGACTGCGAGGATAAACAAACACAAAAGCCATATCTTGTACACGCCTTTATCAGTGCTCAACGTTTCCTCTTACTGACCCTAGTCTTCTGCTCATTGTTGGAAGCTGATGTCTGCCGTCTTTATCCTATCCCGTCAGATGCCACCTAAGTCCCCTCCTTATACTTCCAGTCTTTTCCTTCACCACTCCCTGAATCTCACTTTGTCTCCGGCAATTCTGAAGGACCTACCACTCTGCAAATAAAGCCTGTTGCCTCCCACCTTCAGCTCATCCTGGATGTTCTCGTGCAGCCTCTTAGTTGTGAGCGAATGCCTCCTTCTCATCTAAGACAGATCTTAGGGATCAGCTCTTTCAGGAAACTTTCCCGACACTCCCCAGGTGCAAGAGAGTCCAGGCTACAGATCCCTTCTCTATGTCCGAGATCCCTCTTCATAGCTCTGTGGTTTTCTAACTGCACTGTATCGTAGTTATCAATTTCTTCTTCTTCTTGTACCACTGAGAGGTCAGACCTGATGTCTTATTCATTTTGACTCCAAAGCCCTCCCAAATACCACCCAACTTTCCTGCTCCTTTTTACACCAAAACTCCTTGAAAGTGACACCTATACTTGCTGTCTTCACTTCTGCTCCCATTCATCCTTGATTTGCTTCCATCAGAAATTTGACCTTCATACTTTGCCAGAATGGTTCTCATCAGAGACAAGAAGCGAGCCCTGGTTTTTAAATTCCACAGTGAGTTCTCCCTATTTAAATTACTGTTTTTCAAGAAGGGTTGGCACAGTTGGTTCTTCTTTCCTCCTGGTGACTCTCAGTCCCACATGCTCTCCTTGCTTGTTCCCAGGTGGCTCTGTGGATCCCTCACCTCTGCACCTCTCGAAGGCTGGTGGCCGCTCCTTCAGTCTCTTTTCCCACCGCCTTGTGCCTTGCCCACTTAGCTCCATATGCAGGGACTGCTCTTTCCTGAACACGCCTCAGGGCCCTTTGGGGTCTCTGCCAGGGCTCGAGCAGTTCCCTTCTCCCGGAGAGTCCTTCTCCCACCTCCTTTAGATTTATATGCACACAGCATGTGATTTACGTGATTATCTTTGTCTCCTGGGAAAGAGAACAGGATGGAGCTGGAAAAAAGCAGAAACAAAATGAGAAGCCAGATACCCAGGTATATAAAGAGCAAAGATAAGATACCACTTGACAGCGTGCAGCCTCCTTCACAGCTGTTGTCTTATGCCACCCTCTCCATGCTCCAGGCGAAGCTCATGCAGGAGGAGACTGGAGCTCCAGAGGTGTGTAGAGGCTCACACAGGAGGCCCGTGGCAGAAACAGAAATGGCATCGGTGCCAGGTGTGAAGCCTAGCACCCTGTCTGCAGAGCTGGGACACTGAAAATAGCTTCACAAAATGGACAGATTTAACTGATTGGCTGCTTTGCAAATTTGTGTTTGAGTATCTGCTACTGATTAGGATGATTTCCATGTCCCTTACAGTGCAATACAACTGATCATGCTACTCCACGCCAGTTCATCTCTGTCCTCTCTGCTCTGGACTGGACCCAGTGACCCGGTCACAGGGGTCCTTTCACCACATAACACCTCCTGTCACTCCCTCCTTGGTTTCCACATTGCTGTTTGCCCCCAGCTGGATGATAGTGTGCATCTCTCCATTTAGAGTTTTCCTCCTCATGTCCATCTTCCTCAAAGCCCTAGAGAGCGATCTCCCAGTGTGCTCCCACTTAAGCGTTGGGAGGGCTGCCTGAAAATCCATCAGTAGGAGTGCCATTAAAGACCCTTCATTGAGGCCAGGCGTAGTGGCTCACACCTGTAATCCCAGCACTTTGAGACCCTGAGGCAGGTGGGTCACTTGAGGTCAGGAGTTCAAGACCAGCCTGGCCAACATGGTGAAACCCCATCTCTACTAACAATGCAAAAAACATTAGCCAGGCGTGGTGGTGCATGCCTGTAATCCCAGCTACTTGGGAGGCTGAGGCAGGAGAATCACTTGAACCTGGGAGGCAGAGGTTGCTGTGAGCTGAGACTGAACCATTGCACTCCAGCCTGGGCGACAGAGCGAGACTATCTCAAAAACAACAATAACAACAACAAAAACCCTTCACTGAGGCTCTAGGCTGATACTCTGGGCCATCCTGACAAGCACTTCTCTGTTCTCTTGGACAGCAGACACCCAAGCAGGTGTTTTCTCCAAATGCACCTCACATGTCCCATGGGGGATCTACTCTTCTCTACCTTATCTCTCCATTCCACGCGCACCGTGGATTTGCTATCTTGGCACCTGACATGATGTAAGCATTTTCTAGATTTCCCTAGGAATTTAGCACAAAATTAAGGATGGCAAATAGGTGATACATTTGCCACTGCCCACCTCAATGCCTATGGTCAGGAAACTTTCCTTCTGAGCCAGCTGTGTCTTCAAAATTCTTGACATGGTGTCCAGGCAGCTGCTAGCAATCAATAAAAGTGAGCCCATGAGACGCAATCCCCTTGCAGCCTTTGCCTAAACTGTGCCCCATGAAAGGCTGTGCTGTGCTCTCCTTCTCGCGAGACTCAGAGAACACTTGCTGTCCCCGGGGCCTGGGATGCACCACACTCCCTCAAACCTCCTTCCTGACAGCCGTGGACTCCCTTTATTCTCAGGGAGTCCTCCGTCCACCTTCTTCTTCCACTGCATTTTTCTGGTCCAGTCATCTTTGTACCTGGACTTAGCTTTGAAATGACTGCACAGTGTTTTATGCCATGGGTTAAATGAATTAATTCCTAATCAAGAAAAAGACACGTGCAGGCCTTCTGTAGCATTTCCATGTTTTACCCTCTAGGGAACCCTACCAGAAGCATCTTATGATTTCAGAAGTACTGTGTTTAGTGATAAATGTCCATTAGGAAAATTAAGTAATTCTTATTCTTACTTTTTAAAACATCTAACTTTCTTAAAATACAAACCCATTAGTAGACTTTTTAGATTTGTTTGTTTATTTTTAAAAAGAAAGCCCTTTCTCCCTGTCCAGAGTCCACTGTAGGTAAATTCCCAGTGCGAGGTGTGAATCGTTCCACAGTCACCTGGTCTGGCAGACACCACGTGGGTGTTCCCGCTCCCTGTTCTCTCTGCATCTGAGCTCCTGCTTCGCTTCTGCTCTTGACCTCATCCCTCTTGGTTTTGAACTGGGACAGCTTTATGTTTCTCTGGGCTTCCGGTTGCAGCATTGGCAATGCCTACATAGACCATCTCCCTCAGAGGACCTTTTATGTGCCACGTAGGCGGATACTGTGTGTCCTTCTGCTTGGTTCCCAAGTGGGGCTCCCACGGACTTCAGTGGGAAATTCACAGGGGGCGTGGTGATGATAAGGAAAGAAAGGGAAGAAATTTACTCCTCCAGGAGGAATGGAAATGGAACACCTTGAGACGGACCTTGCAGAAGTCGAATTCTCCCCTCTGACGGAACAGACAGTGGGACTGGAAGTGGAGCAGGGAACAGGAAGGTGAGTCGAGGCCTGGGAAAGAGTAAAATGCGGTAGGAAGCTCTGGGAATTGGAGTCTGATGCCTCTGTTGAATGTCAGCTCTTTTGCTCACTGTCTTCAACATTTTGTGTTTTTGTAACAGAATAAGACTGGATAAATTGTAAAGAATAGAAGTGTATTTTCTCAAAGCTCTTCAAGATGTTGGCATCTGGGGAAAGCCATCCTACTGTGTCCTCACATGGCAGAAGAGAAGAGAGGCAACTTACTCCCACAAGCACCACCTCCCCCGCTTTTTTTGAGACAGAGTCTCGCTCTGTCACCCAGGCTGGAGTGCAGTGGCACGATCTCAGCTCACTGCAACCTCTGCCTCCCGGGCTCCAGCGATTCTCCGCCTCAGCCTCCAGAGTAGCTGGGATTACAGGTGCACACCAACATGCCCAGCTAATTTTTGAATTTTTTTGTAGAGATGGGATTTCGCCATGTTGGCCAGGTTTGTCTCGAACTCCTGACCTCAAGTGATCCACCCACCTCAGCCTCCCAAAGTGCTGGGATTACAGGCGTGAGCCACCGTGCCCAGCCATTTAAAAAAAAATATTCCCACACCAGTTATTGTTTCTGCAGCACACTACTTTTCATGGCTTTTGGCGCTTTGCCTTAGAGCCTGAGACACTACTAGGGTGAGCAGGACCTTAGAGGTGTGTTCCTTGGTGGCACAATTAGTGTGACTCTTTTTGTCGTTCCCCCACCCCCAGGGAATGTCTAGCTAGAGCCTAGGACATGACGTAGATACGTTCAGTGACTGTCAGCAATTTGCAATCTGTAATCTCATTCAATAGCCAGATCTTTTGTTTTGAATACTCCCCAGACTTTGAATAACATTTATTAGTTTTTCCTAGCCCTATTGAAATTTTATGAAATTGAGACAGGAAAAGAATAACATAAAATTGCTCATAATCCCTTCACCCGCAGATAACCAGGATTAATATTGGTGTGCATTATTTTCCAGTCTTTTTCTCTGAATGTATTTAACATCATGTTTTCTCAGCTCTAAGATTTCATAGATTATAAGATGCATTATCATTATAATAAAACTTCTTTCGGAAAAAAGAAAAGGAAAAGACACAGACACCAACTTATCTAATATAAGATGCTTTGTAAGATGCATCTCAATGTAAAAATGGTGAGACATGCATATCAGGATTAGATAAATGTAAGTATAGATCCCATGTGTCCCAAATATATCCAATTTTAGATTCACTATTCGTGTAAACACCTGTAGGACAATAAAGTGAGGTGCCCCCTCCATGACTGTGTGTGGCCTATTCTCTCTCCATTTTCCAGGTCTCTGAGAATCTCATTGTGAAATCTTCATGTTCTCTAAGTGCACACTGACAGGCATCTGCTACCTCTGCAGGTCTCTGGCTGTAGAGACCATTGATCACTTCTTCTGAGCCTAATCTGCTGCTCTCTAAGCCATATAGAAACCAAACATTAAACAATATTTAATGTGTGCCCAGCATCTCCTGCCATGCTCAGATAACTAGGAGGAAATAAAATCCCAAAACCAGAAAACAAAGTCCAGCAAACATTTCTACCAAAGATGATACATTTTATCTGGGGGACTTTGGGAGATATTTTTATTTGAAGGCTACCACATGCTACGTTTTAGGGGGGAGAATTTTGTCTCTCTCTCCCCTCGCCCCTGTTTGGTTCATCAGGTAGTGGAGTGTGCACACACTGGTTGCTGCCTGGCTTCCTTCTGGCATATTCTTTCAGATTTTTACCCCAAGTTGATATGAGCTTAAGTCTCTGTTCCCTATTGCACTGTTAAATTCAGTGACATCTTTCCTAAATTTTCAGAAACATAAGAGTTTCTGTTTGGAATTGTTTTTACATTAAATTTGATTTGTCTGCCACCCACCTGGCTTGCTTTAAAGTTCAATCTCAGTTAGGGGTTTATCTACCTGCTCCCTTGGGCTCCTGTGAAAATCTTAGGCTTATGCAACCTTATACCTCCGGCAGTGTGTTTCCGGAAACCTTCTGAAACCCAAAGAAATGGTTCCCCTGGGACAAGAAAGCTTGCAGGACAAAAGCAGGGCAATGCTTACCGGAGACTGGAGGAGACGGCTGCACCTTTCCTCCCATTCTCACGGAGCACAGAGGACGGGGGAGTTTGCAGACTGTGCCAGAGACACCTCACCGCTCATTAGACCTGGACACGAGACTGAGTGTGGGGTCATCCTGGCTGATGTTGGTTTCTTCCACTTGCACTGCCAGATGCAAAGGCTCTGAGACCCTCAAGGATGAAGGACACGCAAGATAGGAGGAGCCTTGGTCATCCTGAGCAAAGCCTTCGGCCCAGCACAGCCGGACACCCAGGGCAGTCATGGGAAAGAGACACTCATGTGTTGACCCTCTGTGGGGACAGGGTTTATTTGTCATGCGGCTAGCATTGCCATAACACATTATTCTCTCAATTTCTGCATAGACAAGCTATTCTGACACACATCATTGTTTATTTAACCTATCTGTTATTTTAGGCCTTTTGGTTTATTGGCATTTACTTATTAGAAATAACACTGTAGGACTTGGCACAGTGGCTCACACCTGTAATCCAGCACTTGGCGAGGTTGAGGTGGGAGGATCACTTGAGGCCAGGAGTTGGAGACCAGCCTGTGCAACACGGCAAGACTCTATGTCTACAAAAAAATAAAAATAAATATTAGCCAAACATGATAGCGCACACCTGTCATCCCAGCCGCTCAGGAGGCTGAAGTGAGAGGATTGCTTGAGCCCAGGAGTTGGAGGTTACAGTAAACTATGAAGGTATCACTGCACTCCAGCTGGGTGACAGAGTAAAACACTGTCTCTAAAAAATAAATGAATAAATAAATAAATGCACTATAATAAATATGCTTGAACAAATATTTTTGCATGCTTTCAGAAAACTTTAGAAGAATATATTTTTACAAATGGAGATTTACAGTCAGAGTATTGAGGTTTTAAAATTTCAGTTTAATTTAAAAGGAATTAACACTATATTTTTTAAAAACTGTGCCAGTTTAGACTTCCCCAGACTACGTGTGACAATACCTCTTATATACCTATAAATGTTTATCACCAGTCATTTTACTTTATGCCATGTGACAGAAAAAAAATCTGTAACTTAAAAAAATGACTACTTGGTCAGGCGCAGTGGCTCACTCCTGTAATTCCAGCACTTTGGGAGGCCGAGGTAGGTGGATCACGAGGTCAGGAGATCGAGACCAACCTGGCTAACATGGTGAAACCCCGTCTCTACTAAAAATACAAAAAATTAGCCGGGTGTGGTGGCGGGCACCTGTAGTCCCAGCTACTCAGGAGGCTGAGGCAGGAGAATGGCGTGAACCCGGAAGGCAGAGCTGGCAGTGAGCCAAGATCACACCACTACACTCCAGCCTGGGCAACAGAGTGAGACTCTGTCTCAAAAAAAACAACCAACCAAAAAATTACTACTTACGACAAGTGGGGTTGAGTCCTTTTTTCTTTGTTGTGTATTTAAAAGCTGTTCTTATTTCTCATATGTATTACCTTTGCCTTTGTTTCTTGATGGGGTTTTTTTTTTTTATTGGATTGTTTACATATATCTTATTGGTGTGTAGAAACTGTTTTTATTACTTATATTGTGTTTTTGTCTTTTATTTATCTTGAAAATATTGTCTCTGTGTTAAAGCATATTGTCTCCCAGTGTGTTATTTTTAACTTTGTTAATAACATCTCTTAACATACAAGAGAAAATTCTCTACATTTATCTGTATGTATATATATGCTGTACAGTTTTAGATTTTATGTACACAAATTGCTGATCTATTGCTTTATGAAAATTAGGTATTACTGCTTGCTTTAAAAGGCCATCACCACCACTGCCCATCAAGTTTATTAAACTATATTTTCTAATTAATGAACAGGTGTATATATGTGTGTGTGTGTGTGTGTGTACACAAATTTAAACCTGTGTGTGTGTACAATCCATCTGGAAAAACTATGAGAATACTTTACTGTTTTCATATATATAGCCTATTCTATCAATGTAGATCATCTTTCTTTCCTTTCTGATAGAAAATGCTACATTTAGCGCATACTAAATTTCCATGTTTTTCTCTATCAATCTGTAATATTTTCTTTGATCATTTGTATATTGAGTGAACAATTTTGAATCCTACTTTTAATGGTTACATGCAGTTTTGTCATGTGGATGTACAATAGTACATTTAGCCTATTTTCTACTATTAAAAATTAAGTTAGACTTTCGTTATTTGCCACGTGAACATCTTTGTGCGTGAAACTATGAATTGTTTCTTTTGCATTATTTCTTCAAGATTGATTCCTTGAATTAGCATGATATAAAATACCTTTTAGCCTCTTAAAACATATTTTCAACATGCTATCAGAAAGAATTCTGTGACAATTTTCACTTCTGCCAGGACTGCCTGAGAGACCCTTTTTCATCACATCTTTACTAGCACTTAATACTCTTAAGAATGTTCATCAATGGGAGATGCCATTACAAAAGTTAGTTTTCATTACAAGTTTTGTTTATGAACTGATCATCTTTAAAATATAATTATTTGTACTCAGTACTTTTATTAAAACTCAGCTCAACAAAAAGGATGTGGCCTGGCAAAAGTTAATCCCAAAACCTTAAATGTTCAAAAAAATTGTTTTAATGGGCTTGGGAAAAATAAAAACATTATTTTTTTATGTTCTAAGCCTAATAATATGAAGATCTTTATCTTTCGTGTATGAAACCTCAAATAACCCTACAGTTTCTCAAGTTGTGCAGTTCTGTGGTTTCCAGCATAGCTGGCCTCTGGAATTGATTCTAATAACCAAACTTTTCTTACGGAAACTTGGCCCTTCTCTGCCATCCATCTGAGTACTAACTTCACCTCGAGGTGGTGTACCCAACTTGTGCAAATGCCCATAGGAGAAGTGGTTTGGAACCACTTACGCTTGGTTAGGTCAAACCTATCGTACCCTGAAATTTGATAGCATTCTGCTCAAAGCCAGCTCTGGCAGGAACTTCATGACTTGCACAGGGGTTAAAACCAAGCCTCACCTCTGCATCCCCTGGAAAAAACGCATTTGTGGGCAGCCTGTGGCTTCCCTTTGAGTCAAGGTATTCCTGGTTCACACTGGCACCTTTGTTCCAGCCAATGAACTTGGGAATTCCGAAATTTACAGATGGGAAACTGAATTTCAGAAGCTGCTTCAGATTAATGCTCAATCATGTTTGCTGTTGTAAACGAGCTGTAGCCTGTTATTTACTGCTGGTAGTGGTCTGACTAATGTCACGTAAGGGAAAGAAGTCGCAAGGGGTTGGGGGGCAGTTTCTGTCCCTCATGTATTGCCTCACAGGACCCTTCGTGAAGAGTGAGTGGTAGTTTTGTAAAATCAAGTGAACCCCAGAGGCTGACGGATGCTTTTCTAATTTACTGCCAGCAGTCACAGGCCTGTTCCCTAAAGACATGATGTAGCTAATAATTGCCAGGTCTAGGAAAGGCAGGAACAGAAAATTGCTAAGTGTTAAATGTGAATATGAATAGTAGAACTCCACGAAGAAGACCAAAAACCAGAAACCCAAAGAAGCCTGAGTTCGCGCAGGAGCAGCTGAGCATCTTCAGTGAGCAGCAGGACTCGTGCCTGGAGCTTTCTGCTCATGGGTGTGAGGTGGAAGGTGTGGGAGGGAGAGGTGGGTGGCAGTGCTGGAGCAGGCAGAGAAGGGCGCCTCTGTGAGTGTGTCCACCTGGCCTGTGCAGCCACTTCAAAACGTCACCTCCTTGTCTTCCTGCCAGGCATGGGAGGAGCCAAAGGGAGGTCACCCCCACTCCAAACCCTGGACCCCCCAAAACAAACAAAACCCTGCCCTCTGTGTGTATTCTTTCTTTAAACACCACACTGCTCTGTTACAAATCAGCTAAAAAAGAGTGTAAATAAAATATTTAGGATATCAGCTTAACAAAGTGTTCCAGCTAATAAATCAATGACTAACGACTTTCGCGGGTATGGAAAGATCTATATAGATGCTTTAATTTCGCTGCAGAAAAGATGAGGGGTAAACGCTGTAGAGATTAATGTAAATATTTGCCTGATTTAAAAATATAAACCTTTAAAAGCCAGAGGAAAGAAATTGTTGAAAAGTAAGTAACAAGATGCATGCACTTCTGAAAACCGGTTTGACAGTGTTCCGTACAATACGCTTTAGAGTTTGAGAAGAAAAGTGGGGGCAGAGGTTATGAAAGAGAGCTGCTTCTGGTCTTAAATATTGCTTGGTATCTCCTCTTGGATGATACAATTGCAGTTGTTTATAGTTGAAAGATTCGTAATTTAAATAGAACTGAAATATCCTACTCCAAATGAACACCTTTAATGTAAATGATTTTCAATCATAAGGGCTTTATATTTTCATTCTGGGATAGCAATAACATCAGAAACAGCGAACAAAAATAAAAAGTGATGTCTAACAGTTACATCCAATGAGTCCCAAGATTTAAGTTTTGTAGGATTGTTCCAAAGACACTGAAGGCCTACTCTGGGCCACACGCTGCTCTGGAATGGCCCACACATTCTTATTTGTCATTATTGTTTTGTGTGGGAGAGAGAGATTAGGGAGCATGAAAAGTAGAAAAGGTGAAAAATTGGAAATGCTTCTTCAGAACTGGAACATAGAAAATGCATCACCAATGGAAGAAAGATAGTATCACTTGTTCTTATCCAAAAACAGAACTGCACCTGTGGTCTGATAAGAGAACACACTACAGCAAATGGATCGCTGCGTTAATCTCTAATGTAGGTTGGTTGTTCATTGACACATTCATACACACTGGAGCATTTTCCAAGAATGCTATTGAGTACATTACTACAGTTCGTAAAACTTTCCTGCCAATCATATCATTTGGTTCCCTTAACAACTGTATGTTATCACGCAGTGGTGATAGTCCCATTAAACAGATTAGGACATACAACTGTAAAGAGCTTATCTTGAAAATCCGGGGTTTTAAATTCCCAGTTCAATGTTTCTGTGTGTGTGTGTGTGGTGTGTGTGTGTGTGTTTGATTTCATTTTTGGTTTTGTTTTAATTTGCTTGTTTTACTCAAATAATTTCAGTGAAGAGACAAAAGACAGGTTTGGGAATCAATTTGTTGTTTTAATGGTGGTTTTACCTTTTTGCCTTCTATTTACCGTTAAGACACTATTTCACGCATGTTCAATTTTTGCAGGCCTTCTTTTCCTTTATCTCATTTAATTTTTAAAACCATGTGATAAAACGTGGGATAATATTTCTTTCAATTGACAAAGAAGGAGAATAGGCCCCAAGAGGTTAAAACTTTGCAATCATAAATACATCAAGTTCTTCTTGCTTCAATCCCAGGGTTCTGTTTATTGCATGCCTCTAAACTTTTTAGAGAAGTTGTATTTCAGGACTACTTTTTATACCATTAGGTGTGCTACTGTCGGATCACTTCAGACACTGGTTTCATGTAAAGCCAATGAATCGGCACGATCCTCTCAACCCCAAGATATTCATTTCAAAAGTTTAGGTATGTTGAGATATTACTCCTTTTCTCTATTTTCACTAACCACTTGCTTTATTCTTTACATTACTCGAGTGCTAAATGTGTGGATGAGTGGGTGTCTTAAAAATACTGTTAGCTCTTTAGAATAATGAATGCTCATAGAGTTTTGTTTTTAGACTGAACAATTTAAGTACCCTGGAGTTGGCTCAGGAGATAGGGTAGGGAAGGTGGCTGCCTGCCCTTAGATTTCTTCAGAGATGAAGACTATGGTTGTAGGATCGGTTCCCATCACAGGTAAGGACATGAGTTAGAGAGACTGAGACATATGCTTCTGCTTTGCTTTGACACAGGCTCTCGGGAAATCCACAAAAACAGAGCCTAGAATGTGGTGCTCAAGTCTCCTGCTTCAAGTCGGCTTCCCGTGAGCCTCTGAAGATGCTGGAGCTTCGGCCTAAAACAATTATTGGATCATTTTTTAGCTCTGGTGAACCTTCCACAGCCTTGAAGTCTCGGTCTAAGTATTTCTTCCTCTGAAACATTCCTTGTTCTCTCCTACCTGATCTCATGGTGTTTTATCCATCTCTCTGCTAGAGCTCGGATTCCCTTTGCTATGAGCTGTATGTTTGTATTCTCCCCCAAATTCCTGTGTTAAAATCCTAATTACCAAAGTTATGGTACGAGGAGGTGGGACTGGGACCTTTGGGAGGTGATGAGGTCATGAGGATGAAGTCCACCCGAATGGAATTCATGTCTGTATCAAAGAGGTCCCAGAGGGCTGTCCTGGCCCTTCTACCCCATGAGGACACAGTGAGAAGGTGTCATTGATGACCCAGGAGCTGGGCCCTAACCAGACACTGAATTCACCGGTGTCAAGACCTTGAACTTCTTGGTTTCCAGAACTGTGAGAAATAAATGCCTGTTAATGATAAGCCAGCCAGTTTATGGTATTTTGTTATACCAGCCTGAATGAAGACTCAGACACTCTTCTATTACAAACATTTACTTAAATGCCTGTGTCCTCCATTAGACTACAAACTTTTTGAGAATAGATGTCATGCTTGTTTTGTCTCTTACTGACCTTGCCTGAGGTTGTCCAAGTCCCAGTGAGGAGCTCCTTGGAGGAAATGGGAAGCCCTGTGCAAAGCTGAGAAGTCAGTAGCTAATCTCAATTTGAATATTTTTTATGGACCATGCTACTTTCCTGAAAATGTTCTGTAGAGTGTTAACATCTATTACCTGTATTAACCAAGGGCCAGCTTCTCTTGTTCCCTTTTCTCATTTCAGGACCACATTTCTCTATTATATTTAGAGAAAATGTGATTAATGTTATGATTACATTCAAAAGAGCCCACTTACTAACTCCTTCTCAAAGCTATAGGCTCATGCATAATATTGGTTGTCGCCTAGAACATTAAGGTGACAGTGAGGGAATATTAATGTCACACTGTCCTCATTGATTATATATTGATCACAATACCATATCAACATTGATATTGCTACCAGGACAGCAACAATAACTGAGTAATAGAAGAAAAAGATGGTGTATAAGTTTGGCTGGGCCAGCAATGTTGCAGTGACAAATAAACTTGAGATTTCAGTGGATAAACACAGTAAAAGTTTATTTCTCACTCACCTGTTATTAGGTCAGCCACACGTCCTTCATCTTGTAGCTGGCAATCAAATCATGTGGAGTCCAAGATCAGCACAGCAGAGGAAACGAAGCTGAAGAGTCAGAAAATGTTCTAAGCAGCCACTGCTATCACTTTCCTGTGTGCCCCTGGCCAGAGGCCAGTCACATGGCAGAACGTGTTTTCAAAGGAGGGTGGCACAACCTCCCTTGAAATCGTGCATTCTCAGAAAGCTGAAAATAAAGTGGACTTAGTGAAATCAATGTTCCATATAGATTCACTGAAGACTGGTGGGAAACTGACCTTTTGAAACAATTTTTTTATCCCTTTGGCTATACTCATCCTTAAAAATTACAGATACTAAACTGTTCAGTTATAGTTATTGATGTTTCAGCCTTATTAGTCAGTAAACTGTTCCCAGGTTCAACATTGTTTAATTATAGAGTTTGACAAGTAACCTCATTAGGAACATCTCATTCTTCTGTTATGTCACCTAATCAATCTCATCTCTGGATGATCAAAAGATGGAAAAAGGGCCGCCTTCTATTTTTGAGCTTCTGTTTTTGAGCCATTTTGGTTCAGCATAATGTTCTGACTTGTACGTGGAACTCTCCTGTGATGTTCTGTTATTTCTAAACAACTCTAGTGGATTGTGCTCTTCAATTCCGAGTCTCACCTGAACCCGAGTGAGAGATTCTCTAAGGAGACCTCCATCTGGAAATTGGTTCCCTCTATCAGTATTCGTGCCAGCTATCCTTGGATGCCCAGAAGCTGTCTACTAACCAGGGAAGTGTCTGGGTCAATGGGAGTTGAATCAAGCCTTTTAGCCTGCTGTTGCTGTAGTGTAAGTTGTGAATGCTATGCTGGGCGTCTCATACAGCATGATTCACAACTGTGTTTACAGTGCTCTAGCTGCACAACCACCTCTTACGAATTAGTTATTCAATATTCATACATTGTTAGCTTTCAGGAAGGATTAAAATGCAAAGCTCATTTGAACGTTCAAGAATATTTTGATTGATCAATCTCTCTTCTAGTCTGCCTCTTCAGTATGCCTCATTACTCCTTCTGTAAATATGATCTAATAAAATCTTTCCTTAACTCATTAATCCACTTCAACATGCTGTCTTGCCTTTCTTCTTTCTGTTTTGTGAATTAGTCTACACTTTCTGTTTTCATCTCACATTTGATTTTCCTCGCAATCTTGCTTTTACTTCAACTACTCTAGTGACCTAAAGGATCCCTAATCCCAAACATAGTAATTCTGAGATACGACTGCCTTCAATGTCCTGGATCTAATTTCCAGGTTACTTTCAGTTTTGGAGAGTCAATAAAGGGATCCACAGAGGAGACAGTATTGAAGAATGGGTTGATTTCAAATTGCAGAGATGGAATGAGGATATAAAAGGATGTTTTAAGATGAGGCATTAGCATAAAGAAAATAGTGATTTGGCATCTACTATGTTAAAGGGTCTGTGCATATAGAGTATAATGAAGACCAAATTGTAAATCTGAGGTTTTAATGAGTTTGTAATCTATTGGTAAAGTAAGGTACCTATATAAATAACTAAATTCCAGTGATGAATGTCACAAGATACTTATAAATGGCATATTGCATACTTTTAGGAAAATATGAAATGCATCTGGAAATCTGATTAGAAATTAGTAATCAGAAGGGAAGTGTATCAGCATGTCTCTACCCATAGTTGTAGAGATCTATACAGTCCAATCAGAAGGAAACCTGAATGTAGTAGAGTCTGTAAAGAGATTTGGATGAATAATACGGGAAATGTTGGTTAAAGATAGCTTCTGAAAGCATTCAACGGCAGGCTGAAAAATAAAAATACATCCCACAAACAAGAATGTGTCTCTGATGGTTTAGACCAAAATGATTCTTTGTATTGAGACTATGATAATCTGGTAGGCCAAAGCCAATCATGCTAGTTCATCAGCTGAGCATTTGGTTTGATGCAACTCATGATGTCACCTAGGTTTCCTGTGTCCCCCCTGCTGAGAGGGCTGCCCTTGTCCTTCTAAGCTAATGTGATTACTCTCTTTCCAGGCATGCACCTCTAAACTGAAACTTATGAAATCTTCTCTTGTTTTGAGCAGTAACAGTTATACAAGGAAAATTGTGCCTTTCATTTTTTTTGAAAAGGAAATAATTGTCTCAAGACCTTCAAAAGTCTTTGTCTAGAGGCTCGGAAACTGGATACAAAAATATTATTTTTAACAAATATAGGAAAATCGATATTAATGAAGAGTCTAGAAAAAAATTGAGAAAGGATTCATCTTGGACAAAGCATTTTGTGAACAGTTACATTTCTATCGGCCTAGAAACATTTAGGAAGGTTCTGTAAATTAGTGTGTCTGCCTGAATCACTACATTTGAAAATGCCCCTTTATATTAATTCCCTAATCTGTTTTGACAAAGCTGTCACTACATGATTCTCATTTTACAAATGAAAGTAGCTTGACTAGTCTCCCATGTGACTGGAAATACATGAGTTTGAAATCCAAGAACTTTTATCTGAAATAAAATTGGAAGATTTGGTACACTGATATATGTATATATTTTTAATCATGAAATATGTAGAAACCAGGTCTAAAAATAATGATTCGTCTAAGCATTTGGTCCACGCAGCCTGCCGCTGTGGCACTGTTCCACAGCAGAGCAAAGTGGCTGATCTCTGGAAAGGCAAGCTGTGGTTTCAGTCATTTATACACATTTTAATAGACTTACAATTAGATTCAGAATTCCAGCTGGAAAGCAGGAGGAGGAAGTCAGGAAAATGTGTCCCTGGGTATTTCCTTTATAGGGATTATTGAGAAACAAGCCACATACTGAAATAGGAGAGAGGTGGGAATTGGTGTCCCTAAAATTAAAGAAATTAAGCAACCCAATATCTTTCAGAAGTTGTACTTAAAATGCCAAGCATCTGCTTTGGAGATGGAGAGGCTGACAGTTTTGACACTCAAAATCCGATCATTAATACCATACTCATTCCAACCAGGGCTAGCTAAGTCGTTATTTGCATTAACTAATATATTATGAACGGAAGTCAAACTGGCCATGGAAATAATGGAATATGGAGATTCCATTTACTTCACTGGCAGAAACCCAATATCTGTCCATTTTCCCCTTACCCCGGCACATTGAACGCAGCTGGGATCCTGCATGTAGATAAACAAGGACTGGATTTTTTTTCTTCTCCTGACTTTTGTCAGTTTTCACATTCATAACTTTTGCTAATTACAAAGTGATTCTAGCATATTGCTTCATATTGCCAAAACAAAACAACAAAATGTATAGAAATGTTGTATCTTTTCTTACTCGTTTCTTATAGAAGTCTACTTCTATTTGATCATCAGAGTTTGAAATTTTAAACGATATCATGGTTTGGTAAACTTTACCTAACCATTAAACAAAAAATTGAATCATGAAAACTCTTTTTTTTTTTTTTCCCGAGACAAAGCCTCACTCTGTGGCCCTGGCTGGAGTGCAGTGATCTCAGCTCACTGTAACCTCTGCCTCCCGGGTTCAAGCAATACTCCTGCCTTAGCCTCCCAGGCAGCTGGGATTACAGGAGTGCACCACCATGCCTGGCCAATTTTTGTCTTTTTAGTAGAGACAGGCCTGATCAATGAAAACTCTTACCAAGCCAATGACAATTAAGGAGTCAGTTGTTAGCAGGAACCAAAATGCTGTGCTCTTCAAGTACTTTGCTTTGCAAGAAGTGATTTCAAAGGAGGCCCTTTCATTTCCTTGGATATTCTTTATAAAATCTAACCCCATCATCCCCATTCATTAGTATCAGTCAGTGTAACTAAGTAATTTAATTATGTTCTTAAAAATGTCTTTGATTCCAGTTATTTCTCACCATCTCCTTAGTAATTTTTTATAGCCATGGCCAGGCCCTCCTCTTTCACACTAGAACATTCCCTGGGAATAAGCTTCCAGTTGCCGTCCCGGACTCTGTGGCTGCTGCCCTCTCTGCTGTCCTGTGCTCATGGGCCTAAATATTTGTCCTCAAATGTCCTTCACCACATTCCTCTCTCAAGGAAGCACAGACCTTCCGGAGCCCATTCCAGATTCTCGTCCCCATCCTTTCTTCCCGGTGCCTCCTTCCATACACACACACCACACGCACACAGAGACTACACACACACACACACACACACAGACACACATACACACACATACACGCACATATACACACACATACACACACACACACACACACACACAATTTTCACAGCCAGAGATGAAGTGCATTCCATGCCAATCTTTCTTTTACTGCGTCCTTCAATATTTACGTTCCTTAAAATTTTGACATATGTTATTGTGTCTTCATTAATAGAGGCTCATGATTCCACATATTGCTCTCCTGGCTGAGAGTTTTTCTTCAAAATATCCTCTTTCAGGAGCATCCCTGATTCTACCAACTTTACACCATGTAGCAATTTGATTTGTGCACAATGAGCACCCAATAAAGGCATCTAATTAGCTAAGATCTCCTAGAGCCCTATGTTGTGATGCTTTTCATTGCCTGGTTACCTAATGATAATGGTCTTTACAGCCCCGAGGTCGTTCAGATGCCCTTCCTGTGCCTTGGTCCTGTGGTAATTGTCACCCATTGAGTTTCTCTCTTGCAGTGGGTACCGTGAGTTCTCCCGCGAGGGGTGCAGACCTCTGTCTCTGCTTGAGTGGGTTCCGCTAGCTCAGGGCATGCCAGGGTGCTGTGTCATCGGCAAGACCATGCCCCGTGCTCACAGGAGGCTCTCCATGCCAGTGTGGGATGCTTCTTGTAACACGTTTTTGAAAAAAATTATTTTATGTGAAATATAACACAAACACAGAAATGCACAAAAGTGTAAGTACAACGTAATGAATGCCAAGGCCCTCGTAACACCCACTGAGGTCAGAGGCCACCCCCTCAGGGCCCCCATGACTAACGCCCTTTCCTGACTTGTATGGACATCATCTCCTTACTTTTCTTTACAGTTTTGTCACCCAGCTGTGCTTCCC
Source organism: Macaca mulatta (assembly GCF_049350105.2). Taxonomy (NCBI): domain Eukaryota; kingdom Metazoa; phylum Chordata; class Mammalia; order Primates; family Cercopithecidae; genus Macaca; species Macaca mulatta. The sequence continues at coordinate 119,397,036 of NC_133418.1, forward strand.
TACACACTAGAATTTTGTTTTTCCATTTATTTTTATTATCTTGTAATAATTTTTAAAACTCAAAACTAATTTCTTTCTAGGTACTAATTTCCTACGAAGGCTTCAATAGGCTCTCTTCTGGGTTTCAGTTAACTTATGTACACTGTCTCTGTATCTCTATTGTACTCACCCTCATCCACATGTATACCTCCATCCCTACTCTATCCCCATCAATCTATCAATCAGTCCACCTAATTATCCATCTCTCTAGTCTCTCTACCTCCCTACCTGTCTGTATCATCCAAACATAGATTTTGTTGGTCCTTTAGAGTTGTCTTGACTTGTGAGCCATTAAGCATAATAAGATGTCTATTATTTTCTGGCCTTTAAATTTTGATATAAGTTAACAATTATGACACTGAAGTTAGGGAGAAAAGCAGTATAAACTATACTTGGATTTGCTAATACTTGCAGATACAAGAAAAAAATCTCTTTTATGAAAGGATTGTTATCAAAATCTATAAAGATTATGTTCAGAAAGATCACTTTTCATAGACTTTAAGGGTATCGAATAGTGAGTAAGTCATGATAATTTTACTTTGAACCAAAAAAAAAGCCAGAAAGAAAATATGATGATGAAAAGTGAGCATAGTAAATAAGAATGTAACCTAACACAGACTCTAAGAATTCCGGTAAGAATTCACTCTCTCTGACACAGACACCTGATTTCCCAACGCCGACCATAAGGCTGAAAAAGCCAGGGCAAAATTATTGCAAGCTGAGAAAGTGCATCTCCTTAAGTTTTAAATCAAAATAAGGCAGAAGGCAATGAAACCAGCTACGGAATTCTACCATGGGGTTTTTAACGTGTGGTTATGATTGTAACTATCTTCCTCCTGGCAGAACTAGCTGAGGGTTAAGGGACTTTCATCATTACTGTAACAAAATTATGTGAACAGTGTCAGGGAACTGAGATATTTCCAAACAGGATGGGTAGGTTTGTCTGGGTTGTATCGTCTAGGACCTAATGGCAGGAGTGCATTTGTTGACAAAGTCAATACAAAGAGGATAAAGTGGGCCAGGCGCGATGGCTCACGCCTGTAATCCCAGCACTCTTGGAGGCCGAGGTGGGCAGATCACGAGGTCAGGAGATCGAGACCATCCTGACTAACATGGTGAAAACCCGTCTCTTCTAAAAATACAAAAAAATAGCTGGGAGTAGTGATGAGCACCTGTAGTCCCAGCTACTCGGGAGGCTGAGGCACGAGAATGACGTGAACCCAGGAGGCAGAGCTTGCAGTGAGCCGAGATTACACCACTGCACTCCAGCCTGAGCAACAGAGCGAGACTCCGTCTTAAAAAAAAAAAAAAAAAAGAAAGAAAGAAAGAAAGAAAAAAGGATCATGTGAAGGCCTATTTGGAAAAGTGTGAAGTTGTCCTGGTGATGTCCATCACTCGTAGTTATCCAATTCTGCATTCAAATGAAGTACTTGAATGATATCACATTTAAAGTAAGGTATTCATATTTTAGGTTAGAAGTGCATGGCAGTGTGAAGTGTGACTCTGAAGAGTAATCTCTCTGTGGCTAACTATGAGGATGAGCTATTATGTATATAACACCCGTAAAAGATCAGTAATGCATTGTATTGTCGAAGTATAGTAAATATGATATTTCGATTTATTTCAACAGTCGCTGAATGTCATTCCACTCTTCAGAACGGTGAGTGTAATACAAGATCCCTTCTTCTTTTGAATTAAAACAGGTGCTTAGCAATGACACTGGAGTGTCAGTACAATATCATTAACCATTAAGTTGACTTTGGTACCATGTAAGTGGGCTTGGAGTACAAACAAGACCTATTTAGGCTCAAAAGTACAGTATAGCAAAACGAGACTGGTAAAATCTGCAAATACACATTGACCCCAGCTCCTCATATTGGGGTTTATTAAGGAAAATGGTGGGTCATGGTGAGTAAATATGAATTTACTTCATAATTCAAAGTACATAAAAATTGCTAAAGCTGTCTCTACTTATAAGGGTTTTTTTTTTTCACTTAAAAATCTGTCAGTTAAGCTTACTTTGCATTCACTTGACAATTTGTTTAGTTATTGGCTTGTCGATAGCTCCACTTACATTTTAAGTGCTAGTTAATTAATTTAGGTCACCTAAAAGCAATGAAGAAGTAATTGTTTTAGGACTTTGAACTCACAGAGATATCTGTGTTGCAGTTTCTTAATGTACACAGCATGGTGGGCTGTTTTTGAAAATGTGGAGGTAAAAAGCTCATATGTATTTTGCATGTGTGTTTGTGAATAACAGGAATGGAGAAAATTTAGGCTCTAGCTTTATATTTTGAGGAATTTTCTTAAACTTTCTTATTGTGATCATGATTTCACACCAGTTTCTAGAAGCATATTGTCACATGCAGATCTGAAATTGCTTTTACAGACAGTTGAAGGCTGTTCGGAGAAGCTGTTTATGACTCTGCTCTAAGACATTAAGCTTCGGAGAGTCGCAAGTGTGATGTTGTCTTTATCAGATCATTAACTCCCTGAAAAATAAATGTCTTCTCATCTCAGTATTTCTCTCTCTGTTTTGCATTAATGTTGACATGAATTAAACTGAATGAAATTGAACAAGTATAATGTGTTTCTACACCTAGATTTATTTAAGCTGGATCCACAGAACGGCCCTTCTACACTTAATAGAATCCTAACCACCCACTAAAAATGGGGGTGATGTTGCCCACCTTGATGGATTTTTGAGGATTCGGTAAATCAGTGCTGTCGGGATGCTTAAACCTGGTAGAGGCATTCTCCCACCCTCTCAACTCCCACATTGACTTAACCACCAGGTCCTGTTGATTCTGTTTGCAAAGGTATTTCTGATCTGTCTGGTTCTCTCCTTCTCTATGGCAATTCTCTAATTCACCGTCACTGGTCATCTGGAAACTAGAAAGCAGCTCCTGACTAGCCTCTGCCTCGGTCTTGATCCATTCTAATCAAGTCTCCTCTCTCCAACCAGGTGAGTCCTCTCAAAACACAAAGATCACTACATTACCTCTTATATAAAACCTTTCAGAGGCTTCTCTAGGCCTCAGGATAAAGTCAAATTCCTTAAAAGAGCTTACAAAGTCATCTTTGATCTGAGGCTGTCCAGCTCTCCACTGTGGTCTCTGAGCTCTTTTTCTCTAGCACTCTAAGCTTAAAAAAATAGTATTTATGGATGAATAGCTGCAAAAAAAAAAAAAGGACTTCATGAGTTTAATAAATCTGTAACTAACATTTTCATAACTTGCAGACCATAATGTTCTGCAAGCTTGAGGCCAGAACAAACAGTGGAAGTATTTAGATGAAATTAGGCTATAGTCAAACATCAGCTGCTAATAGCACCCTGGGAAATCACTTGGCTTTTCCACATCTTGGGTCCTTATGTGCAATACGAGGGCCTCTTGGGCAAGGTGATTTACCAGGTCTTGAAAGACATCAGGCTGGTGTGCATGCATTGACTGCCTATGCATAACATGCACACACATTCTGTATGCACATTTGGTATGTGCACGGTATACAGATATTGTGTCCACGTGTTGTGCACTCACATAATATGTGCATATCCTGCATGCATGCGCAGTCAAGCTAAGCCATGTGCCACTAGAGGCCAAGTCTACACTCACACAGTCACTGCTTTTTGGGAGCTGTGATTTACAGTTTGGTCCATATATTTGAATTATCAATGAGAGTTACCCATTAAGACGTTAAAGAGCCTGATTTGAGTCATCATTTGTTGAGTTAACTCTACCACATTTTAAGCACCCTACATGCACCTTTTCATTTAATTCTTGTAATAACCCAATAAGATGAGCGCCTTCAGCCTGAGACTACAGAAGAGAAAACTAAGGCTTAGGGATGTAAAATCTTGCCTCACAGACAGAAAATGAAAGAAACAATCCAAACTACGATTTTGAAGCCCAGTCTGTAAACAGCTCAAGGTTTAATACTGTGGCATACTCTTCCCAATCTCCTGCCTTCCTCCGCAGTAAGACAAATACTCTGCTTCATTGGTATGGTAAATTCTCTGTCAAATTGTGTGTCTTCTCTGATCTCAGGGAGAAATTGTGACCTAGGACAGAAAGGATTTGAGGGCAGGAGGCTGCTGACTACTCATGGGATCCCTGGACTGGGGCAGACGCCAGGGTGGCTCTCAGCCATGTCCCCACATGGCAGTTGTGAGAGGGATGAACCGTGCAGCATGTCGACCATGAAAGGCAGACTGTGGGTACTTCCTCGGTAACAATCATAATAATGATAAAGCCAGTTGCCATATGCCTGGCATTAGGGCCTGAGGTATGTGTATCACAAGTATCCACAGTTATCAAATTTCAGCGCATCACACATGGCCTTGATAAGGGTGTTTGCTTTATCTGCGCACCTCTGTACTGTTGTGTGATAGACTCACCTTTTTTTTCATTTAAATGAGCAAATTAAAAAGGACATCTTATCACACTGAAGCAAAACAGGGAAACCAGTACCACTTGTCATAAACGTGAGGTGAAGAAATGCACGCACCACTAGCTACATGTGTAAAATTGAGAAAGTTCATCTGTGTGCCACGCCAATCATCAGCTCTATTAAAGCAGTGTCTACTACACCGCACCTTAGGAAACCTAGATCTGTCTTCTTATCCATCACTCATTTTCACAGTCTTGGAAGATTGAACATATTAACTCCATTTTACAGATGCAGAGACCAAGAGAGTTTAAGTAAATTGCCAAAAATCTTATGTTGTTTCTTTCGTTCCAAAGCACCTGATCTTTCCACGTGAATCCAGGTATAGGTTAATTAGATTCATCTTATGCAATGTTTTTCCATAGTAGACACACATTTTTTGTGTCTATGCTGTTTATGCTCCTTATCTTAAGAGTCATGGTAAGTAAATGTGAAAATCTTATGCACTTTTGTTTTTTGAGACCGAGTCTCACTCTGTCACCCAGGCTGGAGTGCAGTGGCGCAATCTTGGCTCACTGCAAGCTCTGCCTCCCGGGTTCACGCCATCCTCCTGCTTCAGCCTCCCGAGTAGCTGAGACTACAGGTGCCTACCACCATATCCGGCTAATTTTGTGTATTTTTAGTAGAGACGGGGTTTCACCGTGTTAGCCAAGATGATCTCGATCTCCTGTTCTCATGATTCGCCCGCCTGGGCCTCCCAAAGTACTGGGATTCCAGGCTCGAGCCACTGTACGTGGCCAATCTTACGTATTTTTATATTAGAATTTAGGTCATTATAGACCTCAGAAAATTCTCCTTAAAAATGAGACTACATTTTTCAATATTCCATCCTGAACCACTGATGTTTGAGGTTGTGTGTTGTCTTGCCTGCTGTTCATGCAAACTACAGAGCACTGGCTTAGAAAAATCCCAAGGAAACAATCAGCCCATGTGTGTCTACGGGACTGCAGGGATGGACTCGAAGCAAACCATTTTCACTAAAATGATGAACCTTCCCATTTGTTTTGGAAGCCCTTTCCGCCTGTGCACCTCATGCACAGACCCCCTCCATTCAGAGAGAGGGAGTCACAAAAACAGTAGGACCCGTGGGAACACCACGTGTCACGCTGCGTGGCTGCTCTTATGCCGTAGTGCGCTGACATGCCACGTTGAGACATTTTAATGAGAATGTGTAAGACTTTACATCTGTTACCTTCAAATCTCATTGGGGAAGAAGGAAGAAGTTATTGCAGGCAGTGTTAAAAAAGAGGAGAGAGAGTGAGAGAGACAAGGAGAGAGAAAGAGAGAGAGCACAATTCTATTACTCAAGTCATCCGTTCCTGACCATACAGCACCTTAATATTTATAACTATACGCAGGGAGACAGGACTTGGGGCGTTTCTCTAAGAGTCCGCTCATGTGTTCGCACCTGGCAGGGAGACCAGAAGCCCTCATCAGGCACTTTCTGCCCCAATACAATGCTTAACTAAGTCTTCCCATTGCTTCATGTTTTAAAACATCCATATTTTTAGAGTGGTAATCTTAACTTAATTTTAAAAATTCTAGTTACAGCCAGGATGCAGACGCCCCATTGGAAGCCTGGCAAGTAGCGACACAGTGCTTGTAGCGAGCAGCTAGGGTCCTGGATGCATGTCTGCCTCAGGAGATGTTGTGCAGGGGTGTGAAAGGTGTTTCTTAAAATCTGCCAGCACGCCAGCATTCACAACAGCTTTCTCAGTAGCAAATATAAGAAAGATATATACGTATATATATAATTTTTTTTTTCACAAACATCATGCCTATTTAAAGAAAGGGGCCAGAATGCGTTTCTTTGATCTATGTGACATCATGCTGTGTTGTGATAGGCTATTTTACCATCAGTAAATAAGTGACACGCAGGCTCTTATGGGGTGGTGACATCATAAAGATGTTTAAAAGGAAGGGAGGGTGTCTGAGGACTGGGGAAAGCAAGATGGTGTCATCTGGTTGGAAGGGAAGTAATACTAGGTTTGTAATTTTCTGTAGAGTGTTATGTTTTGTATTTTCATTTGCGTGACTTCTAATTTCTTTATAAAACCAGGTCGCCAACCGCGTGACATTTTCATGCATGACTCGATACTATAAAGCAACATTCACTGCTATTCTTTTTGCATTATGTACTATCATTTACATGTTTTGAACTTCTCTATTTCTTCTCCTCTCCCAATAAATGTTGAGCTTTGAATTGCAATTATTTTTCATTCAGAGATTATCTTCTGAAAAAATTCTACGCACATTTCTAATTCCTTATATTTTCTGCTACTACTACTACTACTACTATTAATACTAGTACTACTAATAATGTTGAGCACCTACTATATGCCAGGCAACATATTCAGAAATTTATATGCCTCATTTATTACTCCTAACAACACATTACTACATTGTATTACAGATTTGGAAACTAAGTATAAGAGAGAGTAACTAACCTGTTTAATGTTACACAGTTACTAAGTGTTAGACCTAGAATGCTCCAAGAACTCTTGAAATGGAAAAGTCTTCAAGGCAAAAGGATTGCTGGGCACTAGTGGCGAGGTGAGGCTTGAACCGGCCACTGCCCCGTAAGCACTGAGCAGTGTTCTCAGTGTCTGCTTTGGAGGCAGCTCCTACTGCCTGTGGCCTTGTCCACACACTGCAATGCCTCTGCACACCAAACTCTGCTGACTGGCTCTGGACTGAGATGGTTCAATTCCTCATTGCACAGATTCGTTCTTGGGGTCCTTTCCACTACCGGCTTAGCCATCGAACAAAGGAATTAAGAAAAAAAATCATGGTTTTTGGTGGAATATATCTTAGCGAGTAGAAAAGAAAATGTTGCAAAGGAAGAGACCCTCCACTCTTAAAGGCTGTAATTGAAAATTATCAACTGGTTTTAGCCACCCACCTTCACCTGTCAAAGGATTTTCAAACTTACATCACTGTATTCATTCCAATAATCCAATAAGATGTGTGCCAAGCTCAAATCCATGCTCCCCACAGCCACCAGGAAAATGTAGCTAAACCTGAATCCTACCACACGTTTTTTCTCAAAATTCTTTATAGCTCTCTTTTCTCTATGTTTGTACTGCCCAACAGGGTAGTTACACTAGCCAGGTGTAACTATTGAGCATTTGAAATGAGTTAGCCCAAATTGAGATATACTGTAATTGAAAAATACACAGCAGATTTCAAACACTTAATAGAAAAATAAGAATGTAGAATAGCTCATTGGTAACTTTTATATTATGTACATAATGAAATGATACAATTTTGGATGTACTGGGTAAAATTGGAAATGTATTACAATTGACTCCACGTATTTCTTTTTACTTCTTTCAAAGTGGCTCCCAAAGTGATCTCCCCTGTGGTCCTAGAGAACCATAGACAAAGATGATTCTCCTAAAACCAGGGCAGCCAGGATAACTGATTAAGAAACTTCACAGCCAGCTAGAGAAGCCTTGCTGTCCTTTCAGTTATGGGACATTCACCAGGGAGATGCTTCAAAAGGAAGTTGTTCCCCCTGCGTCCAAAACAAGTCACATTCTCTCTGTTTTTTGCATATTGGGTGCATGGGGAACAGTTTAACTTATCACTTGTCTGTAGACCACCCAACCATGAGGAGCTAGATCAGGCCTGACTGAAAGAACTGCATGTGGATGAGAGATCCTTAACCTTGACCTTGAGTCGAGTGGATTATTCTGACGAATTTAGGAAGTTGTATGTTCCAGGAGGGCACGGACATTCTTATAGACATATGGATGCAAAGAAGTAGTTGCAAAAACAGGAAACATGTCATCAGTGGCTATTATTTTTGCCTTACAGCATTAACCATTTCCCCTTCAAATACTTACATCGTAGTGTCTTGGGGGAAACTACCTCTCTCTTATGTTCAATAAATATAAATATAAAGTTGTGAAGACATAGCATTTGATCTAGACTGGCTCATTAGCCATTTTGACTCTGTAATCAAGCATAAGGTTCAGATAGAAACACGTGATGCAAATCAAGCCCATCAGGGCCAACGACATTCAGCATCTGAATTGAGTCTGTGCTCCCCACAAAATGAACTGTTGTCCCACAGGCGCGCAGGGAGGACCAGCATGCTAGAACTGCTATAGTTGCCTTACAAGCAAATGGTGCCTAGAAGAGGTTTGGCCCTAAGGCAGCAGAGCTGAGAGCCTAGGAAAGTCCTTGTCCAGTTAACCCTGTTTGAGATGTGGGTCAGGTCCTACCTCAGGAGTTTTTATTTTAGCTTGTTTTTATTAAACTCTTTAGAGTTAAATTTGCTAATGACAGCATCATCAAACATTTAATCCAAATGATTGCAATATTCTTGGCAAAATGAGAGAGATATGATGATAATGAAAAGTCTGCAAAGCACTTCGGTTGCTTTTTATAATGCCTGGCTCAAAGCATAGGTAACTGATTAGTGCTTCTAGTGAAAGAATTTGAAACACTAGACCAGATTATGTTACACACGACTAGGAAGGAGAGAGTGCTATTATATTTTCAATATTTATGTGGCATAAAATTAAACAAATCTGGCTTGAATTCTTCTTGGAGCTTTTATTTATTATCTTTAAATTCAACGTATATTTTAAGATGTGAATCTGGCATTTGTACAGTATCATGAATGTTTCCAACTTCTTTGGGGGGATTGGGAGAATTTAAACATATATGAGTGTGTATGTGTGCAGGCAGGCCCGTGTGTACCCATGAGTGCACACACACACACACACACACACAGACATGCGCTTTCAAATAAGTATAATTTTTAAATTTGAAAATGGCATCTCAAAAATTCTGAGTGAGAATATGCCCTTAGAAGGTCTCTTCTTACAGGTATTGACCAAAATAAAAATTCACATTGATTAACACCTGCAAAAATTCAGCTGAAGGCAGCACAAAGTCAACCTAATCTTACCACTTTCCCCTAAATGAAGCTATACTTACTTGGTTAAAAATACAAAACTTTGGTAATCATATTATTTAATTTACATAATTATAAAGTTGTATGCCATTACTTCTCACCCTAAAACATATGCAGGCTTTTTGAGACTTTAAAAGGGTGAGCTGAATGCTGCTTAGACAAATGTGTTGTATTAATCTTGTGTAATATTGAGAAAATACAACTAAATACATCCATTTAGAATATGCAAAAATATTGAATTGAAAATTGACTGTTGAAAAGTTAAGCCTTGTTTATATTTTCTAAGGGGGTATATCTTGGGCTTTTCAAAAAAATTCTTTTTCTTTTGTGGTTTGGTTAAACTTCAGGTGGGAAGGAAGCATTGACATAGAGCTTGAAATACCGGTCTGCAAAAGGTCATAAAAGAAAGTTGTGTATTGAGTTATCTGCAGTATTTATCAATTGGGGAGTATCCAATATCACATCCACTTAGCTTCTCCTGTGGCATAACGAAGCTGTTTATAAAACTCCCGTAGTGATGGCAGTACAGAAAGGCAACTCTGTGAATAGAGGTTGGCTGCCTCAGGAAGAGAAGAAATGCCATAACCAGCATGAAACAAAATGAGAAGGCAACCTGGCATTCTCTTGTCTGCTGTTCATCTCAGATTATGCCATACTCATTTTTATAAAGACTTGAACAATGTTTATGAAAATTTTAGGGCATGCTGCATACTTTACCTACACCATTACTATTACTGTATCTTAATATATTTTCAATGTGAAAATTGATCACACAAAGAGTGAAATTGCTCAATCTCTACCAGCTTCTAGAACTTACTTTACAAAACTTAAAAGATTTTATTTTTATTTTAAATTTTTGCAGCTGGAGTGGATATTAATCTAAGCATGAATTCTAAATGCTGGGTCATTCAACAACTTGGAAGCCTTTTTACTCCTTATACGAAAATTAATTCAAGATGGATTAGAGACTTAAATGTTAGACCTAATACCATAAAAATCCTAGAGGAAAACCTAGGTAGTACCATTCAGGACATAGGCATGGGCAAAGACTTCATGTCTAAAACACCAAAAGCAACAGCAGCAAAAGCCAAAATTGACAAATGGGATCTAATTAAACTAAAGAGCTTCTGCACAGCAAAAGAAACTACCATCAGAGTGAACAGGCAACCTACAGAATGGGAGAAAATTTTTGCAATCTACTCATCTGACAAAGGGCTAATATCCAGAACCTACAAAGAACTCAAACAAATTTACAAGAAAAAAACAAACAACCCCATCAAAAAGTGGGCAAAGGATATGAACAGACATTTCTCAAAAGAAGACATTCATACAGCCAACAGACACATGAAAAAATGCTCATCATCACTGGCCATCAGAGAAATGCAAATCAAAACCACAATGAGATACCATCTCACACCAGTTAGAATGGCGATCATTAAAAAGTCAGGAAACAACAGGTGCTGGAGAGGATGTGGAGAAATAGGAACACTTTTACACTGTTGGTGGGATTGTAAACTATTTCAACCATTATGGAAAACAGTATGGCGATTCCTCAAGGATCTAGAACTAGATGTACCATATGACCCAGCCATCCCATTACTGGGTATATACCCAAAGGATTATAAATTATGCTGCTATAAAGACACATGCACACGTATGTTTATTGCGGCACTATTCACAATAGCAAAGACTTGGAATCAACCCAAATGTCCATCAGTGACAGACTGGATTAAGATAATGTGGCATATATACACCATGGAATACTATGCAGCCATAAAAAATGATGAGTTTGTGTCCTTTGTAGGGACATGGATGCAGCTGGAAACCATCATTCTTAGCAAACTATCACAAGAACAGAAAACCAAACACCGCATGTTCTCACTCATAGGTGGGAACTGAATAATGAGATCACTTGGACTCAGGAAGGGGAACATCACACACCGGGGCCTATCATGGGGAGGGAGGAGGGGGGAGGGGGGAGGGATTGCATTGGGAGTTATACCTGATGTAAATGACGAGTTGATGGGTGCAGCACACCAACATGGCACAAGTATACATATGTAACAAACCTGCACGTTATGCACATGTACCCTACAACTTAAAGTATAATAATAATAAATAAATTAAAAAAAAAAACTGTTAATAGTCAATTGTGAGACCAGCACAGTGGCTCATGCCTGTAGTCCCAACACTTCAGGAGGCCAACGCGGTTAGATTGCCTAAGCTCAGAAGTTTGAGACCAGCCCGGGCAACATAGCAAAATCCTGTTTATACCAAAAATACAAAAAAATTACCTGGGTGTGGTGAGGTGTGTCTGTGGTCCTAGCTACTCAGGAGGCCAAGGTGGGAGGATTGCTTGAGCCTGGTAAGCAGAGGTTGCAGTGAGCCAAGATTGTGCCACTGCACTCCAGCCTGAGTGACAGAGCAAGACTCCCTCCCTCTCTTTCTCTCTCTCTCCCTCTATATATATATATACACACACACACATATATATGCACACACACACATATATGCGCGCACACACACACACATATACATATAAATTGCACACTTGTGATGTTCCCATAAAGAGATGGAATCTGTGCTGAATTATTTCCCATTCTCAAAACAGTTCCCCTTTGCTACAGAGCAATGAAATGTTTTGTAGAAACAATTTTAAATGTATGTTGTGTTCATTTTTGAAATTTTACTCAATGCTATACATCACTAGAAATAGTTATTCTTGCCTTCTTTATAACCATGCTATTTAATTGTGATGTTTTGATGAAAATATTTACTGTTTTTAATATAATTTAGTTTCCACATTCTAGGATATGTTGACTCAACTTTATTTCTTTATTATGTCATAAATGTAAAAACCCGAGTAGGTTAAAGCACTGATATTTTCAGTTCTGTGGAGGTGGTTTTCATAAGCGGATATACACACCTAAATCAATTCATATTAACAGCAGTTTCTCGGTAGAGATTCCATATTCTTCAGTTCATCTCAATTTGTCTTTGTAGACTAATCAAACAGAAAGTCAATAGTGAATGAATATTATGAAAATTCTATACAAAACTAATTTATATTAATGCTCAATTCAGAATATCTTATTACTTTTGTCCTTTCATGATATAAACCATATCTAACATATAATAAATACATATGTATATAGACCAATGAACACAAAGTTTCAGTTAAAAGAACTAATAACTAAAGGCTCCAGTCAAAAGCAAAAATTAACTGACAGAATTAAAAAATTCCAACTATATGTCAATTATGAGAAACGTATCCAAAGCATAAGGTTAAAAAAGGAAGAAATAGAAGAGATATAAAGGAAATACCAACCAAACAAAATCTATGTAACTATTTTATTACCAGACAAAATTGACGTTAAGGCAAAGCATTACTAGAGATAAAGAGGTAATAATGAAAGGTTCAGATGACAAAAGGTTCAATTTACTAGGAATATGTAACAATTTATAGATTTCATGCAATTTTATGGCCTCAAATATGAAAAGATAAAATTTATACAAGTATAAGAGAAAATGGAATAACCCACAGTTATTGTGGGAAATTTTGCAATTTCACCCTCAATAATTAAAAGAGCCAGGAGATAAAAGCTCATTAAGGATAGAGAAATTTAAAGAAAGAGATTGGCAAAGCTCACCTAATGAAGAAAAAGAGAGAAAGAAAGAAAATAAAGGAAAAAAGAAGGAAGAGAAAGGAAGGATAAAAGAGTGAGAGGATGAGAGGAAGGGAGGAATGAAGAAGGAGAAAAGAATTGAACTCCATTGCAGAATATATACTTTTTGCAATCATACTTGAAACATTTTTCTAAATTTTAACATACTCTTGTCCATAAAATAACCCTCAACACATTCCAAAAGGTAACAGTTACACAGAGTACACTTTTTGACAACTACACAGGTAAGGTGGAAATAAAGAGCAAAAAAAAAAAAAAAAAAGCTACAAAATACCCTCATGTTTGGAAATCGAGAAATACACATCTATGACACCCATAAACCAAAGCAAAAATTAAAATGTAAATCAAATATTTTGAAGTAAATCATAGTGAAAATACTATATATCAGAATTCTTGGGATATTAATAAAGTGGTACTTAAAGAAAAAATATATTTATATAAATGTATACTGAAGCCTACAAATTAATAAACCAAACATCTATCTCACAAAATTAAAAGAAAAGGATACTGACAAAATAAAGCAAAAAATAAATTTAAAAAATCAAAGAAAAATGTTAATAGAAATCATGATAGAAGTGAATACAATAAAAAACAAACACAGAGAGGATCAGCAAATCGAAATGGTGTTTTCTTCAAAATGAATACATTGATAGACCTTTGATTAGACTGGTCAAAGAAAGAAGGTGCAGGTAATCAATTTCATGGATAAAATGGATCAGTCCTTATAGACCAAGCAGATATCAAACAGTTCATAAAGTAATATTATGAACAACTTTAAGCCAATAGAACAGAACATTTACTTGAAGAGGACAAAATATTACAGAAAAGTAAAACTCACCAAAGTTGTCCTTCCCTTTCACAGATAATGTGATTAATCCTTAATGTAAGGAACTAAATTTCTAAAAGAAGCAAAAAACTTCATGAAGAAAATGTTGGATCCATATAATTTAACCCCCAAGATTTTTCTAAATATTTAACAGAATAAATTTCGAATTATAAATAATTTTTCCTGACTTGATTTTATTAGCTAATCTTTTAGAGAAGTTAGATAAAATTATAAACTACTCTCTCACAGAGATAAAATACCTGAAACAAAATATTAGCCAGATTCAAATGATATAAATCATGACCTTCCTCATTGATTTTAAACCTGAATGCAAGAATAATTTCTCTTAAGAAAACCAGCAAATTTCAACTAAAAATGGTTAAGGGAGATTAATAATACAATAATTTTAATATATGCATAATAATATTTGAGAAACTTAAAAATCAATTCTTTTTTTTTTCCTTTTTTTTATTATTATACTTTAAGTTCTAGGGTACATGTGCATAACGTGCAGGTTTGTTACGTATGTATACTTGTGCCATGTTGGTGTGCTGCACCCATCAACTCGTCAGCACCCATCAACTCGTCATTTACATCAGGTATAACTCCGAATGCAATCCCTCCCCCCTCCCCTCTCCCCCTCCCCCCTCCCCATGATAGGCCCTGGTGTGTGATGTTCCCCTTCCCGAGTCCAAGTGATCTCATTATTCAGTTCCCACCTATGAGTGAGAACATGCGGTGTTTGGTTTTCTGTTCTTGCAATAATTTGCTGAGAATGATGGTTTCCAGCTGCATCCATGTCCCTACAAAGGACACAAACTCATCCTTTTCTATGACTGCATAGTATTCCATGGTGTATATGTGCCACATTTTCTTAATCCAATCTGTCACTGATGGACATTTGGGTTGATTCCAAGTCTTTGCTATTGTGAATAGTGCCACAATAAACATACGTGTGCATGTGTCTTTATAGCAGCATGATTTATAATCCTTTGGGTATATACGCAGTAATGGGATGGCTGGGTCATATGGTACTTCTAGTTCTAGATCCTTGAGGAATCGCCATACTGTTTTCCATAATGGTTGAACTAGTTTACAATCCCACCAACAGTGTATAAGTGTTCCTAGTTCTCCACATCCTCTCCAGCACCTGTTGTTTCCTGACTTTTTAATGATTGCCTTTCTAATTGGTGTGAGATGGTATCTCATTGTGGTTTTTGAAAGCACTGAAATTAAGAATGGAAAATAACTTCCTATACTGATAAAAGATACTCACCAAAACAGCAACAAACAACTTAATGACAAAATGTTGAAAGGCTTCTCCTAGGTTCTAATTTAGGGAGAGAATGCCTCTATCACATATTTCTTGTCAGTATTGTATGGAGTTCCTAAACCAGATATTAAAAATTATAAGTTATCTAGTGTATTAAGTTTTAAAAAATAAGTATAAGAATTGAAAGGGAAGAAATAAGTTGAAAAGAATAAACAAAACTATAATTGTGTGTACATGCTGTGATGGAAACTCTCCAAAAAGATCTATAAAAAAAACTATAAGAATTAGTGAGACTTTGCCAAAGTGGATGAAAATAAATCAATCTAAATCAATTTTAAAAACTCTATTTCTGTGCACCAATAACAAATAAAATAAAGGTTAAAAAAACCCCACTTCTAATACCTCTAATAAAGATGCAAAAATCCATGAGACTAGAGACAAATTTAACAAAAAATGTCAGACATCTGTGTGAAAATATCAACCTTTGTTGACGACATTAAAGAACACTCATGGAGAAATTCACTATGCTGCTTTATTGGAAAACACAACAGTATAATTTAAAGGTGTCGATTCTTCCCACACTGAAAGGCATGTATTCAGTGCAATAGCAAGCAAAAGCCCAAAAGGAATTTTTTATATGATTCTGTAAGTTTTTTATATGATTTTTATATGAT
Source organism: Macaca mulatta (assembly GCF_049350105.2). Classification (NCBI taxonomy): domain Eukaryota; kingdom Metazoa; phylum Chordata; class Mammalia; order Primates; family Cercopithecidae; genus Macaca; species Macaca mulatta. Next base: position 119,412,907 of record NC_133418.1, read on the forward strand.
TCAGTTATGACCATTAATACACCCAAAATAGTTATCATATTTTAAAAGAGGAATAAGCTGGGACATCTTGATGTATCACTATCAAAGCTTTCTATAAAGGTATAGCAATAGGGGCCAGATGTGGTGGCTCACATCTGTAATCCCAGCACTTTGGGAGGCTGAGGCAGGTGGATCACAAGGTCAGGAGTTCGAGACCAGCCTGGCCAATATGGTGAAACCCTGTCTCTATTAAAAATACAAAAATTAGCCAAACGTGGTGATGGGCGCCTGTAGTTCCAGCTACTCCGGAGGCGGAGGCAGGAGAATAGCTTGAACCAGAGAGGCGGAGGTTGCAGTGAGCTGAGACTATGCCACTGCACTCCAGCCTGGGTGACAGAGTGAGACTCCATCTCAAAAAAAAAAAAAAAAAAAAAAATTGGTATAGCAATAGGTACAGTGTGTCAGCTGACCTGAAGATAGACAAATAGACAAATTGCCAAAAGTAGGTAGCCCAGAAATAGAACCAAGTGTACCTGACAGGATTTATGATGGTAACAGCTTTGAAAATCAGTGTTAATTTGCAGTCTTCAATAAATGGAACCTAGTTGATAGGGGATCCATACAGCAACATAAAGAAATTCGAGTCTTTGTTTCATACACAAATTTACTACAGATATTGTTAATCTAAATATAGAAGGCAAAATGAAATAAAATAAAATTTGAGATACAAATATAGAAAAATTCTATTACTATTATTATTAGGTTAGATAAAGGCATTCATAGAAAGACATAATAAAACACAGAGGTTAAAGGGAAAGTCTCATAGATTGGACTAAATTAATAGCAAGCAATTTTATTTATTAGAGGGACTTAAAAGGAGTAAGATAAGCCACAAATGGGAGTTTACATTTGGATCTAATTTATCTGGCAAAACACTTCATATCTAATGAGATTTCCACAAGTCATTATTATTATTAAAAGACAAGCAATTCAGAAGAAAAATGGGCAGAGACTTTAACAGTTACCTCTCAAAGGGGTATACACATGTCCGAAAAACCTGTGGAAAAAATGCTTTCTGGTATTAGAAATTGAGAAAAAGCAAATTAAAATCAGAAGGATATAGCACAGATTCACTGAACTCACAAAAATTACAACAACCGACAAAAGCAAGTATTGCTGAGCACATAGAGTGATAGTAACGTACCATGCTTTCACAAAAACTTTTGGATCATATTAACAGGCCATTCCATTTCTGATTATGGACAATTAAGCATATGTACAACCAGATAAATGTACAAGAATGCTTCTCGCAGCAATGGCCATGAATAGCTAAAACCGGAAATAATCCAAATAACCATTATCAGTCTAATGGGCAAATACCTTGCAAAATACCCAGACAATGGAACGCTATACAACAGTGCAAGGACTATGTCCTAGGAAACATGGGTAATTAAAAATATTGTTGAATGAAAGAAGCAAGGAATGAAGAAATTCATGTTGTACACTTCCATTTACATAAAGTTCAAAATTAAGCACAACTAAAATAGAATATTTAGCGACACAGACATGAGTAATAAGAATATAAGCAAAGAAAGGAAGTGACTGTCATCTAAGTCAGGATAGTGACTCTGTGAATGGAAAGGTGACATCAAGAAGGGATGTTTAGGGGGACCAGGGGTTCTGGCAGTGTCCTAACTTTTGCCGCGGGTAACGTTTATATGGGTGTTTACAATGGTTTGTTAAACAATATATTTTGTTTTATGTACTTTCCTGGATGTATATCTCACAAAAAAGTTTTAAAACTTATAATAATAATTCGTAAATTAAAAATTGTACATTCTAAATAGAAATTCTTCCTGATCCTAGTGCTTAATGGGAGGAACTGTGAAGACCTAGTTATGTTTCACGACACTTAAAAATGCCAGTTGTACTTGTCACATACACACAGTGTGACATATACCACATTTCTATCTACATCTATAGACATAGGTGTAAATATAGATTCAGATGTAGACAGAGTGAGGATAGCTGTAGCATTGTGCTACTACATTTATATTATTTGTAAATCTGAAGTGATTCAATCTGAGTTTTTCTGACATCAAGTAAAATTAATAAGCTTGCATTTTCACAGTGCGACAGTATCTGAAGCTGAGTCGTTACTGCATCTCCTATGAAAGAGAACATATTTTAACATCCTTCTAATGTTTGAATATTTGCTTATTGAAAGCTCTGCAAAGGTTCTTTGAACGCATTTGCACAGTAATGTTTGTATGAGGCAGATAGGAAGTTTATTGACGTGGCACCCTCGTATTTTCTAGAAGCTTATTCCTAACTATGCAGAGTTCTTTGGCAATGTTTAACAATTCACCAAGAGATATCTATGGGAAACGGTTCAAAATAACAGGACTATTTTCCATGGAAATTCAAAGATATGTTCCTCTAGACAGTGTGGAAGTGTATCTGGGAACGGAGGACATTTGGACTTTGCAGCATCTTCAGTTTCCATGGCTATAGGCTTCATGATGTGACACACTCCGCTAACATATAAGAGCTGCCAATTTGCCTTGACATTGAATGGCATGGCCCCCGGGGAAATGTGGTTAGGTTGTTTGGATTAGTTGTTTTCTATTGTATAGAAGCAAATTGTGTTAAAATAATGGGATGAGAGTTTACAGTTTTAATATGCCAATCATCAGACTTTATGGTTCCTTTTGAGATTATCAATTATTTTATTTGTGAGGAATCATTTTAAAAAATAGAAACAAAAGCTTGCCCTTTAGTGTTGAGTTACTGGCTGTATTGACCGCATTAAATCCTGTGAAAATAATGGAAACCATGTTTAAATACAAAAAGCGGCAGAAGCTACATTTTTTGCCATTAAGGAAATTGTCCTCCCAACGCAAGTGAAAGTAATTAAATTTAAAGCGCTCTATATGTTGGTAGAAACATCTTAATTGGTTATGAAGGAAAGAAGGTTCGTTCCCGTCCGGTAATAAGAGGCACCTGTACTGTGTCTGTCGCTTGAAAGTAAATGACTTCACATGTTTTGAAAGGAATCTTTCTAAACATGTAAAAGTGTATCTTGCAAAAGGAGCCTACTTCACAAGGGAAAATATCAACTATGCTAGGATATACTTTTTTTTTCCATTTTGCCTGCTTAGTAATTTTGTTAAAAAGAGAAATGGTATGTAAGCAACTCCCTCCTAAATGTACACAGCATTCCCCATTGATACGGTTTGGCTCTGTGTCCCAACCCAAATCTCATATGGAATTGTAACCCCCATATGTTGAGGGAGGGACTTGGTGCAAGATGATTAGATCATGGGGGCAGTTTACCCCATGCTGTTCTCCTGATAGTAAGTAAGTTCTCATGAGGCCTGATGGTTTCATAAGTGGTGGTTCCCCTGCTCTCTTATCTCTCCTGCTGCCTTGTGAAGAAGGTGCCTGCTTCACCTTCTGCCATGATTGTAAGTTTCCTGAGGCCTCTCAGCCATGCAGAACTGTAAGTCAATTAAACCTCTTTCCTTTATAAGTTACCCAGTCTCAGGTATGTCTTTGTAACAGTGTGAAAACGGACTAATACACACACTAGCCTGTATAATAAAAATCTACACACTTTGTTTATGTTGTTGAGACGGAGTCTTGCTCTGTCGCCCAGGCTGGAGTGCAGTGGCGCGATCTCAGCTCACTGCAAGCTCTGCCTCCCGGGTTCCCACCATTCTCCTGCCTCAGCCTCCCGAGTAGCTGGGACTACAGGCGCTGCCACCCCACCCGGCTAATTTTTTGTATTTTTAGTAGAGATGGGGTTTCACCATGTTAGCCAGGATGGTCTCGATCTCCTGACCCTTGATCCACCCGCCTCTGCCTCTGGAAGTGCTGGGATTACAGGCGTGAGCCACTGCACCTATAAACTTTTAAGAATGTGGTCCAATGTCATTTTAAATGATGTACAAAGAATATTGACTTTGAATCCATCTTATATCTCAGATGTGATACCAAGTCTAGTGAATGTTGAGGAAGATGATAGAAACGGCATCATTCATTTTGTTGTTAGACACAATTGGCTACACTCTAGATCTGAGAAGCCACAAAACCTGGTTTTGAACCCCCTTGTGTGATGTCCTGGCTGTTTGACTTTAAGGTTATCTTCTCTAAATTCAATAGAATGATGACAGAGTTACTGTGATGTTCTGGTAAGAAAATGTATCTGAATGTGTGAGAGAAGCCAGGGATGCACACTTTACTGAGCGGACATAGATTCTTCTTCAGCCACCCATTTCCCAGTTAACTAAGGATGCAGGGCTCTGCCTCTCTGCATCCATCATGGAACTTTAGGTATGTCTCCTTCAAACAGCTTTTAATTAGATTGCGGAGGTAAGGACTGACTCAATCATGGAGATTTTACCTTGTAATAAATGCATTTCAAGTTCCACAATTGCTTCATTTGAGTGTTTTTACTGTATTATCCATATCATTTTTAAAATTTATTACTGTTGTGGTTGTATCTAACTTATAAAAATGCTATGGAGTGAATGTTTATGTCCTCCCAAATTCATATGTTGACACCCTAGTGTGATGCTATTGGGAGGTGGGGACTTTAGGAGGCAGTTAGATCATGAGAGTGGAGCACCCACAATAGGATTAGTGCCCTTAGAAGAAGAAGAGAGCTAGTTCTCCCTACAGTGGGAGAAAACAGGGAGTGGAGAGAGCCGTCTGCAAACCAGGAAGCAGGCCCTCACCAGACACTGTGCGGGCTGGTGCCTTGATTTTTGACTTCCAGCCTCCAGAACTGTGAGAAATCATTGTCTCTTGTTTAAGCCACCCAGTGTATGATATCTTGTCCTTATAGCAGCCTGAATGGACTCAAATGAAGAAGATTAATGCTTGTCTTTGACTGTTATAAAAATATTTCCCAGGATCAGAAACATAATTTGTAGGGTTCAGTACAAAATGAGATGTACAGACCTTTGTTCAAAAAGCAAAGGGAAGAGATATTAGAGGTATTTCAATATAAAGCCTTTTATCTTTTAAAGTACATTATTACTTTAAAAAAGTTATAGAAATAACAGGCATATAGGCACATCAAAAACATGTAAGTTGCAGACATTGATATTTTTGGTCTCATAATTATATGCATGTAATATAGTAAATAATAATGCTGCATTAATCAGATCACGTGACTATAAGATTTTTATGGTTCCAGTTTCTCCAAATTTATTTTTTAGGCCATTAAAATTTATACTTTTAACAACTTCATTTTCACGTGATGTAATCAAAAGTGAGATCATTCAATTGCAAGATCTTAAACAGTTTTCAATACTTTTTAATACTGAAAATGATCTTTCTGCCAATGTTACTGTTACTGGAGCTGTTAAGAGTATTTTATAAGATGTGAAAAGATTGTGATAAATTTTCAATGAACTATTTCAAAATATAAATTTTAGTACACATAGAGCTGATTCTTGTGGAAAAAATTTCTAAAATGATTTAACTCTCCATACAAACCAGCCTCACGTAAGTCTGACTTTAATATTAAATATAAATGTGTACAATAACATTTCATTGTTTCTTCTAAACTTTCTTTTAACTTGGTGAAGTTTTACTGAAAAAAGCTCCATAATTTGTGTGCAATTTAATAAAATGCCTATGTATTCTCTCGCTATATCTTTATTATGAAGAAAAATGATTTTAAACTTGCCTTTCTTTTTAATAATTGGTTGATTCAGAGTTCATGTAAAAATAAGGTTCCTCTCTTCCAAATACAAAATCTTTAAGCTAATTTCTGTTTCTAAGCTTGCTTTGAAATGCTGAAGCAGTTTTCAAAACTGGAGATTATAAATGTGTCTTTTGATTGCTTTCTATGTGAATCCTGTTAACTTCTGTCATACTTTTTTGTTTCATTGTAACCCTCTTGATATGGTTTGGCTGTGTCCCCACCCAAATTTCATCTTGAATGGTAGCTCCCATAATCCCCAGGTGTCATGGGAGGGACCAGGTAGGAGGTAAATGAGTCATGGGGGCGGGTCTTTCCCATGCTGTTCTTCTGGTAGTAAATAAGTCTCATGGGATCTGATGGTTTTATAAAGAGCAGTTCCCCTACATCAGCTCTCTTGCCTGCCACCACGTGAGGCCTGCCTTTGCTTCACCTTTACTTTCCGCCAGGATTGGGAGGCCTCCACAGCCATGTGGAACTGTGAGTCCATTAAACCTCTTTCCTTTATAAATCACCCAGTCTTGGATATTTCTCTATTAACAGCATGAGAACAGACTAATACACCTCCTTATCACACCCATTCCTCCTTCCTAACATTTTGTTGCCATGTAATTATTATCGATTTCTGCTTCTGTTAAACATGTACCATTAATTTATTGAACTCAACCAAGGAAGACCAGATTTTAGAAAACTTTTATGATGTGTAAATCTTTTAAAAAGTATTTTCCTGAGGTAGGTTTTCCTGAGGTTTTCGTTCTTTTTGTTGAGCTCTCTTGATATTCCTGTTCACTCAAATCTACAACTTATTCTTTAACCAAGCATATCTACTCAAGTACCATGGTTGTAGGTGGATTATCTGCATAGCTTGGATTGAACCTGTTCTCCGTGTCCAGGATAGTGTTTGTTTCTCTCAAAACGCATTTCAGAAGACAGTGCTGATCATCTCAGTCACTCAGTTTCTGGGAGCTTGTTTCTGTGGGTCTGAGCTTTTGTTACCCCTGCTGGATTTTGTGAATATTCTGAACCAGTGGGCTACAGAAAAAAGAATGAATCACATAATTACCAAGAGAGAATGCTACCATTGGTCTCGTAGTTGTAAAATAATGCAGAAATACATAAAGTAAGGATGGAAAGTGTTGCCTCAATTTGCTCGTTGTCCTCCTGCCGCTGTTCCTACAACCCCCAGCCTACTTTCCTCCTCAGAGGTTTCAGCTTTTAACAATTTTGTGTGTCTTATAAGCATACCCTTTGGCTTTTATATATGCATATAGATTTATACCTTATTATTTCCTTCTGTCTATTGTATAAAATATCAACTTGGTGATACCCTATATAAGATTTCACAATGTGTTTCTATTTCCATAAATGTATATCCTAGAGAATATTTTCTTGTCGGTACATTTAAATCTAAACCTTTTTAATGGTAATTCAAAGCAAATATTCTGTATTATTGACACTCAAGAAATTTAGTGTTCACAAATTTTTGCTTTTATAATATTGTATTACACATCCTTACAAATGTGCTCCTTTGAATATAACTACAAGTAATTCTATTAGATGCTAGAAAAGGAATTCTGGATCAAAAATGATAGGTATTTATATTTTTAATCAATGACCCCAAGCTGCCCTCCAAGAAGGCTGCTCTAAATTAGCTTTTCCAAAAGCATCCACTTCTCAAATGCTTTCCAGTATAGATTTTTCATGAAGATGTTAAATTTTGGCAAGTATGATGAGAAAATAAGTTGTATCTTTGATAAATTTCCCATTTGTACTCTTTGCTCAACTTTTCTGGCTTTTATTTGCTTATATGTAGAACCTCTTTACATATGTTACATATAGAGTGTCATCTGTTCTGTGTGTTGTAAATTATTATCTCCAAGCTTGTTATTATTTTTTAGCTTAGTAGTCAACTAGTCCAACTTCTTTCTGTATAGGTCCTGAATTTTGTTTCTTGTTTAAGAAGTTTCACCCTTTCGAAAATTTATGCCTACTATTATATTATATTTTACAGAAACATATTCAGCCCTTTAATTCACTTCTTAGCTTTTGAGTGAGACATCAACCTGGAATGTTTTTTTCTATTTCCCCCAAACAGCATTGTATTAGTCCATTCTCACACTGCTGCAGAGAACTACTTGAGACTGGGTAATTTATAAAGAAAAAGGGTTTAATTGACTCACAATTTCATATGGCTGGGGAGACCTCAGGAAACTTACAGTTGTGGCAGGAAGATGAAGAGAAAGCAAGGCATGTCTTACATGGCAACAAGAGAGAGAGAGCGAGGGGGAAGTGCCACTTTTAAACCGTCAGGTCTTGTGAGAACTCCCTCGGTATCTTGAGAACTGCATGGAGGAAACTACCCCCATGACCCAGTCACCTCCCACTAGGTCTCTCCCTAATTCATGGGGATTACAATTCTAGATGAGATTTGGGTGTGGATACAGAACCAAATCATATCAAGCATATAAAATGCCTTCTCCTGCTTTGGAAAAGGAAAAAAAAAATCTGGGAAGTCAGAGGCATTTCTGATTAGGATATCTACTAAACTGGAGGAAAATCACACCCCTCAATTCACTAGATCTGCCTGCAAATCTAAAATTTACTAGTAATCTAAATGCCTAGTAGGCAAATCTAAAATGCCTAGTATGCCTAGTAGGAATACTAGTAAATTTGCTTCTATAATAAATGTATTAGACATCCTTACAAAAGTACATACTAGTAAAAAAATACTAGGCATACTAGTAAATTCATCAAAACATAAAGACTCTGCACTTTAACATCTATTCTTGTAAGAATTACTTAGAAATAAATTAAAATTTATGTGCAATTGCTACTCGCCCTCACACAAGTAAGCTGCCAGCAAATAGAAACCAGGTTATTATGTAGAAAATCACTTAACTACTCAGAACTGTTTAATGGGAGAATAGAAAAGACCTAGGCCAAGGTGGGCTAGAAATACAGATCTCAGACCCCATGCTTAGAAGCAACAACTCTTTGTTTATACCTGTGCAAGAATTACACTCCACTTCTAGCTGTGTATTTCTCATTACAGTTTGTACATTTATGCTTCAGTTATTTAGTCATGGTGAAGTATCATTTTCATCTAACCATTTTTATGCACATTACAAATCTAGTTAAGGGTGGAATGGCTTCACGAATTGTTACAGCAAGGAACAAACAATTGCTGACCATTGTGGTCAAGATTTAGAAGCTCAGAGAATGCAGACTGGAAAAGCACAAGTCTTTACACAGCAGAGGCTGCAGGAAGCTTCCCCATGCGTAGGCTTCATAGGCACACAGTGACTACTGACAGTAATTGATGACTAATTACAACATTTAAACATTGGGTATCCCATAACAGATGACTGTATTTCTATAGGAAAAGGCAGCAGGCACTCACTGGTTAACTGAGGCTTGGGTATGTCAGTAGAGTGATTTCTGCTATATGTGGTTCATATGGGGCTCATGTCTGAGACCCCTGGGGTGGTCTCCTTGGGAAAAGCCACCTTAGAACTGTAAAATCATTCACGGAGGCCAAAATGTTTCCAGAAATGTGAACAGTGTAAATAAATTCATCTTTCTTGTGTAGCATTGTCTTCAGTGGAGAGAAACATTTGGCAGGACTGGCATTTAAGGTCAGTCTCAGCTTTTTTGTTTGTTTGTTTGTTTGTTTGTTTGAGACAGAGTCTCACTCTGTCACCAGGCTGGAGTACAGTGGCGTGATCTCGGCTCACTGCAACCTCTGCCTCCTGGGTTCAAGCGATTCTCCTGCCTCAGCCTCCTGAGTAGCTGGGACTACAGGTGTGCGCCACCACACCCAGCTAATTATTTTCTTGTATTTTTAGTAGGGACGGGGTTTCACCATGTTGGCCAGGATGGTCTCAATCTCTTGACCTTGTGATCCACCTGCCTCGGCCTCCCAAAGTGCTGGGATTACAGGCTTGAACCACTGTGTCAGGCTCCAGTCTCAGCTTTGATGCTGACCAGCTTGGTAATGTGACTCTCTTTCTCGCTCTTCAGGTTTCTAATCAATAATATCCACTTCTCCTCATCTCACTGAGATGTTGTGAGAATAAATGAGATAATAAAATGGATGTAATATGTTTTAAAAAGTGTTAGATTAACACGAGGTATGGTAATTAATTTTGTAGGCTATTACTAATAACCTATAAAAAATCCGAATGTCACTCTACACCTACTAACTGTACCATGAACTGAGAACTAGCACCTGGGTATCAGAATATAGAGGGTATATATATATATATTTGTTTTTCATAATACCTTTGTAGTAAAATTATTTGCAAGGCACTACATGTTTGGGGGGTTTTTATGCTTTAGAAAACTATTAACACAATATATCTGGTAGCCCCAAATCCTTTAATTAACAGACTCTAGTAGTAAACATACTTTGTATTACAACTAAAGGTTAGCTGTACATATTTCAGCAGAAAAACAACAGGAAAATATTTTATTTAAATACATTTTCTTGATCACAGAGAATAATGCCAACATATGCAGTTGTGAGAATAATGCTCTTAGATTCAAATATGCAACATAATAAAACAAATGTAAGATCAAGAGAGACAGACAAAACTGTTGTGAAACATGCCAAGGAAATCATTACTCTTCAGTTTATTGGCAGGTCACCAAAACTTTGGGATTGTTGAAATTTGAAGGAAATGTAGAGGCCACCTTAGTCAATACCATTTTTTTAAACACATCAGAATTTACTTGGTGAAGAATGTTTGCATAAGGGTTTTTAAAAAAAATATAGCTTGCCGCTACGTCTCTTAGGAGGACAGATGATCCTGCACGTATGGGTTAATGTAGACATGTGATGGTCGATCCACGCGCATGGCTCTGGAGCCCCTGCTGGAAGTACAATGGATAACTGTTCAGTCCCAGCACCCACCGCCCTCTGTCAGGACTCCCAGCTCCCCACTGTAGAGCCTGCTGTCCTGATACTTCTCCCAGTCTCGGCTCCGACCCATCTTTCCGGTCCAGTCACATGCTCTCCACCATCCCGCCTACCGCCCTGCTTTCCAGTCACAATGAACTCATTGCTAAGAACCCCAAAAACAAAGCGACCTCTGCACTTCCATATTTTTGTACTTGTTCTTGCACACTTTCCCTCTCCACATGGTCCCCATCATTGCTAGTGTGCCTTCCTCCCTGCCCAGTCTAATTGCTTGGTTCTTTGATTCTTCCTCTCTGCTACTTCCAGTGTAGAATTTAGACACTTTATCTTGTAATTACTGGTTTACACCATGGCTTCCTGGAGTGCCAGGACCTCTGTGTTCATCCATCACTTAGCATAGGATCTGAACCACGGTTGACACCGGGTGTGACCTGGTTCAGGGGAAGACTTGGAAGATATCCTGGATTTTCGTTGCTTCATATTTTCCATCTCTGCTACCCAGCAGAAAGTAGTCGTTCAGGTAAAGCACAGGAGCACTGGTGTACTAGACAATTCTTTTTGATCTAAAGAGGAATTGCTATTGCTCTTTCACCCACAGGAAACTGGCAGGAACTCCAGAACGCCCTCGCAGGCAAGCCATCCTGCCTTGCTGTGACCTTGCTGTCCTGTTCTCTACCTGATCCCCGAAAAGGCTAAAGGTTCTATTGTTCCATTTCAGCCTTGGCAGATTCTAGCATCACGTGGTATCAGAGTGCTAATGGAAGGTAGAAAGCATTGCAGAAAGTGCTATTGTAGGAATCCCCTGGGGTCAGCTTACTCACAGCAAGGCTGCAAGGATACCCTATAAAGGAAAAAAAAAAAGACACACACACACACAGGGTAAAATAGTAAAGACATATTTTGGAAACACTTTTGATTATGGATTTGTGGTGCTATAAAAACTCATAACTTTCAATCATTTTTCATTCATTTATTAACATTTACTGCATGCTAGTATATGTCAGGCTCTGCAATGGGTACTAAGTAACCCATAGTAAAGCAGACATCATCCTCACACTCAATGAGTTGGCAAAGCAGAAAAATGGAACAGAATTCCAGTAGAGTGTTAAACACCTTGACAGGAGGAAGAAGTGAATGATTTGATGCCTCAAGTGGCATAAGGGGTTCAAGTGCCTGTAAATGTAAGTGTAGGCCTTGGTTTTGCCTTTCAGGAATTGCAGAAACTCCACTTGTAGATAGAAATTAGGTGCAGTTTGTTTTCACAGGATCTGTGTATGATCTATATCATGTTTTAATTCATGATAACATATTAAATCTTTCTGGAAAATGTCATATACCTAATAAAACATGTTAACTGTTTTCTCTGATTATAAAGATCACATCTTATTTATAGTCCACACTGTTACAAATATTGCTTGTAATCTTTGCTTCAATCATTGTTCAAAAAAATCATAGCTGCTGTCAGGTAATTCTATAAAGGAGAGGTGATGGATAAACTCATGAAGAATCGTCCAGATAAATCCATTTGTAGAAATTCCTCTCTTTTTTTTTTTTTTCAAGAGACAGTAATCAAGAAGAGTGGCCACAGTTACGTCTAAGGTCATCGGAGAGTTGAAGAAGGGATGATGTGTCTGGTTGATAGGTGACAGGTAGGGTGAGCAGGGAGGACAGATAGAAGGATAAGAATTATTATGTGATACAGTTAATGTTACATTAATCAAAATGCACCTTTGTTTAGTTGGTCTACCACTTCTGCTTTTATGTGACTAAAAAGTAAACAGCTAATATCAGGTATTTATTTTGTAGTAGAACCAATTTTGGTGTGTGATAGGGTTAAAACAGATTGGATCTGACCATTCTAAGCAACTCCATATGCAGTTCTGGACACTGATTGCTGTTTTGACTGTGCTGGCCCCTAAAAACACATTTTTGTGACTATCAAGTCGGATGAAGAATATTTGAAGGAGCTGAATTTTTATGTCAAGAAGGGAAGATTGTATTTTCCTCAAGTACAAGAATGATGAAGTTAAGTATGAGGGAGATGAATTTTATTACGCATAGTGCCAACAGGTGGAGGTTGGGCCACTTAATAAAAGGTTCAGGTGACAAAGTGCAACTTAGTATTGAGTCTTGTCTTCTCTTGGGAAATGGTGCTATGGTTTGAAGGTATGCTCCCAAAGTATGTGTTGCAAACTTAATCCCCAGTGCCACAGTGTGGAGGGATGGGACCTTTGGGGTGGTTAGGCCATGAGGGTTCTGCCCACTTGCATGGATTAATGAGATCATCAAGGGTGTAGGTTAGCGATTGTGAGAATGGGTTTCTGGTAAAAGGATAAGTATGGCCTCTCTCTCTCTCTCTCTGTTTTGCATGCGCACACACCGTCTCTTGCCCTTCTGCCTTTTACCATGGAATGCCATAGCACAAAGGGCCTAACCAGATGTGGGCCCCTTGATCTTGGACTTTCCAGCCTCCAGAACTGTAAGACATAAATCTCAAGCCGGCTCGAGCCATCCTGGCACAGCTCAGGCTGCTGCCTCAGAAGATGCAGGCGGTAAATGGTGTGTCCACATGGTGCTGACTCTGAGATGCCCAGAGTGAATAAGCTGCAGGGGCATGGCCTCCTCCATCTGGATTTCAAAGGATGTCTTGGACAGCATTGGGGCCCAGGAAGAGACTTTTGGTGGGGTGGAGCTGCTGCAGAGAGCCACTATTAGGGCAATGTCCAGCAGAACTGGGGTAAAAGCCACTGTAGAGACCCCAGAACTATAGAGCTACCAGTGTGTAACTCTATCCTGGGAAAGCCATGGCATGGCTTGAGCTCAGCAAAACCATGGGAGTGGGGCTGCCTGAGGCCTTGGAGGCCCAATCCCTGCCCAAGGTCTAATTTAGATGACACTCTGGATTTTGGAGTTTGAGCAGATGCATTAAGGAATGCATTAAGATGTTGAGGTGTTATTGGGAATTCTATAACTGAACTGGTGGTAGTTTTGGCAAAACTGTTGCATGCAAAAAAGGCCAATCCATATGCAGAGTAAATGTCTATTCCAGTAAGGACAAAGTGTTGCCTCTTCCACTATGGATGCTGTCCAACGGAATCAGCCTGCCATCACATAACTGGCTGATCACCCTGGAAAATGGCGCAATATCAGGGGCTCAGTTTTGGTCTTTGCTACTGATAGATTGGGCTCTCCATGGTGGCTGTAGACAGGTTGGCCTTGATGAGTGGAGGTCCATATTGCTGAGCCCATGCATAACCTCCATCGCTGCCACCATGGTCACTTTATTCATGAGCCCACTAGGCGATGACAGGCAAGGCTGGGGAAATAGGCTGACTGGTATCCACAGAATGGCTCATCATATTCACTGTCATGACGTTCCATACAGCATTTCTTCTGACCAAGGAAATTACTTCACAGGCAAAGAGGTGTGGCAATGTGTTCATGCTCATGGAATCCACTGGTCTTATCATGTTCCTCATCAATCTGGAACAGATTTCTTTGTAGAGCGGTGGCATGGACTTTTGAAGATGCAGTTCTAGTGTGAACTAGGTAACAAGTTCCCAGGGTTCTCAGTCTTTTGTAGGGCTGAGGCTGTGTAGGTTTTCTAGAAGGCTGTGTATGTTCTGAATCAGCAGCCAATATATGTTTTTTTTTTCTCTGATAGCCAAGATTGATGGACCCAGGTATCAAGGAGTGGAAATGGGATTCGCACTGTCATCATTACCCCTCGTGATCCACGGGGACAATTGACTTCCTGGTTCCACGACTTTATGCTCTGCTGGACTACAGTTCTCGGTTCTAGAGAGAGAGATGTTTTTACCAGAAGACATAACAATGATTCCATTGAATTGAAGCTAAGATTACCACTTTGTTATTTTGGACTCTTCATGTCTCTGAGTCAAAAGACGAAGAAAGTCATTATGGTATTGGCTGGCGTGATTAACTCAGATTACCAAGGGAAAATTGGACCATTTTTTCCACAATGGAGGTAAGAAGAGCATGCCTGGAATACAGAAGATATCTTCGGGCATCTCTTAGAATGACCATGCTCTGTGATTAAGGTCAATGGAAATTACAACAAACCAACCCAGACAGGACTTCAAATGGCCCAGACCCTTTAGAAATGAAGGTCTGGGTCACCCTGCCATGTAAAGAAACATGGTCAGCTGAGGTGCTTTCTGAAGGCAAAGAAAATACGGAATGGAGTAGAAGGTAGTTATAAATACCAGCTATGACCACAGGACCAATTACAGAAACAAGGACGGAAATTGTCAGCAGTATTCCTCTCTACTTTGTTGTGAATATGTTGTAAGTATATATATATGTGTATATATATGTAAGTATATATATGTGTATATATGTGTGTGTGTATCATGCAAATGTCTTTTTTATTAGTGTATTATATCTTTATCATATAATATAAGAATTATTGGCTTTACATTAGTATTTAAGTACTGTTACTTTTACATCACAGTGTTAGGTCATGGGATATCAGGAGAAGACTGAACATCCCCCAAAGACTTTACTCCCTCTTCGGTGGAAGGGATTCATGCATTTTGATTGTACACCCAAACTAAAACTATAGTTTTATTATTATGTTAGGCAGAAATATTAGTTTGTTATTGTCATTATTTGGACATTAAGTATGGCTTAAAGAGTAGTGTATGGGTGTCAAGTCAACAAAAGGTGAGCTTTTTTTTTTTTTTTTTTGAGACGGAGTCTTATTCTGTCACCCAGGCTGGAGTGCAGTGGTATGATCACAGCTCACTGCAACCTAGGCTTTCTGGACTCAAGCAATCCTCCCACCTCAGTCTCTCGAGTAGCTGGGACTATAGAGGCATTCCACCACGCCCAGCTAATACTTTTGCATCATAGTGACAGTGTTGCCCATGCTGGTCTTGAACTCCTGGACTCACGTGGTCCTCCCATCTCGGCCTCCCAAAGTGCTGGGATTGCAGGCATGAGCCACTGTGCCCAGCCGAAGAGTGGACCTCAGATGGTTAATTTTAGGTGTCAGGTTGTCTGGATTAAGGTATACCTAGAGAAATAGTAGAGCACTATTTCTGGATGTGTCTGTGAGGGTGTTTCCAGGAGAGACTGCCGTGAGTCAGTGGACTGTGTGGAAAGATCTGTCCTAAATGTGGGTAGGTACCATCCAATCAACTGGGGGCCCAGGTAGAATGAAAAGGCAAAAAAAGGTGAATTGTTGCTCTGTCTGCTGGAGCTGGGAGACCTTCTTTTCCTACCCTTGGACAGAGCTCCAGGTTATCCAGGCTTTGAAATCTCAGGCTTGCACTAGAGGCCTGCAGCATTCTCATGCCTCAGCCTCTGCTGAGTTACACCATCATTTTCTGTTTCTGAGACCTTTCTACCAGCATCCTGGGGTCTCCACCTTGCAGAACACCTGACATGGGGCTTGTCAGCCTCCATAATTGCATGAGCAAATTCCCTTAATCCCCTCTCATCTCTGTCTCTCTACATATATATCCCATTGCTTCTGTCTCTTTGGAGAGCTCTGATTAATACTAATGGTAAGTTGTTCATCGCTAGAAAGATTTGTTTACTGATCAGAGAATCAATTTTGGAGGGTTTTAAAGAGTAGGTTGAAGCATTATATGGGAGATAGGTACAGATGACCCTTTAGGGTCCCTTCTAGACTACGAGTTCTGTAAGTCAAGTGCTCTCCAAAACACTTAATGCCTTTTAACAATGAAGGTTAAACTATGTTCGGTGTGGCTTAAAATGTTAATTTTATTGTATGTTAACTGTTTGAAAGTCTGAAATAGGCACTTCACTCAATTGCTCATTTCCTTTTGGTCACAAGTTTACTATGCTTTCATAGATCTAATTGGCTCTTATTGGATATATACTGATTAGCAATTTCAATACATTTCCATGATGTGGTCTAGTAGGAGGTTCACCTATATTTGGAGTTATATAAGTGAGTTTTAAAAATTGACTTGAAAATCATATTTTTGCTTGGTGCTCATCTTCACGAGCGTCCATTACAATGTTCTAAGATGATGGATAAGTGTATTTTATGAGCTACCTGGGGAAATATTAGCTTAGGGTTTATCACAGCAGCTCCTCTGTGGAGGGTGGCATGGCATGATTGCCCCATGCATTGTCCTAATGCATCAAGATTGATGACCATGCTGCAGAGATTGCACAGCAAAATAAAGGAGGCTGGCTCTGGCTGTGGTGGCTCACACCTATAATCCCAGCATTTTGGGAGGCCAAGGTGGGAGGAAGGCGTAAGCCCAGGTGTTCAAGGCCAGCATGGGGCAACATGGTGAGACCCCATGTCTACAAAAAATACAAAAAAAGTAGCTGGGCATGGTGGCACACAACTGTGGTCTCAGCTACTCAGGAGGCTGGGAATCCTCCCGAGAGGAGGGAGAATCACTTGAGAATCACTGTGATCGCATCACTGCACTCCAGCCTGGGCAACAGAGCAAAATGCTGTCTTAAAAATAATAATAGAAAAGCGTAACAAAGACCCAGGGAAAGAGTTGGGCATGGTGGCTCACCCCTATAATCTCTTGTGATTACTCGACTTGTGAGGCTGAGGAAGGAGGATTGCTTGCAGGCAGGAATTTCAGACTCTGCCTCTAAAAAAATATTTTGACTCAAAAAGCTTCCGGGAAAACTGTCCATTTCTATGGACAGTCATGCAAAGGTAAGACCTAGGACAATAAGGTATGGTCCAGTGGTAACCACCTGGAGCGAACTTGGCAAATCCTGGTTGTTCAGATTCTTCTTGGCCTCTCTGGGACAGTTCCTCTGCAGGTATAGAGGGTACAGGGCAGGACACCTGTCACATGAGCTTCTTCAGGGGAGGAGTGAGGGAGAAGATCAGAGAGTGACCTTCCTGCTTCTGAGGTTTTCTCAATGTCATTCAGCTTAAAATACTCAAAATGATGAAGTGCCATATTGTGGGGT
Source organism: Macaca mulatta (assembly GCF_049350105.2). Classification (NCBI taxonomy): domain Eukaryota; kingdom Metazoa; phylum Chordata; class Mammalia; order Primates; family Cercopithecidae; genus Macaca; species Macaca mulatta. The sequence continues at coordinate 119,430,459 of NC_133418.1, forward strand.
ACAGTGTTATGATCCCCAGCATAGCCAATGCAGATAAAGGCATCAGAATATGAAGTGCTTAAGAAACAAAAATTATCATGCAGAGGGAAAATAATGAGGAAAATAAAGGGCCGACTCAAGTGTAAATAAAGCTGATTGCAGAAACAATAATTCCTTTGTTTACTCTTTTCAGCTGATATATATCTTTTACATAACCAACACTGAGATAATTAGAATCCCTTCCCATTTCAACACATAAGTTCTATCTCACTGTTGCACAATTTATTTGGAGGTATGATACATCATTTTTCATAGATATTTATCAGGTGCTTATTTCATAATTATTTCAATCTTAAAATAATTGACTAATAGCAAATCATAGCTTGTTAAAAATGAAAATTATTTACAGTATATTTTCAAATGGCAAGTGTAGGTTTCATGTAAAAATTAATGAAAATTTCGAGACACAGTGGACATGAGTCTACAATTTTACATATAACTCATATTGCAATATCTTCATTATTTTAGATTTGATAAAGGGAAAATATTACAGATTGTCCTTCATTGTTTTCAAGAATACTGGAAAACATTGCAATATTGGTTACTCTGAAACTCATGGTATTGATCTATATGCTTTTGGCTTAATTGCATTTTTTTGGTTCTTATGTGTTACATAGCATAAAGAATGGTTAAAAATATCCAACAGTATGTTTTGATTTGGTACATAACAGTAGTGATCAGTACAAATATGTATACTTCAGTCTACTAAAGCCAAACTCCTCAAATAATAAAATTTTAAATTACCTTTAAGGTTCCCCAAACGGAATCATACTCATCCCCTAAACAGCTTGTAGCAGTTTCATTTCAGTCTAGGTATATATACCAGCTCAGCATTTGTGCCTGGTCATGGCTGTACTTCACTAAACTCAAATCAGGAATGTTATTCTGTCTGGAGAGCCACTGCACTTCCACAACAGGGGTTCATTTGAGCACATGCTGGTGTTCTCCACAAAGTCACTTGTATTTAAATCAGACACAAACCCCTTTCTTTGGTTCCTCTACCCCTCCCCCTCTGCCACCCGCCCGGGTATATTTTCCTTAGCATGTGTAATGTTAATTGGAGTTACATGTGTGCACTTGGAACTGAATATACTTCCAGATGTGACTTTTGTAAGCAAGTTCTTTCAGACTGAGCCCTTTCATATTTCAAATAAAATTGTACCACACAAGATATCTTCAATTTTTAAAAAAATCTAAAGGACACAGCCATTAGTATGATTAAACACAACATTAAAAAATATTAAATTACATCTATATTCTGAATTAGGTCACCTGATTTTGATTCTTGATTTTCTCTTCTGTTCCACTTTAAAAACTGCACAGATCCTGGGGGTGTGATCTTAACTGAAAGACTAAATCTGTGTTATTCACTGTAAAAAATCATCTAATCCTATTTGGCTTTGTAGAAAACTGAGGACAGTATTAAACACTATAAGGTAAAAATATATACAAAGTGATGTCAGCTGCCTAAAATTAAATTTATTTGTACCTTTATCCGCTGTTTTCGTTGTTTTGTAATGACGGTAGATGTGATACAAGACAAATAACCGCTTTTGTGTATATCCTGCGTCGTAGCTGGAGAGGAAAGCAGGGTTGAGACAGGATGAGAGGGCTAAGTGTGAAAAGAATGAAGAAGCAATTAAATCTCACTTCCTACAAGGTCTATGCAAAAGCACAAAATTATTTGCATGGTCATGTGGCCAAGTCTGCCTTTATTTGGCAGGAATTCTCTTATCTTTTAAGTCAATGAGTCTTAATTTTCTCCAACAGAATTAAATAAAAGCTGAATCTCAGTAACAAAGGCAGGCTTGTCTCTTGAAAACATATGTACTCCTGTGTCCTATAGCTAAAGGAAATACAGCTAAATGTTTTCACGATTGGTGAAAAATTATAATAAATAATATTCCAGAGTAAAGCATTTTATACTTAAAATCCAGAGAAACGTTGGTTTTACTCAATCAAAGGAAATGGGGGAAAATCCACCATGAGCCATGATATGCTCCTCCAATAACACTCGGAGCTGAATTCTAAGCCATTTGCCAAGAGCTCATTTATAACTCTCTCCCTGGTTCTACTTCATTGGCAAAGGCAGACACCAAAACAAGTAATTACCATAATTATTTTGGTCCAAAATTAAATCCTTTTGGAGGGTACACATTTGTTTTTGTATTGGATTTTTAATAGTCATATACATCGGAATACAATTTCTATTACACCTATTTATGAATACCAAAATATTTGTCCCCAGCCATAGCTGGATGGGCTGATAATTTAAAATATTCTTATCTACTTTCGACTCTTCATTCTTGCATGTTTTCATCACCACCTTAGTTTCCATCTCTCTCTACTTTGGGAGGTACAGCAAATAACATGCATAATTTAATTTTGAGCTTTTAAAAGCAAAGAAGTAGATTTAGTTTCTCCCCAGAGCATTTTATTAAGGAAATATTCTTACAGCTAAGAAAAATCCAATCTGAAATACAAAAATGAAACAAGAACGCACAAAGATATTTTATGGGCTTGTTTTATTATATGGGCTTGTTTTGATCAATCAATCAAACAGACCAAAAATTCTTTAGGTCCATATTTCAATGCAAATATCGATGGGGAAGGTTAAATCCAAGTCTCCAATGTTTAATGAGGTGTCTATTTCATTCTTATTAACTGAAATACTTTAAAAACTAAAGTGGTTAAACTTAATAATTTTATTAGACTGTAATAGTTATTTTATTAACATTTTTCTCCAAGGATTTTTCTGTCTGATTATGAGTACTTTGCAATTTCAGACAGTATGATGGATGCTACTTTTCTATGACAAGAATTTTAACAGCCTTCCTCAGCACTCAATGCACACCCAATTATGCGTCTGAGCTAGTAACCTTGAATTTATGTTGCCATGGTGACAAACTGGTCATGCATTATGGATTATCATTGAAATTCTACACTCCTACCTAGCATAATGAGGGTTGGGGACTTAATCAAATCAGCCATTCTGTGTGACACAAAGTGAAGAACTAGCTCTTATTGTTCGGTGCCGAGAAAGGAAGCAGGCCTGCCGGGGAGGCAGCTGCAGTGCTCCAGCCTGATAGATGGCCCTTATATACATTTGTGAATGTATAGACAGATGGTGCTCAATGCCTGGAATTTCCAGCTTAGGCAGCAGCTGTTCGGATAACCTCTGCCGTCTCACCTTGTTGTCATGGAACATTGAACAGAGACTGAGAATGTGCGTGGATACATTGACAACTGACTGCCTTTACACTGCATGGCATCCTCCTTTTATCTTAAGACGCTGGGCTGGAAGGAAGGCAGAGTGAGGGTAGACGAGATGGGTGGGGGAGGGCAGACAGGAGTGCAAGCTTTGGAATGCCCAGAGCCTGGCTTTGGAATATCTCCCATTGCCATTTTACATGAAGAAAGACAGACAATGTTAGGATGGTAATCTTTGCATTGGAGAAATCTTGTTTGCTGCTTTTTCGAAGGCCAGAAATCATAGGCAGAGCCTATCCTTGGATATAGTTGAAGCTTCCTCTTCCCCCATAGGTAATAGGTATCTTTGTTATCTCTTCACCTGTTACAGAGACAAAATAGCAACAACTTAAGGTCAAAAGGAACAGGTTGGATGTCAGGTCAGCATCTCAACAGAGATGAGAGCTCTGACTTCATGTGGTTACCCTCTTTCCTGAATATGCTGAGGATAAACCAGTGGAGAAATAGTCATGGGTACTTCCCGATTGGAAATAATTTTCACACAGATAGACTTTTTAAACAATCTTCCGGTCTGTCAGAAATTATTGAATTAATGCAATGCTTTAGAAAGGCAGCTGCTTGTGAACAGAACATCAAGCTCCTCACGGAGCGCTCAGGTTCCACAAGAATGTTTGTTAACCAGAGAATGAAGATGTATAATTAAGCTTTCGGTACACCTGCCCCCTTCCTCTCTCCCCACCGCATCCCAGGGTCGTTGATAACGTTGTGGTCATTAATTACTCCATAAACCCCATGCTTTCCAGGACCTTCAAAATGCCACCGGTGGCATTCTACCTGCCGATTGCTTTCATGTGAAATTTTCTGTTTGCTTAATTTTGTTATTTTTTAAAATTATTGTTTTCTTTCCTTCCCAACGTCAAAATTTAAAACTGCCTTGGTCACGTGATTTGGGAGACTTATTTGTGTGTGCATGGAGGAAGGCCTTTCTTAAATATTTCATGAGGCTTCGTGCCTCTGGCCCGATCTGCCAGACCTCTCTGACTGCAGAATAAGCGAAAATGTTGTATCAACGGAAGATGCTTTGACCCAATAGATTATAACTGCTCTGAAAAAGCCATCACACTCTCTTAGGTAAATGCCTCACAACCTATGGAGGTATTCTGGTAAGGTCTGGGAAACAGAAAAAGCTCTGTAGTCCATGCTATCCATACCTGTGGCCAGTAAGAAGGTGGCTTTGTATATGTCTTGAAATCAGGTCAATATTACACATTTAAAAGCTCTTGGGATGTATTCTTGACACCTAGGGAATTGTATGCATTGAAAATTTTAAGAATGGAAAAGTTTTTGTTATTTCTGAGTGCTATTCTGAGCTATCTATCTATACATGGACATAAATACAATCTAGATTTTATTTAAGCATGTAAAACTGTCATTAAAGTGATAATATTATATTAAAAATAAACTGTAATATTTGCCATAAAATTAAATAACGAAATGAAAAATGTAGGGATAAAATCTGCAACCACCTAAATATATTTCTAAGCATCTGTCTTATATGAATATGTCTTATGTTTGGGTGGAGGAAGTAGTTTATGTCAAATATAAAAAGACAACATTTAATTTGAATTCTTCGTATTTGTGTCCATGCATAAGCAACAGCTTAAATATAGAATCACCAAAAATATTTTACTCCACTTCTCATTTTTCCTGTGTACCAACACTTAATGGATGGTTTTATTCTTCCTATAAAAGTGTTATAAATGGCCATACTGAGAGTCTATACCCAAATGGTACTTTCAGCTCTAATTACGTATTTTAAATCTTTGAACAAAAATCAAATAAGAGATCATGTATTTTTCCATTAATTCTTCAACACTACTCATATATAAATGTGCTCTAGGCAGATATATTTAAAATGTTCACAATTAAGTCATTTTGTTTATTTTCTTTAAAAGTAATTATATAGATGTTATCTTAGCCAACAGAAAATGTTTTTCTAAACAAGAAAATTACTCACATTTTATGAAAATGTCTTATTTTTAAACTTTCTTTGCAAGTTTTCAACATACATTAAATATCTAGATATTAATTAATTAAACATGCAATAAATATAGAAACAAATCCAAAGGATACACTTCAAAAGCCAAAATTTATTGCCTGGAACTTAGGTATTACTCCAGTGTTTAAAATCGAAAGCATATTGTCAATTGCAGAGGCTGAATCATGGAAGTTGGACCATCCCTTAGGGCAAAAGGAGCCTCTTCACTGAACTCTTGCCTTATTTGGTTATATCCTCAACCAATCCTAGCAAGATAAGAATTATCTCACAGCATTCTTTTTAGTTTGTCTAAAATTTTTCTGAGTGGGTTATCATTTGAAAATGTTCATGAAAACAGATCTACAGATAAAAAATGTTTTTTTTAACATACTTGTATAATTTCTATTTTTTGTATGTGATTTCACTGTCTCTCAGACATGGAACCACTATTACCATCCCTCTTGTTAAATAAGTTACTAGAACCCGAGGATGTGTAATACTAAATTTTCATTTTATGTATTTATATGTATTAAACACGTATTAAAATTGCATACAGGTTGGGAATGGCACAGTGAGAAGGTAAAGAATTCTTAAAGGAGAATATATGAAAATGAGTTTTCCTGTCCTTAGGGGTCTTGGAATTTAGACTGGATATTGAGAAATGTGAAAACTGGCCTTCCCGCGTTGTGCTGGTTTCTTGCTCTCTGGTGGTGAAACTGGGAAACAAAAATACGCTCAGAGCTGCCAGTATCTGTGCCCCACTCCCCAGGCTTCCACTCCAGAGAGATTTCCACCGGGAAAGGCAAACAGCAGCCAGCGATTTCCAGCTCGGCTTCGCCGAATGCCCTGGTGCATCATGGCTCTTACTGCATGCCTGTTGGCCATGGAAGAAACATAAGGCTGCAGTCTCAGAGCTTAAGCTGCGCCAGCACCCTGTCCTTCCCCTCCAGCCCTCTGTGTGGCTCTTATTGTTTACTGGTGCCCATGTACCAGGGAGGTTGGACCCTCTCTCTGTCATAAATGAAGCAGCATAGTTTCAGAAGCGTGTGTTCTAGGAGAGCAGTGTACTACTTTGCTGTAAAAAAACAGAGTGAACACCGTTGACCTATGTCTTGGCTGCCTTTAGCCTGCTGAGGCTGTGGCTCCTTTCCTGAAAAGGAAGGTCAGCCTAAGCATCCAAATACAAACAGGCTACTCCCTCCTTCAGAATCCCTCAGGTAGGAGTGTCAGCTTGAAGAGTGAATGAACCTGCTCCTGAAGCAATGTGGCCTCTTCGAGGAGAAGTCAACACCCTCACCCAGATGCAGATTCCTACAGCTCAGGAAGCCAGGCCGGGACTGAGGGGGCAGATGACAGGGCTGAGAGCTGAGATGGCCCACAGCTTCACTTGGTCAAAGTCAGGTCAACCGGGCCTTCAAACATTTCCTTCTCTCTTTTTCTGCTTTACCACAGCCTACTCTGACCCTGGGATCTCTCCTGTCCTAACCTGTTCTCAAGCTTTTGCAGTTGCCAAGGGGAAATTTAAGATGTGTTCTGGGAATACCTCCACCTGACCCACCTGAGAACAGGAGCCTATACTTAGGTTGTGAGGTGTAAACTACAGTCCAGAAGAGGGGAAACTTGCCCTATTCCTCCTGCTTCCTTATTCGTAAGAATGTATTTCATCAGCCACAGGGTACAATTGTACCGTGGAAGAGCCAGATGGAGGCCAGAGAGGCAGAGGTGTCAGGATGCGATGAATACGTGAAGTTCCCCAGGAAGATGCAAAGCATGAGAGAAGCATTGCTCCTGGGTTCTTCCCGCAATGTCCTCCCGCCCTCCTTCTCGCGCAGCCTGTGTGTATGCATATGTGCCTGTGTCTGTGTGTTTGTGTATAAAATGTAGGAACAACATGGTTTAAGGCACTTGTTTTTAAATATCTTTTAAGCTGCAGAGCAATTTTCAAGTAACATTCTAAGAACTCTGGTCTACAGTACAGATTTAAGGAAATGTGGGATGAAGTGGCACTGTGGCCTGCTCCTCCCCCGGTCAGCCCTTCTTCTCACAGAATCCCCACAGTTCCTGGCAGGGTATGAAGAATCCCTTCTGTTCAGGAACAGAATGTGAAAAACCGCTGGTCTAGAAGAAAGCGGGAAAATGAGTGCAACACCACCAAATTCTACGAAATCTTGAACAACCCTCTTTGCATTTCTGTCACCTTATCTGTAGCATGAGGAAATCATCCCCCCTGTGTGAAAGACTTCTTGAGTTAAAGAAATTCAACACCGAAGAACATAGAACGTAAGACAATGGTGAACTATCCACATGATGTTGCCTGATTTCCTGAAAATCTGCTTAGAAAAAAAGGGTGTGGAGTTACACTCTGATTAATCATAGACAATCTCTAGGAAATTTTAGGAACAAAATAAATTATAACATATTTAGGAAATGCACCCATCAGTATGTTCATGTACTTCCCACTTATACCCCCACACCCCAATTGAAATACATACCCCAATAAAAATACACTGGAAAGAGTCTCAAGTCATTATTTTGTGCCAAAGTGAGATTGAACCACAGGTATATCTTCATTAGTTTATGTATAAATTTTATTTAGTCATTATCAATCAACTTAATTAAAAATGTTTGTCAAATAGACAAAATATAAACTATAGAGTAAGTTATAATAGGAAATTGATGTCTTTGGGTTTATTTCATTTTTATGTATTCTAATTTTTTTTTTTAGTTCTGATATCCTGACAAAATTTATAGCATCTCTGATTCTCAGATTTTAACTCTGTGTGCTTCAATTTTCAAACCTATTAAGATATGCTAATACTTAGAATCATGTCTATGTATATATATGTGTGTGTATATTTTTATGAAGAAAAGTCGTTCATTCCAGCGCAAAACTAAGTTACCATCAAATTGAAAAATTCTTGTTTAATTTTCATCTCTGACGTGAACTTGCTTTTGCTTGGTAGAACTGGATTTGCTGAGAACACTGTCCTGCAACTACAGAGGGACCCGGCTAATGTCAGGGACTTTGCTCAGACTTTGTGAGTCACATCTCCTCACTAGACCCTGATGGATGCAGGGGCCTGAATCATCCGTAAGGTGACCTCCCACCCTCCAAGTCTGTGCCTTTGTGACTGCAGAGCAGCCCCTTGGCTCAGCATCCCTCTCACTCCACGACACTATAGGAATGGAGGAACAGGTATTAGGTATGGAGTAAGTGATACAGTTTGGCTGTGTGTCCCCACCCAAATCTCATCTTGAATTGTAGCTACCAAAGCCCCATGTGTCATGGGAGGGACCCAGTGGGAGGTAATTGAATAATGGGGATGTGTTGTTCTCATGATAATGAATGAGTCTCATGAGATCTGATGGTTTCATAAAGGCCAGTTCCCCTGCACACGTTCTCTTGCCTGCCACCATGTAAGACGTGACTTTGTTCCTATGCCTTCCACCATGATTGTGAGGCCTCCCTAGCCATGGAACTATGAGTCCATTAAACCTGTTTTTCTTTGTAAATTACCCAGTCTCGGATATTTCTTCACAGCAGTATGAAAATGGACGGATACAGTAAAGGAAAGCTTATTTGGTTTCCCTTAGCTGTGGCCAAGTCAGTCCGGGGCATTTAGAACACAAGTCAGTCAATTGTGCTTTCTTTAATGATACAATTCTTCACAAAAAGGGTGGCCAGATGTTGCTGTTTTCCTGCGATGGTCCTGGTTTCTTCCTATTGACCTCACATAACTATTAAGAGCATTTTCATTCACTCCCAAAGGTGCAAAGTTGAATAATCAATATTATGGTCAACCTTTTCATTAATATTATTACATATTGTAATTAATATTACTATTATAAGTCAAGATTCAAGATAAAACAAAGTTGAAGTAACTATATTAATAAGTATATATAAGAGCTTCATTATCTGAATTTAAATTATTACTTATCAGTGCCTAAATTAGTTCTAACATTTTTTATTAGGGTTACACACAAACAGCCTCTGCCTTTCAACACTTCTTCAATGAAGTAGAAACCACCCTCAATCTTTTAAGACACTTCAGCAATGACCATGCTGCTGGGTGGCTCGTGCTGTTAAGCCACATGTTTCAAGGTTGATGTCTAAGCAGCAGTGACATAAAATTCTGATGTCACCATGCTAAGCTGTTCTCCAACCTGGCCTGGTTCGCACTGTCCTTGGTACTCCCTGAAGTCATGGTGCTGGGTGTGTTCTTTTTTTTTTCTCTATCATCTAAGACCCAGAACAGAAATGCCCTAAGCTATGGTTCACAAGAAGAGAGAACAAACAGGATGCCACAGCTGCAGAATTTGAAGGCAGCAGCATGTTTGTTAAGCAGAGTGCACACTAATTTCTTTACAGAACAACAGTAATTTTTCTTACAATAAAGCAATACCAAGTTATCATTAAGGTGGCACATCGTAATGTGTTAAAGGTCCAGTATTCGGCAAGTAGTTCACTATAAAATGCCAAACGGAGTTTAATAAGAAAGACAATGAGAGAGAGAGAGAGAGAATGAAAGGAATCATCCCCTCACTAATACATATCCACACCAAATGCTGATTTGGTGACGCTAAACAAATGCAATTTCAGTCTTATTATAAACTAATTAAACAAAATATTTTAAATAAAAATAAAATATATTCTAAAATAACTAGAAAATAAGTATACAAATAAAATTTTCAATAAAAATACTTTGCATCATAGTATATTTACTTACTTTTGATTCCCACCAATCCAAGTGTTGCCATGATCAATTCCACTTTGAAAAGAAAGCTAAGACCATCTGATATTGCTATAATGCAATTAGAGTAGAAAAACAAAGGGCATAAGCCAGCCATAAGGTGAATGGTGAGTGGAAGTGGTACAGAAGGTCTAAAGGTCATAGTGAACTAGAAGAGAAACACTAGCAATATAGTAGAGGAACACTATGTAAGAAGCAAAAATAACTACAAGTGCTCATGTGAGGTGAATAATCAGTAGCCAGTGTTGGTCAGATGATTCCAAGGATCTTAGCATAGTCAAGGCATTATCAACTTCAAAAGTGCTCCAGAGAACTTGGGGGAAGATCAGAAACGAAAAATTGTGATGAAGCAAAACTTGAAAATAAGAACTAAGTGCTAAGGATTACATCCTTTTTACTTATCAGAGAAAAGATGTAGAGAGATCTGATAATAGACTTTAACCAACAGGCAGTGAGAGAGGAAACTGGACCCACTGAGGAAGAAAAAATGGGCAAAACTAGACTTGTGTGTATGCATGGATACTTGTATTTAAGCCGAGAGGGATGCCTTTCTCCCAAGATAGATGTTAAATTACTAGGTTGTGACTGAGGGAATCTGAAGTTTTCTTCCCAAGAGGATTTTATTTTTCCTTTTTTGTGTGTGGGGTGCTGGGGACAGGGGAAAGAGGGGACCCACTTATTCTCTGGTTCCGGTGAGTCTTTCTGTGGGATGCAGGCACCTGGCCAGCAGATGTGCCCTGACTTTCCCTGTGTCCCTGTGAGCCCACTGGCAGTGCTGGCCAAGTCCGTGCATGGAGCTGGATGGTTATCGAGTGTGGGTTCTCTGTGGTGCCCACACTCCTTGAAGGTTACTTAGAAGTTTGTGTTTTCTTTTTTCTTTTCTTGTCTTGTCTTTCTTTTCTTTTCCCCTTTAAATGCTTTCTCTTGATGAGTTTCACAGAGCAGCTGTCTTATATGCTATTTAAATGCATTTAAAGAAAATAGATCATCATCTTCCCCAGGTACAAGTGATGGCTGGAATGCATGCACCTCCTTTGGCTCCCTCTTCAAGCCCCATGAACACTGCCTGGAAACAGACTTGTTGATGTCCAAGGCCCATCAACAATGTAGACACAAGGAGTGACACAAACAGTGACAGTCCTCAGTGGCTGCAAGCACACAGATGCGGGAAGATGCTTGGCCTGGAAGATGGAGTCCCGAGTCAGCAGTGAAGACTCCCTGTGAGCATCTCCTTACCCCGTGGGATCCCTGCAGCAGCCCTGGGAGCTGGCAGCACCAAGGACTCTTGAATTGGAAGTGAACGTAGTCAGAAATAAAGCAGGCTGGGCAACAGTGTGTTTAGGATGCAGCGAGATCTGTAGGTGTCCCCCTTCTCTGGGCATCTGGACCATTGGTCCTCTCCACAGGCAGAAGCCTGAGCTCCACTCTCAGGCGGGCTCCAAGGTGCTGCCTCCCAGCCTGGTGCCAGCCCCGACGACATGGGACCTTCCCTGGATGCCTGCAGCCCGGTCTCTCTGCTCCACTGGCTTCTGGCAGGAGCAGGCAGAGTCTTCTCGAGGAGCTGACAAGCTCAAAGAAAAACATGCAGATTATACAGATATTGGTACTGGAGCTTTGCCAGATCATCTGACCTCAAGATTAAAGACTTATTTCCAAGGCTTATATGTTTTGGTTTCTTGTTTTTTAATGTTCTCCTCCTTCATTCATCTGGGATTTATTTAGGTATACAGACATGTTTTTAAAGTGTTATCTTGCTATAGGCATAGCCCATGAGACAGGCTGTGGGGAAAGTGGGGGTAAGGCAAATGAAATGCAGTGTTGGTAGAGGACGGTGGGTTTTGACGTGAAGCAAGTTCAAATTAATTCTTTTCTTATTATTTATTTATTTGTTTATTTATATTATACTTTAAGTTCTAGGGTACATGTGCACAACGTGCAGGTTTGTTACATATGTATACATGTGCCATGTTGGTGTGCTGCACCCATTAACTCGTCATTTACATTAGGTATATCTCCTAATGTTATCCCTCCCCACTCCCACCACCCCACCATAGGCCCGGGTGTAATTACTAACTCCCAGGGGATCACCAGAGGTTACCAAGAGAACAGTTAGAAAGTATCCAGGTTGACTTAAAGGTTTATTTTCAGAAAACCTCTTGCATCCAGGAGTGCCATGGTAAACAGGTCCTGAAAACAAGGCCAGCAGTTTCAGCGGCAAGTTGCAAGGGAGGTCCCAAGAGGGTGTGGCAAAGGAGCCCATGTCCCAAGAGGGTGTGGCAAAGGAGCCCATGTCCCAAGAGGGTGTGGCAAAGGAGCCCATGTCCCAGCCTCTCTAGATTCTTTAGAAACTTCTGTGAAAAGCATAAAGTGAATGATTTTCTCTCTACGGAGGTATTTCTGTTTTAAATACTTTTGGAATTAAGGCAAATATTTCAAGTCAGTGTTGTTCAAACGGAGGTCTCTGCAACAGATGACTTAGAATTATTGTAAAAATGCCGAGTCCTGGACCTCCTAGATGTGGTCAATCAAAATCACATCAGAGTCACTCACTTATTAACTGATTATAATGCAGGGCGTGCTCTGCTATGGTTAAGTTTACGCATCAACTTGATTGGGCTACGGGATGCCCAGAAAGTTGGCAAAAACTTTATTTCTGACTGTGTCTCTGAGGATATTTCTGGAAGAGATTAGCTTTTACATCGGTAGGCCAGTGAAGCAGAGCAGCCTTCACCGGTGAGGGTCTGCGTCATCCAATCCACTGAGGGCAGGAAGAGAAGAAAAAGGTGGAGGAAGGGCAAATTTGCTTTCTTCTTGAGCTGAGACATCCTCCTTCTCCTGCCCTCACACATTGTCCTCCTATTCTCAGGCCTTGGGATTCAAATCAAAATACACCACTGGCTTGTCTGGTTCTTCAGCATATAGACAGCAGATCATTGGACTTCTTAGTGTCATAATTGTGTGAGCCAGTTCCCACTATATATATATGTGTATATATATGGATATATATGTGGATATATGGATATATGTGTATATATGGATATATGGATATATACACACATACAGGTATGTATATATGTGTGTACATATGTGTTTATATATGTATATATTTATACACACATATATACACACATACATATATTACACATACATATATATGATGGGAATATATATATATATATTCATTTTGGTTTTGGTTTCCTTTATCCGGAGAATGCTAATATATACTCTTTCTCAAGTGAGGAATATAAAGAGGTTAGGGCATACCCTCCAATTTATTAAACACCCTCTGAATGGAATGTGACTGTTTACTACCTTCTAGAACTTTTAATCTCTCTGATACCCAGGCCACACCCCAGACCAATTAACTCACAGCGTCCCAGAAAGTGAGACTTTGGCATCCGTGCTTGGTGTGAGACTTCTCACATGATTGTAACGGACAGAAAAATTTGAGGACCAGAGAGAAAAATGAATCAAAAGTATATTAACATGTTAGAGTGTTAGAATAGAGCAGTGATTCTCAAGCTCGGTCTTGTATTATAATCCCCTGACGGGGGCTGCTCACAGACTCACCTGACTGGGCCCCATCCCAGGGTTTCTGGTTCGGCAGGTCTGGGTGATGCCTACACATTGCACTTCTAACGAGCTTCCGGTGACGCTGCTGGTCTAGAGACCACGTTTGGAGACCACCTAGATTAGACAACATGATACTGAACAACATACATTGCAAAACAATCTCTACACCACTGCATACATGTGACAAGCTTGAAAGCCTTCATAGGTAGGATGAATTTAGAATTTTAATACTGATGCTCCGCAGAAAAGCTAAATATCCAGGCAAGAGCTGAGCAAATTTACTCAATTCTTTCCCTAGTCTCCTGTGGAAAGAACCACATCCAATGTGTTTCTTGAACTGCTTGCAAGGGTAATTGGCCTAACTAAGGGGCATGCTGCCTTACACTTACCTAAAAATTGCAGGGCTCAGGTGGAAGATGGAAATAAATCAACCTAATGGCACTTAAAGTTGAAATAGACTTAGTGGGACGTCACTGGCAGGAATATGGAGTATTTCTCCTATTTCCCCAACTAAGGAAAATGAAAACCCTGGACATTATATAGAAAACAAACACAAAGAGACTCTGAAAGGTGGGGAGAAGAAGGCAGACCAGCTAGGAAACAATACAATGGTGACTTATCTGTGTTTTCTTTCTTTTTTCTTTTTCTTTTTGAGAAAGAGTCTCGTTCTATTGCCCAGGCTGGAGATCAGTGGCGTAATCACCCCTCACTGCATCCTCTAGCTCCTGGGCTCCAGTGATCTTCTCACCTCAGCCTACTGAGTAGCTGGAACTATAGTTGCAGGCCACCATACCTGGATAATTGTTTTAATTTTTAGTAGAGATCGGGTCTTACTATGTTGCCCAGGCTGGTCTTGAACCCCTAGTCTCAAGTAATCTTCCTGCCTCCGTCTCCCAAAGTGCTGGGATGATAGGCCTTAGCCACCATGCCCAGCCCCTGGGTTTTCTTTTTGTCTCATATATCCCAGGCCTAAAGAGGAAAAACGTGAGCAACCTGGAAGTGCCAAATGGCAAAGGTTTTTCAAAAGCTGCCCCAGGAACCTGCAGGGGGTCATCCCTCTTACCCAGACACTATGACTGAATTGTTGTGAGGTGGGACCTGGGATCAAGATTTGTAAATCTTCCCCAGGGGTTCCAGTGCGAAGCAAAGATTGAGAACCAGGCACCTAGAACAGGTGTCAAAAAACTCTGGGCCCTGGGTCGAATCTGTTCAGGGGCCTGTTTTTGCAAATAAATTATTACTGGGAGTCGGCCGTGCCCATTTCTTTGCATGTTGTCCTGGCTGCTTCCCTTGTCGAACTCAGCATTGAGTAGTTGCCTCGGAGACCATCTGGCCATAAAGCCTGACATAATCACTGTCTGGAAACAGAAAAAGATTGCTGACCTCTGACCTGGAGAATATGGTAGTTATGAAAGTCATACGATCCACTCTACGATATGATAACTTTAAAAACTCCAGTAGGTTTTACTTTTTTTAACTAAAACATAGTTGTAAAGCTCCCGTATGTGTAGAATAGGTGGGTCACCCTGGAGTTCTTTGTTTGCCTCCTGGCTCTTCAGCAGATGAGAGGCACCCTCCAGGTAGTGAGCACACAGAGGAAAGGCAAGCAAAATACTGAAGGGTTCAGAGACCATGGGGGGACATGTTACCAAGGGGTCTGGAATTCTTGTACAGAGACAGGGAAAAAAGACTGCTAGGCAGGAATATGATAAGTGCTTTCAAGTATTTGCAGGACTCTAATGTGCCAGAGGGTTTAAATTTATTCTGTGTAAGCTTGCAGAGAAGATAGATGCCCAGTGGATGGAAGATGTAAGAAATTAGATTTGACACAGTATTAGACAGAATTTCTAACAATAAAAAATATCCATGAGATGATTCACTTCCTCTCATTGAATATTCATGTGACCTGGTACCGTTCAGCATCCAGAATGTGCTACATGGCCCCCTCACCCCATTACTTAGGGACTGTATTAGTTAGGACAGATCAAATTGATATAACAAATAGATCCCGAAGTGTGTCCTTTTGATCAAGTCCATTTGTGTGCTAGATCCCCTGTCCAGCTCTGCACTTGGACTCAGGAGGCTGTCTGCATGGGTTCTGTCAGCCTCATGCTCTGTGGCTTCCTTTGCTCCCACAGGAGTCCCCGCAGGAGCTCAGAGAGAAGAATGTGGACAAGGCGTGATTCCCTGACTTCTCCTTGTGAGGTCATTGTGGGCTGGCTGTGATCCTGACAGAGGACGCCTTCCCCTCTGGAGGAGGCTGCTCCGTACAACTCTTTTTGGTTTCCAGTAGGCTCTCCTGCCCCTGTCCTTCCAACCCCTGGTAGTGCTAGGCTCCTGCTCCATCCTGCCTGGGTCCCCTCCATCCTGCCCACACCTATGTAGTAAGTCCCTTTGCAAACAAACTCTCCTGAAAATGGCCTCATTTGAGTGTGCTCAGTGACTTCTATTGGTTTGCTGACCGATGGGCGGATGCTGAATAAACCACCATTGAAGTTTATTTGTCACTCACGAAAGAGTTCAAGGTGGGTGCTCCTGCCTTTCTGGAATCCAGGGTGTTGTGGTCTTAGTCAGCTGGAAGGGGAAATAGAGCATGAAGCCATGCATGCCGATGTCTTCTGTTAGCTGGGACTGGAAGGCCACACTGAGCACTTCCATTCTGCTGCCTAGGACTCAGCCACCCGGCCTCACCCGACTGAGAAGGGAGCTTGGAAACGGGATCTAACTGTGTGCTCAGGAAGCCGAGGAGGTAGATTTTAGCGACTAACTCCACTGGCACTGACTATTAAGCTGGAAGCAATTGGCTACTTCTGACTGGTTTCTATTAGTGAACCAAGTACAGTAGGGATCTAAGTCAGTTTAGAAGGATGGCCCCATGATGTCAGACCATAGATCCTGAATGTCCAGCCACTGCACCCACTTCTCATCATGTAATTAGCCACTTAGTGCAGGAATAGAAGTCAGATTGGAAGTGAGGCTTTTCTACATCTGTGAGGAGGATGAGATCTCTAAACACCTGTGGCTTCTCCTGGATTTCATGCTCTTCTCATGCCAAGTTAGGAGAGCTCACAGAGCCCTTGATGCATATGGAAGGATTCTGGACTGTGGCTCTTCCACAGGACAGAGATTGAAACCAGTCTGAAAATGGCTGTTAATCAAAAGTGGACAGGTCTAATATACTGTGGGAGGCATAAATACATTTATTTCACAAATATAAAATGAAGCTTCCAGGAAAAAATGAAAAAGACTCTAACTTAGTTGCCAAATTAAAGTAGAAAGTAAATGTATTTATGCATATTGGAGTGACAAATGTGTATAAATTTACCCCCATCCAAACCCACAGATATTCTGGGGATTCTGGGCAGCAGAAAGCAGGTGTAATAGGAACTGCTGGTGCTGTACCCAGATCTCTTCTACCAAATGTGCCCTCATCTCAGCAGGTGAGACTGCTGACAGCCTAGCCTACAGAGGCCTGGGAAGTTACAGAATGACCAGCCCAGAGACCGTCACTGATTGAAACCTGAGCACACATCCAGGCTCTCTTGCCTAAAGATAGAAAAACCCTGGTTTCCTTCATACTCCAGAGCTCCCTGTGGTCAAAATGAATCTAAACTCATCAGAGACTACATCTTTGTTAGGCTCCTTTGCTGCTACAGGAGGCTCAGAAATTCTATGTACAGAAAGAAATTCATCTAAAGACCTCATGAACAATTTTGGCTTGATTTTTATCAAGACTATGATAAAGATAATTTGTTAATTTCAAAGTCAATTTTCAGAAATTTAAATGCATTTTATAAGCAGCCTAGTTTGGGGTCTATGTACATAATACTGCTCTCTTCTCCTGGGAGCGCTTCTTGAATAAGTCATTTATACAAGAATCTCTGTCTCAGGCTCTGCAACCAGGAATCTGCCTTAAAATGGCTGGAAAAACCGTTTCATGGGGTTGCAAACAACATGACGGTGAGACTCTTTCCTCCACCTCCACCTTTGACTCTAGCACAGGTGCTTCTACAGCAGGTGATTATGGAGCTCCTCACCCACCAAAGCAGCTTTGGTGACATCTTATACGTAATCCAAATGTAGGCTCTGCAATACCAGTGATCCTAAATACAGTGAAAGGGAATATCGGGAGGGTGAATGCATTGGTGATTGGTGGCCAAGGCTGAAGGTTGAGATGACCCTCAGGATGTCATAGACAGGATGTTAAGTCAGGCAGCCTAATTAGGGTGAAATGTGCAACATGCCACTCAAAAGATAAGACAGGTTAGTATCAACGACTGGAACTAGGGGATGGCAGAGAAGTTGGCATCAAGTCACACTGCATGTGAGACTCTGCGGCCACCTTCAGCTCTAGGGCCAGAAACCAGGGGACAGAAGAAGGACTGAGATATCACCATAGGGTGGGTGAATGTTCTCTTTTCAAGGATGTCAGGTATAAACAGGTAAACTGTCATTATTCAGGATCCATAAACTCAGGAGTTTGGGGACAGTTGGGCTACCTTGTAAACAAGAGGTCAGCAGCTAGAATAAAATCATATTTTCTTTTTAAATTATACTTTAAGTTCTGGGGTCCATGTGCAGAATGTGCAGTTTTGTTACATAGGTATACACGTGCCATAGTGGTTTGCTGCACCCATCAACCCATCACCTACTATCCCTCTCCTGCCTTCCAACCCCCGAACGGGCCCTGGTGTGTGATGTTCCCCTCCTTGTGTTCGTGAGTTCTCATTGTTCAACTCCCACTTATGAGTGAGAACATGCGGTGTTTGGTTTTCTGTTTTCAAAAGACTCAAAAGGTGGGGTCTTTTGAAAATAAGGCCAATGCTTCTGTGTAGGATCTTCTTCTTAAAGAGAGGGTGGACTACGTGAGATACTCCCGGATTGGCAGTCCTGTTCACTCTGAAACTGGAGCTAAGGTCTTTACTCTTTCTTTGCCAAGAATGTTGTTGTTGGCTCGAATGTTAAGTGAGTGGCTGACTTCGAGTGATAGAGCTGTAATTTCATTAGCTTGGGACTCCAGTGAATTATTGGTTATTAGAACAGAGTATCAAGTTACATTTGCAACCTGGATAACTGTATGCCCTTCTCATGTTTTACTTTACAATCCGTTACAATACGAAGGATTTTTGTTTCTTTACCTGATGGAAGTGGCAGGTCTTGAGAGAAACCAGGTTTACAATTTGAGAGTTAGTCATGAGCTTGTTTGGAATGCAAACAGATTTGTATTCTTTTTCCTTTTGGCAGGAACAGAGAAGGTTTAGAAGTAACATTGAGAAGAGGTAAAGGTAGTAAATAGTTTATGATTAAATGGAAAACATTGTTTCCACCTATGTTGCTTATTTGGTAATGTTAGCCAGGATATGTTCAGCTTCAGGAGGTTCAGAAATTCTATGTTTAGAAAGAAATTCATCTAAAGGTCTCAGTGAAGAATTTTGGCTGTATTTCGTCAAGACTGATAGACACAATTTGGTAACTTTAAAGTCAATTTTCAGAAGTTCAAAGGCATTCAACAAACAGCCTAGTTTGGGCTACACACAACACATAATACATAATCCCTCCTCTTCGTCTCTTGGCCATTTCTGTTTTTTCTGAGGAATCTCCTGAATACACCTGTTCAAACACACCATCTGCATTTCTCCATTTCTGCACTTCTCCAAAGGTTTGCAATTTTAAAATGTGTTCTTCTCCCTCATTTGTCTGAAAACTCCTTGAGGACATGGAATGAATCTATTCATCTTTGATCTTTTAAATTTAGCATAGTGTCTGGGACATAATCCATGTTAAATATGCATATTAAATAAGTGAATGAATAAATGAATAAAGAAAGACCCAGAATAAGTTGAGTGGCTTGGAGGAGGAAATGTGTGTAAGCACAAGAAATACAATTTTCATACTTAGAAGAACTTTAACTGTGCTTTTGATATTAAAAAGATGAATCTTTAAGGCTGATCTCTCTACATTTATGTATAAATTCCTATATCAAATTAGAATTTCTGTGTATTTATATATTTCAACTTTTAGAGGCAGTCTCATCTCTAGCAAGTAATGATGTGCATATATGGTCTGCCAAATATTGATACTTACTGGAAATGAATGGAGGCTGGGTTTTGTAAGCAAATATGCTGTATAATTAACAGAGAATATATAGATAAGAAGTACAAGAGGAAAAGTTCTATCTTGGATCAAGACTGGCTAGGGTAGCCAAAGGGATAGATAAAAAGAGTGGTTATTAGAAAAAGAAAGGAGAGAGGGGCAAAAACTATGAAAGGCAAAACATAGGAAGCCACAAAAATCGCTGTAGACAAGCTGTAAAAGAATGGAAATAGAACTAGTGCTCCATGCCATCACTTTTTCTCACCTGGGTCATTGGAACAGCCTCCTAAATGCCTCCACACTTCTGTCCTTATTTGCTTTATGTCAAGTCTCAACATGGAAGCTGGAGGGGTCTTTTCAAAATCTGACTCAGATTACATCACTCCTCTTCCTCCAGTGGCTTCTGACTCACAGTCATGACAAAAGCTACAAAATTCTGCATGATCTCACCACCTCCTACCCTGACCTTTTTGACATCATCTCCAAAAGGCTCTCCTGCCTTATTCACTCAGCTCCGACCTCATGACCTCCTTTCTGTTCCAGTTCAATGCACACATGCTAGAAAATTGAATATTTTGCCTGAGGATGGAGTTGGGTGAGAACTATTCTGTCTGATTTTTACTGCAAATAGGTTGCTAAGACGGACTAAGGTCTTCTATGTCCATGGCTTCCTTAGACTCATGGTTGGAGACGACCAAGTTCTCATTTGCAACTCTAGCTCTGAGCCAAGCACTGTCATCCAACACTGGGGAGGGGTATTCTCGTTTCTTATGTGTCGCTCAGAGAGAACTGGTGAGGGGAGGGCTGCGTTCAGACACTCGTGATCCTTGGCCCTGCCACTCTCACAATAGTGTCCAGAGAGAAGCTCAGCCCTGGCCTCTAACTGAAGGGAATGAACCTGTATTCTCATCTTACAGTTCTCTCATTTCTTCTCCATTTGTCTCTTTAAACTTTTCCTCTTTGTGCAAAAAGATAAAAATATATAAATAAACTGACAAAAGGAAGATTGTGGTTAGGGTCCCGGTTCACGCCTCGGGAGAACTTTCATTTTCTTGTTTTCAATGGGTAGTGGGACAACGACAATGGAAGCATGGGTCTTTCCAGCCAAAATTCAGGAGTCTGAATTCTTCCACGCTGGTATGTCTATTAAGAAAACCATGGGAGAATGGTTTCTTTAAAATGCTCTTTTTTCCCATTATGAGCATTTGTGATTTAATTCATAGTATCTCTGAAGTGGAGTTTAAGTAAAACATATATATTGAACTATGTGAAAATCACTGAGTACAATATTTTATTTTTAGTGGTACTACAGTCATCTCTTTGACTTCTTCTAAGTTTTATATCATTATTCTCTTTTTCTGTATCTACATGGAGATATGCTTCCTCACTTAGCCAGTGCTTTTCCTAAACCTGCCTACAGTGTTGTAGTCAGCTCATTCATTCTTGCTTTCCAATAAAGTTAAGAATGCATTAATACTCATGGAGGACCCAGACATTACATCTCTGTAATGTCAGAAAAGGTTGACCATTCTCCTAGGGGGTTCTTTTCCGCAGTAACTGTGGAGTTGATGTGGAGGAGAAGCTTGCTGGTGTCTTCAGGTCCTCAGGTTACAGCAACACCTTCATAAATCAAGCAGGGCTCCTCCTTTGGTGAGCCAGTGAGTATTGAGGCTGGCCAGCTGCCAGCAGCCCGTGCTGCTCTCCTTCTCCCTGATCCAGGGACCTTGGCCACCATTCACTACGCTTCTGACAGTTCGTTGGCACCAGGACAGCAACAGCAGAAGACCAGCTGTTGAACACTGAGAGTTCTTGTGAAAAAGGTACCATCATCTCTGATTTGTAGACAGCTTTTTCAAAAAGCAATGGTTCGTCAGGAATGGTATTTTTGTATAACTCTATGATTGAATCAGACTTCCATGTTTATGTACCCCTATATCAAATGGTGATCATTTGGAATTCTCTTACAAAGATATTATATCTATACAGACAACGCTACTCTGCTTAATGTATACATGCCCATCTGAGGAAATCGCTTCCAGTACTTTATTTTTATGATTCTGCTTCCAAAGCCATGTGAGCTCCCTTGTAGAGTTATGTAGAGTTTTATTTCCCACAACTCAGCTACTCCTTGAGGAAACTGTGTGCAAATAGGTTCTTTTTAAACACACACACACACACACACACACACACACATTGTAATATTTCACAAGAGAGAACAACAGTCAATGTAGTGTTGCCCTTGAATGATTATTTAAAGACCCAACCCAACACCAGAAACTGCAGAAGAGAAGGAAATACTGCCTGACATTTTATCAGCCGTAGAGACGTGTGAGGTATTTATTGTGAGAAGTCATCACAATATGTCTTGATGTGGATTTGACTTAGGGGAAGAGCAAACACAATTTGGGTTGGGTTTGCTGTTATCATTTCAAAGAATGATTATGAAGATGTCAGAGATTCCCAGATCCCATTGTACCATTTCTGCTCTCAACATTATAGAGATCCCTAACCACAAGCTGGTGCTAAAGCCAAGATCTATTCTCATAAACCTCTATTGCATCAGGCTCCTTAAATAATAGGTGAGGTCAGTGAGGATTATTTCATGAAACTGATCAATCTTCATGAGAGTGGAAAATTCCACTGGATGGATACTCCCAAAGATGACGTCCTCTTCCATCCAGCAAATATTTTTGAGAATACTTAATGTGCTAGGCATATTCTGGGTACCCTGTTAATATAACAATGCGTGAAACAGATGAAAATCCCTCTCCTCCTGAAGTTTATATTCCAGTCAAGGGGGACAAACAGCACAACTATAGAAACAAGTAATGCATACCCTGTTAAATGTCGGGAACGGCTATGGAAGAAGAGAGTAAGACTCTGTGAGGCATAGGAGGATCACTGTCAGTTTTGTACAGGATTTCTTAGATGATATAGAATAAATAAGAATTTTATAAATATTTTTAAATGCTTGGTTTTAATATATTTTACAAGCTTTCAAATATAACCATGGAGGTTTTCATTCATTTGTTTTCTGGTTTGTTTGTTTTTAGAAGTTGTCAAGGGAAGCTTTGTCTGTTCCTAAAAAAACAATGTTGTATTTCTGTGTTCATTCCTGGTCAACACAGAAATTCGCAGAGAAGCTATTTATATGGAAATTAGTAGGCACTGAATAAATGAATGCACGAATGAATGAATGAAATGACGAGTTAGGGAGATTTTTCACATGAAGAGAAAAATCCTTCCTTGAGGGAGGTCAAACTTACTGGCAGGCCCCCATCAGAAGTTGGTGTTACCTCCAAGGGCAACCACAGGTCATGGAAAGAAATCAGAAGTGGGAACAGGAGCAGGGAACTCCGTGATTTGGAAGCCAAGAAGGGGAGCCAGCCTCAAGAAGGAGGAAATGAATGGTTCTTGTCCCCTTCAGAGACCAAAGGGGATGAGAACAGGGAACAGGCCACCAAATCTGACTCCTCAAGAAGGCTTTTGCTGTTGAAAGAGCAATTCTAGACAGACTGAAAGCCGGGCTGCCAGGGTGCAGGGACCGGAGGCAGTGAATGAGTCTGTTTACTCAGGGAGGTAGGATCTTATCAGATCCATGGTCTAGTGCAAAGACTCTGGGCTCTGAATGAGTAGTTTTATTTTCCAACTTTAATGTAGTCTTTTAGAAGCATCTTTATGCAAAACAAAAACAAAAACAAAAGATAAATTTTAAGAAGCAGTATAAAATCACCAAACTTGCTCTAGAATACCTGGGCATTAGTCTCTGGGTATTAGAAAACTTGGGCATTAGTCCCTGGGTCTTAGAAGACAAGGCCATTGATCCTTGGATATTAGAAAACCTGGGTACAGGTCCCAGGTCTACTATTTAATGCAACAGGAAAGTCTTTGAGGCTGAATTTGTTCACCTGCAAAATTGAAATAATAATACTTGTTTTACTCCCAGAGAAAATGTGAAGGTCAAATAAAATGGAAGATGCGAACCAGCTTTGCAAACTAGAAAGTGCCATAATATACCAAGTATCCTTATCAATTTGTTTCTTTTTGTAACAATAGTGAGCTCGATACAAACTGCTTTTTGTTTGTCTTAGGAATAAAACCATTTTATTAAGCAAAAATTCATAGAAAAGAAAAAAAATGTATCCATAGCATCTATTTCAATCTACCCAGCTTTTATTTAGCATGATAGGGTAAAGGAGGACTTTGGAATGAGATCTCTGTTTTAATTATCACTTGGCTATTAAGTAGCTTCCAAATGTATGGTAGACTGTGTTGCTGTGCTCCTAAAAATCTTCATCAAACTCATTGGCAAGAGCTTCATGACCCGGTGTGTCCTCGCCTATCAGACTTGGTCACTTTACCTATCTGGGTACAATACCCCCACTTGGAGATGTGCCAACTCCATCACTTCTCTCTCTGTTTGCTAATGTCGTCACCTCTGTCTATACTTGTTTTCTTTCATACCGTCTTCTTTTATTGGCATTCCACTCAGGTTTTAAGTTACAGCTGACCTTGACTGCCACCTTCTGCCTCTCTCCCATTTGAAGTTAATTGCTCTTTTCCCTGTTGTCCCATGGCACTTTACTGATTTCACTTATTCCTTTTGTCTCTTGCATAATTGGTTGTTTGCATACTTGTGTTTTGTACTATGATGAAAGCTATTTGAAGAGAAGAACTCTGCCACATTAATGCATCACCATAACCCTATCATTAATGGTGCTCCTACAATTAGTATCTATCTGTAGGTGCATGGAACAGATGAATGAATCTGCCCGTCATTTATCATTTCTATGTCAAAATGCCATCACCCATGAAACAAGGATGCTAGAGAAGGTAACTTCTCAGGCACCTTCCAGCTCTAATGTCTACAAGTTCATAATCTTGTCCATTTGCCTGGGCTTTCTCTTCTTTCCATTACAATCCATATTTATATACTTTAAGAAAGCACATTGAGTATAATGGATATATATGTGTGTGCATACATACATGCATATGCATTTACACATATATACACATATATTTACATGCATGTGTATATGTATATGCATGTGTGCGTGTATATATACACACATATGTGTACATAAAATTGTAGTGATAATGGATATTTGCTAGATGAATATACACAGTGCAGTCTTAATGCTAGTGTAAAGACCACCATTTGGCTTCTCTAAGTGTCTAGCTTCTATTGCAGAGTTTAGTTTAACAATTCATTCTATAGTCATATGTTTCAAAAGTATTTCTAATACATATTTATTCACAAACTCAAACCTTTTTTTGTTTATAAGGATGAACAACTAACAACAAAATTGTCTGGTCAGTGACCTGGATCATGCAGATCGACACGTTGTTTTTTACATCCAAAACAGTTTAAATTACTACCTAAAAATGTGATTTTCCTTTTTTTCTTGATGAGAAAGCTGTAAAGCTAGGTGACATCCTGTAGCATGGAAGAGGAAACGACATCGTATCTTATATTTCTTCATGCTGTGCACAACCTTATCAGTGTGGCGTTGTGCTGGCTACTGCACTGTAATATTAGTTTGCAGTTTCTTGTTACAGTAAAAGTAAATGCTGTACTGAAATCCTACTTAATATTTACACTTGGGTGAGCCACCACGATGATGCATTATCTTAAGTGTGTTACCTCACCCTGTCTGTGAATCAGCATCATTAGATCAGGATGAGATCACTTTAAAGGAAGATTTAAAAGGAATAAGGGTTCTGGGAATGGATAGGGAAAAGAGAGAGACGCTGCTAATGACATTAAGCATCTATGCAAACCATGTGACACAGCCAGCTTTGTGCAGTGCCTACTTGTGCTTTGTACATTTCAGTTCATGGAATTTGCATGATAATTGATGCAAAGTCATTATCAGATCAAAATTTGGAACATACACCAGGATATATTAAGGTAATGAAATGCCATATGAACGGTGACTCTTGAGGAAGTAGCCCCCAGTTACCAAATTTTGTATACTTTTCTCCCACCAAACCTTCTTCAAGCACTTTAAAAAAAAAAAAAGGTTCCTAGCATTACAGAATCCTGTAATAATTTTAATTTGTGTATTTGGTATCTAGCCAGTCCTGAAAAGATCTCACTTACCATGGCTGTATTACAAATATCCCTTGTTAGATAATTTCTCTGTGTTAACCAATGTTAACCAGATTTTGCAATCTGAAGCATGCAGGCCTGAGTTTTTTTCTAAGCTTTCTTTTATTATAAACTCACATTGCCAGAAAAACCATCATTCTTGTTGTATAGCATAGCCTTGGTTTCTTATTAAGAACTATCGGTCTGAGGACGAAATGAAGATTTCTGTTTTTTGGGGAGGGTCAGAAAAGAAGTATTTATTTCCAGCATTTACCAGTTAGGGACTTAGATATCAGTGTTGGTATTTAATGCAATTTAATGGTTACAAAATGTCTTCCTCTAACTCCTTAGTCGTGTGAACCAGGTCAGTGCTCATAACTAAAAATTTGTCTCCTTAACTGAGACCCGTAGAAATTTTAATAATACCTTTTTTCTGTTGCTCGTCAATGTTTTTGAACTGCTTTTTTACCATCAGAAGGAAATACAGACACAGCAGTCTTCAAGCATCAGATATGACAGCTGCTTAAAGGCAGGTTGATGTAATTTGCTCTAGTTTAATGCTCTCCACTCATCAAGATGTAATTTAACAGTAATTTCATACATTTCTAGACCTCAGAGCTGGAAGGACTGTTCAAGGCCATTGAGTTCAGATCTGATGGGTGGTTCTTGCCCAGAGCATCCCTGATAAGCAGCTGTGGTACCTAAGCATCACCTTGTGCCCTGGTCCATTCCATCTGGGGATGGAATATATGTGAAAACACTCTTTTTTCTTTTCTTTTATTTTCTTTTTGTTTTTTTGAGATAGTTGCCTAGGCTGGAGTGCAGTGGCGCGATCTCAGCTCACTGCATCCTCCACTCTCAGGTTCAAGTGATTCTTCTGCCTCAGCCTCCCAAGTAGCTGGGATAACAGGAGCACACCACCATGCCTGACTAATTTTTGTATTTTTAGTAGAGATGGAGTTTCATCATGTTGGTCAGGCTAGTTTCGAACTCCTGACCTCAGGTGATCCACCCACCTCAGCCTCCCAAAGTACTGGGGTTACAGGTGTGAGCCACCACATCCAGCCATGAAAACACTCCTTGTTAGTTCTAGTTTAAATCTTGGTGTCTGTGAGCGCCATTCCTAAGATTTGCCTGTGCTCCTCCATATTTTGCATATAGGTCTTCGTGCACCTTGGGCTCTTTTGTTGATAGATCTTAAAACACCTGGGTGTGACTCAAACCGATTGAAAAACCATGTCTACAGAGAGTTTGTTCATGAGTGGTCTACAGCAGGCTAGAGATGACATGATTTTAAGAAATGCAGGTGAACGTGTCATCTGGAGAGGAGAGGACTCCAAGAAAGAGTGCTTTGTCTTCAGATATTTCAAGGGCTGATATATGATAGAGGAATTTGACTCATTCAGTGTGGCTCTTAATGAAAGAGCTGTCCTCAAAACATAAAAGGAAAAACTTCAGTGCCTTTTAAGGCCCTTTGTAGTGTAACATAGTGAGGAGGAGTTACACAACTTGTAAATATCAGTGCGAAATGAAAATGGGGGTGACTTGCTTAAAAACCAGGAAAAATTGCAAATAGAAGTACTAATATTTATATATTATAACATATATATACACATATATTTATAGGTATTATATACACATAAAATCTTTTTATCTAGTATTTTTCTTGACCTGTCTTGGAGTTTTTTATCTGCTGTTTAATGTTGTACTCCCTCAGAAGAAAAACTTTTGGGGCACATGCAGACTCTCAGAGGTCCAGAGGGCTCCACCTTGTCAGTTGGGGTTCGCATGGGGTAGCAGGTGGCCTGCTGGTTTCCCTCCTGCCAGGAACTCATGCTCTGTGCCTTGTCAAGTTTAAAGAATTGAGCTGGGTCTCTCCCCCGCCACGGGTCCACTGCCTCAACCACAGCAGATGAGGGATCCTCAAGATATTGCAGCCTCTGTGCTAGAATAGACTCAGGACCCGGAGCAGAGTGGTCCGGTGCCGCCCTAACACGCTGCCTTACTGCGACTGGCAGCCCAGGGAGAGGAGGCCACCACGAGGCCAGTGCCCAGGTCCCAGCCAGGGGCAGAGCGCAGCAATGATGGCTGAGCAGGGGCAGAGAGGGCACTGGCAGGGTCCAGTGAATCAGGGAGATGGGCCAGGATGAGGAAGCCAAGAACTCCTTCCAGAGAGGCGGCAGGAAGCAGGAACAGATAGACTGAGGCCCCAAGTCCACAGTGTAAGCTCTGTGGTCCCAGCTGAATTCACTTACGAGACAAATTCACAGGCAAAATTAGCAAAAATTAGAAGGCCGCAGCAGTAAGCGTTAAACCCCAAGCACTGAGCCCGTCTGCGCTCTGGGCCTCATGCAGTGACCGACACAGGTCTCATGCTGTGAAGCTGTAGCTGCGCTAGTGGGTGTGAGCGTGCCTTGCGGAGCCAGAATGCCAAGGAAAACTGCGGCACCAACCCCTCTTGGCTGTGGCACACCAGGCAAGCTGAGCCCTGGGCTTCAGTTTAATCCTCTGTAAAATGGGAATAGCAACAGCACCTGCCTCCTAGAGACGCCGTGAGGACTGAGTGGCCAGATTGTTGTGAAGTTCCATGTAACTGTCTGTCCTTAATGTTGGTCTTATCATTTTCTGTGCTTTTACAATCATTTCTGATTAAATTATCCTGTGGCCCAAGAGCTTGGTGGGTCTGTATGATATGGACTGTTTGAGATTCATAGGGAATCCCTAGACTATAGTCAATTTTTGTAACTTTTATCACTACCAGATAGTAATTGATTAAAGGGGAGACATAAGGAAAGAAGGTTATCTAATATAAAATATTTGCAATGGGGGAAATACATTTATAAAAATTTACGTAATACGAAAGTTAAGATTGAGGGGAAAACAACTCCATTTCTGGTACCTGGCAAGATCCTCACTCGATGTGACTGGTTTCCCTAAGACTAGCTCCGTCAGTGCCTGTGGGAGACCTGGGGAACTTTCTCTCTGTAAAGCTGAATACTTTGGCCAACTCTTGTCTTTCCATCTCTAAATCACCCTTCATTTCAGACTCTTTTCATCCTTTATGTATTTATGTTGGCATCTTTATATTATCTACTTTCTCATAGTTTCGAACATGCAGTTCTGGGTCTACCAGAAAACAATACGTGAGTTAAGTTTTGGGCATGACAAATTTTTGTTGGCCAGCGTGCTTTTCAGTTTCAAGTGCAGATCTGTTAAACTTCTTTTCTGTGATTAGAATTAACCTTTAAGTTTGTCTCTTTTTTGCTTTATATATTTGACATTATATGATCAGTGACATAAAAATTGTGATTTTACATATTCTTGGTGGTACAATATTTATTATTACATAGTATTCATTTTTATTCAAATTTTTCTATCATTGATAGTTTTACACCAGTTTACATTTGCCTAGTTATAAGGCATAATGTACCATTTTTGTGTGTGTTTTAATTTTGTCTAGCTTATAACTGGACATTTATAAATCTAACCTGATAACCTGTCTTTCGATAGTTTTGGACCATTACATTTATTGTTACTATTGACTGATGTATTTGGATTATTTCTACTTTCTTATTTTTTGTTTTTTATTTTTTAAAACAATT
Source organism: Macaca mulatta (assembly GCF_049350105.2). Lineage (NCBI taxonomy): Eukaryota > Metazoa > Chordata > Mammalia > Primates > Cercopithecidae > Macaca > Macaca mulatta. The sequence goes on from NC_133418.1 coordinate 119,459,856, forward strand.
TCTGCTGTACTGATGGTTTTTATAGTACCTTTATCCTGCTTTACCAACTCTTCTATTCTTTTAGAGTGACCCTTATATTACTGACATACATAATTCACTGTATTTTTTGCTTATGGTTAAAGTTAGTCTGTATTTCTACCTTTCTCATGACCTTGCCTTAAATACTCATTGAAAATCTCTTTCCACTACATTATTGTGTAATTTTATTTTCAGCCTTTCGTAATAAGAAATAGTTTCCTTTGAAAAATGAATGAACACATGCATATCTAATTTATGTGTCCACTATTGTTTTTTATTGCCCTACCTTTGTAGTGATTTATTTTCTATATGAAAATATAAATATATTCTTCATCAGTTCCTTTGGTCCTCACTGATGTGAGTGTGGGGAGGAGAGAGAAAAGATGGTAAACTCCACAGCTGGTATATGTTGAAAATATCTTTATTTTGTACTTACACTTTTAAACTTCATGTTAGAATTTTAGAGCTGATGGGAAAGTGAAAGAGCTAATGATCTGATTAGTAATTCCAAACTCCATTCCTCACACTTGTCGTTAGTTACATTACTTTTACATTTGCAAAGTTTATAATATCAAATGATCTTCTCTAGTGCTAATATAAATAGTTTTAGTTTTATATTTAAGTAGTTTTGTGACTCTTCGGCAGAAGTTATTTGATCACAAGTTCTCCTTTTCTGTGTTACATTTATTCCTTTGTTGGTTGTTTAGCTTTCACCTTAATGAGACATTTCCGAATGCCACTATTTTTGTGAGATAGTTTAATTGCATACACAATTCTACGCCAGCAGCTTTTTCAGCTCAATAAGAACATTTCTCCATTTTGTACTGATATCTAGTATTCTAATGGAAAGTCTGCTCTCTGTCTAATTGCACTCCTTTGGAGGTAATTTTTTTTTTATTTATCGTACTTGCGTGCACTTAGTATATATCTTTCTTAAATTCTTTAAAACATGCATAATTATCTCTTTATCACCCTCTGATATTCCTTTCATTCTTTTCTGGGATTTCTATTTTATGAATGTTGGAGACATTCTTCAATTGTTGGAAGAATAAATTGAAGACTTGTTCTTCAGTTTCTTTCAAAAGCACTTAATTAAAAAAATAAACTCTTAGTTTATCTGTGCTACTTTCTCAGGTGACGCACTGGACCCATATTCTATTTGGCGAATTCTCTAACTCTCTCAGGACTTCTGTGTGGCTCCTGTGGCGTGGGCAGGATTCTGAGAATGCCCCACACTGACCCCTGGCCCTTGTAAAATCCTCTCTCCCATGTGTGTAAGTGAGGGCTGTGGCTATGATGAGACGTTGTGGTTATGGGATACGTTATACGGCCGAAGGGAGAGTATCTGAGGGGGCCTCATCTAATCACACAAACCCTTTAAAGATAGTTACTCTAGTTCTTAGTGAAAAAGAGGTCAGAGGGAGTTGAAGGGTATAGTAGTCCATTCTCACATTACTATAAAGAAATACCTGAGACTGGGTAATTTATAGAGAAAAGATGTTTAATTGGCTTATGGTTCCGCAGGTTCTTCAGGAAGCATGGCGGCTGCTGCTTCTGGGGAGGCCTCAGAAAACTTACAACCATGGGGGAAAGCAAAGGAAAGCAGTCCCATCTCACATGGCAGGAGCAGGAGCCAGAGAGAGAGAGGGAATGTGCCACACACTTCTAAACAACCAGACTCACGACAACACATTATCCTGACAACAACGCCAAGGGGATGGTGCTAAACCATGAGAAACTGCCCCCAGGACCCAATTCCCCCCTCCAGGCCCCACCTCCAACACTGGGGATTAATTTTGACATGAGATTTGTGCAGGGACACAGATCCAAACCATATCAAAGTGTGAAGTGAATTTGGTGGACCACCGTGGGCTTCGAAGATGGAGCAGGCCACGTGGAGGGCGTGGTGGGTGCAGCCCTCTCTGTGAGCAGAGTGGCCCCGGCTGGCAGCCAGTGTGGAAATAAGGACCTCAGACCATTGGCAACAAGAAACTGAATGCCACCAGCAACCTGAGTATGCCTGGAAGTGAATTCTTCCCCAGAGCCTTCTTCTAGCATGGGGCCCAGCACACACATCGCCTTCCTCTTGTGATAACTAAGCAGAGAACCCGAGAGCCTCCCACTTCCGGCTGGAGCTCAGCAGGTGATGTACACAGCATCTGTATTTCTTCTAAGACATCACCTAATGCTTTTTTTTTTTTTTTTTTTTTTTGAGATGGAATTTTGCTCTTGTTGCCCAGGCTGGACATGGCAACCTCTGCCACCTGGGTTCAAGCGATTCGCCTGCCTCAGCCTCCTGAGTAGCTGGGATTACAGACCTGTGCCACCATGCTCAGCTAATTCTGTATTTTTAGTGGAGACGGGGTTTCTCCATGTTGGTCAGGCTGATCTGGAACTCCCAACCTGGGGTGATTCACCTGCCTTGGTCTCCCAAAGTGCTGGGATTACAGGCGTGAGCCACCACACCCAGCATCACCTAATACTTTTTAAAAAAACTTTTAGTGTCTACATTTTTCTTTCCCAAATTGTAATTGGCTTTTTTTTTTTGGCATAGTCACTGATAATCTAGTAAGTTAGGCCTGTTTTGTTTAACAATATCTTTATTTTTGAAGCAAAAGTTGATTATCTTTTTTCTGTTTGTTTGTTTTTTGAAACCGGGTCTTACTTTGTCATCCAGTCTGGAGTGCAGCAGCACAATGTCAGCTCACCGCAGCCTCAAACTCCCAGGTTCAAGCAATCCTCCTGCCTCAGCCCCCCAAGTAGCTGGGACTGCAGGCATGTGCCACCATGCCTGGCTCATTTTAGTATTATTTGTAGAGACCAAGTTTTGCCATGTTGCCCAGTCTGGTCTCAAAGTCCTGGGCTCAGGTGACCTGCCTGCCTTGGCCTCCCAAAGTGGTACGATTACAGGCGTGAGCCACTGGGCCTGGCCTGAAAGTTGAGCATTATTTTGAACATCCTCTCCATATTTACACTGAGGTCATAGTCTTCTTATAACACGGACTCCATGGAAAATAAAATTCTTATCTGATTTGCTTCTTATTTCTCCACATTCAATCATTTTCATTTTGTTTTGAAATTTGGTCTGCAGGCTCACTTAGAGTAGATTTTACTTCTCTCTTTATCCATCTCTTTATGATTATGCTTTCCTGTCTACAAAGTCTCCATTGCCTCCATCTGGCCTTCCGCATCTCCCAGTCCAGAACCACATCTTACATCGGGGTTTGGGAATGTGCTTTGGAGCGCTATTGGGATGTCATTGACCCATAACATTAAGCCAGTGGGAATCTTGGCTCAGCTCCTTGTCATGGGAATCTCCTATGTCCTCCTTACTCCCAGACCCATTTTTTTTTAACTTTTATTTTAAGTTCAGGGGTCCAAGTGTAGGTTTGCTACATAGGCAAACATGTGTCATGGAGGTTTGTTGTAGAGATTATTTCATCACCCAGGTATTAAGCCTAATACCCATTAGTTATTTTTTCTGATCCTCTCCCTCCTCCCACCTTTCACCCTCCAAACGTCTCCAATATGTGTTATCCCCTCAATGTGTCCATGTGTTCTCATCATTTAGGTCCCACTTATAAGTGAGAACGTATGATATTTGGTTTTCTGTTCCTATGTTAGTTTGTTAAGTGTAATGGCCTCCAACTCCATCCATGTCCCTGCAAAGGACATAATCTTGTGTTTTTTTTTATGGCTGCATAGTATTTTATGGTGTATATGTATCCATTTTTTTAATTCAGTCTATCATTGATGGGCATTTCCATTGATTCCGTGTCTTTGCTATCGTGAATAGTGCTGCAATGAACATATGCATGCATGTATCTTTATAGTAGAGCAATTTCTATTCCTTTGGGTATATCCTGAGTAATGGGATTGTTGGATTGAATGTTACTAATATTTCTGTCTTTAGGTCTTTGAGAAATTGCCACACTGTCATCCACATGGCTGAACTAATTTACACTCCTAGCATCACTTAAAAGGATTCTTTTTTCTCCACAACCTTGCCAGCATCTGTTGTTTTTTGACTTTTTAGTAATAGCCATTCTTGTCTGGTGTTAGATGGTATCACATTGTGGCTTTGATTTGCATTTCTTTAATGATGAGTGATGCTGAGCTTTTTTCATATGATTGTTGGCCACATGTATGTCTTCTTTTGAAAAGTGTGTCTTCATGTGCATTGCCCACTTTTTAATGGGATTGTTTGTTTCTTTTTCTTGTGAATGTGTTTAAGTTTCTTATGGATGCTGGATATTAAACCTGTGTGGGATACATAGTTTGCAGAGATTTTCTCCTATTCTGTAGGTTGTCTGTTTACTCTGTTTCTTTTGCTGTGCAGAAGCTCTTTAGTTTAATCAGCTCCTATTTGTCAATTTTTGCTTCTGCTGCAATTGCTTTTGGTGTCTTCATCATGAAATCTTTGCCTGTGCCTGTGTCCTGAATGGTATTGCCTAGGTTGCCTTTTAGGGTTTTAATAGTTTTGGGCTTTACATTTAAGTCTTTCATCCATCTTGAGTTAATTTTTGTAGATGGTGTAACGAAGGGGTCCAGTTTCAATCCTCTGCATATGGCTATTCAGTTATCCCAGCACCATTATTGAATAGGGAATCCTTTCCCCTTGCTTCTTGTCGTGAGGTTTGTTGAAGATCAGATAGTTGTAGGTGTGTGGTCTTATTTCTGAGTTCTCTATTCCATTGGTGTATGCCCAGACACATTTTTAAAAGCCATGGGTAAAGGTGCAGTTGCCAGTCATTTTGGTTAGGTTCCTTTTAAGATGAAGAAAACCTTCTCCCAGCATCTGACATTAAGGCATGGGCATGGAAGGGAAAGCCCAGGGGTTCACATCCTGAGGCTGACGTGCTTCCCCACTCAGTGGCCGTCCAGTTCCAGCTCCGTGGGTCTTTTGTTGAATCTTCTATATTGCTCATGAGAAGGCAGGAGGCATGACTGTAGAGTAAAGCTGTGTCTTATTGGAATCTCTGCTAATACTTTACCTGCTAATGCCGAGTGCTTCAAGCAGAGGTATTGGTCAAGAGGTGGACTCCTGTTGCCATCTCAGCTAGAAGTCATGGTTATTTCATCTTTTGCACTTCAATGTTCTCTTCTCCAAAGCAGAGAACATAGTGTCTTCCCTTCCTATTTTGGAGGTTTATCAAGAGAACAAAATGAGATAAAGTATCTGAACATGCTTTGAAAACTGTCACATTTAATAAAAATATGAAAATGGAGCATTTGAAGTCCTAAGCAATAATTTGCATCTATCTTCAAATACTTAAAATGTTGTCAGTTGGAAGGAGACTTAGCGCTTTCAATGCCTTTTGCCTCAGCATATTCAACTTGGAAACTGAGGAAACCAGGCAGTAAACACAAGTTTAATGACAATTCAAGATCACAATCTATAGGATTTGTGTTCTCTTTGACACTTGTCAAAAGGCAATATTTTGAGGGAAGTCTCATGTTTCATGTATTATAGGTTTTTGATACAAATTTGTGAGAAGTTCCTTGAACATTCTGAGTCTATTCAGAAAGTTGGGAAGTACTTTCAGATCCTATTCAATGGAGAATAACATGAAAGAACATGTTTACTTCTCATGTGGCTTTGCAGCTGGAGAGAGAGAAAAAAATAAAATAACTCTCAGGATATATGTTGGATACAAATAGTCTTGTTTCCAGACAGCCAAGTGGCGGGATTTTATTAAAAGAGACCAGATGTTTCTAGGCAGTGGATGAATTTATTGTTTCATGTTTCATTCAAATCATGCAGAACCTTGAATATGCGATGTTACCAGATGGACCTGACCAGTATTCTTTATGCTGGAAACCCTTCACATGAGCTGAAGCCCATGTCTCAGAAAAACACTTTGTGGAAATGCGGATCAGCCCAACCAGGAGAGCCCAGGGAACTGAAATTGGGCAGGTCCCATTGGGAGGAGCAGGTGTTTCTTTCTATAAATGGTCAGGGAGGGGGACGCGCAGTCCCCCAGGCTGGGTACACAGTGCAGAGAACAGGGTCACGTGTGGAAGATGACAAGGACAGCAACAGGACTGGGAGATTCTGCAAAGTGGGAAGACAAAGTACATGGTGAGGACAGAGAAGAGCTAGAACAAGGATTCTAGGGATAAGTGACTGGCAGCCGTACGCGATGCGCCATCGAATGCACAGGGGTACGTGGTTCTAGTTAGGTCCATCTAGAAGCAGAGGCATGGACTGTGCAAATGCGTCGGGTCTCAGGGGCAGACGCATGTGCTAGAAGGACAGGAGCAATGCAGGGCCTGGGAAAGCAGAATACGGAAACAAATCAGTTACTTTTTTGGGGGGATTCTACCTATTCCGAGGGCGATGCAGTATTCTTTACATGACTGAAACTTGACAATGATTTATAAAATAAACACTATCATCCTTACTATCAAGGTGAAGAAAATGGAAGTAAAGATTAATTGCAAAATTAACTATGTATCCACACATCCTGGAACAACATCCGAGACACAGTTGGTCTTGGGCAAATGGCAGTGTGCTACTCTTATACCCTCTAGAAACTCTGATTTCTGAACTCTCAATCCACTTAGGCTGCTGGGCAGAAAAATATCAATGAGGAGAGCTCTATTCACTTTATTCATCTCTGCTTGAAGATTAACATGTTTTAACCTGAACACGTATCTCTCTCTTGGACCATTATTACTAACAAAAGTAAGGAACATACCTATATTCTGAATTTCCCCAATTCTTTCTTAGGGATGCATTTTCAGTATTTTGAGTTACTTTAGATGCCAGTTTGCTTTTTTTGATATTCTATTAATTTGATAATATTTTGTCATATTTAGGCAACACTGATTCACCATGTGCAATGTTCATGTTTATACTGCCTTCCGTGTAACTAGTACACTGATATCACTTATTTTAGTTTCATTTTTGTTATAGCATCACCTTCCATCCAGGGACCAATTTCTATGTTAGTTAAGATACTGGCTGAGCTATTGTCATAAAGAGATCCAAAAATACTGTGGCTTAAGTAAGGCAGTTTACTCTCTGTGCCTGAAAAGTTTACGGCTGAGTGAGTGGCCCAGGGCTGTGGGTCAGTCGCCCTGAGATTTTCTGCATACAAGTTTTCTTCCAAAATTGCATAGATTACCTTAAGGAGGTTGGTTTCTTCTCTAGTGTTATTGATATATAGTTGTATAGTTGTCTTTTTTTTTTTAAGCCAATTACTTGTATTTCAAGGTTTTTTTTTTTTTTTTTTTTTTTTTTTTTTTTTTGCGGAGTTTTGCTCTCATTGTCGCCGAGGTTGGAGTGCAATGGCATGATCTCCGCTCACCGCAACTTCCGCCTCCTGGGTTCAAGCGATTCTCCTGCTTCAGCCTCCCAAGTAGCTGGGATTACAGGCATGCGCCACGATGCCCGGCTAATTTTGTATTTTTGGTAGAGACAGAGTTTCTCCATGTTGGTCAGGCTGGTCTCGAACTCCTGACCTCAGGTGATCTGCCCACCTCGACTTCCCAAAGTGCTGGGATTACAGACGTGAGCCACCTCGCCCGGCCTTCAAGGTTATTTTCAATTCACCCCACAGTAAACCACAAAGAATGACAAAGTCACATCTACTGACTGTCCTGTAAGCTGTGCACTATCGGAGGGGACTCTTGCCTGACACAGTTGACACAGCTCATATTTATGCAGCATGTGATGGTATTTTATATGTGTGTTATAAAATTACATATACGCCCATTATAAATACACCCATGCATTTTATACACACACACAGACACCAAAAACATACACACAGCATCTGAAATGTTAACTGATCTTACATGTTAACTTGTTACTCTGATCCCATTACCTGTATTTTATGAATTCTCACAACCTTTATAATGGGGCATGAGGAATCCTATTTATTTGGAAATTGGTTCTGAAAGTTGAAGTAGATCATAGTGTCTAATGGTATAAAAAAGTCAGAGTAAAAATAGAAAGTCTCGTCGGGCGGCCTGGTCTGGGTAAGCTTCCTGCTTGAATCAGAATTCAAAAAAGTCCTTCAATGAGGGGAAGGAAGGGCTTGGTATTTGGGATGTGGGAGGATACTAATGTATATGTACACACACACGTGCGCACACACACAAGCACCAGGGAAAACAATGAAGAGGAGGAATAGAATGAGAACCTAACAGGCTTGCGGTGAGAAGCTCAGTTGGAGAGGAAATGGGGGGAGGAGTAAGAATAAGGTTATTTTTTCTTTCACGTTGGGTTGGAAGCTGTTTAAAGGTTCGCTTTCTACATTGGTGCTTTTATGGGAGAATTGGACTTTGCACTGCTGTGAGAACTTTGTAGCACCGTAGGAAAGATAAGCGCCTGCCTCTTCCGGGAAGCGTTTGAACTGCTGGAGACCGTAGAAGGACCACCTTGCAAAGGAAAGGGATTAATTAATGGCTCAAGAAGTCAGGCGGGTTTCTTTTTTTTTTACTTCGAAGCAGGCTACTGTCTGGAAAGAACCTGCAACTGTAGCTCATCTGGATTCCAAGCTTTGCAGAATGGATTCTGTGATCCTTAGGAATCTAATGGCTTTCCCTTAGTTTCTTCATCTGTCAAGAGACCTTAAAAACAATTTTCCAGCCTGTTCTACAGGGCAACCTTGAAGAATAAAAAAGAAAACATGTTTAAAAGTGTCTGGAAAGTTGTTAAAATAAACCCGTAAACCCTTCTCTGCATGTTTTTCTCTGTATTTGGAGAGCTACCCATTTCATCTGTGTCTTTGTAGCAAATATGAATAGAACAGTGGCATAAACAGAGGAGGTGCTCAAGTCAATGCTTACTGAGAGGAAATGAAAGGAAGCATCAGAGAACCTTTCAGGAGTTTCAGCGTTCCTTTCCAGAGGCATGGGTGAGGACACTGCCCTTCCTCCTCAAAGAAACGCCTACGACAGAAAGCATTTGCAGGAGAAATGCTTTGGAAGTTCCACCTTAGGAGGCAGTGTTACAACTTCAATTTCATTATACCTCAGAATTTGTGATTTCCGAGGACACCTACTCTTGGTTTTCAAATCCGATTTAAAATAGGTGGCTCTTGCATTTAATCACGGCAAAGCTTAAGAAAAAATACATCCTATTATTTTAATAGGCGGAGACACCTACGTTAAAACATGCAAATATCCGCAGGATGAATACCTGAAGGAAGAATACGGTCTTGAAAAGTTAGGAATCTTATGAGGATACTAAAGAAAATGCCCTTTTTAAAAATTACCACATGAGAAAGCCTTTTGTCTTTCTTATTCCACTCACATGTTTCTTCTGCTGAGAGGTGACACATCACATTGCACCGGCAGTTTTGGGGTCTTAATTCCATCCAAAATTTCCCACGTTTGGGAAGTAATACCTAACTTATCTTTAAAATCCCATAGGTAGTTTCTATACATCTGTGTGAGTACTATCCTCTTCGTAAAAACACATTTCAGACAAAGGGAACTCTGTGTGTGTACTATTCATTAATTTACTCTCTTCGTTGGGTGACAAGTAAAAGGATGGCCTAATTATCCTCATGTGCCCCGTGTACAGTGAGCAGGGCCTCCCACAATGTAGTCACGGAAGTTAGAAAAAATGTTTCTGCTCTGGGATCGTTTCTACAATTGGGCTCCCTACAGAAGGGCAGGATGACCTTTGGGGTTCGTGCTTGGAAATGTTAGCTAAGGCTCCTAAAACCAGTTTTCTGAATGAACTCCAATTCCATGGAGTCTAAATCCATGCCGTGGTTTGCTGGCACCCCGGCCCCCTGGGAGAGAGGGGCTTTGTCCCAAGGAAGACAAAGCCTGGTGCCTTCTCCCAGAGAAGACTCTAGGCAAAGAGTTCAGCAGCTCCTGTTGTTTCTCCTGGGTCTGGACAAGGGACATTCTGTACCTGTGGCTGACAGGCAGGAAAAGGGCCATCTTTCCAGCGCAGCCCGGAGGCTGTGGGAGGACGTGTAAAGTGCACTTAAAAATATAATCATTAGAGGCCTGTAATAGGTGTCCTCTTTTGGAGAAAACTTCAATGCTTTGATGGCCGTTCGAGGGGAGAAAATTGTGGGCTTTAGAGCTTCTCCGCTTCTCACAAACACAGGTTCCCTCACAACAGCCGGAGCGGGGTCTTTTGTAAACAAGATGTTTTACTTCTGTTGTTGGAACTGCAATGTCTTTGCTTTGCGACACGTGCTCTTTCCTTACTAAACTCCATCGCAGGAATGCTGGAGATTCAGTGGATGGGGTTTTCCTGTCTCTCTCTCTCTCTCTCTGGTTTGTTTTTGTGTTTCAATTTTAACTTGATCTGAATAGCTATTCCACAACAGTATGCGGTAAACATTATTTGAAATTTTATTAACTACTCCATACATTGTTATTCATAAAGTAGTCTCTTATACTTTTTCACCCTAAGTTAAATAATTTGTTATTTGGCTCATATGTGTTAATAAGGTGTACTGCTGTCAGAGACAGGCAGAAGCTCTGGACTCCAGCCTCAAACCCCCTCCCTGACACTCTCCCTTCTCATGGAGTTTAGAAAATTATTTGCAGAGCCTTCAAAGGCATTCATAATGCTCAGTATATAAGATACTTACAGATGTTAGAAACAGAATGACATAAACATATAATCGGGAGAGTTCCTGCTTCACATCTTCTCTGTCTTAATGCTTTCATTTGTGATCGCCGAAGTGTTCACAGCGTTCAGCAAAACAAGTATTGACACAATCTGCATATCAATGGAGTTTTTCTTAATATTGGAGCAATAAAGTTATTACAATGCTCAGTTACAATGCATAATCTCCAGTCCCATTTCACAGACACGTTTTTAGCCTCTCCAGGGTGTGAGGTTAAGCTCCGGGGCATCTGCTTCAGCGAGGAGTACCTGGAGAGTTTCCACTCTGCCCTCGCTGCTATAAGCAACTTCAAAAATTCTGGTTCAGACTCAGTTAACGAGCGGGAGTCAAATAAGAAAAGAGTAACTTACCTCCATTATCTTTCTTTGAATGGTTTTTCCTTACAGCGCAATCAAATCCACATGGGATGACAGTTCTCTGTCACAGAGGGCATTTATAAAAATATGACCGAGACATAAAAGAAAATCTTAAAAGTGATTAAACAACTGGCAATTAGTACTAAAAGAGAAGCATTTTAGGCATGCATACAATTCTTCACAGGAGTACTTGGATTACTTCAGCTTATAATTAAAGGAAGGTTCATTTACAAAAAAACTTTGAAGTATATGGTGTTCTTTATTTGTTTAGACAGCAAGTATTTTTAAAGCACTTATATTAATACATGGTTACTTTTTCTTTTTTGTGAATCTTTATGTCCCCCCACTGAACTGTAGGCTATAATAATAACCACTGAGCATTTAAACACTTCAAGGAAATGTCAACTTCACTGGGTTCAATACTCTGATTTCATTAAGAGGAAACTGAGGCTCTGAGAATTAAGTGGCTTTTAAGGTTTACAGTGTAAATCATTGGCAACACCAGTGTGTTTTTCATGATGTTTCTTTTTATTAATCACTAACTTGTCTTAATCAATACTATTTCTATTGTATACCTTTTTCCCTTGGGATTTCGTTCAACAGAAAGCTTTGGAGTTCACAGATGGGAACCCCTGGATTCTAGAATTATCAACCAGTAAGATGGTGGATGATTAGATTTTAGAAAGGGAGTTTATTGTTGTTGTTGTTTTTGTTTGTTTGTTTGTTGTTTTTAAGAGCCTCCTTGACATTCTAGATATGCACATTTTAACTAGTGTTCAGGAGACAACACTCGCTAATTTTGTATTCAGCCCTAAGAAATGGCAATGGTGAGATTTCTTACGTGGTGATAGAAGCTCTGTGTGTGTGTGTGTGTGTGTGTGTGCAGGTGTGTGGGCATGTGTGTGGTGTGTCTGTGTGTGAGCCTCCATGAAGGTGTATGGACATGTGTATATGACACTGTGGCTGCCCTTTCTAGAAGAAAGTCGAGGCAACTACTTTCTCCCAGGGATCATCAACTCCTGTCTGGAGTGGCATAGAAAGTCCACATCCAGCAGAAGGCTGGGCGAGCCCTTTCTACCCTGGGCTGGGATGGACTAGCTAGAGACATGGCCCTGTGTGTCTCTGTGATATGCATACACTTTTGAGGGAGGTCGCATGCACAGTGAATTTGATCTACCTTGTTCCCAAATATTGTTCTTTCTTTTTAAATTTTGTTTTTATTACAAACAATAGAGATGGGGTCTCGTTATGTTGATCAGGCTGGTTTTGAACTCCCGGCCTCAAGTGATCCTCCTGCCCCAGACTCCTACAGTGCTGGGATTACAGGCATGAGCCACCTCGCTCAGGTGTTTATAAATATTGAAGGGCTATAATTTAGAAAGCTAACCTTGCACAGTCTGCAGCTCTGGGTACAAGGTATAGAGAGGTGAATTTTGGTTTAACATAAGGAAAAGTTTTTCAAAATTTAGAATTTTATTTAAAAAAAGTGAACTTCTTTGTGAATTCATGAATTGGCCATCACTAAGGTTTTAAGAGGCAAATAAAGCCTTTGCATTGGAGATGTTTTAGAAGAGTGCTCTGCCTTGGGTGGGGGCTCTGCCTGATGACCTTGCCACAGCTGCTTCCTGGGTCCCTGTCCCAACACAGCAAAACAGGCCCCACGCCCAGCCCACACAGCATGCACCTGCGGGGTCAAGGAGAAGGAGAAAGGCCGCTGCAGCCTGCTTACCGTCAAAGTTGGCTATCCAGCAAGCAGAGAGGTCCCGCTCATCAACATTCCTCCCAGCTCCAGGGTGACAGGCTCAGTGGCAGTGAATCAAAAGGGGCCTGCCTGGCACATGCAGATGGGCTCCAAGCATGGTCCCGTGGACAGAATGAGAATTGGAAGGATTCCAAATCTATGTTCTTCAGGCTACCATGTGAGCCGACATTTGAATTCCCAGAGTCTTAAAATTCTTCCTACTGAGCTTGGCACTGTGTCACAGTAATCATAACCCCCACAGCAGTCATTCTAATGAATACCATCTTTACTATCGCCATAACCGTTCCATCGTCTAGATCCCAGGTCTGAACCATGCTGACAGTGTAGGAGCTGTGGGCACCCATTGCCCAGTGGCCCTTTGGTTAGTGATCCACAAGACCAGTATGTACTAAGAGAGGACCTTGTGCTCCTCTCACTATTTCACATCGTGTTATTTTATAGTCTATTTATATTACATACTATGATAATATAGTATTTTACTTTTATTTATATTACTTATATTATGCTATTATATTACATATGGTCATGTCTTACCATGTTATAATATTATTATATTATATTATTTTAACACCCGAAGAATGGGGAAATGGCATAAGAAAAATCTACACAGTCACTCTGTTGGAGCTCTTCAGGGTGAAATAATCGAAGGAAGGTAGCCAGGCCCTTTCACACCAGAGCATCTGCACACCCACCCATTGGCCGGGAATGACGGATGACCTGCCTCCCACTGGCCTTGTGAAGGACTCTGGGGCCTGCAATGGGCTGGAGATGGATGGAGACTCAGAGGAACTTTATCTCTAAGGGTCCAGCCAGTAAGACCTGTGGTGTTGCTTGGAGACCACAGTACTGATCTCGGTTTAAGCTTGCCTGCTTCACATTTTCACCAGTGACAGATGACAGGTTCTGGGAGGGCCACTGACCTCTATTAAATTGTTTGTTTCAGAACCAGAAGGCCTGAACACTTATACATTCATTTCACAATCTCTTTACATTTTCTTTCTGTGCCTCCTTTGCCTTCTCCTTCTTCCCCATGTCTCCTTTCCCTTCTCATCTGCCCACTCCCGCTGGTGGTCCTTCCTTTACTCTGCCCTCCTGGTCCTCCCGGGACATCCCCGAGGAACCTGCCTCAGTCCCTGCCCTTCTCGGAATGCTGCTGTGTCCACCTCTCCAGCGGCTGAGAGAACCAACTTTCAGCAGAACCTTCATGTCTCATTCTGAGAAGGCAAATGCCTTCTGGCATGACTTCTTTGATTCTCATGATTCTCACTGTGTAACATTTTGTGAAGCACGGCGTGTGTCTCCCTAATTAATGTAACCCGAGTGTCACCAGCACAGGACCCCAGTCAGACGGTCTCTACTATGTCATATGTGCAAGCTGGTCACATGTTGAGAGAGAGAGATTTGAATTCCGCAGAATGAGAGAAAGAAAAAAACAGAAAAGGAAAAGGAAAGAAGGAAGGAAGGAAGGAAGGAAGGAAGGAAGGAAGGAAGGAAGGAAGGAGTGAGGGAGGGAGGGAGGAAAGGAAGGAAGGAAGGAGAAAGAATAAGGAGGAAAGAAAGAAAGAAAGAAAGAAAGAAAGAAAGAAAGAAAGAAAGAAAGAAAGAAAGAAAGGAAGGAAGGAAGGAAGGAAGGAAGGAAGGAAGGAAGGAGATAGAGATTTGAATTTCACAGCCTTAGCTAGTTGTTCCTATGCTTTTCACACAAGGAAGAAAGAAAAAGAGAGACAGAGAAATAGAAAAGAAAAGGAAAGGAAAGGAAAAGAGAACTTTAGTAATACATTTTTAGTTCAACCTTAATCTGAGGTCTTTTGTGAAGGGCAAAAACAAAAAACAAAAAACAAAAAAACAAAAAAAAAAAGCCCTATCAGGCTTAGTAAGCAGAATGATCTCTTTACAAACTCTTTGCTGGGCTGGTATGGAGGTCTACATATTTTCTTGTGAGACAATGGCAGATTTTATGCAGCCTGGGATCCAGTGACTGTGATGTGTTTTACCTTAACTTTAACGAAGACTTTAGTCCTTCTGCATTGGAAAGTATGAGAGGACTTTCAAGCACTTCACAAATATGTCCTTCTTATGATGCCTTTCCATTCAGAAAGTTTCAGAAAAAGCATCTTCCCCAAACACTGTGCGCGCAAGGTAAAGACAGGTGGAGCAGGTGCAGCCCCAGAGGGAAGAATGCGGATCGGAATTTTTTTTTAGCAGAAGGGTTTGCAGATCACATAGAGACAGGGAAACATCACCAAGGACAGGGCATGTATCACAGGTTGCTCAGAAGTCTCCAGAAGGCCTGTGAGGGAAAAGGAAAAGTTAAATAGCGCACCAATCACCGTACCAACTGAAGAAGGGCAAGTGTGCTTAATGCGTTTACTGGGCGATTCTGATTCCTGTCCCAGGATGGGGGCAGTGGACGCCCACAGCTCCCTCGTCAAAGCCTCCTCAGGGCTTCAAGAGTCTCCTACACTGAGAGCCTGGACTGAGCACTGCAGAGTCTTTAATGTGGGCCTCTTTTGTTTTTGCTCTTTTCCTTCCCACCTTCATTATATTCCTTCATGAAATGCTCCTAATATTTTGAAATAATCCAGATATTTAATTTCCTCAAAAGTATTTTTTAGTGATGTCTTCTATTACGTCTCTGAGCTCTTAATTTAAAAATGCTGTCAAACACCTATTCCTTGAACACTACCACATTCTCATATGTTCATATTAACAAAAAGATACTTTATCAAAGAATATAATAAAATTACAGATTTAAAGAAAATCGTCAGCATCCTATTCAATTGAATCCGGCTTGCTGTATCCCACATTCATTTTTTAAAGGAAATATTCCATTGCATTTTAGATATGTAACTTTTTTGAGAATATGGGATGTATACTCTAATAGCAAAGTGCATGCTTCCCTTAGCACAAACTCCTGGTTGCACTCTTTACTTGTCCTCTTAGAGTAAGATAAAGCCTGTCCAAAGCTTAGCAGAGTCAAAGCAAACTAACTTGGAAACACATTTCACGGTAAGTGGCAGACGGGTTCTTTCCCTCTCTCAAATCCTAGCCCCGGGGTTTCTTAGAATTCAGTTGATTGTTTCTTTGGGGAGGAGGAACCTTCTACATTCCTCCTGAAGCTTTTGGACTCTCCCTTTTAATCCTTTCTCAGGTGGCTCAAGTCACAAAGACGCCCTCTGCCTAAGAGCAGGCTCCCTCTTGCCCCAGCGAGATGCCTCCTGACAGTGCCTGACGGCTGCAGGTGCTGGGGCTGAAGTGACTTTCAAATTTCACAAGGCCCTTTGGGTTCCTAGTGCTCTGCTGGCACCTTCTGTGCCTAGCTCTTGTGTCTAGAAAAGGCCATCTTTGTTAGCAAAAGGCCCTATCATTTCCGTGAGTTTCTTTAAATGGCCACGTGTGAGCTGCTCTTCTCTCAGTGCCAAGGCCACGGCACATTCTCTTCTTCTCTGTCCTGGAGGATGCGGATTCTGCAGCATCCCTCACAGAGATAAATGAAAAAATGCGGGTTATAGATTCTCAAAGGAACTTTTTTTTAAAAAGAAAATACAATCAGGATAGATCCAGCAGGGAACCCACGTGTTACCGTTTCAGGGGTGCAAACACTTCCTCCACGCTCTATCTTACTGTGTGACCTCAGCGAAAGCCTCACATCCTGTCTGGGCCTTGGTGTTTTCACCTACAGACTAGGCCAGGTAAAGGAGAAATTCCTACACCATTTTGTAGTCTGCAAATGGAATGGGTCTGTAAAAATATCACACAGCCCCCTTTCCTGGAGGATGACGACGAAGAGCTGAGTTCTATCATGCCCTCAGCGGGATGTGATGCAGCGTCTCTGAACCAAAGAGCCGGTGCAGGGGTGCCTCGGGGGCGGTTCTGTGCAGTCGGAAGAACTTTGGGAAGATCTCTCTTCCTCCTCCCTCAATCTCTGTGTCGAAAAGCCCACGGTTTGCTGGTTTTTCACGCCAGTGAGCCAAGACATTACATTGCATAGCATTTCAATTAATAGTCTGTAGTTTTCATTTCGGACACCAAAAATGTCAGATTTAGGAGAATTCCTATCCGGTCCTGTCGTGTAATTTGCATCTACAGAGATAAGTATGAAAGTGAGGCGAGTGAAACGTGTCTACCAAGTGCAGGGTAGGAAATCACTTCCTTCTTACTCGCAACGCCCACGTCCAAAACTGCCCTTGTCAGTCCACCAGGGGGCGCTGCCTCACTGAAAGGGGAGGGCGGTGCGCCTCCCATCAGTTGACTGACGCCAGCCCAATGGAAGGCGCCGGGCCCCAGGCCCCCAGAGCTTTCTCCAGGGCCGTCCTGTTGGCTATGTCAGGAGAATTACATTTTTGAAAAGTGCAAATACAACATTTTGATTTGAAAATGATTGTCGATGAATACACAATTTTCATAGCTATAGTAATAGCAAATTACAGCAAATCCATCATAATAGCATTCTAATATATATCAAGTTTTATTAAGTTAAAAAAGAATTCTGGAAAATAGGGAAATCTCTGCCTAAAATAAAGTTGTCCATCTTGAAAATTTTCTGTCATTTCTTTCCCCAGTAAAGTCCATCAAAAGTAACAGAGGCCGGTGGACAGTGCATAGGAATCCTGGCTTTTTTAATCTTAATGATGACATTTGGTCGTGTCTGTGAAAGAGAACACAGCTAGATTTAATGCCATTCTCAAGCCTGCAAATTCTAAGTTTGAAATCAAAAAAATACCACCATTTCCCATAATTTTAATGGATGACAAAACATTTACATGATACAAAGAAAAACAGGAATAATCTACATGGCTTGTGGGTTGGAAGATTCAGAACATCCGGATATGAAAAGGCTGGAAGAGAAGACCATTTTCAAAAACATACAAATAAGCAATATATTCCTTACACTCCAACTTGTTCTGGCCTTAAACAGTATCAAAAGGATGATTTCCCTTTTGGAAAATCATATAGACAGTTAAAATAAACATCTAAGTACTATTCAAAAAAAGCTAATTTGTTTGTTACTTTGAAATGCAAGTTTTTTCGGGTGTACTCTGTACTTCTTTCTCATACCAAATGACTTAAGCTGGGCTCATGTTTAACTTAAAAGCATTTAATAGAAAATCTAAACTTTGGCTTATTAGGATACCACAAAGAACTTATTTTAGAAAGTGTGAACACGTAGAAGTTTGTTTTTAATTTTAGTGTCCAATTAACATAAAACCAAGGTACTGTTTTTGAAAGTATTAAAAATAATCATCATGAAAAATATAGGCTGTCTATCTTTCTTTTGTTCGCCAACTTCTGTGACCCAGACATATTACCTCTGGCATCCTGCACAGTTACTTGAGATCCCTTTCTTCTGGTCTTTTACTCACCCTGGGTGCTTATATTTGTGTGTGCGTGTGTGTGTGTGTGTGTGTAGATGCATAAGGAAAAGATCACATAGCAAAGTAAAAGTAGACTTGGATTTATTTCTGACATTAGCTTAAAACCTGTATCTTTATTTTCCTGATATAAAAGAATTAGACCCAGTGGTCTGCAATATTCCTTCCAAAACTCAAACTCATTGGATCTATGAAAATTAATGTTGTATAATTGCGTGACCACTCTCTTGTTTCCTAGAGCTATGGTAGTATGTGGTACCAGCAGTACGCTAGCTCTGGAACATAGAAGTTGCCTAGTAAGTATCTGTTTGTTGAATGAATCACCACCATTGGGTCTCTAAGCTCTAATATTATTATTGCCTGGGGGCAGTCCTTATCTCTCACTCTCTCTCTCTCCTGCCTATATTAAATCATGTTTCAAAATATCAATGCTCTTCCCTTGTTGCCTCTGTTGCACAGGTGCTCTTAACTTCAATAATTCTTGCTTTCCACCACCATATTTTTCTAAAAATGTAAAATATATATACACTGAAGTCAAGATTTTGTTCTGGTAGAGCCTGAAAAGAAGGTTAGCATGGGTTAGTGAATAGATTGAGACTCAAGAGAGGTGTCAGGTAAACATAGACGTGACTGACTGTATGAACCTGTGTAAGTCTGGAGGCCTCGAATTTCCCAAATACACTACATCAACAGTGCTGACCCTCCACAGCAACACATACCTGACAATAGAGACTCCATCTTTCAGCAGAGATTGGCTGCCAGGAAAGAAGACATTATTCTAGGCCATTTGTTCCTAGCCATTTTCCTTATTTCCTTAAAAATATATCTTTAAATAATAAAAAGAAAAAGCAAGTGTGATCGTAGAGATGAGGAGACCCTGTCAAACTGTTTCTGTGCAGAAAACACCTAGTGACTAAGAACCTGTATGAACATCACATGCTAAATTGTTACTTATTAATTTGTCATGCCCTGGGACAGAATTTTTAAATAATTTGAAATATACAACGCATACCATACCTAAAGAGGGGTTTTAATTCCATTCAGAATCATTCTTGCCCCATCTATTTAAGAAATAGACTTTACAAAATTTGACCATTTAAAAAAATGCACAGGGGCCGGGGGTGCAGTGCCTCACAACCGTAATCTCAGCACTTCAGGAGGCGGAGGTGGACAGATCACCTGAGGTCAGGAGTTCGAGACCAGGCTGGCCAACATGGTGAGACCCTGTCTCTACTATAAATACAAAAAGAAAAAAAAAGTAGCCGGTTGTGGTGGTGCATGCCTGTAATTTCAGCTACTCAGGAGGCTGAGGCGGGAGAATCATTTGAACCCAGGAGGTCGAGGTTGCAGTGAGCCAAGATCACGCCACTGCACTCCAGCCTGGGCGTCAAAGTGAGACTCCATCTCAAAAAAACAAAAACAACAAAACAAAATGCACAGACCTGTCTTTGGTATTTTTCCATCTAGATTGAGAATAGAGCAGAATCTGGCCTCAGAATGCTTATTCCTGATCTCCCATGCATCCTAACAGTATTACAAAACAAACAAGTACACAAACTGTTCTGTTCTTTTGGAACTTGGTAATTAAAGTAAACCAAATAACTATTCCAGGTGCATTAAACCCAAGTGCCAATGTCTGAGATAATAGTCACAAGGTTGGCTACCCTGCAGTGTGGGTATAAGAGCTGAATATATATTAATAATGATTGCTAACCTAGGCTGTTAATTTTTTAGACACCACTGTTTATTTCACTCTTCCTTGACTTTCTGCCTTCTTCTTCTTTTTTTTTTGTCTGTTTTTCTTTTTATCTTTATTTTTATTTATTTATTTTTTTACTTTGTTTAACCAGGAAGCTGGTTTTGGATTCTATTACTTCAGAGCAAATAGCAGAAATACTGTAAACCTTTTTGGTGTGAATATTCTCAAAACCCCAAGACCTTAGGGAAACTTAGAGGGTTTGGGGAAGAGGTGAATATAACAGAGAAAGGGATTTGCAGGATATGAGGATATTTTCTTAGATCTACAATAGGAATCCATTTTCTATATTGGGGAGTTCCTACCACTGTGTATGATTCTAAGAAGGAGGCAGACGGCATGTCCTATCACAGAAGAAAAAAGAGAAGGCCCATTTTTTGGCGTCCGAGGAAGCTTTGGCAAGGCCCCAGCAGCGACAGCCTGAGGCAGTGGTAGGGGCTTCGTGGTGTCTCCTGTCCTTTCCAGGCCAGAGGCTCCTACCTAGGCTCCTGAAAGCCTCACCTCCTTTTGGTCTTGTCCGTCACGGCCTGGGTCTGCAGGTTTCTGGGTCATTTTGTGGCTTGTAAAGAAAGACAATGACGTCTATTAGAGAAACAAATTTGCTTTATGTACTCCACCAACACTGCACACATGGATGTTTCTGGAGACCAACATGTTAGCCACCCTCACTGAGCCCAGTTTTAATCCATAATCCATAACCTCAAATGAATCCTCAGTGCCCAGCAATCATGGCAATTCCATGACCCAGCAATTCTCCACTATCAAGAACCTCTTTGCACCCTTAAGAGTTTTCATTTCCATGGGTAATTTCTATGGGAATTAACTGTATTAATAATTAAGACTGAGAACTGTTGGAATATGTATTTATTATAAGCCTATGACATATTAACACAACACATTTTTACGAAAATTTAGTGAGAAGAACAGCATCGAGGTTTGCCAGTCTCCTTGTTGTCAGGCTGAATGCAATGTAGCTGGGTCCCATCTCCTCCATTGATTTGTTGCAACAAGTGGTTAGGTTGAAGTAGATTCAGAAAGATGTGAGAAGAATTTTAATAACCTTTTATGATACTTGTGTATATCCTTCTCTGATATTGCAAAGAAATTTGAAGAATATAAATTTCTGAAAGGTGAGTTGCAGTGAGGAAATCTGGAACTTTATCAGCGAACTTTTTGTCCTCCGTTGCACTCATCTATCATGGACTTTGAAGGGGTCTTTCACCTATGTGAGATTTCATAACATCATGCATTGGCCCCTTGAAAACATTGGTTCACCGAGTTATCCAGATTTTCCACATGTCCACATATTTCATTATCCAATGGCAAAAATATTACACACCGGTTATTATCACAGCCCATCTCATCAGAAATATCTTCAAATGTGGAGACACTGTCAGGCTCAGATGAGTGGATACAAGTTTTCCATGTTTCTGATCTTCACTTGAAAGTTGAAATATTATCATTGGCAAGAAACCCAGCCAGTTGTCTTTCCTTGAAATGACAGGTTCACTTTATTCATTTTCAAGAAAATATCTGCCAATCCCCAGGTTGGAGTAGCCGGTTTGTCTGTCAGTCTTCCTTTCAAATAGAAAGTGTCCCATGAAAAGAGCAGCCAATTCACCTGGAAGCTCAAATACTTGTCAAGATCTTTTCCTTGACATGAGCGTGATAACCACCATGCTTTGGCATGCAGCGGAAGTGCTCAAAACACACCTCACACTTATCACACAGAAGAGCAAAAAGATATGTACATAAGGGTTGACATTCAATCATATTTACAATCTTTATAGCTTCATCGGGGGTATTAAGGGAAACTGGAATATGTGTATGTGTGTCTATGTATTTACATGTTTTTTCACTGCAAACGCATGGCAGGAAGAACACAATGGCCATTAGTACAATTCGATTCCACTGCCTCAATTCCGCTTGGGCCAGCCGTTTTACTCACTGTTGTTTTTGCACTGTTAGTGTAAACATCAACATGATGAAACAAGCAAATAACATCTTAATTTTCTTATAAAAGTAGTTTTGACTTCACAGATATCTTGTGGAAGTCTCAGGCACCCCCAGGGATCTGCAGACCTGCCTTGCTATCCCAGGGCAGCCATCTAGAGCTGCAGATACCTCCTCTCTCTCACTCATTTCTATCTGGTAATCTGATTCTATGGTACATTTAGATGCAATCTGGAGAGACCTTCCATCTGCCCCGTGAGCCCGTCCCATCTTCTGACTCCTTCTGGAGCTACGGTGAAGAAACATTTTGTATTAATGCTTAACTTCTTCATTTCAATTGCCATTGAGGTAGCCTAATAATATTCATAAGTAAATATTGGATTTTAGTTTGCAATAGAAAAACCTACCATATAATATAATATGTTTATACAACTAATAATTAATTAGTTAAAATATGTATTTTTAAACAAATTAACCTTGGTAGAGACCACGTTAAGAATGTCTGAGTTGAAGCTTTCAAAAAATAAAATCTTTTATTAAAATTTTTTTAATAAACATAAACTACAAGGTAGAACATTGTTTGAAAAAGTCATATTTTAACAAAATTGTTTTAAATTTTTTGGCACACACTACCGATTATTTTAAATAGCTTTTCCAAATGGGAACTATTTGACATTGTTCATATATACTAGCACAGAGGGGCCAGCACAGCCTGCTAGCAAAGCAAAGCCCATGCCCCGCTCCCCGACCTCTAGAACTGTGCAAGAGGTTTTGACAAACAAGGGGTGATCAAAGGAATTTCAGCTGGGGTTGGACAAGCAAACACACAGCATAGCCACCTTGAGCTCACTCTCTCGGTACTGCTGGATTCCTTGGTGAAAAGCAGGATGGAGTGGGGAGATTTGGTCAAGGATGACATTGAATACCTTGGGAATCGTAACACACCCAAGTCGCTCAACCTACCTTTTAAGAGCCTTTAGACCATCTGGGGCTGCTTGGGGGACATGAGGGTGGAGCGTGGCTTTCTCTTCACCGTGGGGCTACTTTGCTCTTGGGAGAGATTCGCACGTCTGGTAAGACGCTGGTATACGACTGCATCTACAAGAGGACGTATTTTCCCTGAGGAGGATTCACACTTGCAATCAACATTGCAAACAGCTCGGGGAACAACTCAGTGTTGCTCATGTTAAACCACCCTTCACTTCTCTGTTTTTAATGATTTTTTTTCTCCTTGCATCAGTGACAATCAACTCAACCACATATCCTTCCACATGATCTGTTCAGTCATTTTATTCTGTTCTGAAGTCCGGCATTCAGTCATTCAACAAATATTTGGTAAACTGGAAAGTTGGTCTTCCAGTAAGTTTCAGCATCCTGAGACTTTTGTTAAATCAGGTAACCCACTAGAGACAAGAGAAACACGTAGTTTATCATTTAGTAGGAAACACCTGCAACTGGATTATTGCATGATTGCATTTGTCTACACAATATAATTTGTACTAAACATTTTAAAATGACAAGTAATGTAGGTTTTATATTAAAAAGCATAAGCAGTTTTCAAAATAAGGATGTGGCAGTAATATTGAGGCTGTATTGCATTTAAGTGGGCCAGATTCACAAACATGGCTAGGAGAATAGCAAAGGAGTGATGCACACAATTATGCTTGTCTCTTTAAAATTTCGTGGCTCCTAATAGCAGAATCATCTGCTCACACCATCTGCCAGCTGTGATGTGAGGAAAAATAGCACGTGCAGGTACCATAATATACAATCTAATTAGTGGACTAAACTTTAATTTATTGGAGAAATTGTAAATATAAAAACAATTATAATTTAACAAATCTATTCTTTTGCTGCTTTAATGAACACTCTGCACGTGCTGGGTTATTATGCATAGGTTTCTTTTTTGTGTTATATTGCAAGCTACCTTCCTTAATACATCACAGGGACAATGAAATTGCACTGTACACCGGTCCACTCATTTTCTCTGCGTTTGCAATCATAATCAGAATGCACTCGACAGTGGAACAGCTTCATTGCAAATAGAAGTAGAATTGAAAAGTTCTTTGCCAATTTGGCATTAATTCCGAGGACAGCTTGAGGGCTTACCAGAGATAAGCCGTCTCTGATGGCTTTTCAGCCATTGAATAGAATGATTTAAAATAATCTGTCCAGTGACTGCTTTCCCTGGATTTTTCCTCCTCTTCTCTCCTACTTCCCCTTTTTCAAAATGTTTCATCTTTTCCTTCTGTTCCTCTGCCACCTCCTTTTCCTCCCCACCTCCACCCTTCCTCATCCTTCTCTCCCTCCTACTTCTTCTTCTTTTCTTCTTCCTCCTTCTCCTTTTCCTTCTCCTTCATAAAGCTTTATGGCCATCATTGTCCATCTGAATATGAGACATGTTAAGAGGTGTGGACTGCTGAATGGGTCATCAAATACTTTTGCACATTAATGTTAAAACAACCTTTTAGTTAAATGGTGGTATCTTTTAAAGAAAGGGGTTAGATGATTCCATATCAAATTTGATTATTTGGGGAACATGAGGTTATGTGGGTTGAAATTAAGTTGGGTTTTGCATTGCACGTGAGCTAAGACTTTCCTGTTCTAGATTCTAAATGTACTCTAAAAAGTGTTATTCACTAGGTAAAATGGACCTTGAATTAAAAAAAATGTTTTGGAGATGGACCTTTTTGTTACCTAAAGACCTACCACAGGTTTGTTCACTCTTTATGGCTTCCTAGATGGCCTTGCACATAGACAGGACAGGTGACTGCCCCTGTGATTTAGTGTCACTGTTTAAGGAGTGCCCTGAAACTCAAGGCATGCCTGGACACACCATGCTTACATGGGAGTTGGCACAAGCTTGGACTTCTGGCTAACACTCCATGTGATAGATGGGGATAGCGTGTTTGGATGGACTGAAAACAGGTTTATGCAGGGGAAGGCAGGACATTATAGGGTAACAGAGGTGGTGAGAAGATCCTCAGAGGAAAAATAAGAATTAAGGCTAGGAAACAACAGTTTCAATAAACTAGACCTGCCTCCCCCTTGTACCTGGGATTGGTCCAGGGTTTTCTACTGTCACAGAAGCAAGAACCAGGCAGCTGGGGTGTGTGGCAGTTTGAAAACATGTCCACCATTGTTTGCAACACTGCCTTTCTTGAGCTGGAGATTAATTCCTTCCACCTTACCTGTGGGAGAAAGAAAAAGTGTGTGACTTATGAGACAAGATCAGAAAGTTACTTCTGCTTCCCCTCGCTCGCTCTCAGATCATGTGCCTGGAGGGAGTCAGCCGCCCTGCCTGACAGCCAGTCTCTCCCACCCTGTGCGTGCACCACTGTGGAAGCACTTTCTCCGGCTCTCCACGCCTTCAAACGTCTGCAGCTCTGGCTGACACTGTGTCTGCGGCTTCTTAAGAGACTCTAAGCCAGAACCACATGACCAAGCTTCTTCTGAATTCCTTACCCAAAGAAACTGTCAGGTAATCGTATTTGTTGTCACTACAAACTAAGTTTTGAGGTAATGGTTATGCAGCGATAGATAACATGGGTTAAATACCCCGGCTCTATGTCCAGCTCTTCTATGTGACACAGACACATCAATCCCCTGGCCTCCATTTTTCTAGCTTCAAAACTGGATTATATACTTCACTTGATGACCTCTGTTAAAAAAAATAAATAAGGAAAAAAACCAAGTTATGTATATATTGCCTCTCTTTCAATGTCATTGTGATGATTAGCTATAGCAATGTGTATGAAAGCCTTTGGTAGAAAGTTTTAAACATATAAGCTCCCCTGCCTCTATTTCCCATGACTATATGGATGTCGGGTGGGCACAGTGACTCACATGTGTAATCCCAGCACTTTGCGAGGCTGAGGCAAGAGGATGGCTTGAGCTCAGGAGTTTGAGACAACCCTGAGCAACATGGCAAGACCCCATCTCAAAAAATAATCATAATAAAATAAAATAATACAAATTTTAAAAATTAAAAAGTAATATGGTTGTGAATGATGGCAGAGACCAATCTAGGTACACATGACATCATAAGCACCTACATGGTAGCTCCAAATCAGCCCTTGGGTCTACAGCCCATGGCATATTTTAGGTATATAAAACATGTTGAATCAAGGATAATGACTCATATTTCTTTCTTAGGGTTATACTATGGTCTGAATGTTAGTGTCCCCCCACCCAAATTCATGTGTTGAAACTTAATCCTAATGCGATAGTATTAAGAGGCAGGGTCTTTGGGGACGTTATTAAGTCATGAGAGATTAGCGCTCTTACAAAAGAGATCAAAAGGGCCATGTTTATTACACAGCAAGACGACGCCATCTTTGAAGCACAAAGCAAACCCTCACCAGGCAATAATTAGCTGATTAGCTGGCACATTAAGCTTGGACTCTCTAGCCTCCAAAATCGTGAGCAATCAATTTATGTTGTTTATAAGTTACCTAGTCTAAGGTATTTTGTTATAGCAACAAAAAGGACAAGACAGGTTTCAACCCTAACATTTCCCATTAGGATTCCAAAGGCCATACTTAAAATGTCTTGTTGCTTCTTTCTCATTGTTAATAAATATATTAATCTTATAATAGCTGTAATAAGTCTTTCCAATAATTTCCAGTAATAAAAGAAATTTGAATTACTTGCTGAAGTTAACTGTTAACTGAAGTTAACTGACATGTTTTATGTCATAGGGGTTAAGAACATGTGAGTCCACGCTCACTCTCTTCTGACTTTTCTCATCCACTCCCTCTAATTACAATCACATCCTAAAGGTGTAACTTTCTTTTACTTTTTTTGTCATCTGTTCACTCAAAGTCTCCACATTGAGGGGACATTTTGGCATGGATAATATTCAGGTCATGTGACCCAATATAGTTGCAAAAGCTTTTGGCTGTTTTGCCTGATGGACTTCATCTCATCTGCACTTCTTTTTTCCTATTCACTGTCGCGAAGCCCACGTGATCTAGCCTCACTCACACCACTACTGACATTGTCTCCCCAAAGGCCAATGCTCACAATTCCATGACTAACTCCAAGAACGTTTTGTGTCTTTGTTTTGTTTGAGTTTAGGTAGCACTGGGCCTTGTGGCCTGCCGCCCAGTTCTTGACTCTCTTGCCTCCTTCCTGGGTTTACGTGAAGTTGCTTTTCTTTCCTGGTTCTCCTCCAACTCTCTGAGGACTTCTTCTTCTTCTTCTTTTTTTTTTTTTTTTTTTTTTTTTTTTTTTTTTTTTTTGAGATGGAGTTTCAATCTGTCACCCAGGCTGGAGTGCCCTGGTAGGATCATGGCTCACGGCAACCTCCGCCCCCTCCGTGAGTTCAAGCGATTCTCCTGCCTCAGCCTCCTGAGTAGCTGGGACTACTGGCGCCTGCCACCATGCCCGGCTACTTTTTGTGTTTTTAGTGGAGATGGGGTTTCACCATGTTGGCGGGGCTGGTCTTGAACTCCTGACCTCAAGTGATCCACCTGCCTCAGCTTCCCAGAGTACTGGGATTACAGGCGTGAGCCACCACGCCCGACCCTCCTTCTTTGTATCTTTTGCAGGAACTTTATCTGCTTCTAGTTTCTTAGATATTTCTGTCTTTAACACGTTGGTCTTCTTCCTAGGAGGAAGTCTACACTTCTGAGCACATCTCTTTTCCAGGGCAGTCTTCAGTTGGCATCTCTGTTTCCTGTTCAACAAAAACTTCCCACCAGTCTATAATTACACGGGAAAGGAGGACTTTACCGGTGGTGAGTCCTTTGTCCTCCTCTGCAGTTTCCAGCACTGTGATGTGTATGAAACAGGAAACTGGTGTCTCCCAGTGAAGGGCACTCTTTGCTGCGCCCCTAGGGAGCCACGTGGCAGAAATTTCCTTCAGAACTGGGGGCTAGAAAAGGCCCCGCTTGTTCCAAGAAACAAACCTTTATCTCGGTCTCTGACAAGTATGAATTATAAATTAAAAGCTTTACTTTGGCAACAAGCAGGATTATCATTAAGCGTAGGTGCCAACTGCAGCAGGCCTCCTGGTCTGCGTCTCTGAGTGTTTCTTTTTCCTGATCTCCCTTTCTATCTTTGTTTGATCAAATTGTATTGATTTACTAAATGTGCTCTTCTACTTTGTTTTTTAAAGGATGTGGTATGTATTCATTTCTTCCCCGCATATCTGAGTGTCTTTTTTTTTGTCAGATACTGAGCCAGGTATCCACCCATTCTGAAGGACATGTTTCTTAACTTTCAAAGGACTTTCTGAATGTTAGAAAACAGAAAAAAAAAAAATCAGAAAATTATAATAACCTATCATTTCAGCTGGAATGGAGATGAGTTCAAGGTAGAGTGAAATACAGGGGAGAAACAGAAGCACTAGTTGGTGGCATCAGGAAAGGGATAACAGGAAGCTTGGACAAAATTGGAAGAACTATAGGAGTTTTTCCAGGAGCTAAGCAGGTGAACCACATTCCAGGCAGCCAATCGCAAAGGCAAAGGAAAGGTTGCACAAGAGCTTGATAAGGTCAGAGGACTGGAGTCAAGTCCTTTTGGATCATAGAGTCATGGAATTAGTATAAACAGAGACCCCAGAGCCAGAGCATGAATATTCCAGTATGATTTGCAAATAGCAGATTTCATTATGAAGAATACCATTAAAAAAAACTTTAGGCAATGGAGTGACATTGCATTTTCATGTTTGCAGTGTGTAAAAATAAAGTTCATAAATGTCAGCTTAATTGAAGGAAGTTTTAAGCTATCAGGAATGATATTCATTGTGGAATTAGAGTGCATACCAGCATTTGCTAATAAAATAGGAAGCTAGGCGCCTGACTCAAACTGGTGTGATAACTTAATGGCCTTCCTTAGAGTATAAGGTATAAGCAGTCTTGGTCTACGTCCACCTTGTTTATATTTTGTTGACATATTGTTTATTGATGCCTGACTTTGCTAATCTTGGCCAAAAAGTTCAGAGTACTTTAAAAGGTCTCCTTACTGTGCGTGGTGGCCAAGACACATTGGAAGACTTCTGCAAGAAGCTAGCATTTGGATCTGGGGAGATGATACTCTTCTTGGAATTCAGTCTATTTTGATAGCATGTGGAGATTGATTTGATAATCTACAAAAATGCACATGAATGTCCCATTCATTTTTCAAGGGGATAGTAACCTTTTGGCTCAAGTGTTATCCAGCTGCAAGGAGAAAGCAGCATCCATCAGAATGACATGTACTGCAGAGTAACATATTGCTTGGCACCGGGAACACAAAGATGAGCTCTGTCCCGGCTACTGAGAGCACATAAAACATGCAAATAAATGCACCAAAGTAATGAATGTGGATGCTCAGCTTTGTTACTCCTGGGCTTTCCACCCCTGTGCTTCATGGAGTGAGACATTGACTTTTATACTGGAAAAAGTTTCTGCTTCTCATCTCTTAGCTTCTCCTTTCAGCTTCAGTAGATGTTGGCCTCATTATTTTACTGTGCTAAACTTGTTGCTTCTAGCTCAATTTTCTGTGTGATAGAGGTGGTAATCGATCTTTGCCTTTAGTGTGAATTCTCTCATATATTTTCTTGTGTTCTTTTGTTTCATTCATTCACTATTTTAGTTAATCAACCAACAAATGTTTATTGAGAGAACAGGTTTTGCCAAGTACTTGGCTTGGGATTCAGGGACTTAAATACACATGAGGCATAGTCCTGTCTTTGCAGACCCCACAGTTTAGCGGAGATGAATAGGTGAATGATCACAATGCATAGGCTTCATGTAGTAATGTATTATTTGAACAGAAGTATTAGTTAGTAAATAAATCAGTAAGTTCCAATATATGTGTGTTGCCTGAGTTTGGGTATGAGTGGTTGCCTTCACCAGTTTCCATAGTATTTAGAAGAGTGATTCTCTTGGAATGAGGAGAGTTAAACTGTTCTTGGAGCTTTTCCAAACTCCGTAAGCTCTCTTGTAAACTCTCCTCCACAAAGACTGAATATCACTGCTGTAAAGCAGTGGTTTTCAACTGGGGCCAAACTGTACCTGTGATCAAAGACACATCAGAACGTCTGGAGACGTTTTTGCTCGTCATATTTGGACAGGGGTGGGATGCTACTGGCATCTAGCGGGTAGAGGCCAGGGATGTTGTTGAATATCATACAATGCTCAGACCAGTCCCCCACACCTAAGAACGCTCTGGACTATGATACCGATAGTGACAAGACTGAGAAGCCTTATTGTAAAGCAATGTGTAAGGTGGAACCACAGCATGTTACTCAATGGCAGTGAAATATGTTCTATAACATGAAAGACATCTTCATTTAGATTTTCAGTTCTCTATGTCCAAATCAGTTCTTATGTTCCAGATAAAAGGCCGTCTTATATTTAACCAATTTCTGAATACAGAGAGATACCCTTCGTTGCCTGAAAGTTCTTCCTAACCTGATTGATGGCAAACAAGGTCCTATAAGCCATCAGCATGGGCTTCCTGGGCCCCAGTCTGAGTTATCATTAGGGCTTCCCCTCCGAGGGCCCTTTCTCCTTCTGGGTTCCTTGTCACTCAGATGTCGCCTTGCAGCTGCTTCCTGTCCACCCCGCGGCAGCTGCCATTCTCACCTGCTGCCTACGACTCACTGTTGCCCAGTCTCTGTTTCTCTCTGTGTCACCAAGTGATATCTAATCATATAATGAATCAGCTTATAAAATGTTTAATAAAAGCTTTGCAAGTTATGACCCCTGTCACCAAGTGGTCATAATTCCTAAAGCCAATCTTAGATAGCCTGGGTTTCAGTGATCTTAGCTCTGGGAGACTCTCAGAACGTAAGTCTTGCTTTCACAAAATGTTCTCCCTTTTGTTGAGAAACATCTGTACATTCCTCAAACCCTGGGGTCCCAGCATGTTTGAGGGATTCCAGCCAATGCTGCAGTGAGTGCCTCCCTCACTACCATGCACCCTGGTTTAGGGGGAGGCAGTAGAGAAATCCTTTGATTCTGCATTTGCTAATGGCAATTCCTTACTTTTCCAGAACATGCTCTACCAGTGGCTTGGTGACTGGACAACTCTTTTCTTACTTAATGAATATCCTGAAAGCTCAGCTGACCATTCCAAATGCATATAATAATACAATATAAAATAACATTATTAATAATAATAATTGTTATTTACATAGATAATATGGCATTTCAGACCCTGACAAAAATTAGATCATTGTGGTTTTCTTTGACATGCCAAACATTTGGAAGCTAGTATTCAGATTGATTTGACTTTCATTGTTACCTTTACTTTTTTTTTTTTTTTTTTTTGAGACAGAGTCTTATTCTTTCGCCCAGGCTGCTGTGGTGGAGGGTGCCTGTAATCCCAGCTACCTGGGAAGCTGAGTCAGGAGAATCACTTGAACCTGGGGGGCAGCAATCTCGGCTCACTGCAACCTCTGCCTTCTGGGTTCAAGTGATTCTCCTGCCTCAACCTCCCGAGTAGTTGGGATTACAGGCACCCTCCACTATGCCAGGCTAACATTTGTAGTTTTTGTATTTTTAGTAGAGACGGAGTTTTGCCATGTTGGTCAGGCTAGTCTTGAACTCCTGATCTCAGGTGATCTGCCCGACTCGGCCTCCCAAAGTGCTGGGATTACAGGCGTGAGCCACCATGCCTGGCCTAGTATATGTTTTTATTCTTCTTCATTATCTTAGACATTATTATTTGATTCAACATAATAACAGTCATCATGATGATGATTAATGTTTATTAGCCTCTTACTATGCACCAGTCATTTGCCTAAATGGTTACATGACATTGCTTTTTATTCTCCCAAAACCCTATGTGGTTGATGCTTTTATTATCTCCAATTGGCCAAGAAGGACATTATTTCAGAAAAGTATTATAGGTATTCCTAAGGCTGTAAAACAAGCGGAAGAGCTGGAATTTGAACCCAGTTCTGTCTGAAATCACCACCACCCAATGGAGGATTTGATATGAATGAACAACATCTTTCTTCTTATGTAATCATATAATAAATCACATTATTAAATGTTAAGTAAAATCATTGCAAGTTACCATAATCGTGATAGAAAATGGTATGGGGGGATGCTGGCTGTGAGTGCCGTGCTCATAAACACCATGACTGACTCACACACTAGTGTCTTTTTCTTTTCTTTTTTCTTTTATTTTTTTTTGAGACAGGGTCTCACTGTGTCATCCAAGTTGAAGAGTACACTCGCAATCATGGCTCACTGCAGCCTCAATCTCCCAAGCTAGGGTGTTCCTCCCACCTCAGTCTCCTGAGTAGATGGGAATATAGGGACATGCCACCACACCCAGCTAATTCTTTTGTAGTGTAGTGACAGGGTTTTGCCGTCTTGCCCAGACTCATCTTGAACTCCTGGGCACAAGTGATCCTCCCACCGTGGCCTCCTGAAGTGCTGGGATTACAGGCGTGAGCTACTGTGCCCGGCCCTGTCACGCATCTCTGTTGGATTGATCAATAGAGGGAGGTGTGCTGACACACGCGCTGATGCTATGACCCATCTTCACATGCTGACTCCATATTGTAGCTATTTCCATAGAGCTATGTTATTGCTTTATTTTATCCTCTTCCATAATATATGTTTCGGTATAAAATATGTATTGGGAAAATACATATCACATTTAGACAGGCTGTGTAGATTCATTTTGCTGTTGTTTATACAAAAATGGCATAGAGATGTTTAAAAATTTAATACTGTATTTGTATAAAAATAGATTAACTATGATTAGCTTCTGACCCAAAGACACTAGGCTTACCTAGAGTGTGCTCAGCATATGAATAAGAAATTCTTTCTTAGATCACATAATTGCCTGTGGACTTCCTTAGGGACAAAGACAGGAGGCTCTTCTTGGTGGGTGGGTTTTCGACCTGTGTTCAGACCTCAGAGGAGATCTCCAGGCAGGTCAGTCCCTTCTCTATCTGGTATTCAGCTGGGGCCTTCAGTATGCTGAGAATCCTTCTTTACTAAAGCAGAGTCCGTCCAGATGTACCCAGATATCACAGCGCTCACCAGCCTGTGATTACAAAATAAGGTGGCCTTCATTTTAAAGGCCAAATTATCCATTGAAACACACTGGCCTGGTCACTGGAAATTAAGTTTCCACACTTCGGCTCATTTTCTCCAGTTCCCTCCAGTTCCAAGGTGCCATAGGGAGCAGCCACCGCACCATGTTCACCCCATTCTCCTCTCCCCACTCTGAATTCCACTCCATTCCTTCCCCACTAAGGGCCCTGCTGAAGCGTCTGCTTCATCAGGGAGTCCTGATGTCCCGCCCTGGGGAGATTCACTCACAACAAGGTCCCTCCTGACCCCCTCCATCTCTATGGCCTCTTCTCCAGCCTTCTCTGCTTCTTCCCATGCAGTGCCCTGTCCACGTCTCTCAGCCCAGAGTCCTCCCAGAGCCGCTCTTCCCCCAGTCCACACCCTCCCCAGGCTCCTGAGGGAAGAGGACAGGGTTTTTTCAGGCTCCCATGCCCCTCGTGGTCACCCCTGAATTGTGAGATTGTGGGAATTTTGGGGGACAGCCTTCTAACCTTATGAGGAATCATGGAGACAGAGCTGCTATTCCAGTCATTCTCCTTTCAACATCAGGACATGGAAGAAGCGAAAATCCATTACCGAAACAACTTACTATTTTTCTAGAAATAATGAAGTGGAGACTTATATGGAGGGGGTGTTTCCTTCGTCTGAGCTTGGTTTGTTTACCTCTCTCCCCAGTTACCCTCTGAAACACGTTTTCTGCTGCCCCACAGTAGCTGAGAATGCTGTGCTTCAAACTCACCTGGAATAATGCCAGGTCTAATTGAATCCTTTTGGATTTCAAAACCTCAACTTGATGGAAAGATGAAGGAAGATTCACACAGGCCATCCTGTCCTTTTGTGTTTGCTCCTCTCTCATCTTCTCCTTCTGAAGATGGCACATGGGGCACCCAGAAGTGGTTGCACCCTCTGCAGCAATGGAGGGCAGCAAGCCTTATGTCCTACTCTTTGGACCTGCACTGTATTTTGCAAACTGCAGCTCATGCTGCTTGGCTTCTGGGCACTGGAATACGCTCCTGGCCCCTGCATCTGAAGTGTCCAGGGTTGGTGCTGACTGAGCCCCTCCCCCATGGCCAGGTGACGGTTCTCCCCTCCACACCTGCTCATGCTCCTGGGCCTCGAGATGCAGTGGTCAGCTACATCCTGATCCTAGCTTGGACCTCAGGAGTGTTCCTCTGACTGTCCCTCACCCTTATAGAACTTTCAATCTCCCTTTGTTCTTCTTGTCACTCACTGGGTCAGCCAGGATTTTCTCCCTTGAAGGCAGCAGCAGAGATGGGACACCCAGGCCCCCTGCCTACCTGCTGTAAGAAAAATGGATATGCTGCCATCAAGAATAGACCAAGGCAGACATCCAGTCCAGCATGACTCAGCAAGTTTGGAGCACAGGCGCCCAACTCTGCTTATTATGTAATATGCTTCACGCCATGTGAGGCAAATTAAGTGGTCACCCATGTGAGCTTGTGCTTGTCTAGAAGCCACTATTTTCTATAAAATATAATTACCTTAATGCTGTACACATGGCTTGTACCCAGGCTCGCTTGCACTCAGCCTTGCTTGTGCTCAGAGAGAGTAAAGTCATGTTGAAACTGTCTATGATTCCTTGAGTGTTTTTCCAGCTACCTGCCATTCACCACTGACTTCCACCAGACTGCACTTAGAACCTGACACCTGTGCTGCGTTTTTACTCCTCTGTGCCCACTTTATTGCCCCAAGATTGATTCTCCATGGCCTTGACAGGTGCATGGCCTCTGCCCTGGGCGGTGTGGAGTCAGTTCCCTTCCCTCACTCTAGGATTTCCCTACTTTTCCGATCACTTCCAATCCTGCCTTTCAGGTGTTTAGCAGTGTATAGACGGGTGAGTGGGATGGCAGAACCCGGGCACTCTTGTCGATGATGCATCCTTCACTTTCGCCGTCTCCTTCCCTGTCTTCTCCTTTTCCATTACTTAAGCCACTGACCTCAGAACTTCAGAAAGTGAATGTAAATGTATATTGTTCTCAATATTTCTACTTTTCTGTTGTGGAAACTTCCCTTGTATCATAATATTCTTGTTATTTGATTCTCCAAATGTAGATCCTTACTATTTTAAAAGAAGCATTAGAAATTCAGAAGAAACTAAGATTTTTTTTGTTCAGCAAGATTTGACTTTCAGCCTATTGTCCACTATAGACTTAGTAGATCAAATTTAATATACAAAGTTGTATAATAACTTCTTTGCTCTAGAACATTTATATCGTTTTCTAATGACACAGAGGCCCCGATCCATTTGTCTGGGGAAATGTAGTGTAACATGATTTTGGAAAAAATAGATTTTATAACATTTAAATATCAATATGTTTTTATGTTATTTATATAATATGTATATATTATGTATAATACATATGAAATAAATATAAACATATATCATATATATTTATCTTTTTCTGTCTCAAGGGTTTAAACTCAATGTTATTTTAGGATATATATATATCCTAAACTCAATGCTATTTAGGATAATATATATATTTATACATAATGTATATCTTATGTATTTACAGATTATGTATCTATTATTATATATAATTATATATTATGTATAATTTTTATATATAATTATATATTATATAATATATTATTATATATTTATCCTTTCATAACATTGAGTTAAACACTTTGAGACAGAAAAAGAGGAAATCCTGCCACAAGAGTTGCCTACCCTACATAAATATAAAATATTTATTTTTATGTTCAAATGATCCTGCTCTTATCCTTACACGAGGTAACAAATAATAAATACCATTAAGGTCAACATTTGAAATGTATTTAACAATTCAATGATTTATAAAGCCTGGCATGACCTAAACATCCCTGACTCATCCCTTTAATTCAGGCTCCATCATTAGTCAATCAACAGGTCTTGCCATCTTTCCATTTCTTCAAATTTTCACCTTCATCCATAACAGCTGTTTGTCAGCCATGATTACTCCCTGCTTCTTCTAGGGTTATTCAGGGTTTTTCATTGCAATTATAAGTTAAAGGCCATCATCTCTAGATCTCATGAGATGGAAACAAAGAACTCCTGTCCCATGAAAGGCTATGAAGCATATAATTCCATAGATTCTTCTAGTCCATGATGTCTCATATATTTTATTATAACATAAAAGTATAGATATACAGTCATTTGCCAAAGTTCTGACATAAGGCTAAGAACGTTTCTTTGAGCAGAGATGGGTCAGCTGGAGTTATGCATCATTTTTCTTACATAAAGCCACAAACAATGCCTTACATATAATTTCCAGATATTTTGCTTTAAAATGTAATGCAAAGCAATTTAACTACATAATCCTTCAGGTTTTATGGAACTTTCTTCAGACTTTCACAGTGGTTTTGCTTATACTTAATTTGCATCTATCTTTTTTTAAATTTTCATACTTAATTGATTTCCTTAATATTTAATTACCTTACAGAATAGTAAGAACCCCTGGCATAAGCAGTCTTGTGAGCACAAGGAACTCTCTCACTACTGCCACCTTATCTACTGTCTCTTTGTGAAGAAAATATCTGAACTGGTGACAGCAGGGTGAGTGCCCTCAAGTAGCCTACTGGCTGAAGCCTGCATGCAACCTGCCTCAGGACCTCACAGGCACCAGAGATCCACAGGTAAGCGGCAGGTCAGGAGGATATAGTTCAGGTGAAGACTTTTACTGTACCTAAGGTTTGCAGGTTGTACTATATTGTTATGCATCTTTACTCTATAATGTTGTACTTTGCCTTTTGCCAAAAACTGCTAATTCTTCACAACCTAGACGGTAACCACTTTACCTGCGTGGCCTCCTCCAACACCCTACTACCCGCTCAGCTCTTCTTTATTACTACAGAGACTTGGACACATCTTGGATACATGCCATTTTATTATGGCAACAATTTTATTGTACATGCTTTTCTTCTCTACTAGACTTTAAACTTCTGAAGACAGAGACTGTTTTTTTTAAATCTCTGCATCCTAGTACCTAACACAGTAACAGCCATGCCCAGTGAATTTTGCTTAGTTGAATGAAAGAATGGATATTCTG
This sequence comes from Macaca mulatta, assembly GCF_049350105.2. NCBI lineage: Eukaryota > Metazoa > Chordata > Mammalia > Primates > Cercopithecidae > Macaca > Macaca mulatta. The sequence goes on from NC_133418.1 coordinate 119,496,762, forward strand.
CTAAATGGAGTTATTTTCTGTCTCTTAATGCTATTGAAACTGCTATCCTGCGCTGTCCAATATGGACTCCACAAGCCACATGTAGCTGTTGGAATTAAAATTAATTGCATTGAAATAAAATTATATTATGACCAGTTCTTTGGTCACACCAGTGACATTTCAGGGGCTCAGTGGCCAAATGTTTTGGTTAGCTGCTGCGCTGGAGGATCACTGCAGCAATTTCCCATGGACAACACTGCCTAGTCTCTCCAGCTGGGGTTGCTGAGCCGTATTGGAAACATCTTCTTTGCTACTTCCCCTGAGGATTGGTAGTCCTTGATTTTTCTCCTCCTACCTCAGCATAATATAACACAATTGTTCCTTTCTTCAAGCAACTGGATTCCAAATTCCATTTGAGGCATGGTGATACATTTTCTTCTTCCTATTGCTTTGTGGCTGCAAGCTTTTTTTCTTAACACATTTTTATGGAAAGTAGTTTGCTTTAACAGCTTTCATGTTGACGACTATTTGAGATAAAGGCTGCGATTTGCTGGTTTAAATCGGATTCACACAATCTCAATTGCAAACGCCCTTATCCGTGGTCATCTGAATGTAATAACACATAGCTTCATAGCTAATGTCTTCCAATACAGACGCTCTGTGATGTGGCTCTGCTTTGGGACCGCTCTGAGAAATGTAACCATTCATGATGTTTCAGTAAGAACCTAGGATAACTGGTCAAGTGGTGTTTATTAAAAACATTCAGCTTTTAAGAAATGCTCCATCTACGTTAGCTTATGTCTCCCTTAGCAGCCCTGTTCACTGCATCGTAGCTGAAGTCACTGGCCTGAAGGGAATAAAATAACAATAACAGCTACTTTCATCTGTATTGTACTTTGTAGTATAGAGAGTGCTTTCAAACAAGAGTCTCTCTTTTCTAAGAGTGAGATGTGCTATTTGGCCTTTCTAATTAACTAAAAAAGTGAGGCGATAGGTAGTTAACCATTCTTTGAGCTCAAGTCACAGATTTTTTTTTTCACTCTGCTTCTATTATTTCATACTCAATGAGCCAAAGCATATTTAATAATCTCTGTTATCAAGATAAACATTTATTTATATTCAGGCTGTAGGAGGCATGGCTCCTAATATTTTATTCTCTTTTTAAGTTTCGCCTATTGTGTTTCTTCCTCAGTTAAAAACCTATAAGCCCATGTTTAAAAGCTGTAGATAGACAAAACGTTAACAGCAATGATATCTTAGGGATAAGCATTCTTTTTAAGTTTTATTTATCCTCACATTGGCTGGTGAGGTAAATTTGGATTTGGCACATGGGTTTTTGGAGTCTTAGAGTTAGAAGAGTTCCAAGGGATGAATTTAGGTCAGTTGCTTCTTCTCCTCCTCCTCTCTAGCTGTTGCCACCCTGTCAACTGTGTTTGTGTTTCCTGGGCACTCCTCTCTTCCCCTGACGCCTCCCTAGCCCCTTGCTCCTCTATTTCCTCATTCTCACTGCCTTGGGTCAACAGTTCCTCCTCTGATTGTCCCCCACTCCCACCTTCAGTGATTCCAAGACGATCATAAACAAACATCGAACACTCAGACAGAAACGCCCCTGACTTGTGCACGGAACTTCTGAGCTCCGTGTTTACTTGCAGATGTGGTGAAAGCAACCAAAACATCATCGGTTCTACTACCCATTCCACTTGCTGGGCTGATGAACTGTCGAAAATAAAATAGACGTGGTTACTGGCTCTTAGGAATATAGATTCTGACTGGGATAGAGTTCAAAGTTGTTACCAGTATGGTCTCCACAGATGGGTACTTTAGCATAATCATAAAAGAAGGAATATTTTCTCTTACACTCAAACATCTCATTTCCCTTGGTAACAGCCAGGTAAGCATCACGGAGGAATGGCCAGGTAGGTGGGGAATCAGGCCCTGGAGCCGAGCCCAACTCTGTTCTCAGGAGCCCATGCTCCGGGGGAGGCACTGGTTCTCATTGCTTTAGCTGATGGTTCTCAAATCAGGGTGCTTATGGCTATCAATGGTACCTCATTGTATTAGTCAGGATTCTCTAGAGGGACAGAACTAATAGGATAGATGTATATAAAAAGTGAGTTTATTAAGGAGTATTAACTCACACGACCACAAGGTTCCACAGTAGGCCGTCTGCAAGCTGAGGAGCAAGGAAGTCAGTCCAAGTCCCAAAGCTGAAGAACTTGGAGTCCGATGTTCGAGGACAGGAAACATCCAGCACAGGAGAAAGATGTGGGCTGGGAGGCTAAGCTGGTCTGATCTCTCCATGTTCTCCTGCCTGCTTTTATTCTTGTTCTGCTGGCGGCTGATTACACTGTGCCCACCCAGATTAAGGGTGGGTCTGCCTTTCTCAGCCCATTGACTCGAATGTAAATCTTTGGCAATACCCTCACAGAAATGCCCAGGATCAATACTTTGCATCCCTCAATCCAATAAAGTTGACACTCAGTGTTAACCATCACACTCACACAAGAGGACTCACAACAGATCAAGTTTAACGTAGAAGTTTGTAGAATAACTTCTTTGTTCTATGTTGTTTCTATGCTTTTCCAGTGACACTAATGCCCTTGATTCATTTGTTTGGAAGCTATAGTATAATATGATTCTGAAAAAATATGTACTATATAACAAATTTAAATAACAATATATATTTACATATTATTTACCTAGTATCTATATTTTTATATTATCTTTAATATATGGGTTTATGTATCTATATAAATACATATATACACATATATAAATATATGTTAAATGCATAAAATATATATTTATATATTAACATAATATATTAATATAAAATATAAACAAATATAATAAACAATTATAGTAAATAAATATAAATACATAAAATATATTTTGTATCTGTATAAATATATGTGTATATAACTATATTTATATTATTATAGAATATAAATATATACATATATGTACATATATAAATATATGTAAAATATAAATGTATATTTATATTCATATTTTGTGTGTATTTATATAAACTATATATAAATATATAGCTTGTTTTTAAACCTAAAACTCTAGGATGGTAAATTACTGATAATTTCTCAAATGGTAAAAATGAGAAAGAATCATGCTGAATATTTGTATTTTCCCAAGTTTTATTTCTTTTAAAATTGAATTTATTTATGCTTTATATTTATTAATATGTATTTCCCAGTCAAAACTCTGAGACAGAAAAAGAGGGAATCCTTCCACAAGGGTCTACCCCATGTAAACTCTGATGATGCTGATGAGGAGATTTTGTTTTCGGGGCCAGAATGTCACATGTTGCAATGTACACATAATCCTTCACTGGATGAACTGATTGCCCTGAATGTCAATGGCCTTCCTCTTGAGAAATGCTGGTGAAGTACCTGAAAGTTTATTTTTAAACTTAAAACTTGGTAAGTTACTAATTATTTCTAGAATGGTGAAAATGAGAACGAATCATGCTGAATATTTCTATTTTCTAAGTTTTACTTCTTTTAAAATGGGATTTTTTATGCTTTTCTTAATAGCCAGGGCATAGTTTAAAAGTTATCACTCTCACGTTAAAAATTAAAGAATATTAAAAAATGAATAAAGAATAACAAAGTCTACTAAAGAGTAGATGATGCGCTGAGACAGACAACACAATCTGAGGACTGAGACGGACTCTAGTCAGTAAACAAACGTTAAATACATGCCCCTCTGTGTGAAAACATGACTTAGTCCTTTTGGAAGGTACACAGATAAGATGATGCTTAGTGAATCCACAGAAAATCCAACATAGAGGACATGGACTTAAGCACAGACAGCCCTTGCATAAAGTGCAGAGTGGCCTGAAAACAATGCAGCCAGAGGAAGGAGGGGAGCAGAAACCCAGGAAGTCAGGGGCATTTGTAAGATAGGAACAAAAACAGGAGAATTCCCTGTCACCAGAGCTGAGAGAGGGAGAGAAAGAGCTGAAAACAGCCTTGTCAGTGTCAGAAGTAAACATTCTGCTGTGTTTTATCACATTTAATTCTCATTGTGGTGCTGGAATGGAAGACTCCTCACCACCATCTTACAGACACATACTATATGGTTTGATGAGATTCAGAAATTGGTTAAAAGTTATACAAATCAACTAGCACATTCTAGAAGACAGAGGTTTGAGGAGGACTGAGCTTTGGGGAGGACCGAGCTTTGGGGAGGACCAAGAGTGTTTCAGGCATTTGATTTGCCTCTCCATATCAGCTTCCCATTATGAGGATATTTATCTTTTTCTTTTTCATAATTTTTATATAAAATTTTCCATCATAACCATTTTTAAGTATGCAGTTCTGTGGTGTTAAGAACATTCATGCTGTTAAGCAGCCATCACCATCCCCAAAGCTTTGCCATCATCCCCACCTGAAACTCCATGTATTTTAACAATAATTCCCCATTTCTGTTCACACCCCTAGCCCCCAGCAGCTATCATTTGACTTTCTGTCTCTATAAATTTGACTACTATAGGTACCTCATATAAGTGGGCTTCTAATATTTGTCCTTTTGTGACAGTGCTAAGTAAGCTTATCTCACTTAGCACAGTGTCTTCAAGGTTCATCCATGTTGTAGGATGTGCCAGAATTCACTTTGTTCATCTGTTCATCCATCCATCCATTTATCCATTTGGGTTACTTTCAACTTTTGGTTGCTATGAATAATGTTAGGAATGTAAGTATAAAAATATCTGTTTGATTCCCACCGGGCGCAGTGGTTCACGCCTGTAATCCCAGCACTTTAGGAGGCCGAGGCAGGCGGATCATGAGGTCAGGAGATGGAGACCATCCTGGCCAACACAGTGAAACCCCATCTCTCCTAAAAATACAAAAAAATTAGCCGGTTATGGTGGCGGGCACCTGTAGTCCTAGCTACTCGGGAGGCTGAGGCAGGAGGATGGCGTGAACCCAGGAGGCAGAGCTTGCAGTGAGCCGAGATGGCACCACAGCACTCCAGGCTGGGTGACAGAGTGAGACTCTGTCTCAAAAAAAAAAAAATCTGTTTCATTCCTTGTTTTCAATTCCCTGGGTACATACCCAGATATGAAATTGCTGAATGAATTATATGGTAAATTTTTTTAATTTTTCCAAGAGCCACCATACTGTATGCCACGGTAGATGTATCACTTTACACTCACACTAGTAATGCAAACATTTCCAGTTTTCTCCATATTCTTGCCAACACTTATTTTCTGTTTTCATTAATTTGTTTGTTTTTAGTAATAGCCATCCTAATGGGTATGAAGTGGTATCTTATTATGGCCTTGACTTTCATGGATTTTTAAGGACTATTTATATACTAAGGATAACAGCCCTTGGCTTGTTCTTCTGATTCATCTCTGTCTTGTCTGTCTCTGGTCTCACTGGTTCTTCAGTTCTCCTCTCTGCTCAGCCTCTCCAGCTCTACTACTTCCTGGCTCATTGGCTCTCATCTTGGTTTTCCAGAAGCAGCTCAGTAAATTCCTATTCCCTTTGATGGGAACTATCTCTGGACCTGTCACCTGATAAAAGCCATTGCTTTACTGCATTGAATAAACCTCCTATGCAACCACCAGCCCTGCTATTTAATCTGTCAGTTAGATCAGGACTAAAAGTCCCAAACAGGATATATATGGAAATAACATTGACCTTTCAATCACAATGACTCTAATTACATCAGACACAGAGCAGATTTTTCTACATACTCACTAAGGTTTCAGTGCTTATTAAATAAATAAGTATTTCATTTGTAATACTCATAAAAATTAGGTCACATTTCACCTATTTTAGAGGGAAAACAAGAAAACTCTTTTTAATGGTCCTCACAATGAGGTACTGCTGGAAGAATTAGCCATCAATTTGAGTATTACACATAAAACAGCAATAAATATGATATTCATAATCCAAAATGAACCTCATCAACCATTTACAAAAAATACCCAGTATATTTAATGGAGTTGTATTAATACATTGCTGTGAAGATAATGGCTCCAGACTGCTCATTTTAATGAGGGGATTGCCACTGGGTAGACATTTAGTCTTACTTTCATAAACCCACTGAGAAGATGGAATATTTTAGCCTTTTTCATCCTTGCATGGAATAAAAATAGTCATAAACCTCCATGCTGAAAGGTGTTAGATATGATTTATTTGGATAATCAAATTGTGCATATCTTCCCATGTTGATCTATGAAACACAAGCTATTCTGCTCATTCTGACCTTCCGTCTTTCCAGCAGATCTGGGTCTGCACGTGAGAGGGTAACAGTGTGTAGGACATCCCTTCCACTGAGGAATGTTCAATCTGAACAGCTTTGAGCTCTCTGTAAACTCTCCAGAGAACCTGATTTCACAGGCTCATGACATTTTGATCAAACCTCTGCTTACACACAGTAAAAAGTATCAACTGCATAGCTTCCCAAAACATTCTGGGGCGTACTTTAAGGGTTCAAGAATCCTTTGGAATTGGGCTAATGACAAGCACTTGGCTCTTCTTTTCCAGAAGTATGAAGACTGGTGCTTGAAAGGCAAAAGACTTTTAAAGTATTTTGGAAAAACTTTCCGTAGTCTACAGTGAATATGTTCTCTGGGACACTGTTTTGTGTTGACCACGTCTTTGCTCAGTTATTTTTCCGTATTTGTCTGACCCAATGATCTTCCTAGAACATCATCACATAACCACACCAAAGTTATTCTGAAGGGAAAACTAGCTATTAGTCATTTTCAGATGTCCATTTATTTATGGAAAAATAAAATGGAAAAATAGCCATGAATAAATGGAGACACATTTGCATTATCAGATGGTGGAAGTGATAGAGAGGGATATGTGAGTTTGATATGATTGAATTCCATATTTTGGTGAATTAACCTTGAAGAAAGAACAGGGATTTGGAACAAAATTTACAAACATGTTAGTAAACAGAGAAATAGAAAATCAAAAGTAAGAGAAAAAATATGTATATGCACATCAACATTACCCTTGCTTATTAGGAACTACGTTAAACTTAGAAATCCTTCTTTTTTCCTCCATTTCTTCAATATCTATACCCAAATCCTCTGCAGACATGCTGTCTCTACCTCCAAATGCAAGCTCCCTTCACATACTTCTTACCATCTTTCCTGCAATATTTAAGTCCAAAGTGCTATGGTTTCTAGCCTGAATGACTGCAGTAACCTTCCAACTTGTCTTCCTGTTTCTCATTTGCTGTCTGCAAATCAGAATTACCTTCTTAATATAGGATATGGTTTAGGTCTGTGTCCCCATCCAAATCTCATTTCAGGTTGTAATTTTCACATGTCAGGGGAGGGACCTGGTGGGAAGTGATTGGATCATGAATGTTGATTTCCCCCTTGCTTTTCTTGTGATAGCAATCTCATGAGATCCGTTTGTTTTAAAAGTGTGTGGCACTTCTTCCATTGCTCTCTGTCTCTCCTGCCGCCATGTGAAGAAGACCCTAGCCTCTCCTTCCCCTTCCACCATAATTGTAAGTTTCCTGAGGCCTCCCAGTTATGCCTCCTGTTAAACTTGTGAACTGTGAGCTAGTTAAACTTCTTTTCTTCACAAATTACCCCGTCTCAGGTAGTTCATCAGAGGAGTGTGAGAACAGAGTAATAAAATATACAAACAAAATCACATTATTTCCCGTTGACTGCCTCTCTCTCCTTCCTCCAGTGACTCCCCTTTGACTTTAGACAACACCCAGACCCCTTCCTAGGGCTTCAGGAACCTGCAGGAGCTTACTGCTTTCTACCTTTCCAGTTTCTTCTCTTTCCCTGACCACAACCCCTAGGTTAGCTTGTCTCCATCAATCCACCCCTCCAATTCAATGCACCTTACCTTTCTTTTCAAGACCTCAGCTGAAACTATCTTGATTATTTCTTTTCTTATTATTTTGCATGTCTTCACATTAAAAATAGAAGCCCCGCATCAACTATGCTGCTTTTAACTGGATTCCTAACATGCAGAGTAGTGCTTGATGTATAGTAGGTAATCAACAAACATTTGTTGAATGAAAAAATAAATGAATTCAGAACTGGCTGAGGATTTAGAATGCCTCAGCTTGCAAAGCTTCAGTGTCTAAAGAGGAATGAGAGCAGAGAAATCACTTAAACATAATTGCCATTCATTCTTGGAAATAAATCAGCTAACACTCACACCTGCTTTCTTCCTTGATGCCAGAGTTCAAGGTCTTATACATATTAGAGCAGGAGGATTGCTCTAGGCTCAGCTGCAGTTAGTGCTCCAAGGCACAGCCTATCATTTCGGGATCACAGGAGATATTTCCACCTGCCTTTCTCCCACACATTTTTCTGTAGAGTTGATTAGAGAAGAGCATCAACTTGTCCTTGATTTTGTTGTACCCTCTGCTCCTGCAGAGACCCCTTTCTGGGGACAGGGTGGTAGAGGGTGGAGAAAGAATAAGCCCCAAGTTTTACCTCTTTAAGCCTTATCTTTCCTTCATGGCAAAGACTAAGGATTTTTTTTCCTTTTTCCCCCTAAAATGAGCATAGTTGCTGTGATCCAGTAGACACACATCCAGACACAGACACAAGGATGCAAATAATTGAGTGGGTTGTTGAACAAAAGACTCAAAAGAGTGATTTCTATAGCATTGACCATTCTATCAGTCTAGGGGGAAACGCCATACACAGGGTGTTGTCACAGGTGGAGCTCTTATTTAATTTTATTTTCTACTCCCTGTCATTCTGATACCTATATATTTTTTTGCTGCTCTGTATCTTTTAATATGATACTGGATGGAAAATCAAATCATCACGTTTGTTTGGTTACAAATATTCCTTTGTTGGCTGCTATGTGCTATTGAGGATAACTGCATAAACACAATATATCAAAATAAATCTCTTTGCGGCACTTGCGTAGACTCATTACACTTGAGCATAAAGTATGTGGAACTTGTCTTTGGAGACGGAGCAGACAAATTATTCTGTGGATAAGGTTAATGACCTTGAGTAATTTCGTAGCATTTATTTTTACTGCTGAGAGGTTTTGTTTGGTTTATTTCTTCGTTTTCTTTTTTATTCTAGATGAAAATGGTTGTCAAGTTGCTGATCCCTAGATAATCACAGGAATAGCCAGCATGTTAACAATAACAAACAAACTGTGAAACATCAGTGGCTCAATAGACCACAGCTTTATTTCTCATTTGTATCACAGTCTGATGAAGGGCAGTGCTTCTCCTCTGGACTCTTTTTCAGCAGAAGAGTCCCACAAAGCTTCCTTTTGCAGTTAGACCATCTGGAACCAGTGCACTGAGGAAGGCTAAACCTGAAAGTGGCTTTTGTCACTTTTGCTTCACAGCGGCCTGACTCTGGTCTTAAGGGCTCAACCTAAACTGAAGGGGTGCTGGGAAGCAAAAAGCCCATGATGATTTAGTGAGCACTAAGAGCAGCTGCCACTGTAGGTATTGCAAATTCCCTTCAGAAGAGTTATTAAGCATGCACATTGCAAGCTGTAGTATACCAGACCAGATTCTAACAGGAGCAAGGCAGAAAATTAAAAGGGGGAAGAAAGAACTGCTATGTCAGCCTCTGACTATAAAGAGTGCACGTGTTAGGCAGGTCATACGATGCCTCCAGATTCCAGTTTTCTCATCCGTAAAGGCAAGACGACAGACTGAATGAACTGTCGGGTCCATTTGGCTTCAAAAGTCTTCTTCCTAGGAAGTGGCAATTTAATTGGAAATCTAAGATAAAACAAAGCAGTACTTTATTAAAACATTTAGAATTCCTGAAAAAAGACACAACCAGAACAGAGCTGGTTTCAGCAGCTGGAGGGGCACCATTTATTTTAAACAAAATGGTCTCATGGCTCCCACAGTCAAATCACAATGAGGATGTGTAAACACTAACAGCACTTCACACGCAAATGTTTCATGATGTATGTTCCCAGAGCTTGAAATTCTTTGACTCTTCCTTGCACATTTGATGATATTAGTCATTTTGAATATGTGAAGTTCCTTTTAAGTATGTTTAAACTAGAGCAGCAGAGCTCAGCAAGGTTTGTGGATTTTTTTTGAGAATAAGATAGCAGTATAGTAAATATTTTATGCTTTGCAGTACATACAACCTCTGTTGCAAATACTCATCTCTGCAGATTTTGAGCAAAAGTATCCGTGGAAAATATGTGAATAAATGGTCATGGCTGTGTTTTAATACAACTATATTTATAAAAACAGAGTGATGGACCATATTTGGACCAAGGGACATAATTTGCAGACTCCCTAATCCACAGTCTAGGATCTTAGAATAAACTTTTCAATTATATTTTAGCATGTCTATTTTATTGAACACATAAAGTCCTCTAATATAGCTTTATATAGTTAATTACTTTATTTTTACTTGACAAATAATTGTGTATATCATGTACAACATGCTGTTTTGTTTTCTTTCTTTCCTTCTTTTCCTTTCCCTTCCCTTCCCTTCTCCTTCTTTCCTTCCTTCTCTCCTCCCTCCCTCCCTTCCTCCCACCTTTCTTTCTTTTCTTTCTTCCTTTCTTTCTTTCCTTCTTTCTTTCTTTTCTTTTTCTTTCTTTCCTTACTTTCTTTCTTTTTCTTTCTCCTTCCTTCCTTCCCTTCTTTCTTTCTTTTCTTTCTTTCTTTTCTTTTCTTTCTTTCTTTCTTTCTTTCTTTCTTTCTTTCTTTCTTTCTTTCTTTCTTCTTTCTTTCTTTCTCTTTCTTTCCTTCCTTCCTTTCCTTCCTTCCTTCCTTCATTATTTCCTCCTTCCTTCCTTCCTTCCTTCCTTTCTTTTCTTTCTTCCTTTCTTTCTTCCTTTCTTTCTTTCTCTTTCTTTCTTTCCTTACTTTCTTTTACTTTCTCCTTCCTTCCCTTCTTTCTTTCTTTTCTTTCTTTCTTTCTCTTTCTTTCTTTCCTTACTTTCTTTTACTTTCTCCTTCCTTCCCTTCTTTCTTTCTTTTCTTTCTTTCTTTCTTTTTCTTTCTCCTTCCTTCCTTCCCTTCTTTCTTTCTTTTCTTTTCTTTCTTTCTTTCTTTCTTTTCTTTTCTTTCTTTCTTTCTTTCTTTCTTTCTTTCTTTCTTTCTTTCTTTCTCTTTCTTTCTTTCTTTCCTTACTTTCTTTTACTTTCTCCTTCCTTCCCTTCTTTCTTTCTTTTCCTTCTTTCTTTCTTTTTCTTTCTCCTTCCTTCCTTCCCTTCTTTCTTTCTTTTCTTTTCTTTTCTTTTCTTTCTTTCTTTCTTTCTTTCTTTCTCTCTCTTTCTTTCTTTCTTTTCTTTTTTTCTTTCTTTTTTCTTTCTTTCCTTCTGATACAGTTTCACCCTGTTGCCCAGACTGGAGTGCAGTGGTGCAATCTTGGCTCACTGCGACTTCCCTCTCCGGGGTTCGAGTGATTCTCCTGCCTCAGCCTCCCAAGTAGCTGGGATTACAGACATGCACCACCACGCCCAGCAAATGATGTTTTAAAATGGGTATATATTGTGGAATGGCTAAGTTAAGCTAAGTAATACATGCATAACCTTGCATACTTACCATTATTTTGTGGTAGAAAAACAAAATCTACTCTTTTAGCTATTTTCAAGAATACAATATATTGTTATTAACTATGGTCACAGTGCTATATAGTAGACCCCCTGAACTTATTCCATCCAACTGATGGTTTGATGAGTATCTATCCCAACCCAGCTCAACCCCTGGGAACCACCCTTCTATTCTCTGCTTCTGAGCCAACCTCTTGAACCTTCCTTGAAATAAGCTTTTTCCGTCCTCATTATGTGTATTGCTAATGAAATGTATTTTTCAGGATGACCTTCAAACAGTGTGTTTGGAAGATCTTCAGAGGAATTTTTAACGACTGAATTATCGATTGCAACTTATCAAATCAGTGGCTTAAAACACAGCACATTTTTTATCTCACGGTTTCTGTGGTCAGATAATGTGATACATTGTGGCTGGGTCTCTTGGGCTGGAATCCGTGTCAGCTGGGGCTGCAGGCCTCTGCAGGTCCGACTAGGGTCAGCTCTGCTTCTAAGCTCTCTCATTGGTTTTTGGCCACATCCAGGTGCTCTTGGACTGTTGGACTGAGGCCTCTGCTCCATGACAGATGGGTCTCTGCATAATTGCAGCTCACAGTATGATAGCTGGAAGGAGAGAGGGCAAGCCAGGTGCCAGTTCCACCTCAGAAGTGACTTCCCAGAACCTATATTCTCACCATTAGAAAGGAGTCACCAGGTCCAGCCCACCCTCAAATGGGAGGGGATCCTGCATAGTGCAGAGTCTCTGGGGACATTTTCAGAAGTTGCTTACCGCAGGATCTACCTATTCTTAGGGCAGTTTAATGTGAGGCCCTGTCCTGAGGACAGTGATCACTTGTGGTCCAGATTTATGAAATTCCTAAAGCTTTGAGTGGCTAAGGTACCATGCCATTCTCCAATCATTTGTATAATTAAATTTCTTTCTATTTGTAAAGAATTTTCAAATATTCAAGTTAATGTGAATAAGTATGCATCTATAATAAAAATCGGTTAACTGAATGCTTCCCTAGAAAGGTACAAAGATACTTTTTTTTCGTAGAGTTAATTATTCTGATGTCAGTTTCCTGTGATCAGTTACCTGCAGTACAACTAACTAAAGTAAGGAAATAGTGCATTATATCTTACAAACCTGAGGCAGCTTCCATTACCTGAGCCTATCGATTTCTCTGGCATGACAGATGAAACTTAGGACACATGAAAAAAATAGATTCAATACTATCATTCTTATAATGAAAGGGCACATGGTTCTTACATGACTAAATGCAAGTACATTATTTCAGAGCATAAACCCAAGGAAGGAAGAGCAAGTTGGCTATGGCAATCTTGCAGCCAGATCGTAAGATAAAGCTAACCTTACACAGTTTGCAAAACACTGGCGTTTCATCATCTTTTATTTATGGAATTCATTAAAATAGGATGCTAATATACAACGTACTAAAAGGAATCCCGTAAATGGTCCTCCTCAGGAACATCTGGGCCATGAACTCTACAGTAATAGGTGATTTCACCACCTCAGCGCAAGTGTTAACACTTTGAGTGCTAACTGGCTGTGTGGGGTGGGTGGCGGGGGGAGGTTGTGCTTGTTCTTGTTTGGGTTTATTTTGATGATAATTTTCCATTCCTTTCCAGATTCTGCCGAGTCTTATCCCTGATGCACATGACACTAACCCAGTTTGAATAGAAGTCCTTATTTCTATGATTGCATACTAACGTGGAAACAATGCCTATTTTTATTAGGCCCTGAAGGAACACATTTCCTCAGACACTGCAGAGGCACCTGTTAAATCATTTAGCATCAGATAGGTTAAATATTCATATCTGGCTTGCGTTGTAATAACATGCCTCCTGGAGGCAGCATCTCCGGGCAGAATTGGCTCCCACGCGGTGAACGATAGAGCTTTTGGAAATCCGGGAGTTATTCCCATGATGGCAACATTTGCTTGGGCCAAAGATCTGCAGGCTGGACACAGAGGCTCTTTGCTGGTGGGGATGTCAGACCCAGCCTAGGCTGTCTCACGTCACACAAGAGGGTGCAGGCCACATCAAGGTCTCACGCTGCATGGTGCCTCCGTGTTCAGTGACTGGGGGCTCCATGTTAGCAAAATGGGCAGGTACATCTGAAAACAAGTACCACAAAACCTTAAGGCCTTCACTAGCACCTCATTGTCAAAAGATTAGGTCAAAGTCAGCATGGAATGAGAGACTCTCCACGATCCGGCCCTGTGTGTGTCACAGCAGTGACAACAGGTACTCCTCTGCCTCATTTTCAAGGTCCGGAAACACTGAGCTAGGGACTGTGTAATTCTTCTCACACATTCTGCTGTTTCTCAGTTCTAAGTCCTTGCTTCCTGGATGTTTTCCCACTTTCTTTACAAAACAGTCTACTCCTTTTGTTTTGTTTTGTTTTTTGAGATAGAGTCTCACTCTGTCCCTCAGCCTGAGGTGCACTGGCACGATCTCAGCTCACTACAACCTCCGCTGCCCCCAGGTTCAAGCGATTCCCATGGCTCAGCCTCCTGAGTAGCTGGGACTACAGGTGCATGACCACGCCCAGCTAATTTTTGTATTTTTTTTTTTTGGTGGAGTTGGGGTTTTGCCATGCTGGCCAGGCTGGTCTTGGCTCTTGGCCTCAACTGATCCGTCTGCCTTGGTCTCCCTAAGTGCTGGGATTACAGGCATGAGCCACCACGCCTGGTCAACAACCCACTTATAATAAGCCTTTAAAACTAGATTTAGGCTGGGCACAGCGGCTCACACTTGTAATCCCAGCACTTTGGGAGGTTGAGGTGGAAGGATTACTTGAGCTCAGGAGTTCGAGACCAGGCTGGCCAACATGGCAAGACCCCGTTTCTACTAAAAATACAGAAATTAGCTGGGCATGGTGGCACATGCCACTAGTCCCACCTACTAGGGAGGCTGAGGCAGGAGAATCGCTTGAACCCAGGAGGTGGAGGTTTCATTGAACCAAGATCGTGCCACTGCACTGCAGCCTGGGTGACAGAGTGAGACTCTATCTCAATAAACAAACAAACAAAAACAAAATCTAGATTCAGTTGTGACTTCTATGAAGTGTTTCCCTACACACCCTGCCTCCCCAGGAGTTACAGAATACGTACTTCCATCATTGTCCATCCATGCTATTTTACACGTATTTGGTTTATGTAGCTATTTTGTCCAATAGATTTCTCACGGCAGGGATTGTGTGCTATTGATTTCTATGTATACCCATCCTGGAACATAGTAAAAGCTCGATAAACATTCGTTGAGTAAATTAATTAATATAGCCAATGGAAATGTCACAAAAGATGTACATACAACAATGATATTAATAACAGTGGTGATAATGATAAGGAATAATGCTGGCGAAGAAACTGTGTGAGAAATCCTGTGAGGAAGAGTGGGTGCATACATCTGTGTTGTGACCTTGTTACACAGGGAGATCCTGTCTCTGTGGTGACTAATAAAGTTATAGTCAATGGTCAATGAGATTAACCACCACATATTGGGCTTTAAGGTAACTGAGAGGCACATTTGAAGTGAGATTTTCATCCCTGTGCAGACTCTATGCGTATCTGGATTCTTTTTTACCCTTCCTTGCTCTTAACCTTTCTTATTTTCTTCATTTTTGCCTCTGATTTTCATGTCTTCACATTATCATCTCATCACGATGTGAGCATGTTGTGGGCTACAACAGAAGCCGATTGGGCCGTGGTGCAGTGGACTGTGCTTCAGAAGCCCCTCAAAACTGGGCAGGGCATGGCCTCGATCCTCTCATGACTAGCAGGGCAAGGCAAAGAATAATACTTCCTAATAGAGAAGACTTGTGCAGAGCTCTCGACGTGACTGCTTAACCCTTATCCCTGCTTATTTTCAGCGTGCAGTAACCAAGGCTGCTCTGTAATGTGGGGGCAGCACTGTCAAAGCATCATGGACAGCTGAGGGTTTCCACGAGTAAATTGACCTCATGCCCTCAGAACTCCAAGGAAGCCACCTTTATAACACTTCGTAAGTGTGGGCAATCACCATTGTTTGTGCACAAAAGTGTCCACATTGGGGACGACATGGACAGTGGAAAGAGGCCAGGGTAGGGATAGTGGCGGTGTCTGGTCTGGTCTTCCGTGGCCTCGTGAAGACGTCATATCCCCTCTGAGCCTGAGTGTTCTCACATCTTAAACAGCAGTCAAGCTTAGAGAACCCCGGTGGTCACTGGGTTCTAATGGGCAGTGATTCTGTGGTGCCTGTGCCTGTAGCAAGAACAGGAACCATCTTGATGGAGCTTCAAAAAGGTGGTTCAGGAAGGCCACATTTGCTAGAATTGCTCCAGGCGCTCAACTTAGAAAATACAACCTTGCCCCACCCTGGTTGAGGCCAGTGCCATCCTTGCCAACTTGGAAGGTACCTGAGGGAACGGAGTGGAGAAACTTCTCCTCACATCCAGGAAGTCCTGGGCCCCCATCCCCAGATCCCGCCCTGCTCCACTCAGGATGCTGGGTCTCCCCTTGAATTGGCCTCAATGCCTTTGCTCCTTGCACATTGTCGTCGGCTGCTTACTGACTCAGAAGGAGGAGGACACAGTCCGTCACTTGCATTAGCTCTGGAGTGAACTCAGGTGCTGGGAGATGCAGAATCTCCACAATTTCATTGGCAGCTGTTTGGGTGACAACAGAGGCTAGGAGGATCACAGCACATCAGCAGGACCGAGGACCCTTTGTGGATTTCATCATTCACTGAGCACCCGTAACTAGATTTGGTTACTTGGAAGCATTATTTAAAAGTAATTACTCTATTTTGGCAATCCATTTGCATAGAAATACATTATGTTAATATATTGGTTCATCTTAGAAGGATTCTCTTTGCTTTTATGTTGTATTAGGCATGCATTCTTGGTCTCTGAGAAAACTAGAATCTCTTCCAGCTATAAAGAATGTACTTAAATATATTATTATTTCAGACAAATGTCACAACTCTCAAACCTGATATAAAGATAATTAAAATGACATATCTTTCTGTATCATAAAATATAGATTCACCCTGAGACCCACTCCTGGCAACACATCACATTATTGAGTCTAATAACTTCACAGACAATATGCAGTCCAGAGATGGGAATAGAAAATACATGTTTAACACTTAAAAGAAAATATCTTTTATCTAAAAGAAATGAAATTTTACCCTGCCTTTTTGTAACTGTCTGCTTTTATTAAGCTACTATTACTCCTGCCCTACACACACACACCCCCACACACATACACATAGACCTGTTACAAATAAGCGGGCAGTTTGGGCTGCTTTAGGGGCATTTTTGAGAGAAAACAACATGATTTTTGAAGTAAACACAGGAGGAGATTGTCTCTAGTCCGTTTGCCTCTGACCATTCATTCCCAGTTGCCATCGCCATTCCTCTTCCTGACTGGGATCAATGGCCTGTGACAAAAATTAAATGCTGTCTTCAGCCTCCGGATTGAGTGATTTCAGGTCTTTTCCTCTGGGAAACACCCAGAAGGCTGCCCCTGACCTTGGATTTCACCATCTTGTGCCAGTCACTGGAGCAGCCACAGGGAGAATGCTTCTGCTCTCTCTGCGGTCCCCTGGCTTCCCTGTCCTCCCCGCTCCTCCCAACCAATGGCATACGAGAGGACAAGGAAACGTCGTGTCACCCTCTGGCTCACCTTACCCTGTGATGTCATGCCCAGTCTGTGTTCTTAGACTCAGTTCTATCATGTGCTACTGGTGTTCCAGAAAGTAAATAACTTCACTCCCATCTGAGGCAATTATATTAAATCAATTAGGTTAAATTGGGGTCAAAGTCAATTCTAAGTTATGAAACATTTTTAATGTGAAAAAAATCTCGAATATATTATGCAATGAATACATCCAATAAAAATTATTATTTCTCAGGCTAGGCAAATGAATAAATCCAAGCTTCCATGGATTGAAATATTTGTTAAATAATTAACGTTCTTGGGTCAAAGAAATCTTAAGAAATGGATTTTGCTAATGGTTTCTCCTACACAGCAACAGACACAATGGACACTGCTCTATACAAAATAAGTTACTACCAAATTTCTGGAATGTGAGTTTATTTTAATTTCTATCGTTTAGTAACAGTCAAGGCTACCTAAGTTATATAAATGCTACATATTTTTTATGCCAATTTCAACCTTAAGGATATTTCAGACACAATATTGATTT
The DNA here is from genome assembly GCF_049350105.2 of Macaca mulatta. Classification (NCBI taxonomy): domain Eukaryota; kingdom Metazoa; phylum Chordata; class Mammalia; order Primates; family Cercopithecidae; genus Macaca; species Macaca mulatta. The sequence continues at coordinate 119,514,452 of NC_133418.1, forward strand.
TGTTGACCACTTGTAGTTAGTTTTTATCAATAAATAGCCTGAAATCAAATTTACTCATTTAAATGTGCTAGTTTTGACTAACTTTACCTAGTTGCACATTAGATATCTGTAATATTATTGCATAGGCACTTGAGAATTATCCCCAGTTCTGCTATAGAAAAAGAGTCAATTTAATAGAAGCTCTTATATAAACAGGGCAGACTATACCCAAGAGTATCTTTTTTCTCTGGTGAAATCTTAGGACAGACATATTAGAGCTTCCCATAGGTCTGGTCAAACATCAGCAGACCAAGCAGAACCTTAATTTTATTTCTAGTGGGTTCTTTAATTGATGGCCTGGATTCAATTTTCAAGCTACATTTTCAAAGACCCATTTTTACCTAAGGCTTAGTTCAAGCATTCAATCAATAATCTTTTAAATGCGCAGCTAATCTCAGCAAGAGAGTGACCTAGCCCTTGAGTCAGCATTTGGGTGCTGGGAACAACTGATAATTATCATTGGTTGGCAATTCAAAAAATTAATTTTTTTCTCAATTTTTTTTAATATCCAGAAGAATTAATTGGATATTTTTTCAGCAGGACTGAGGGACTTCTTAATATAAATTTCAGCTAGCTTAGACATCCATTACAGAGACAAATTATTATTTTCCATTAATAGGGCTTTCTGAAAATATTGAGATACACTCTTGCTATTACAGCCTTTAGACAACACCTCCCTGAAAGTTCTTTTGCTCTGAGAAACACAATTTAAGTCACATTACAATTAATGTGCATTTTAAATATACAAGTGAAACTATGCCTGCGGTTGGGGGAACAGAGAGCAAACTCAGAATCTATCAACCTTCTAAACATTGATCTTGATAATTTTATATAGAGAGAAAAAAAATATTTTTCCACTTGAATCCTCCAAAATACCTGTAGAAATAAAGATTTACGAAAACAAATACTAAGAAAAGTACCTGTTTAAGGAATTATAGAAAGATATACAGTGAAACTGGGGGATGATGTGTGTAGAAAATGTCCAGGTAGTCTGATGCCAGAGACCTCAGCTGAATTTCACTCTGCCACTCAACAGCTCTGAGATAAATTGGTAGTTTAAATGCAGGAGATCTACAATTGAGTTTGTTGTGTTTATCACTCCATCTCCAGGATCTAGAATCACACCTGACATATCTAGCATGCACTCAATAAATACTATATGTGTTGAAGTTATAAACAGTGTTTAAAGTAAATCATTTAACCTCTCTGAGTTTCTGTATTCTTATCCACGAAAAGTGTTGAATCTAAGCAAAGAAAATGATTTGAGACACTACAGAAAAAATCATGCTGTAGCCATCAGAAACTCATTTAAGTAGGAATTTGCAACTTCATTGCCAACCTCAAGTGTCCAGGCTTATGAGACGACAAGCAGGGAAAGGATATATGTGGTCCTGGCTGGAAGACAAGAGGAAACCCTTGCTGTGACATCCTCTGTGTGAGTTTCAGAGTGACTCTTTTCCTCTCAGGTGTGTGTGTCTGGGCTTTCTGGCCTAAGTGAGTGTAATTATTTGACTTTCAACTCCTTTGGCTTCTGTTGATGTCTGGCCAGCTTTGCTTCTCTACCCTATTTTGACAGAAGCCTATCTTACAATGTGTGGCCTTTGGTCATTCCATAACTAATCTAATTATTGACGCAACTTTAGGGGTCATGAAAGTGAAATTCAGAGAGTTGGCGAATATTGTTTGAAGTCCCATGGCTGCTTAGCAGAGAAGCCAGAATCCAACCCCAGATCCATTGGAGGTCTCTCTGCAATGCTGAGCCTTAGATCAGAATGGAGCATGGAGCATGTCCTGGAGGAAACAGAATCATATATTCATTCAGACAGAGTTAGGGGAAAGCATAAATGGTAGAAAGAGTACTGAGGAAGAAGGTGGAAGAGAGTAAGGTATAGAGTGAATAAGTCTAAGAGAGTTGAGGGGCCGGGCGCGGTGGCTCAAGCCTGTAATCCCAGCACTTTGAGAGGCCGAGGCGGGCGGATCACGAGGTCAGGAGATCGAGACCATCCTGGCTAACACAATGAAACCCCGTCTCCACTAAAAATACAAAAAAATTAGCCGGGCGTGGTGGCGGCGCCTGTAGTCCCAGCTACTCGGGAGGCTGAGGCAGGAGAATGGCGGGAACCCGGGAGGCGGAGCTTGCAGTGAGCCGAGATCGCGCCACTCACTTCAGCCTGGGTGACAGAGCGAGACTCCGCCTCAAAAAAAAAAAAAAAAAAAAAGAGAGTTGAGGTAAAATGTGTAAATCCCAGGCCTCTCGGCATCTGCACGTGTCTGTTGGGGGGCTGGGCGGGGGTTGCGGGAGGAATCAAAGTATGAGCCATATGGGTAGCAGCCAGGGTATGCCTCTCCTGCTTTCCTTGATTTTGTTTCTGTTTTTGTTAATAGTAATACAGGGGTAAGGAAAACATTTGCCACTGACCTGAAGGCTAATTTCGATTTTTTTTTTAATGAAAACTATTAAAATCTCTTAAATCTATTTCCTCTTGGTTGCTCTTGGTCTGAGCTTACTATCACCTTTTCATAAATGATTAGATTAGTCCAACTGGAACCACAGTCACGCCGATATTACTTGCTAGACTGTTGTTAGTGAAGAGTTGATAAGCTATGCTTTTTATTCTATTTAGTGTATACATTCTTTGAAAAATGGATGAAGCTTTCAAATAATCATACTCAAATGTACTTCTACTTCTGTTGTTTCCTTCTAAGTAAGAAGGTAAAAGTCATTTCTCAACAGCAAGAATGGTGCCATGGTAGATACAACATATTTTAAAAGTAATTTAAATATCCTTTTACATACATAGTTTTAAAAATATTTTAAATATTCTTTTTAACACATGGCAAATAACGTGATTGCCATGTTAAAACAACAACAACAATTATTTGGTAATAACTTATAATTATATTCCAGGAAAAGGGGGAGTTAGAAGATAATCTTCTTAATCACCAGCAATCTGATCTCTGTGCTGGGTACTCAGAGCTCACCTTTTCCTTCCCATCTGCATCTCTTTATAGATCAAGTAGTCCTGGTGGGAGGCCTCCAACAAAACCTTACTACTGCCTCCACTGACTGAGGTGAGCTGCAGTCCTCCCTCACTAATAACCTAAGAAGAACCAGAACTCAGACACTCTACTGCACGCAATAGCTACTGTATTTTCCCAATGATTAGCCATTTCATTTACAAAGTTTTATTTGAAGATTTCTGTAAGACATGTTAGAAAGTATTGATAGGAGACCTTGGTGAGAAACTATACTCACATGATGTAAACTGAGTAGAGACAGCTCAGAGTGCTTTTAACCTGCTCTCATTTTCCAAAGCTCCACAATGATCACCATTCTATAAATACACACTTCTATATTTTGCATGTTGAAGTAGGGAAAAGGTAGGTATAGGCAGACATTGCCTAAAATATATTCTAAGAAACACTAGCCTGCAGAGGTGCCCAGGGATAAAAATGTTCCCAAAATCCAAGTAAATTTGAGTGAGACCCTGCACATTTTCCCTCTCACAGTGCAATGAACCTTAGTGTAAAGACTTAGAGACTTTCAGTATACGTAATCTTGTTTCAATATCTTAACTCAGCTTTTCCCAATAATTGCTTAAGACTAACAATTTTCATGACAACCATTATTCATAGAGCCTATTTCAGTAGTGCTTTTGTAGGTGAAAATTATGGGCAATTTTCTGATTTTTAAAAATATATTACTGACATTACTTATTTGTCCTTTCAAAAATATACAAAGCTGAAAAGGATTTTAAAGTTAGCTGCTAATGTGGGGACTGAGGTGCCCATCCATACCCATGGGCATTCACAACAGGCCACTTTCCTTTTATCATCCTTGGCCAAAATTGCAGGATTGGAGGATGCACATTTTTAGCCCAGCCCATCCCCCTCGACCTCGTTCATGCCATCACTAGAGTCTTCACCGAGCGATTTCCAGCTTGCTTTCTGTGCTCCGTGCCAATGCAAATCCTGCCTGTTTTCAAGGCCCATGATAAATCCCATCTCACTTCAAAGCCTTTCCTGAAGATTTGCTTCCATTTGGCTTAGTTCAATAAACATTTATTAAATGATTAATTCATGTTTCACTCTGAACTGTGAGCCAGAGATATAAAATGGGGATGTGTCTCTGCCCTTAAGAATATTACAATCTGACAGGGAAGACAGTCACAGCCACAGTAAAGCCAAAGCTCACTCTGGGTAGCACTACAGGCCTATCACCATGAGAAAGGGACACAGGAGGCGGCATAAGCAAGGCTAATTAGGGTCCAGGTGCTTGTAGCATTGTGTGCCTTGGATTTGCCAAGGCAATTGGGAAACTTAAGTTTCTTAGGATAGACACACACACACACACACACACACACACACACATACACACACATAATAGGATCTCCAAGGAAACCAATTGTATTATATTAAACTACCAGTATCAAAACATTTATAAAAGAAATTAATAACATGGGATTTTAAAGTAAGGAATTACATAATTCATGAATGAAATTTAGTAGTGGCTTAAATAACCACAAACATTTTTAAGATGGTAATATTATTTTAGATATGGGTAACAGTTGTAACATGGTATAAAAATATCTCTTATCCATACTGTGGACCGTGTCTCCAGAGCCTGTACACTCCTGTGTTCTGTTGACTATAATCACTGTTAAATTTCACTTTGGAGGCTAGTTAACATAAAAAAGTTTTCTTTTCCATTGAAATTCATTGATCCTTGCTGAATTTATCCACAGATTCATTGACATTAAAATCCCTTAAAGCTTGTCCAACCTGAGGTCCTTGGCCACATGTGGCCCAGGACAGCTTTGAATGTGGCCCAACATAAATTCGTACACTTTCTTATAACGTCATGAGATTTATGCGGGCACTTTTTTTTTTTTCGCCCATCAGCTATCATTAGTGTTAGCATATTTTATTTATTTACTTTTTGAGACAGAGTCTCACTCTGTAGCCCAGGTTGGAGTGCAGTGGTGCAATCTCAGCTCACTGCAACCTCTGCCTCCTGGATTCAAATGATTCTCCTGCTTCAGCCTCCCGAGTAGCTGGAATTACAGGCACGTACCACCACGCCTGGTTAATTTTTGTATTTTTAGTAGAGACAGAGGTTTCACCATGTTGGCCAGGCCAGTCTCAAACTCCTGACCTCAAGTGATCCACCTGCCTCGGCCTTCCAAAGTGCTACGATTACAGATATGAGTCACCACTCCTGGCCTTGTTAGTGTATTTTATGTGTGGCCCAAGACACTTCTTCTTCCAGTGTGGCTAAGGGAAGCTGTATTAGTCTGTTCTCATGCTGCTAATAAAGACATACCTGAGACTGGGCAATTTATAAAGGAAAGAGACTTAATGGACTCACAGTTCCACGTGGCTGGGGAGGCCTCACAATCATGGCAGGAAATGAAGGAGGAACAAGGGCACAATTTACATGGCAGCAGGCAAGAGAGTGTGGGCAGGGGAACTGCCCTTTATAAAACCATCAGATCTTGTGAGTCTTATTCACTGTCACAAGGACCATACGGGAAAGACCTATCCCCATGATTTGATTACCTTCCACCAAGTCCCTCCCACAACACATGGGAATCATGGGAGCTACAATTCAAGATGAGATTTGGGTGGGGACACACCCACACCATATCAGAATCCAAAAGATTAGACACCCCTGACTTAACTTGAAGTGATTCAGTAAGCAAAATCTTTACCCAGAATCAAGAGATAGCTTTTGGGAGATGCATACAGATGTTCTGGTGAGTAGGGGAATTCAGCGCATTTGAGATGAATGAAAGAACAACATTTGGTAAAATAAACACATGTGATAGTGTACATTGTTGTCATATGAATTTTACAGGAGAGAGGTGCCTAGTGATGCTCAGAAATAGACAAGAAACAGCCTCAGACGGCCTCTTCTGCCATTGTGAGTTTTTTGGTTCACATTGACATAGTTCTTCTAACAAAAAAATACGTATATCTATACACACAATTACACATATATGACATACATGAAATGAATCATATATACATATATGTGTATATGTGTGTACATATGATATATATGGAAATGTATGTATTTCCCTAATTAGGATATACATTCTGAAAGGCAAGCTTGCATTCTGTGTGCTGTTTGTTTCTCAGCAGTGTTCTGCAAATCACAGATATCCATTAAAGTCTTCTTATATTAAAATCTTCCTTAATGGTCTTCCCGATGACTCATCCTAGGAAATTTGTATCACAACATGAATTCTTAAAATTATTTTGTAAACAGTTTTTCAGATATAAAGGCAAAGATTTATATGCTAAAATGTTCAGTGCACCCATGAAGCATTGAAAACAAACTGAATGGAATGAAGCACAATAAGGAATTATTTAAATAAATTATAATGTAGGCATGTAATAGAATATGGAATATTATATAATCATTAATATTATAATAAAGAATATTAAAACGATGGGAATATATTCACAATATTTCCATCTTGTGAAAACAGGTAACAACACTACCTGAAGCCATATTTATACAGATTCGCACACAAATTTAAAATGGTAACAAATGTAAGTGGTCATTGATTCTTGAGTGAAAGGGCAAATTGCACCTGGGGCCGACAACCCTGAAGTGGTGCTTGAGGCAACACATTTATCTTTGGACATTAGTGCATTTCAAAGACATCAGTTTTAAAAAGTCAACCAGTGCTGAGAAACAAAGGAGATTTGGGTTTAGAAGAAGAGTTTGCAAATGAATACGTGTGGAAAATGCTAATTAAATTAAGAGAAAGCTTACAGCTGGCTCATATACTTAATTCAGGAAGCACCCAAAATAGATCCAGTGCCATTCTCTGTTTTCCTGTGGTCAGCCTGAGGTGGGGTGATTCAGACTTTCACCTGGGTGACACTGCTTCTTGTTACTGGTGCTTGAAATTGCTGGAAATAGAAACAAATTTGAGTTTGAATGCCTTCACCTTAAGATGTAATGACGGCTGAAATTATTGAACTTGTTACCTGAGAGGTATGGACAAGTGACGGAAGGACAGGTGCATGAAGTCACTGGGTATAAGAAGCAGCACGGGAAAATGCACCAGCGGGAGCAAGCCCGGGAAAAGACAAGCAAGGGTCTTCCCAAGTTTCTCCCACCTGAAGCTGAGACACGGTCAGGTTATATGCTCTGCAAGGGGGGATTGGGAGGCTGAAAAGGGGTCAGTTTGTCAGCTGGAGAACTAGTTCTACCTTTTAGAGTTGGGTTTTCATTTTATAGATTAGAAGGCAGAGAAACAGGAAAGAACCATTAATTATACTTTTGATCTCAAGGTCTAAATACATTAAGAAAAATGTTCACTACAGTGATGCTTACAAGTTAAATAAGAATTGGCATGCTTAATGAGCTCCAGTAAAACTTGGGAACCAGAAAGGACAATTGACTTGATCCATCTGGCAATCTTTTATTGATATCGTGAAGATTTTCAAGCCGTGAAAAAAATACTAAACATTGCATAGCCTCTGGTGCCTTGGGCCCTTGAACAAGAAACCCTTTCCTTGCAGAGTCCTGTTGTCTCTCCTGACCTCCCTCATTTTTCTTTCCATCCTTCTCTCCCCTTTACCTGTGCAAGCTCATAAACATCACTATCTAGATTTGGCCTCAACAGGGAACTCCTCCTTGACCCCTCAAGACTGAATTTGGTGTCTCCTTGGGGTTTTCTCATACTACTTCTTGCATGTATCTGTGGAATTACTTAATGTACCGTGTGTTTTGTCTCTGTTTCCTCCCTCAGGCTGCACTACACCTGCAACAGATTGTTCATATCCCCTCAGGCTCATCCATCTGTGAGCTGTAGCCACTGGTCCCAACTCTTCCTCAGACCAATGTCACACAGGCACAACTGGACAATGTCCGCTTCACACGTCCATCGTGAAGCATGAACACCCACGAGGCAAACGTTTGACCAGTGAGAGGCTAGAGCCAGTAGAAAAATGTGTTTTGCTTTCATCCCCTGATAGAGTGTCCTAAGAAAGAGTTGTTTGTATAAGCTGTGTTCAGGCATTTCTGTTACAGGAATAGATAAGTAATTTAAATGTATGCTTGCATACATTGCATACAAGTAAAAAGGTAAAAGGGTCTAAGGAAAGTAGGCATCAGAGGGAGCAGAAGACAATAAAACTACAAACAAATCAATATTTAATTGTGTAGATCACACAAAGTTTAAGAGATGGAAAGCTTGGTTTATTTTTAGAGTACTGGATTGCTTTTGCTTTTCTGAAAATGTGGACAAATTGGAAAAGGTTCAAACTATAAAGTTAATGATTAAGGAGATGGAAGGATTGGCTTAAAGGAGAGAAAACACATTGTCAGGACCAGAGAAACTCTCATCTTGACTCTACCTCTGGCTGCGGGTGAGGGCTGTAACTTAAACATACCCCAAGAGTGGGAATACCCTGGAGTGAGAACTAAGCAGCATGAAATAAGGGGGTACAACCTAAAAGAAGAGTAATAAAGAGGAAATCATCCCCAAATGGTCAGAGATGGTGCTTCAGCTCCAAGATTTCGGCAGTTAACTTACCAGAGACTTAGAAAAGACAATTTTGAGGAATAGTGTTCTCGTGGAAAGAGGAGGTCATCAGGATTATCTCTCCATCCTAAATGCTGGAATTTGGCCTTTGAGGCCAGAGCTTGGCATCTGGATGTAGCGCTGCAAAAGGGCAAGGTGAAAGTAGATGGAGAACATTCACTGGTGTGAATATTGATTGTGAGTTTAATCTACAGATTATTTGGAACTGAAGAAAAATAAACAAAGAGCAGAGCCAGCTTCGCTGGAAAGAGACTCCCCTAACCAGGAGCCCTGGTTTCTGGCCAAGCTCAATTTGATGTTTGACCTTAAATGAATCATATCACCTTCCTGAATATTGATTACAAACAAACAACAAACAAATCAATAAGAAATACAAAGCTTCCCATATAACCTCAAGGGGTTTTTCTAAGTTTAAAATTTTATTTCTCCTTCCTATTATTTTTTAAAAATAAAAATAGCCAAACCCAAACCTTTCCTTTAGTCAGACATGAGCTATGTTTTTCTCATGTTCACATTAACCTGGACCTAACACATCTAATCAGCTTTTATGACAGCTGTTTTCCATTTTCTGTTTGCTTGTTTTGCTAAATTTCGAGGTCTTCAAAAAGACTCCTTTGTAATAATGTAGGAACTTGATATATTCCCCCAGGTTGAATTCAGAAAAATGTCTACATCTTTGTAAAGGTCTACAATGCGCCTTATGGAATCTGCTCCTAAGAGCTGATTCCCTGTTTCTCCCCTGCTCATTTATTTGGCTGTAAGAACACTGTCTTCCTTAATTTTTCTCTGTCCACCAGGCTGGTTTCCACCCGGTCAATTGGCTTAGACTAGAACACCACAGCATCCCTAACCTCATGTAGGTCATATCTCACACCAATGCTCAGCTCCAATTCCCCTTCCTCTGCGTGCAGACCATGTGGGACCCTGATCACCGGCCCCTCTGCTCTCCTCCCAGGCTCCCTCAGGCTTTTTTCTTCTTTTGAACCTCTAACCTAGATGTCTTATAGCCCTGATTCCAAAACCTCCTTTGCAAGTCTTAGCTTGCCCAGGGAGCTTATGAAGGTCACAGTTCCGTTGTGCCTGCTCCCAGGGTCTCTGAATAGGTCCAGGTGAGGCTGACACTCTGCCTCCTACAGACTTCCCAGGTATGCTATCATGGGCACTACTAGAGAACCATGGCCCAAAACCCATGGTTGGCTTTTAGTGTCTTTGTTTTCGTACACTCACCTGGGGAGCTTGCCAGCCTGAAAGCTCCCTGAGATATCCTTCTCTTAAATTTTCTCTGCAGTGACACAAGTAGAGAACCTGCAGCTTGGGATCTCTGTTAACAAATGTTTCAGGCACACACAACCAAGTGTAGTCTTAGGAGACAGGACAGGCAATCGGATTTTGTTGGTTTTTGATTTTGTTTTTTCTTTCAAATGAAGGCAGCTGGGATGAATGAAGGCATGGCGGTGGGCTCTCCCACCAGGATCCAGAAGTCACAGGCCAACTACAGCAGTACTTTGGCCAGCAGGGATGCTCACCATTGTCACAGAGGATGGGCGTCCTGGCACGGACCTTCACACCATGTCACTCCTGTCTCACCAAGAAGCTTGGAAGGAAATGTCAGCAGGACCATAATCATTGAGCCCTGGGGACAACAGTGCCACTTCCCAAGAAAATGGGACTGTTTTCAAGCTGTAAAATCAATTGTAAAAGAAATAGCTCTTGGAATGAAGCCCAGTGTGTGAGATTCAGGTTGCGTTCTGCAATATTTGCCCACACTGCAAGTCAGTATGCAATTCCAGCTGATGAAACACACTGTAGCCTACACCATCTTTACTGACCTCGGCATTATTTCCAGGCAATCTCAGATGTGCATGCTGTTCTTTGCCTTAAAGGAAGACAGATGTTAAAAAGAAAAAAACAAAAAACAAAACAAACAAAAAACCCTAAAGTAAATT